>NC_136128.1:6182500-6782500 GCF_965212315.1 Lampetra planeri | reverse complement strand
CCTTCGATCCCGACGCTGACGCCTGCTGCTGCTGTATATTTGGAGTTTGCGTGTTCTCCCTGTGTTCGCGCGCATCTTTGTCTTTGCCTTGGAGCCATCGTGTGGTCAGCAGCGCCGCCTGGTGGGAGGTTTTGGTGAGACACGTACACGGAGGAGGCTGTCTCTGGCGCAGGACAATCAGTTCCACGGACAATGCCGATACATCTTCTTGGTTCTTTCGGTAAAGTCACGTAGAATGGAAATAATAAAATAATAAAACATAATAAGATAATTCTCACGACGTTTCGGCCACAACGCAAGCAGCCGTTCTCAGGTGAAGAACAGGTCTGTCGACAGTCTTCTCGACAGACCTGTTCTCCACCTGAGGACGGCTGCTTGCATTGTGGCTGTCTTCTCGAAGACCTGTTCTTCACCTGAGGACGGCTGCTTACGTTGTGGCCGAAAAACGTCGTGAGAATTATTTTATTATGTTTTATTTTTATTATTTTATTTTTTCCATTCTACGTGACTTTACCGAAAGAACCAAGAAGATGAATCCCTGCAGTCACGAAAGCTTTAAATCGAAATGCCGATACATTGTCAGCTCACGTTTTCGTGCACGTTTGATTACAGGCGAAGTGTGTGGTTAATGCAGACTTGATGTGTTGCAGTAGGTGTCGATTTGGTGCTTCAACATATTAACACCTAGATTTGAAGCTTTCGTGACTCTTAGGATTTTTCGGTAAAGTCACGTGGGTAAAAATAAGTAAAAATATAATATTAATAATAATAGAAATAAAATATATTTTTTATTTCTATTATTTTTTCTATTATATTTTTTATTTATTAATAATAATAGAAATAAAATATATTTTTTATTTCTATTATTTTTTGTATTACATTTTTATTTATTTTTACCCACGTGACTTTACGGAAAAAACCTGAGAGTATATTAACACCTGTTTTTTTTTTCCGAAATGGGTAAACATTTGTTTTTTTTTATTATTATCGAGTGGAAGTTGGATTTTTTTCTTCTTCTAACCTTTGATGCGCACGACGATTCGCCCTTTCGCGATTCGTCGGTGTCACAAACCGGTTTAAGAAATCGATTATTTTATTTAACATCGTGAAACAAATGGCTGCAGTTGGTCGATGAAATAAAATAACAAACAACTCGACACATAAGTCAATAACACAGTGGCATTCATAGCAAAACATAATCATCCATCACATTTTTTAACAAAACAAAAAAACACCGCCCTGAAAGTAACATATAAAACAAGGAAGAGCATATAAAATAATTGCCGATACTGTATATACATATTTCCATTTAAGGAAGTTGTGATTTAGGAAATGTATTGACTTGTTATTTCTGCATTGTGGTGGATTTGGCGACATCCAGTGTGTGCAGAGGGTCAAGCGAGCACAGCACACAGCACACACGTACGATTCCACAGGCATAGATGCTTACACACGTGATTCGGCGAACTGGGATAATCGATATTTATCGGTTAACCGGCGCATAACTTCACAGCACTGAAACAGCCATAATTGATCATCATCTATCTGTCTCTCCACATCAATACATCCCACTGGCCCCATCTGCTTCTGAGAGTGCGTACTGTACTTTCAGTAGCGTTGATTCAATTCAAGCAAACTGTGGAGCGGAGTGAGGCTTGCTTGAATCAATCGTTCTGGTGAACTTCCAGATGTGTTTTTGTTTGACTATTCTCTGAATTGTACCAGGTAAGGCCCACTGAGCTGTACAGCTCTTTTTTTCAGAACTGACCCGGCTATTGCATAGCCCAACGAAATGGCTTATTGTCATGTGAAAAATTACAGCAGCCAAATCCTCCAAGCGCACGTTGATTCTTAATGCGGAGCGGAAAAAACGGAGGAACCTGGAGAAAAATCCACGCGGTCACGCGGAGAGACATGCAAACTCCACATACACAGCAGGCGTCAGGGTCGGGATCAAACCCACGGCCTCCTGCATACCAGGCGAGGTCGTTAACATCGCATAGCCACCGAGTTAAAGGCATTATCCACGTTGCTGGATCAGTGAAGCTGCACAGTGAACATCTGTGGACAATGCAGATAGTACACCAGTACATAGACACACTTAACACCGGTTCGTTCCCGTCATGCCTCGAGCAGTTTCCATTAAAGTAAATCATTGCATGCTACTTTTAACACACAGCCCTTAGGATGTAGGCGTCTCTCTCCACGTCGTTTGGGTCTTGGGAATTGTTTTTAACCATACTTCACCACGCTGGTCAGTGCCCTTAGGCGGAGGGGTGGGGGGGAGAGCTAACACTGCTTCAGAGGCAACTCGTCACTGATGTTGAGCCCTGGTAGGGGATCGAACTCGGGTTTATTTGGCTGCTGTGACCCAGCGCGCCGTGGCGGCGGCTATATGCGCGCTCGTAATCCAGCAGTGTGGAAGGCGAGGGTCGTTTCGCGAAACTCCCATTTACCGTGGGTGTCGAGGTGCCATATACCCCCCCACCTGGTCTGGCGGTATGAGATGTACAGCATGTATTTTGAACTTCTTACGCAACGTACAACGGTGCTAATGGGGGGGGGGGGGGGGATAACAAACTCAACACACAAAAGCAGCTCTAAAAAAATAAGTTTTCAATCCGGATAAAGTGTTTCCCCCGTCACGTGCGTGGAGTTTTTTTTTCACGAGCTCCAGTTTCCTACTCACTTGTGAACCACTCAGGAATTGTTCCGGTAGCACCTCGACATATAGAGGACTGCAGAGCGTGGGCAGTTGTTGGCGCCGGCTCGCCGCCCGTCCGTGGTGCCTCCTCGCTCCCCTATCTCTGCGAGAGCGGGCGAGCGGTGCGTTTGCGAAAACCAGGGCTCGGTAAAGGAGAGATCTGGTCGTTTCGTCTCATCCACCGCGTTGTATTCAACCACCGCCAACCCTGCGGGCCACATTGCTCCTCTGTACGTCTCTTCCCCTGCACTGGTCCACAATGGAATCCTCTCCCACTTGTCTAATTTCTCGACGTCATTACGTAACGACTCGGACGACGGAATTGCCCGATGATGCTGGATGTAATTACCAGCAAAACGTCGTACTCAAATTTTTTTTTTGTAAATGTTGTGGTTTCACGCTTCAACACACCGGTGGGCTAAAGCAGTGAACTAGTTGTCTTTTGTCAACGTGACACTTTTTGCTGATTAGCCGTGTCGGGTGGTGGAGGGTTACGACACATTTATAAATAACGCGATCTCACCCGAAAACGTTGATTATGAATCATATTGGTCGCGAAAGCCTACGTGTTAAACTAGTAAGAAGATATTTGGACGCTGCCGCAAAAAGGAACCCGAGGCTTCCCTCTGTTCTTCCAGCGCGTACTTTCCTCCTCTGAGCCTCTCCACTCCTCGTGCTCTCCCCGTTTTATTACACGCTTTTTTTTTCTTAACTCACTCTGTCTGTTGTTGTTGTATCCTCAAATCTTGTAACTCAATTTTAACCCACTTCCCAATGTGGTATCGACTGCAAACTTGGTATACTTATTTCATACTGATGACAATACTATATTCTATCATAATTTTATTTTTAAACAATCTCTTTTAAATGTTATGTTTCTGCTTGGGTCTAATTGTCCACGCTCAACTGACGTTGGCTGCAAATGACCACGTCCCCTTACGTTATGGCAAGCTTCGAGGCCACTTCCTGGAGTCGTGGAGTTCTGTCATTCCGAGTACGGTACATTTCATGAAAGCGTGTTTTAAATGTTTTTGTTTAAATATGACTTATTTATTCACCAGCCCCCTTTTCCTCGAACCTTCTTGTCCATTTTAACACGTAGGCTTTCGCGACCAATATCATCCATAATAGAGGTTTCGTTTTTTTGTGTTAGATCGCGTAAATATATAAATGTGTCGTTAAAACCCGCCACCACCCGACACAGCCAACTAGTAAGGGTTGTCACAAATCTGGCTGTCGCCTGATGAAGCTAGTTGCAATCACTGGTGAAACGTCGTACTCAGATTGTAAATGTTGTGGCTTGGCTCTCCAACACACCGGTGTTGCTGTACTGGTGTAGAGGTGTAATTGTGTATGGGAGCGGATGGCAAACAAACACAAGGGGCGTGGTTAGGGCCGTACACATAGGAGGTGGCCACACCGACGTCCGCACCTGCATCCCCCACGGGCCCCTCCCGGGGGGGCCGGGGACTATAAGAGGGGGTGAGCCGGAGGGCTCGAGGTCGAGGTATCAGCTTTAACCAGCGAAGACGGAAGACCAGCTAGAATAGGCCCCGGAGCTCCCCTGGCTCGCTGTCCTTATCAGGGCCGACCAGGGCAAGCCGGTGGCGTGGCCCCGAGAGCCCAGACTGACGAGCAGGTCTGGGAACTCAGGGGGTCGGATCCCAGCTTGACCAGGGCTGGGACAGGTAGCCTCCCCTAGCTCCCTAGTGGAGGACTTGGGCTTAGGTTAGCGGGGCTTAGATGTTGTGTCTCCCTGTTAGCCGAGTAAGGGGACGTTACCCCTTAGGTCCTGTGTATACTCGCTAACTGTATACAAGTTGTGTTAATAAATAAGTGTGCCTCCGATCCCGTCGTCAAGCCTCCTGAGTAATTACTACATCTGGTGTCAGAAGTAAAACGTCCAAAGATGGACACACGAGGGACGACACGTACCAGGGAGTCGGAGAGGGAGGACACCGCGGCCGAATCACCACCAGAGATGGCCGAGGTCGGATCGGAGCAGCCGGGGCCGAGTACACCCGCGCCGCTACGACAGGAGGGGGGGGATGCGTCGGCCGAGGGACTTCGGCTGGCTCACTCCCGCCTGGCGGAGCTGCTCTACGCCGCGGCCGCCGTGTTGGAGGAGATCACGCGGCTGGGAGCTGGAGGGGCTGCGCGGGAAGACGGCAGCAGCCGACGCACGCCGGCATTTCCCGCCACCCCGACGCGGCTCGCGGTTAAATTTCCCGCCATCACTACAGTGCGAGCAGAGGGCGGGGCCGGCCTGCGTCAGGTGACTGCTGAGGGCCAAGCACGAGCCGTGACATCATCAACGCCGGCCAGCGCGTCAACAACGGAGCGACCGGCGATGCCATGCTCACAGCCCGCCCACACTGTAACGTCGGCTGGGAACGAGGGAGCGAGATCCGCAGCCACGGACGTCGCCTTACAACAGCGACTGCCGCCTCTCAAGGAGTTCGTGGGAGCGGCTGGAGATTGGGGTGGCTTCAAAAGGCGGTTCATCGCTCATCAAGAGATGGCGAACTGGACGGACGCCGAGGCACTATGCGCGCTGCCGGCGATGCTGGACGACGACGCCCTGGCTACCCTCACCTCGGCGCCTAAGGAAAAGCGCGTCACGCTGCACCTGGCGCTGCAGCTGCTGTCAGCCGTCTATGGGCCGCCTTCGGACTGCAGGCAGCTGTTCCACGATCGGCATCGGGGCGCCAACGAATCGCCCCTGGCCTTCCGAACGGCTCTCCTGGCCCTGGCAAAGGCAGCTTTCCCGCGGATGGACGAGGAGGGAGTGGACGCCATGGTGGCTGAAAAGCTGCTGCTACTCGCCGATGAGCTGGACATCGCCGTCTTGGCTCAAGACGACGGAGAGATGTCGTCCCTGCTGGTCGCGCGCCACATCCACGGGGGCTTGCGGTCCCTGCGTCGCAAGGCTGCCAAGGGGGTGGCCGGCCATGCCATGGCGGCCACCGCCCTCCCATCAGAGGAGGTCTGCGGGGTGGAGCGGCGGGGGGAATGGAGATCGGCGGCACCGCAGGCTCGGAATGGACCGAGCCGCCAGGAGCAGCCCAGGCCATCTGGGGCGCTCACACGCTGCTACAACTGTGGCCTGCAAGGCCACGTTGCGTCAGGATGCCGGGCTCCCCGTCAGCGCGGAGCGACACCTCGTCAGGACGCCACGCCGTCTCCACCCAAGCTCCAGCAGAGAAATCCGGCGAGTCGTGGCACCTCACACGTTTGGCCCATGCACACATCCGACACACACTCACGCGCTCAACTGAACAGGGTTCGAAAATCGCCGCCCATCGCGCGCGATTGTTCTGAAATGCGGCGAGCGCTCCAACCGGGTCAGTGGTCGGAGCTCGCCCATCGTGTCGTTGCTGCGTCGGCGGGATCATCGGTTGTGGTCGGTCATATTGATGGGGTAGAGGTGCGGATTTTAATTGACACAGGGGCATCGGCGACCATTATATCTGATTTGATTTATAACATCCTTCCCGTTCAAAGTCGTCCCTTGCTCCCTGTTGACGTGCCATGCTATGCTGCTAACGGGGGCTCGCTGGGCATTATTGGGCAAATCCGCGCCAAAATTTGCATTGGAGACATTAAATTATCCGGGCCTGTTTTGGTTTCCTCCTCACTCGCGGTTCCGTGCCTGTTGGGGACGGATTTCTTGGCCAAAATGCCCATCCGTATCTTGATTGACCAGGGGTGCATCGAGCTCCCATCGGGCCGACGTGTTACATTTTTGTCTTCCCCCACCACGGAGCGTCGGGCGTTTGCCACCGTGCAGGCGCTCGTGACAAAAACTGTGCGCGTACCCCCGGGGGCTCAGATGCTCGTCCCTCTTAGGTTGCGTCGGCCGTTTGCTAAAGGGGTTGCGGATCGGGGGGTCTTGTTGGGACCATCTCGGGCCGGGGTCAATGGACCCGATTTGCTAGCGGCTCAGACCATGGTGAAAGGGGATGGGGACCCCTTCATTGCAGTCCTTAATGTAGGATCGCGAACGGCCGTGGTTCCTCAAGGGACCGTGCTTGCACACGCAACGCCGGCGCCCTATGAGGAACCACTCGTGGGTCAGGTAACCACCGATCCTCCGTCGCGACCGCATTCGGACTGTGATGACGGATGGCTGGATGCACTTTGCGCGGGATCTGTGGATCTGTCCGACACGCAGCGTGCGCAGCTGCGAGTTCTCCTGAAGGAATTTGCCGACGTTTTCAGTAAACACAAATTTGATATTGGTTGTACTAAATTGCTGCGACACCATATTGACACGGGTGACAGCGCGCCAATCCGCCAGAATCCCTTTCGGCTCAGTCCCGCCGAAAAGGATCATGTCAAATCGGCTGTTGATGACATGCTAGCCGCCGATATCATTTCCCCTTCCAACAGCCCGTGGGGCGCACCGATCGTTTTGGTGAAAAAACACGACGGCTCACTGCGGTTTTGTGTCGACTTTCGGCGATTGAACAAAATTTCTGTGGCAGATGCGTACCCGCTTCCTCGAATGGATGAGTCGCTCGATGCCTTGGCGGGGGCGCGATTCTTTTCCACCCTCGATTTACTATCTGGATTCTGGCAGCTTCCTCTGGATGACGAATCAAAACCTAAAACTGCTTTTCGGACACCGCAAGGTCTCTTCCAATTTAACCGCTTGCCGATGGGCTTACATTCTGCGCCGGCAACTTTTCAGCGGTTAATGGAACTGGTCTTGGCAGGCTTGCAATGGGATTCGTGTTTAATTTACTTGGACGATGTCATCGTCTTTAGCAAATCCTTCGAGGAACACCTCCAGAGGCTGCGTGCTGTTTTTCTCAAAATGCGGGCTGCCAATTTAAAATTTAAACCGCAGAAGTGCCATTTGCTCCGCGAATCGGTGCGGTATTTGGGTCACATTGTTGGGCGCTCGGGGATATCCACTGATCCCGCCAAAACGGAATGCGTCAGCTCCTGGCCGACTCCCACCTCGGTGGGAGAGGTCAGGAGTTTCATTGGGTTCGCGTCGTACTATCGACGGTTTGTGGCTGACTTCGCTACGATCGCGAAACCATTGCATGCCCTGACGTCCAAGGGAGTCAGGTTTCATTGGGGGCTGGAGGAGGAGGCTGCTTTTCACGCCCTCCGGAATGCCCTGGTGGGGGCTCCGCCGTTGAATTACCCCGACTTCTCACAACCCTTCTTGCTCGATACAGATGCAAGTAACACGGGCATCGGGGGCGTGCTGTCCCAACTCATTGGGGGCGTAGAGCATGTGGTGGCTTACGGTAGTCGGGTACTGTCTCCAGCGGAACAACGGTACTGCGTTACCCGTCGGGAATTATTGGCAATTGTTTATTTCATTCAGCAGTACCGCCCATATCTGTACGGTCGGCGTTTCACCGTCCGTACAGATCATGCGGCCCTACAGTACGCTCTGCGGGTTCAACAACCATCGGGCCAGTTGTCTCGATGGTTGGAGATTCTCCAGGACTACGACTTTGTCACCACATATCGTAAGGGCGTCCGCCACACGAACGCTGACGCCCTGTCACGGTTGCCACCCACTTCGGAGTGCGCTTGCCTCCTGGGTTCGGGGCGTTGTAGGCCCCCGAACGTCACCACCGATTCGGTCCTCGTGGCCGCCGCCGATGCGCCTTTGGCTTCGGGTCCTATCGAGCAAGAAGGGAGGGATTCGTTGCTGGGGTTGTCGGTCGCGGAATGGGGACGCCTCCAAATGGAGGACACCTCCCTCCTCGCTCTGCGCCGTCGCGCAGGGGGGGTTGGGCAGGGGGTGGCGAACATTGACTCGTGGGGGTTGTTCCAGGGTCTTTTAATGCACTGGGACGGAAAAACCCGCCGCCAGCAGCTCGTGGTGCCTGCAGCATTGAGGGGTAAGGTGGTATGGGCTGTTCATGAGCGGCTTCTGCACTTGGGGGTTCACAAGACCTTTGCCACGCTCCAGCTCGATTTCTTCTGGCCGGGCATGGCAAAGGACGTGGGGGATCTCCTGGGGTCGTGCACACAATGCGCGCAGCGAAAGCCACCAGCTAGGGGGTCCAACCCTCCGCTGCAGTCCATAAAGGTTTCCCGGGTTAACGAGCTCGTTGCGCTAGACATACTCGGCCCATTTCCCGCTACACCCAGGGGGAATAGGTATTTATTGACAGGGGTCGAATACTTCACGAGATGGCCTATGGCCTGGCCCCTGGCCAACCAGTCGGCAGCAGCCATCGCGGAGGCCTTTGTCCAGGGCTATGTCCTCGACAAAGGTGCTCCGGAACGGCTGCTTACTGACCAGGGTAAGAATTTTTCGGGAAAACTCCTCCGCGAGGTGTGCGACCTCTTGGGTACGGAGAAAATTCGGACCTCCCCGTATCACCCTCAAACTGACGGGATGGTGGAACGGCTACATCGGACCATCACGTCTATGCTGTCCCAACAGGTGTCCGAATCCCAGACAGATTGGGACCTTCGCATAGCCGGTGTGTTGCAGGCCTACAGGATGGCTCCCCATGCGGCCACCGGATTTTCCCCTTTCTTTTTAATGTATGGCCGCGAGGCTAACCCCCCTGTGACGACCCAGCTGAAGCTCTCGGCGCCTCAGGCGAAGTCTACCTTGTCCGAACACGTTAAATTTAACATCAGCAAATTGTCTGAGGCGCGGGAAGCGGCCGTGCAAAATTCTGAACTCCGCCAGAAGGCGAACGAGAGGCTTCGGCTGGGGCGGGTACATGTGTTCAAATGGAAACCAGGGGACAGGGCATGGTTGCACTGTCCCCAGGTGCCACTGGCAACCTCGTCAAAGTTGGTACGGCCGTGGCGGGGGCCAGTGGAGGTCGTACAGGTCTTACGGCCGCAATGTGTTCGCGTCAAATGGGGGAGGCGTCGGTGGTACGTGCACCCCTCGAGGTTGAAACCGTTCATTGCGCCGGCCCGTGGTTCACACACACACACGCATGGCCAAACGTGTGAGGGGTCCGCCGACTCCCCGACGTCGCTGCTCTCGCCTAACATGACATCAACTGTTCCATCTCCAGGTGCAACAGGAGTGACGGGTCCACGCCCGCCAACCCCTCCCGGAGGGGTCGGGGGTCACTCGGCAGCGACGCCAGACCCTCTTGCACCCGGACCGTCACCAACCACCACTGAGCGTGCCGGGTCGAGCCCTTGTGACGGGCCCGCCGCGAGAACGCGCGCCAAAACGCGCAGACTATTGTGAGGTCGGCCGTTGGGGGGCCCTTGCGGACAGTGGGGGAGGGACATCCGGAGCGCATGTATATATGTTGGGTTTGCGGAATGGGGTATTTATTCGGGAGGGTGCGCCGGGTTATTTTTTTCTCTTTCTTCTTCTACCTGTTCCTGTTGTTGTTGTTGTTATGACTGTTATCGTTCTTGTTAAATTTACGCGAGGCACACACGGTTTTGGGGAGGCATGCACCTTTATTCTGGTTTTGTTGCAGCCGGGGACGGCTGCGAGCTGTACAGGGGGGGGTGATGTAGAGGTGTAATTGTGTATGGGAGCGGATGGCAAACAAACACAAGGGGCGTGGTTAGGGCCGTACACATAGGAGGTGGCCACACCGACGTCCGCACCTGCATCCCCCACGGGCCCCTCCCGGGGGGGCCGGGGACTATAAGAGGGGGTGAGCCGGAGGGCTCGAGGTCGAGGTATCAGCTTTAACCAGCGAAGACGGAAGACCAGCTAGAATAGGCCCCGGAGCTCCCCTGGCTCGCTGTCCTTATCAGGGCCGACCAGGGCAAGCCGGTGGCGTGGCCCCGAGAGCCCAGACTGACGAGCAGGTCTGGGAACTCAGGGGGTCGGATCCCAGCTTGACCAGGGCTGGGACAGGTAGCCTCCCCTAGCTCCCTAGTGGAGGACTTGGGCTTAGGTTAGCGGGGCTTAGATGTTGTGTCTCCCTGTTAGCCGAGTAAGGGGACGTTACCCCTTAGGTCCTGTGTATACTCGCTAACTGTATACAAGTTGTGTTAATAAATAAGTGTGCCTCCGATCCCGTCGTCAAGCCTCCTGAGTAATTACTACACTGGTGACGAATTGGCCACGTTCTGTTTACGTGACAACCCTTACTAGTTGGCTGTGTCGGGTGGTGGCGGGTTTTAACGACACATTCACATGTTTACTTCTTGTCCTTGTTTTTGTTTTACCTTCAACCAATTCCCGTCCTTCCCCTCTCACCGATCCTTTCTCTTTTCCCGTTTTCTCGTCCAAACTCTTATTCCTCCAATCCCTTAAAAAAAGTCTCCCTCCCGACCAATCTCCGTGGAGGCCTCTTTCGTCCAATCGAAGACCTTCGTTTATTTTCAAATAGCCGCTCGGCTGCATATTGGCTTGGGGTCATTTGTCGGCCATTACACTTGTAAGGATATCCTTGCTCATTGCAAGAAACGCACAAAGCGTGTGACTATTGCAACTTCAACTAGTGCCGTTAATTACTGTCGCATTGGGTCTCCCGCAGAGGTCGCAAACGGGTTTTGATTCCTTACCCGTACCCGGCCGCACCAGGGTCGCAAATGGGTACCCGTACCCGTACCCGGCCGGGTACGGGTACCCGTTCCCTACCCGTACCCTACCCGAAATGAGTGACAAACGGTTACTCACCAGTGACTCACGGCCTACCCGTACCCGGCCGCACCAGGGTCGCAAATGGCTACCCGTACCCGGCCGGGTATGGGTAGCCGGGTATCGGGTAGGGTACGGGTATTGGGTACCCGGTTGCGACCTCTGGTCCCCCGGTTCTGTCCTCAGCAGGATAAACACTTGCATTGAGGGTCTTTCACTTGAACTCGATCAACGATGGAGCGACATTTGAATCGAATGAAACTCTGCTGCTGATAGAGACACGCATGGATGGAGTAGGATGCAGTGCTCGTGTGGGGTAATAACTGTGATGGACACTCACAACGATGATGATGGCTTACCTGTCAACTCCTTATCAGTGCCCTAACTTATTACAGAACAATTCAGACATTATTGGTCAACCCATTACCCTTATACATCTCAACGTTCATCCTACAAAGTCCCATCACAAGGGAGAAACACAAATATAATTTGTTTATGCCCGTATTGAAACGGCTGTATGCCATATGGACGTAAAAACTCAAATTCCCTGCACAAGAATACGGGGTAAACGGTATGGGTTGACAGGTATGTGATGATGATGGTGTTGGAGACATTGGTGATGACGACGGACGACCATGGCGATGCGAGTGATCGTGATGATGCGGGCGATAACAACGACGGTAAACGATTGTGATGATGATGATGGTGGCGACGGTGACGATGAACATGGCAATGACGAGACGGTGGCGTTGTGGATGCGTGCAGGTGTGCGCCCTTCAATGCGAGGGAGCTCGTGCCAAGGGGCTCGAGTGGATCGGCTGCGGCCCGGAGAACAGCCTCGATGGATCCCACGCGGGGGCATCCGGCAATCTGCTGGCGGGTGGCGGCGAGGGAAATGGCGGCGGCGGAGACGACGAGGAGGAGACGGTGGCCGGAACCTACGGCCATTACGAGGGCGACGCTTACATGAGTAACGGCGACGATCTAGATGGCGGTGACGCTGCTGCTGCTGCTGCTGGCGGTGGTGGTGGTGGTGGCGATGGCGGTGGTGTCAGCGACGACGACAAAGAGCTGGCAGGCGCTCTCAATCACTTGCTGTATCGCGTAGCGAGCGAGCTGCAGGAGGATCACAATCTTCAGCAGCAGCAGCAGCGCGCCGAACCGTCGGGCTTGTGGAAGCGATACGGGGGCTTTGTGCGCTACAGCAGAAGAGACGGCGGCGGTGGCGCAGAGGACGATGCCTCCTCCTCCTCCTCCAGACGCCGGCGCTACGGGGGCTTCCTGCGCTTCGAGAAGAGCTCAGAGGGGGGAGGAGCGGCGACCGTCGCGCAGGGAGGAAGAGCCGGCGGCGCCCCAGGACTCCCGGAGACTCTCGAAGACGGCCCGCAGAAGCGCTACGCCGGCTTCATGAGATACCAGAGGACGCTGGAGTCGGACAAGGACCCGGGGACGATCGATGTGGAGGAGGAGCAGCAGCGGCAGGAGGAGGAGGAGGACGCGGACGAGGCGGAGGAGGAGGAAGACGCGGCGGGACCTCGCAAACGCTACGGCGGCTTCGTCCGCTACAACAAGGGCGGCGTGCAGAAGAGGTACGGCGGCTTCCTGCGCTACGCCAAGGCGCCCGGGTGGGGAGCAGACGACGAGGGCGACTTGCCGGACCTCCGTAAGCGCTACGGGGGTTTCATCCGCTACAGGAAGGGCGACCTGCAGAAGAGGTACGGCGGCTTCCAGCGGTACAGCCGGGCGCCCGCGGGGGGCGACGGTGCGGCGGGGGAAGGCGACGGGCGGGAGAGGCGCTACGGGGGATTCCAGCGGTTCGCCAAGGGGGCGGAGGCGGAGAGCGCCGGCTACGACGGGGAGAGGAGCGAGGGCGGCGGCGGAGTCGACGACGGCCGGAGCGATCGCAGAAGCGCCGCGCAGAAGCGCTACGGGGGCTTCATCCGCTACAAGCGGTCGACTGACGAGGTCGAGGCCGTCCGCGCCGACGAGAGCGATCGGCGTGGCGGGTTCATAGCGGCCAACGCGGCCACGTCCCAGTAGCTGGCGGATTTATTTAGTTTATTTTTCATTTATTTCTCATGGCAACATTCATTGTCCCATTGCTCCTCTCATTCATCTCCATGCTGCCCTACTCCCCATCCTTCTCCCCACCCCCCCCCCGCCTGACATTGTGGAAGTTCGCCGCTCAATCATTCTCTGTTTTGAGGTCACCTTTTGACTTTTGCCCGCATCTCGCGTTCCTCTTGCACGCGAGCACGAGCGAGGGCTGCAGTAGATGAATTCGACCAGCACGTGGTCACGTGGCACGGATGATCCACAGCACTGAGCCCAGAAACGCTGAGGGTCATGGGGTTGATCCCTGGTTTCAGCCGCCAGTGGCTGAACAACGATCCGTATGCGTTTGATTTTGAAGGCCGCATGACTTTACAGGTCAATATCTCAATTTGCCCATTGCAAAACATGTTCCGTAGTATTTTAAAGTGATTACCACCACGCCGTGGTGTTATGTAACCGGATCCCAAATGACATGTTCACGGACAGAGAAAAATGTCCATTTCGTCTTTATTAGGGTCAATTGAGATGGGCCATGCTTTTCCATAATGCAGTCAAATTAGATGATTATAGCTAGGCATGGGAGCAGGTCTGTGTCTGTCTAGACCCAGAGCCAACTGTTTTCATCAACAGGACTCAAAGCTCACATCAAACATCAACAACACCAATACTAAACTCACCACGCAGATCACCAACACTAATCTCACCACACAGATCACCAACACCAATACTAAACTCACCACACACATCACCAACACCAATACTAAACTCACCACACAGATCACCAACACTAAACTCACCACACAGATCACCAACACCACTACTAAACTCACCACACACATCACCAACACTAAACTCACCACACAGATCACCAACACTAAACTCACCACACAGATCACCAACACTAAACTCACCACACAGATCACCAACACTAAACTCACCACACACATCACCAACACTAAACTCACCACACAGATCACCAACACTTAATTCACCACACAGATCATCAACACCAATACTAAACTCACCACGCAGCTCAGTAATATCAATGATCAACTCACAATTCAAATAACCAATAGCAAGGCCCAGATATGGCTATATTTTGGACAAGATTGGCAACCAACTACCTAAAAAAGAAATACATTGTAGAAATTAAACTAACAGCGTGATACGCATCGCGTACCAGTGCGATTGCTCATGAGGTCGGCGAATCCACTAAACTACATGGGGCCTCCTTCAATGGACTGGCTGTCGCAGCGAGAGTTCGTATTGAGATCGAGACGTTCGCAGTGACGCAGTGTTTATGAGAATCGGTCCAGCGGTCCAGGACACAGGAGCACTGATTGGGACATTTCGACGTAGAAACTTAGCCGGAAATGAATGAGTCAACCGCCGTCCGTACAGGTTTCCCGCAATCCACGAATGAAATGTGCGAACGTCCAGGAAACCCACCGTTGATTGAGAATGTGTTTTGCAAAAACAACAACCCCCCCGCCCCTCCACCTAATTCGTTTCTCCACCGGCGATGATGAGCGAGTGAGGTTTGCGTGTGGAGGCTGGAGGACGTGAGGGTTAGAGGTTGGAGTCGCTCGATGCCTCGAGAGAGACGATGCCCGTCTCGCGTCGTTGGCATCCTCGATGATTCTCCCTCCCTCCCTCCTTCCCCCTTCTCCCATTTCTCTTCATCTGCATCCCACGTCTGGAAGCCCTCTCCGCAAAATAACAAAAAAAAGCTCCCTCCGATCGGCTGGTTAAGACAACCAAATGGGAGGAGGCATTGCATTCCGAACCCGCGCACCTGCCTGCAACGTGCACCACAGATTTTACTATATGTGACAAGATGCCTGGCATGAGCCAACAACGCGTTTACGTATATTTGTAATAATGACGACGACAATACTACTACTACTAATTATTATTGTGATTTACAGCCCTTTGCCGGTCCACCTACTGGATGGAAGCCAACCCCAAGCAGTGTATAGAGCACGAATTCATAATTTTTGGGTCTTTCGGTAAAGTCACGTAGATAGGCTCAAAGAAAATAAGAAAATAACAAGATCTCCCACCTGATGACGAGCGCTTGTGTTGCGATCGAAACGTCGTCGTAGTTTTGTTTGTTTGTTATTTTCTTTCAACCTATCTAACGTGAAATTTCGATTGAAAGCTTTCGTGACTGCAGGGATTCATCTTCTTGGTTCTTTCGGTAAAGTCACGTAGAAGGGAAATAATGAAATGATAAAAATTAAACATAATAAAATACAAATCTCACTATCTACGTGACTTTATCGAAAGACCCAAAGAATATGAATTCCTGCAGTCACGAAAGCTTTGAGTCAAGATTTAAAGCACGGATTGTTAGGACGCACTTTGCCGCGTTGGTGGGCGCGGGTTCGTGAAAGCAGGCGCCCAACGACCGGCTCAGACATCACTCATATTCTGAGGTTTTTTCGGTAAAGTCACGTAGGTAAAAAATAAAAATTAATCAAAGTAAAATAAAATAAAAAATTAAAATCACGACGTTTCGGAGGCAACACAGACATCACTCGCCACAGATATGAGCCGTGACCGCAAATCGACCGTCTAATGCGAATTTCAAATGACCGCGTTGCTCTCAATAATCGCTCATCATCGCGAACAACTTGGTGAAACAACGCGTCTGGCTACGCTCCAAAGGGAGAGTTCACACTTTAAGGAGCCGCGTTAATAAGACACCAAGGCAACAACAACAACAACTGCTGCACACTCAATCTCTTCCCAGTAACGTTATGAAGGTGATGTTCAGCCATGTTCTATCCACTGCTGGTTGAAGGTCTCTCCACGCCGTCGCATCTGCCACGTTCTGCTTTCAGTGCGTTCAGTTCGCCTCCCCCCCCGCATCTCCCATTAGTGTGGTTGGCTACAGACGGCGCGAAAGATGTCCAAAGTGAGTCCGTCCGTCCAAACGCTGCGACGATACAACAATTGGTCGCGAGTCCGTGCATGAAAACATGATTTCATCACTCCGTCTCCACGGTGGGTCCGCCCCTCGCAGGCCCGTTCACTCCTTTGGCTGCTAAATCGTCGTTAGCCTCGAACATTCTTGCAGCTTGTCCTGAACGTGACGTCTCCCTTCGTTTAGTTCTCTCACGATCCGTGACGCCCTCCAACCCCCCCCCCCTCCCCATTTATCTCCCTGTAATTCCAAGCATGCATCTCACCAAAGCTTCGTAGCGCACTTTTCATGAATTGGCTGAATGACATCTTTTGGCATATAGAGGACTGCAGAGCTTGGATAACCGTGGGTGCCAGCTCACTGCCTTCCAGCTCGTCTTGTGGCTCCTCGGGGATTGTGGAGATGTAATTTGCATGAAAGACGCAATGTAAAACGAAACACTATATTCAGCGTTTGTTCCATAGTTGTGTTGAATCAATAAACAAAAAAAAATACGCCGTCTACATTTGACACGTGGCTCTGTATAAATTATTGCCGAACAAAAATAAAATGGAAATTCCGTGGTGTAAAATTTTGGTTCCCCCCCCCCCCCCAAAAAAACGTGCAAACTCAGTTGGTGAGCTTGCCTTTCAAAGGTTGTAATATGTTCAGAAATCCCCACTCAAGTGTATTGGCATGGACAGACGGCAAGGCAAAGACTCCCCGTATAGCCTTTAACGCGCTGTTGTGGCAAGTGCTGTTAGCCAGCACCTATGAAGGCGGGCACAGCACACAAGGTGTGGTAGATGGCCAACACCACGCCACAGTCAACCTTTGTCTCCCCGGTGCTGATGTTTGCACACCGTACCGGGAACTACTTTATGGCTCAGTCGATGTAGCAGAGGCCCACTGAGCGGTTCAAATATCCGCCACTGTCATTGGTCGTGGGTGCGAATCGAACACGGGGAGTCGCCTAGGCCCGTAGCGCAGTGCGCTAATCACTGCACCACCGCTCCCCCCCCACACACACGTGTTCCAATTGAAACGCCACTCCCATCGCAGCATTCGGTGTGAAGGTTTAAAACTATCGGGAGCAAAAACGGGAGTGGCTCTTTTGATTTTAGTTGTTGTTGTTCAAAGCTGACTTTATATTTTTTTGTGCAATTTAAAAGCCCTCTCGGAACGCTTGTCAGGATGTGACGTTGAGCTGTGCGCAGTGTTGTAAATATATTTCGTGAGTGTGGCTGACGTTTGCCCGTCGACTGTGTTTGCGTCTTCGTGTCGTTCGCCGTCGCTTAGCTCGTAGGCAATCCGAATGTCGTGTTCGCTCGCCGATGGGTCTATTTTACAGATGTGACAATTCCTGGTGAATAAAGTGACGCTTTTGCCTGAATGGTTCACTCGAGTTGGTGTTGTTGTTGTTGTTTGTTGTTGTGTCGGTGAATGCAACTTTTTTTGAGCGGCAAGAAAAACGTCCCTGGGTTCGATTCCCGACTCGGACGCGTCTCTTCTTCCGTGGAGTTTGTAAATTCTCCTCCTCCTCCTTTGTTCTGCAATGGGTTTCCATCCACATCTGAAAACAAACAAAGAAACAACATACCATGATAACTGCTATTGGCAAGCATTACAAAAAATCACCCCAATGCCGACATTCACGGAAAATGTCACTCGATTTGTATTACCAACAGAGCAATTCATAATAAAGTTTTTGGGTTAGATCGCGTTATTTATAAATGTGTCGTAACCCTCCACCACCCGACACGGCCAATCAGCAAAAAAGTGTCACGTTGACAAAAGACAAATTGTTCCCTACTTTAGCCCACCGCATCCGATTACACACAAATTGTCGGGATTATCTCGAGAAAGAGTTTGGAGGCTCAGAGTTGAGGCCTTGCTGACTCTACAAGCGGACCAAGTTGATGAGTGCCGTGTTCACGACTCACTCACATCCTTGGGCGCAGACCAGACAAACTTAACAGCACATCCACGCAAGCAATACGTGGTATAATAACTCGCAATTACGCAATTGGATGGAGGGTGGGAGGTGTTGATTTTCATTTGTCACAAGGTATGTGTGTTAAAATGTTACACCGCTGGGAAGGAACGAGTAGCAAACACGCGTACATGCACTGCAACTGTGTAACATACATTTAATGAGAAAAACAAATATCAAATTACCGTAAGTTGCATAAGGTTACCATTAGTGCAAATAAAAAAACGTGATTTTACCGACCTTCATTCCAAGGCACCACAGGGGACTGCAATGTTAAAGGCTCGCATCGCATTCAATGTACGCACGTTGAATTTCTTTCGCACCGTACGCTGCCAAGCGTGCTACTCAGAAGTGCGGGGAAAGGACAACAAACTAAGCACGAAAAGAAGTTCCAAAGAAATTAGTTTGTCAATCTTAGATGATTTAGAAGAGCAAATAGCCGCCGGTGGATTCCTAAAATCGACAGGAAGAGCGTTCCAGACGGCCGCAGAAGCGCATCCGTCAGCTCGCGATGCGGTGGCCGCCATCTTTGTTCAATGGACCAGTCAACAACAAGTGGGGTGGGGTAAAGTGTGGGAGGGGTAAAGTGTGGGGGGGGGGGGGGGTAAAGTGTGGGGGGGGGGGGGTAAAGTGTGGGGTGGGGGGGGATAAAGTGGGGGGGGGGGGGTGGGGTAAAATGTGGGGGGGGTAAAGTGTGGGGGGGTAAAATGTGGGGGGGGGGGGGGTAAAGTGTGGGGGGGGGTAAAGTGGGGGGGGGGGGGGGGGGGTGGGGTAAAATGTGGGGGGGGGGGGTAAAGTGTGGGGGGGTAAAATGTGGGGGGGGGGGTAAAGTGTGGGGGGGTAAAGTGGGGGGGGGGGGGGGTAAAGTGTGGGGGGGTAAAGTGTGGGGGGGTAAAGTGTGGGGGGGTAAAGTGGGGGGGGGGTAAAGTGGGGGGGGGGGGGGGTAAAGTGTGGGGGGATAAAGTGTGGGGGGTAAAGTGTGGGGGGGGTAAAGTTGGGGGGGGGGTGTAAAGTGGGGGGGAGGGTAAAGTGTGGGGGGGGGGAGTAAAGTGTGGTAAAGTGTGGGGGGGGGGGTAAAGTGTGTGGGGGGGGTAAAGTGTGGGGGGGGGGGTAAAGTGTGTGGGGGGGGGTAAAGTGTGGGGGGGGGTCAAGTGGGGGGGCGGGTAAAGTGTGGGGGGGGGTAAAGTGTGGGGGGGGGGGGTAAAGTGTGGGGGGGGTAAAGTGTGGGGGGGGGTAAAGTGTGTGGGGTAAAGTGTGGGGGGGGTAAAGTGGGGGGGGGGGGGGGTGTAAAGTGGGGGGGAGGGTAAAGTGTGGGGGGGAGTTAAGTGTGGGGGGGGGGGTGGGCGTTCTGCTGAGTTGTAGTGGCGGCGCGTGGCCCCAGGGCACCCACAATGGCTAACGCGGCCATGTTCTATCCGCCGCTCACGGGCCCATCGCGCTAAGCTTTGTGGTACTGGGGTGGTGTTGGCACCAAGCCTGTAGTGTTCCCTCTTGCACCCTCGCATTTCTACTGCACGGTTAACCATGCCACGGCTTGTATAGCCGTGGCATGGTTAACCGTGCAGGGTTCGATGCTGAATACCGTGCAGGGTTCGATGCTGAATACGTTTCTGAGTTAGAGGCTCCCACAGCGTTCGATGTTAAAAGTTCCCATCGCGTTCAACGATACATCGTGCGAACCAAAGAGTATGGATTCCTGCAGTCACGAAAGCTTCAAATCAAGATTCAAATCAAGACCAAATACATTTATTTTAAAATCAGGGCTGGTTCTTCGAGCGCTCAATATCTTCACATAAGTCCTGAGCATCGAAACGTGACATTTGAATTGATCATATTCAGGATCAAAATCTGTATTTATATTGGGGGAGGAGGGGGGGGGGGATATTAAATGTGTTCCATATCACAAAGTGACGACCCCGCATCGATAGCGTCTGAGAGTCTCTCAATCCACGTCGCAATCTCAACTTTGCGGCCCGAACGATTTGCGAGCCGCTCGCAGCATTGGAGCGCTGGGAGATGCAACCGCAATAACACATTCCTGCGGAGGGAGCTGGTAGGAACGTTGGGTTGCTCGGTCAATGGCCAGGGTCAACGACGGCGTGGTGTCTTCCGCAAATATGCCCGACTGTGAGGGCGGGCACAAGCCGGCGTGAGTAGGTTAAACGTTGAGTTTTATAAGGGCACCACTGGGTGACCAGCCCCTCTCCCAACCAGCCCCACCCCTCCCACCCCCCACCCAGCCCCACCCTCCCCACCCAGCCCCTCCCCACTTTCCCCACCCAGCCCCTCCCAACCCACCCCACCCAGCCCCCCCAAACCCTCCCCTCCCCACCCAGCCCCACACTCCCCACCCAGCCCCTCCCCACTCTCCCCACCCAGCCCCTCCCAACCCTCCCCACCCAGCCCCTCCCAACCCTCCCCACCCAGCCCCACCCTCCCCACCCATCCCCTCCCCACCCTCCCCTCCCCACCCAGCCCCTCCCTCCTCACCCAGCCCCACCCTCCCCACCCAGCCCCTCCCCACCCTCCCCTCCCCACCCAGCCCCTCCCTCCCCACCCAGCCCCTCCCTGCACGACGAACACAATAATCCCATGTGGGCTGGTGTAACCAGGAGGTTCCTACCAGTAAAACAAAAACATGAACAGGAAACATCTTAAAGTGAGTCGGATGAACCTGAAGTCAGGTGCGGTGCCGGATTAAGCTAGAGTGGGGCCTGTAGCATATGTTACAAAGGGGCCCTAAATAAAAAGAAAATAACATATAAATATTAAAACACACATTTTTAACTTGCATAGTAAAGTAATTGTTTTTGTTTCATTTGATATACAGCCAGATAATACGACAAATCGCTAACCTAAAACACCCAGTCGTTTATCAAAGTTGAAGGCAGTATAGTACTATAGTAATAGAGCAAATGCAGAATCACCAGTAGCTTGAAAGCATTTAGCGCGGGGCCCTTGAAAGTGCGGGACCCGTAGCATATGTAGCTACTTGTGCTCCTGGGATAATCCGGCACTGGTCAGGTGTAAGAAATTCCTCTTCAATCAAAGTTAATCGACGAGAAGGCGATGTTGGTGTACCGACCGCCTGAGGTGGCTGTACACATTAAAATACTACTCAAGAGTCTCGTCTTCTTCTCCTTCGTGTGCCTTCTAATGTCGATGCAGAACAACGACTTCACTTTTTCACGTGCAGGCGGTCGGGCCCAGATAACCAAGTCAGGAGCAGCGGAGTCGTTGCCATCCATGTGATGTCGCACAGTCGCACACTGGAGAGATTTAAAATGTCTAATTCGTGCATCAGGCATCCGTACATCTGCCTTGGGTTGTAACGTATGCGATCTAGGGCGGAGCGTGAACTCCGTGGGAGATTAAACCCAGGGATTCTAGATTTGAAGCTTTCGTGACTGCAAGGATGCATACTCATTGGTTATTTTCGGTAAAGTCACGTAGGTAAAAGAATCAATAAAATTAAATAAATGGAAACAACTTAATAAAAATAACTGTACAGTTATTTTGCTGTGCCTTTTTTTTTACACCTGATGAAGGAAGCTTCTGTTGCCTCCGAAACGTCGTGATTTAATTTAGTTGTTTTCATTTATTTTATTTCATTGATTGTTTTACCTACGTGACTTTACCGACAAACCCAACGAGTATAAACCTAGGGATCTTCTCCGCTGGGAATTTTAAAGCGTGTCTGTGAGTTCTATTGAACTCCAATAAGGTCTCCAAGAGTGCCGGGCGTTGATGATAACGCACATACCGTCTGTATGTCCTGTGACCTGTTTTGCTGTCACCCATAATGTTCCACGGTAACGCATAACGAGTGCATTGCTTGTTTATAGAGACACCGCTGAATGCTCAATACATTTTGCGCATACCAAATTCATATACAGGCCATCACTCTATATTTAATTTATAGCTACACATAGAATATGCATTCTATTTTGTATATACATAGATACCTATACGGTCTGTATTCTTGGTTCTTTCAGTAAAGTCACGTAGAATGGAAATAATAAAATAATAAAAATTAAACATAATAAAATAATTCTCACGACGTTTGGCCACAACGCAAGCAGCTGTCCTCAGGTGAAGAACAGGTCTGTCGGGAAGACTGAGGACGGCTGCTTGCGTTGTGGCCGAAACGTCATGAGAATTGTATTTTATTATGTTTTATTTTTATTATTTTATTATTTCCCTTCTACGTGACTTTACCGAAAGAACCAAGAAGATGAATCCCTGCAGTCACGAAAGCTTTAAATCGAAATTTAATTATTTTATTATGTTTTATTTTTATTATTTTATTATTTCCCTTCTACGTGACTTTACCGAAAGAACCAAGAAGATGAATTCCTGCAGTCACGAAAGCTTTAAATCGAAATTTAATTATTTTATTATGTTTTATTTTTATTATTTTATTATTTCCCTTCTACGTGACTTTACCGAAAGAACCAAGAAGATGAATCCCTGCAGTCACGAAAGCTTTAAATCGAAATTTAATTATTTTTTTATGTTTTATTTTTATTATTTTATTATTTCCCTTCTACGTGACTTTACCGAAAGAACCAAGAAGATGAATCCCTGCAGTCACGAAAGCTTTAAATCGAAATTTAATTATTATTTTATTATGATTTATTTTTATTATTTTATTATTTCCCTTCTACGTGATGACTTTACCGAAAGAACCAAGAAGATGAACGTATACGAGTGCTTTATTTGTTTCATTTGACACATCCCGATGGCCACCTGGGTCTTCTCCGGAGAGACATTCTCAGCAGACGCTTGCACCGTGGCCCACACGGGGAGCACGTGACCGCGCGTGCACCTTCAGTAGCTGCGCTGTTGTGGTACCGCCAGTGACCACCAGAGGGCAGACTTGGCCCGTGGGTCGCAGCTCTTTGTTTCTCAACACCTCTTCTTTTAATTCTAGATTTGAAGCTTTCGTGACTGCAAGGATTCATATTCTTAGGTTTTTTCGGTAAAGTCACGTAGGTAAAAAATGAAAATTAATAAAAGTAAAAGTTCCACCTGAAGACGGAAGCTTGTGTTGCCTCCGAAACGTCGTGATTTTTATTTTATTTTTATTTAACTTTTATTAATTAAATTTTTTTACCTACGTGACTTTACCGAAAAAACCTCTTCTCTTACCCTATATAACAATGTCTCAACACAAATAACTCTCGCTCCAGTTATTTTGCTGTGCCTTTTTTACACCTGATGAAGGAAGCTTGTGTTGCCTCCGAAACGGCGTGATTTAATTGATTTATTTTCATTTATTATTATTTTATTTTTATTATTATTTTTTACCTACGCGACTTTACCGAAAAAACCTAAGAGTATGAATCCTTGCAGTCACGAAAGCTTCAAATCTAGAAGAGAAAACACAATTAGGGTATCGTCATCTCTCGCCTCGGTCCCTTCGAAACCTATTAGCGTGGGGGCATTGGCGTTTGTAGGGGGGTGGGTGAGCACTTGTCATAACAGAAACCTGCCCAGCGACATCCCAACAATAGCATGGGTAATGCGCACGCATATTATGTCGGTGCGTGTGGAGAGGTAATGACGCGTGTGTATTGCACGCTTGCCGTGATGATCGCATCGCCAATCAGAGAGATGAGACGCCTTCTGAAGGCTCTCACCTGCCGTGTAACGGCTGGCACAATTAATGATGGCATTGCCTGTTTACAACACGCAGGATTAATTCTTCGCGGCAGAGGTTGGTGGTTACGATTGTTGATGGGGGTGATTGTGGTGGTGAGTGTGCAAATATCGTTGGTGGTTGTGGCAGTTATTGGTGATTGTGTTGGTGGTGGTTATGATTGTTTTTTGGGAGTAAGGACGTTATAACACTGCTGATGATGACGTTTAAGGTGTCAATGCGATGATGGCTGTGGTGGTTGTGATTGACAATGCATCGCGTATTGCGATCCTCCTGCTGGCGATGATGAGGATTTTACGATTCGCATCATCGGGCAGGTGAGAATGTCAAATTTTCGCGCACGCACCCAACACATTTCTCATTGTAGTTCGATACACACTTGCCTCTGTTACATGTAATATTAATGTTTATTAACCCGGCAATAAGTTTGCTTATGTTGGCACTGCGTCGCTTGCAGCAACGTTGAGACCGCTATTAAGCAGTAGAGGATTGTCCAGTCAGGATAATAATAACGATTGAGTTTAATCCCATGAACACACCAACACGAGGCCAAATGTCCCACGCTCAGCACTTACGTGTCCATGCACGGGCCCCCTTTTTGTTAATCAATTTATGGATGTGCGGGTTTTTGTTAAACCAAACCTCGGCCACGATGTTCAGCGTGGGATGCTGACTAAAGACATTGACGCGGGAGTTCATCGCAGCACAGCGGCGTACAACAATAGCATTTTCTTCAGCCACCGCCCACGGAATTTAGAAGCCAAAGGATAACCTTGGGCGCACGAGGGTCTGGCGGCCCGGGTCACTCTGACAAATGCGACTCACTCTCTCTCTCTGGGTCTCCTGAGGTCTTCAAAATGAACCGGACTCTTGAAACCCACACAGACAACCTCCGGTTAGCTGCCGAGGTCTGACGAGATCGGACGCGGTGAGTTTTTTTTCGACCAGGTGACAACCGCTCGTAGGCACGCAGCCCGAATGGGACATTTCAAATGAGCGCTGAGCGACGTTTTAACATCCGATTGCGAGGAACAGCACACTCGCTCAGAGATTGGTTGGCGTAGCCTCCATGCAAATTCAGGGATGAGCGCCATCGTTTTCCATATGGGCCCGATGGCTTTTGTTATTGCTGTAGGGAGGACGGGAGGGGAGGAGGGGGGGATATGTCCTGCACGGGTAGTCACCAGGAATCAATTGTGGCTTTAACCAAAAGAGGCATCCTGGCTGTGTGAGAAAAAGCGTGCCCGCGTGAATAGCGAGACTGTCTCGGTGAACAATGCCTCGATGGCGCTCGCCGCAACGTCAGGCACCATCGCAGGCGAGGTAGCAGTCATTACATCACTGCTCATTCATCACAACATCTGCAACCCTCCCCCCATCTTCCTCCCACGGCAGCCGCCCCTCTGTGCACAGCAAGCATTAATTTCTGCAACTTTCTTTCACCTCTCTCTGTCGGTCTCTGTGCTATTATAACACTGCTCATCCGCAATTGTATCCACTGCTGCTATCACCACCCACCCACCCACCATTCACCACGACAACCCCACCATCATCCAGCACCCACCCACCAAACCTCGTTTCACCCCAAAGCCCCTCTTCCCCCCTCTCGCTCTTTCTCTCGCTACCCCCCGCGCGCTCCTATCCCTCTCCCCACCATCTCTCCCTCTCCCTCCCACCCCCTCCCTCCACATCCTCTCTGCTGGGTCGAGGTCAACTCGGCATAGGCAGCAGCGGCAGCAGGAGCAGCAGCAGCAGGAGGAGGAGGGAGTTCGCGTGCGGCGTGGACGCGCAGGCGAATCGTACCTCGGCGGTGGTCGTCTGCCGTTGTGCTCCTTTTGTAATTTCCTTAATTTAGATTTACAATTGTGTATTTTTTTTTTACAACAACCAGCGTTGCCTCACTGGAAATTGCCACCGCTCAGCTTGTCGCGACGTTTTGAGAGAGGGAGAGAGAGAGAGACGGAGGGGAGAGGAGAGGGAGAGAGCGAAGGGGGGCTGGTGGGACATTTCGCTCTTCCTCCCGTCTCGCCAGTGCAGTCACAGCCCCCGGCACGGCTGCACCCATCCCAAGCTTATCGATGGAGTTATCGTGACGCTCTCAACTCGCTCCATCGCAAGGATCAACTGATTTTAGTTTTTTTTTTTTAAACGGCGCCGGTACATCGGTAATGGGGGTTTAGTGGCCGAACAGACAGTCGAATTAATACTCGGTGCTTTTTAATTCTTCAGTTGTGTTTTTGCGCGTGTTATATTTGAAATAAATACAACCCCCAACCCCCAACGTATTCTGGATTTTAAAGACGCCGCTGGACTGAAACAGCCGCTCCACATTTTTACTCTGCGAGAAGAGCGAGAGGGCGATCGGTGTCTGTGTTGTAAGCTTGGCTCAAAGACGGCACGCCGTGCACTTGCCTTGGGATATCCATACACAGACAAGCAAGACACTGTGGCTCCAGAGCAGGAGGCTGCCGCTCTCTGCAAGCAACTGTGCGTCAAGACGTGGGTGATTATAGAGAGGCTTTGGAAATCGACTCGGGCAGCTGTTCTACCCCCATACAACTGCTGCAACTGCATTCTGCCTTCAACCGTGGTGCATCGCAAAGTACACACTGGCTGGCGTCTATATGAATGAGCAAGTAAGTAAGAGCTGTGTGTGCAGTATTGAATTAAGCTCTCTCTTTCTTTCTCGCACACACACACACACGCGCCACACGCAGGGGATCCGTGCTTTGTAAATGTGTCGAAATGAAATAAGATGACCACGAAATTCAGCAGTTCGCTGCGATTCGCTTATGAGTTTTGCTTTTCACCCAAGTGCATGTGCGATGAATGGTAGTGAACACGGTCATGATGGTGATGTTCATCTCATCGTTGGTCTAACGACGTTCATTCGTATGCTTGTTTTTTTTCTTTCTCTAGAAAGGATAATGATGATGATGATGGTGGTGACAATGATGGTTGTTATCCGGGTGTAATTTCTCTACTCCATATATTTGTCTGGATGCTGCATGACGGGCCGGCTTGGGGCAAGATTTGGCGGGCATCAGGCACCGCCACCATAGGACACGGATCCGTTATAATCCTGGATAATATTCCTACGAGTAGATATTATTATAGATATACACGACTAACCACAGCGAGGTGAAGTTAGCGCATTCAACCACTGTTTAGGGTGCAATAGAGTGCCGGATATTAAAACTGATGGTGGTGGTGTTGATGGTAACGAGCATCTGCGGCGTGAATGATAATTCGCGACACCTTCGGCTATTAGCCATCTGAAGCGACATCAATAATCCGGAGGTGCGTTTGCCCGCAAGGCGCTCAACGCAGTGCGAGCAGAATGTTGAATTGCTGCTCCGTTTAGGAGCGGAAGCAGGTGGATTGCTTCACTCTTCTGGACGTATTCTCCAACGCACCGGTGGGCTGAAGTAGTGATTCATTGGCTGTGTCGGGTGGTGGAGGGTTACGACACATTTATACTTACGAGATTTAACACACAAAAAAACCTTTATTATGAAGAATGTTGAACGTCGGTGTCAAATGCAATCACGAGGAAATCTCAACGCCATCAGAGAGGAAACTTTTTTTATTGGTCAAAATTCTGACCAACACATTGTCCGTGCGTAAATGAAATATATTTATTTTAAAACGTGACGATATTGTGAGAAGATGGTAGGGCTAATGATAAGAATGTTGGCGTCAAACTACGACGTCACCTAACCCCACCAACAAAATACGTGATCCTCTGCTCCACGTAATGACGCCTAACGTTGACCACGAATACACAAACAATCATACAATTGAATATTAAGAACAATACAGAACAAATGAAAGACAATAGCATCTCCCCCCTCCTTCCAAACCCACTATGACCCTGCCTCCTCTCTAGGGATGTCAAGCGTCACGCTGCCCTTGTTGAAGGAGGAGGAGGCTGGTGAGACTCAGCAATCCAAGGATGCAGGGGACAGACAGAAGCGGCTCCGCGTGTGTGTGATGAGCGAGATACTGGGCACGGAACGCGACTACGTGGGGGCCCTGCAGTTCCTGGTGTGCGTGAGTAACCCACGGAATCATGGCACCCCCCCCCCCCATCCATCCATCACCGGTGCCATCCCCTTACCAATCCCGCCCGCCGCCCTCGTCTGGAGAACGCGCATCCATCCCCCCTCTCTCTGTCATTGCCGTTGCAATTTGGTTTATAAAGTGTCCCAAGTGTGACCACGTCCAGTGATAATACACACTGATAATTATGAACGGCACGTTGGTCGAGGGGCAGACTCGTTTTTCAGCAGGTTACCGCTTCTGGATGCTTGGCCGATGCTTTCTAACGAGTGTGTTGCTTCATGCGAGAGAGGGGGAAGGTGACGAACCTGGATTAAAAAAAAAACAGTACGACGCATGCATACGAGGAGGTGCGACTCAAAGTGCACCTAGCCTGGCACAGGAGCCGTGGTGACGTCACCGTCACTTCGTGGCGAAGTGCGGCTGTCGGTATTGGTGTTGGTACTCGCAGCCTCGCGTCTGCAACCCTTGGTGAGCCCTTGGCATTCACGCATCCCAAGTACTAACCAGGCTAAAAATCCCTGCTCAGCTTGCAACATTGGATGGGGGTGTGACGAGTTCGTGTGGGGGGTACATTTGTGCCGGTAGACATCTGGAGGAGACATTGCAAGCACATCGGAGTAAACGCACGCACGAATTGACGATTTGAAGAAAGCGGTTAGTTTGAGAGTCCCTTTTACAGCAGGGACATAGGGGCAGAATACTCTGGTGCCAGCGAGGGCAGCGTGTAGCAGTTAGCATGGAAACAAAGGAGAGAGCCTTGAGCTTGGACTTGAACCAGAGGGAGGGTCTCCCGAGTGCTGAGGGCCACATGGAGACATTTCCAGGCAGCGGTGGAGAAGCAGCAACGTCCCAGTCAGTGGAGATTGAATGCGGGCTTTGGTAGAAGGTATTGACGGCTGTAGAGCTGTTATAATAATTATACTAAACTTACCTGCCTAGCAAAGCCACAGATAGTCCAATTACAATTTTGTTCCTGGAGGGTTTTGTATTTGGTTTTTATATTCAGATATTTTCGGCCAATTAATGAATGTTCATACGTATGGGAGGAATCCAGAGCACCCAGAGAAAATCTGCGCGTGCGAGGGAGGAACACTCTATCCCACACATACGGAACAGATGGAGATTATCTTCGTGGTTCTTTCGGTAAAGTCACGTAGAATGGAAATAATAAAATAATAAAAATACAACATAATTAAATAAAGTAATAAAATATTATATTTACTTATTTTATTATTTCCATTCTACGTGACTTTACCGAAAGAACCAAGAAGATGAATCCCTGCAGTCACGAAAGCTTTAAATCGAGATGGAGATTAGTCCACAATTCGCTGTACTCCCTTCTCCTGGCAAACCAGGGTAATGGCAACCTCAAGGCCCCCAGTGTCAGGGAGTTGAACAACTTTCTAGCGCTATCCACCGATCCTCGCTCGCCTCCACAGTAGTGGACTACAGGCCACGTGCGTTGCCATCGCCGCCAGGCATCGTAAGGGAAGGCGGTGCGGTGAGGGAGAAAGAGATTCATGTGGCGGGTTGGTGGTGGTCGTGGTGGCGTGGGTCGTGGTTTCAAAGGTTGGGGCGGGGGGAGGATTTGGGGCCTCCCTTGCTATATGCAGGTCGGAGGCTCCTTGTGGTTTATATTATTTACGATGCTCGTTGGGTGCAGCTAATGGAAGGAGCCGGAGAGACCAAATGTCAGCTCTCCTCCTTTCACGTGACATTGCCCATCTACGTGAAAAGACGAGGATTAGTCTGTCCCGGTCTGCTCTTGAACGTGTGTGTGTGATTTGCAATTGTAAGGAGTGTCGTTTTGGTTCGCAAACCCATCAGGGTTGTGATGATAATTGCCTTTATTGTGAAATGTCTACATTTGACCGTGCCCATAAATAATGATGATGATAAGGCCATGTTTATCCATGGAAGCCTCAATGAGTCTCAAGACTCTCATTTTACAAGTGTCCTGCACTTAGACGCTTGGCCGGTGCCATGAATGCGTGCATGGACACGTGGGAGGAAAGCATAATGCCTGGAGGTAGACCCACACATCCTAAGTGGGTAGCAATTAAATCTCGGGCGAAGATAGCGTCAAGGATCTATTGATAATCTGCCATCGCCGATTCGCGTCGCAGCCTAAGCCGATACCAGCCACTATTCCCAGCCCGTCTCCCATTAAAAGTTCCAATTTGCCACAAACCTGCTTAGTTTCAGACATCTGATGAGATTTGGACACTTTCAGGCTGATGAGGGTTGTGTGTTTGATTCCTGTCCTCGCTCAACAGCGGGGGATAAATTGTCTGTACTTGGCACGAGTCTCCTGTACGTGAACGTGTATTTGAAAGATGTGTCTAGTGTGGTGCGACAGCACTACAGAGACAGAGAGCCATGGCATGATACCGATTATGCCATTGCCTTGTGTAAAATGCTCGTTTGCATAAGTGCTCGCGAACAGCCCTTGGCTGAGCAGTCGACACAACCGAGCAAGCGTTTTTGTCTTCATATTTACCGTCGTGGTTGCACGTTTGCCGCATCTATTGTGCCACATGGTCGTGTGGGCAGATTGTCGAACTTGATCAGCTGGAGGGGCCAGTAAGTGCAAGGGGGAGTTGGGGGTCTCGATTTGTATTGTCTGCTCCCTCTGCCTCCCCCTCCAGAGACACCCTGTTACCCCTCACACCCCCACACACACACCACCCCACACACCCTCACCACCCCACACCCCCCACCACCCCCACTACCTCCACCACCCCCACCACCCCACACACCCCCACTACCTCCACCACACACACCCCCACTACCTCCACCACACACACCACCTCACCCACCATCTCCACCACCCCACCACCCCACACACCCCCAGCACCCCCACACACCACCACCACCCCCACCACTCCACACACCCCCACTACATCCACCACCCCACACACCCCCACTACATCCACCACCCCCACCACCCCCACCACCTCCACCACCCCACCACCCCACACACCCCCACACACACCCCCACACACACCCCCACACACACCCCCACACACACCCACCACCTCACACACCCCGACTACCTCCACCAACCTCACCACCCCACACACCCCCACCACCCCAAACACCCCCACCACCCCAAACACCCCCACCACCCCACACACCCCCACACACCCCCACCACACTACACACCCCCACACACCCCCACTACCTCCACCACCCCACCACCCCACACACCCCCACACACCCCCACCACCCCACACACCCCACCACACTACACACCCCCACCACCCCCACCACCTCATATACCCCCACCACCCCACACACCCCACCACCACCCCACACACCCCACCACCACAAACCCCCCCAACCACCCCACACACCCCACCACACTACACACCCCCACCACCCCACACACCCCCACCACCCCACACACCCCCACCACCCCACACACCCCCACCACCCCACACACCCCCACCACCCCACACACCCCCACCACCCCACACACCCCCACCACCCCACCACCTCACACACCCCCACCACCCCACACACCCCACCACCCCACACACCCCACCACCCCACCACCCCACACACCCCACCACCCCACACACCCCCACTACCCCACACACCCCCACCATCCCACACACCCCCACCACCTCACACACCCCACACACCCCCACCACTCCACACACCCCCACCACACCCCCACCACACCACACACCCCCACCCCACCACACACCCCCACCACCTCACACACCCCACACACCCCCACCACCTCACACACCCCACACACCCCCACCACCCCACACACCCCCACCACCCCACACACCCCCACCACCTCACACACCCCCACCACACCACACACCCCCACCACACCACACACCCCCACCACCCCCACCACCACACACAACCCCACCACCCCACACACCCCCACCACCCCACACACCCCCACTACCCCCACCACCACACACAACCCCACCACCCCACACCCCCCACCCCCCACACACCCCCACCACCCCACACACCCCCACCACCCCACACACCCCCACCACCCCCACTACCTCCACCACCCCACCACCTCACACACCCCCACCACCCCACACACCCCCACTACCTCCACCACCCCCACCACCCCACACACCCCCACCACCCCACACACCCCCACTACCTCCACCACCCCACACACCCCCACCACCCCACACACCCCCACCACCCCCCACACACACCTCACCAATCCCAGCTAACCTTTGGGGGTACAGTGTCAAAATCCGCCGCTTGCTGTTCATGCCCATACACCTCATTACTCTCCCAGCGCAATCACAGCAGGCGCATTGTGTTCCCGGCCTCAGACGAATCCACCTGCGTTGAGAGGGTCAATCGTGCCCCTGCCGAGACGGAGGAAGCGCCTTGTGCCCCATTCCGATTTGACGTAGCGACCGGGAGCTGTGCGAGCAAATATTCACTTCGAGTGACGATCAATCGGCGCTTCGGCTCGGCGGTCGAGCGAGCAGCTTGCAATCGGAAGGTGGTGGTGAGTTCAAATCCTAGTTGGTGGTTGACTTGACCAATCATCACTCCTCCGAGGTAGATACAATTCGTACAATTTTAGGAGCGGGGGGCGGGGGGTCAACAGTGATTGCCCCATGATTATACGTGTCCTCCCCCGTCACAGGAACGTGGAATTTCCACCATTGGCGTAGAGCTGTAGACCGGAGACGAACACTTCCCTCACTACTCATTCGAGCAAGCAATCACCGACTTGTTTTTTTTACTTAGCCCATCATTACTCTGGGGTAAATAAAATTACTACCCCTTTATGGGGAGAGGGGGGGGGGAGTCAACAGTGCTTGTCCTATGGGTATACACGCCTCCCGCCATAGGAATGTGGAATTTCCACCATTGGCGTAGATCAAATTGTTTTTTGTATTTCATGAAACGATCAATCAAAGTCAAACCGCATCGCTTGCCACTGGTGGGCTCATCGTTGTCACCTCTGTAAAACCAGCCGTGCGGCCGGTTTACATTGAGTCACCTGTACAAATGTGTAAGGGGGAGGGGGAGTTTAAAAACATATTGCAGCCCCCGCACGAGGTGGGCCGGGCGGCTTTCTGTAATTGTAGCCAGCACCGCGGGCCCGGTGCTTCCACTGATATCCGCGGTTCGCCTTGGGTTCCCGGCCGCCAGCTTGCCCCGGCGCTGCCAGCGAATAAACAAACACGCGTTTAATTTAAGGAGCACATTCCTGCGAAATCCCGCCGCCGTAGTAGCAGCAGCAGCAGCATCTCGGCAGAAAGCTTTGCACCGTGGGTCTTGTTTTGTTTCACGGCGCATATTTCCCCACTTGCAAAATATTTATAAAGCGGTGGGTTTAAAAAAAAGACATAATATATATATGCACGCGTGTATTACGATGGCTGAACAGAACTTGTTATGCTTGCTCTGTTAAAATTGACCCATTCCTGGTCATTGATTTATTTTGCAATCTACGTGTTCGTAGTTAATTTACTGCATTGTTTGAAATGTCAGGAGGTCTTTTTTTCTCTGAATATGCTGCTTGAATTGTTGGCTGGATGTCCCTTACTGCAGTCATTATAACAAAGACAGACCTCGGAGATGAAATATAGAAATGAGCGAATATTCTTAGGTTTTTTCGAGAAAGTCACGTAGATAATTTTGTTTTTTTTAATAATAAAAGTAAAAAAAATCACGACGTTTCGGAGGCAACACAAGCCTCCGTCTTTAAGTGGAACCGTCACAGCACGATAGCTGTATACCGAAAAAACCTAAGAATAGGAATCCTTGCAGTCACGAAAGCTTCAAATCTAGAATTAAATGAGCGAATGTTTTGGGTAGTGGCGTTCGCTTATTGGGTCAAAAAAGCTATTACTATTTTTGAAATACAGTGCTCCAACTTTCTAAAGATGTGACTTCAAAGTGTTCCAATTACCCCCATTAGGTCATCACGGCTCTATTTATTTGCGAGAAAATATGAAAATATTATCTCCCCGTGTGTCAGTACGATTTATTCAAAATCTGTTAACATACTTTGAAATTCCATTTATTCCTGACACTGTTACCCACATTACCTCTTATCCATGAGACTAATCGATCCAAAAAATAATCCTATTATCCGCATTTTAACTGGTAATAGGAGTGGTCTGTAAGTGGTTGAAGGTTTATCCTATTGTTCACGGGTAGCACCAGGGATTTCAGGAGTCCTATTTGCCCGTTTATAGGATATGCCAATAGCGTCCCAATATTTATGCGGGCTGACAGAGGTTTCATTGCATATATATACGCCGTGTCATTTGTAAAGGTTTGTTACCTAATATCTGCTATAAAAAACACTCTACCAACTGTTTTATATTCCACTCTAACGAATCAATGTTGCTCAATAGTTATTATTTATTATCTTCTTGGTTCTTTCGGTAAAGTCACGTAGAAGGGAAATAATAAAATAATAAAAGTAAAACATAATACAATAATTCTCACGACGTTTCGGCCACAACGCAAGCAGCCGTCCTCAGGTGAAGAACAGGTCTGTCGGAAAGACAGCATCTGTCTTATCGTATTACTTATTTTACGATTACACATTTATTTACAATGGCAATAGTTACGTGTTTTCAGTCAGTGTATAGACGCAAGTTGAGGCAATGCTCACCTCCTGTTCACAGCCCAGAGCCAGTGGTGGAAATTCCTCATTCCTATAACAGGAGCGAGTCTATCCACAAGCCAACCACGGTTGATTTGTAAACAAAAGTGGTGCTCTTTGTATTGACTGCTATGTGATGATGGGCAAGTCAACCCCCGAGCAGGATTTGAACTCTAAACCTTCTGATTGTGAGTCGCTTGTTCTACTGCTAAGCCACCTGGCAAGCTTCATGCACACCAAAAGGCGAAGACAAAGATCCCCCGTGTAGCCTTAACAAACTGTTTGGGCAAGTGCTGCTAGTAAGCACCTATGAAGGCTGGCACGGCACACGAGGGGGTGGGTTGCCAGCACCACGCCCGGCCGCTTTTGTCTCCCCAGTGGCGATGTTTACACACTGCAACAGGTACTCATTTGAGGCTGAGTCGACCTAGGGGAGGCCCAAGACCGGTTCAGATAATCGTAACTGTTGTTGGCCGTGAGTGGGAATCGAACTATGGGTTGCCGGGTTCGTAGCGAGCCCACTAACCTCTGCACTACCGTTGCCCACACACGAACGCAAACAATACATTTCCAAATAAAAAAAATCAACACCTATATCCAAGAAGATAAATAGTTGTTGCGTTCGGAAGTGAATATAAAGGAAGCCTAATTAAGACCCAATGGCACAGTTGGGCTTGCCGATGACAGACGGCAGAGGCTGGGGTCTGTGTTTGTGTCTGGCTGGCAGTCTCTGGCTTGTAAAGCCCACCCCCCCCTCCGTGTTTACTGTGCAGACCGTACGAAGGATGCGATGTCCTTTCGAGGCTTGCAGGGTGGGGGTCCCAGACTCTAAACAACGGCACCAGGCATGCAGGGCATTTCCGTCCGTCAGTCCCGTCCGTGTATGATGTTTCAGGGGGGATCGCCTGTTGTATTGGGAAAGGAGGGAGGGAGGGAGGGAAAGTGAAGGGGAGGGGGGTGGGCGAGAGAGGTCTGGACATGGGATTTATTTAAATGAGGAGGGATCACTTGGGACTCACGGAGCACGCGGCCAGGGTGTGTCATGTTCCACTTAATTGAAATGTCTCTGTTTAGTGAGAGGACCCCTCTTGCATCTGCTGTCAAAGACCGTGGATGTTGGTTGGCGGATTTAATCTTAAGTGGGGTTTTTTTTTCTGCTTCTGAAATGTAACAACAGTTGTGCGTTTACAAATGTACTGAGACCAAATCACCAAGAATGTGGCTGACATAATTTGATATCAGAAGCGAAGTTGTGTTGAGCTTGCTTAGTGGTTGCAGAGATGACGACACCATGATTTTATATAAAAAGATTGAACAATTTTCGACCCACAATAAACATGTTCGTCCCTTTTACTAAATATTGTAATGTCGCAATTGCCGTTGCTCACTCCATTTTATTTCCTGATAATGTAATAAAAAGACAAATTCTAGAATGGAACGTGCAAATAAATTTATATTATACATTCAATTTGTACCGTCAAAAAAGTTTTTTGGCAGCAATTGATGGAATGGCAATAATATTACCTCACATTTGTGAATTATTTTAAATGTTTTCGCGTAACTAACAGCTATAATTGTGCTCTGCTTGCGTCATACATTGCGGTGATTAGACACATTTATGGCAGGCTTGTGTTGAGAGAGAGCTACAGTTAAAGACCATTAGTCATACTCAATCTACAGCGAAGCACAAAAGCAATACAGATTTTAAAAAAATATACAAAATGTAATTATTACAGTCACGGGAAGAAATATCCTGAGAATTGTCAATTCTTGAAAGTTTACATATTTTAGTGAAAAAAAACTATTTCACGGAAATATGTTTTCTTTAACTTGGATGGGTGACTACCAGCGCTTGCCAGGTGCTGTAGGACATGGACTTTGCAGTGTCCAGGGGGTAGTTCGAACGTGTGGTTGGTTCTCGCCGGATGTGCGATTTCCCTCCAACATACCAAACATTTAATACATTGTTCTTCTTGGTTCTTTCGGTAAAGTCACGTAGAAGGGAAGTAATAAAATAATAAAAATAAAACACGACGTTTCGGCCACAACGCTGCTTGCGTTGTGGCCGAAACGTCGTGAGAATTGTTTTATTATGTTTTATTTTTATTATTTTATTACTTCCCTTCTACGTGACTTTACCGAAAGAACCAAGAAGATGAATCCCTGCAGTCACGAAAGCTTTAAATCGAAATTTAATACATTGGTCAAACATCCTCATCGATCCTTGACACTTAATAAGGCCTTCCTGGATACAGAACTGCCATTGTTATTGTTTTATAAAAATTCTAATGTGAAATGCCCAAATTGTACCAAACTGTGCATAACCAGCTCCAAGCTCATTGGTGAGACATTATATAAACCCGGTGTTCATGCCTCGCACAATTTAGACTGCCCAGTGGAGTTCTTAATGGCCTGCCTGATAAAAGACGAGTGAATATTTGTCGGAGAATCAAACTTTGATTATATATACTTCGATTGATAAGCCTCGCTTAAGAGCAATTGCATAACGGGTGGATTGCGAAATGTATATACCGTACTTAAACACATTCCTGCGGAGGGAGCTGGTAGGAACGTTGGGTTACTCGGTCAATGGCCAGGATCAATGGCGGCGTGGTGTATTCCGCAAATATGCCCGACTGAGGGCGGGCACAAGCCGGCGTGAGTAGGTTAAACATTGAGTTTTATAAGGGCACCATGGGGTGACCAGCCCCTCCCCTCCTCACCCAGCCCCACCCCTCCCACGCCCCACCCAGCCCCTCCCCACCCTCCCCTCCCCACCCTGCCCCTCCCTGCACGACGGACGGATAGACACAATAATCCCCTGTGGGCTGGTGTAACCAGGAGGTTCCTACCAGTATTAAGCCGATGAATGGGACATAACGGCGGTCGTGGCAGAAGCAGCTTGTGAATCTTCTGGGAAGCCCTGTCCCCCCCCCTTCCTCAGCTGCTCTCACACTCCTCTGGTGACGCCTTGCAAACACGTGTCGCTACTACGGGGTGCTTGTGAAGATCTCGCGGAGACGTCTAAAACTCGACGGCTATTTACGAAGCTGTGGGGAAGCCTGCATTTTATTGACACGTTTAAACGTCTCCCGCAATGTGCCGTCTGCCAAACTCTTCACTCCGCCAGTTGTCTTGGATGTGGGTCACACAGTTAAAGGGCACTGGGGGAAGGAGTTTACTTCATTAGCTAAGGTATGAGACTTTGAAGTGCCTTAAATCTTGTGGAATTGGATTAGGTTTTTAGCTAAAGTAAAAAAAATGTCAATACTGTTTTTGGACTTGGCAGGCCCTGTCCATATACAGACAAGCGTGTGCAAAATAGCGAGTCAGAGGCACGTACGTGCCAGCCGTGTGTTTAGCTAATGATATATCCGTTTTGATTACAGCTGTGGGATGGTAGCCATCGTCAGTCTGAAATTACTCGACCATCGTGATGGGGCTAAGTGGGTACAGAACCCGTCAAGGGGGAGCGGAGGGGGGGGACAGGATGGACAGTTCTGTTACAGAGCTCACTTTTCTGCGAGTTTAAATCCGAGTTGTGATTTGCTGATGATCTTTTTAGATCGCTTAACCTTCAAAGTATACCCGCGTTTTGAATTTGGTGTGAATATTTTCAACGGCAAAAAAATGCCGGCGGAGCAACGATGATGCTACAATAGTAACGGCGATGACATTATGTGCCGAAGGGGTCGATGTGTGGGTGACTGAACGGTCACATTTCGCCTGCAGGATTTGGTGAACAGCATAAACATTCTACCGTGATTTCTAAATCTCTCTTGCTCCTATGCTTATTACGCTGTATATATAAGGAATTTTCACTCGACTGGAACACAGCGTCTGCTTATATTGCCTCCGCTGAATTTCCATAGCGTTGCTTTGGCACGCATATTGGCAGGCAAGGTCGCGCGCAATGCAAACTACAGAATATTGCATTTCCAAAATGAAACAAATCGAATGCGCAGGACACCCATAATGCACGTGGCAAGCACCGTGCTGGCACATTAAAACCTGCAGTAACAAGAGGGGCCCCAAGCACATGGCCCATGTGCCAGACATATGTCCACCCACGGTGAAATGCTGCAAGATTGTAAACACTCCAGTAGCACCAGGATTCAGGGCAGAAAGCCGCAGTGGTTGGGGGATGTTGGATTTGGGGAGGGGTAGATGGGTGGGTGGTTAGGGGGTTGGCAGTATAGGATGGAGGGAGTTAAGGGGCATGTGTTTTTTGAAGTTGGGTTTTGGTGGGGCAGAGTGTGGTTTGTGGATTTTCGGCTCGGAGGAGATTTTCAAGATCTGGAAGTTTTCAAAGAATGTTTTTGTTGTTGTTGATTAACTAAATTCCCTTGCTTAATATAACGATGGGTGGTTGTGTGCCTGTGGTTGGTGCTTGCCTTCCTTTCACAGCCATGAGCCAGTGCTGAAAAAAAAAATCCACATTCTAATTGCGGTGGCCAGTCTGTCCATAGGGTGACTACAGTTGACGGGTCACGAAGTGGTGTTTAGTTTATCGACCATGCAAGGATGATTGGGCATAGCGTTGATAGCAGTTACAGTAAAGTGTTGTGTGGCTGGGTATACTTCCCACTGTGTCATTTTGACACACTTTGACAGCACAGTTTCTTGTACTGTGCCGACATGACACGTTCATGGCCCATGCGAAATGCATCTTGAGAGAAAACGCGCATGTCTTTAACTTGAAACTTTGGAACCTAAGCACTCAAAAAAGTACAATTGTCCGTACATTTTGTGAAATGTATGGCGCCTTTTTGAATAAAGAATGTTTTCCACATTCGCTATGTCAGCTTGCCACATGCGCTTTTACCCAGCCTCAGTATTTCACTTTAGAGTGTTTTTTTCCTCTCGCAAAGTTCAACATTTTGAAACTGTGGCCACGTGGCTTCCTGTTGTGGGAGGGAGTAACAACGTGCGGGAGTGAATGCATTTTAAGCCTTTAAATCCATTCGTTTAAATTGCTTAAATATGTCAAGGTATTTCACGCGTCGTTCAAAGAGCCAGGTGAAATGTATTTCTGTTTCTAATATTTCGAAAATATTTGCAAATACGATCCAGACCCCGCGTGACCTTTATTGAAGACGACGAAGAAAATGCCAACTGGTAAAGATTTAAAAGTTTTTTTTACGGGATCAGGCTTGGACTTTGAGATGTCATCTTGATTTGGCTTGATGTGACCAATTGCATAAAACTACAGTTTGCTGGACATTGACCAGTCTGAGTCACTTGTTATATACTGGAGGTGCTTTCACATTTTAATACCACGTACAGGAATTCCATATTAGCAAACATAAACTTTCAATGCAATTTCGTGAAACTGATTGTCATGTGTGTGCATGCGCGTAGGTGTGTGTGTGTGTGTATTTGTGCGCGCTTTCATAGTCTATGACGAAGGGCTATTGCCTGAAACGTTGGCTATTATGTATTTATTTATATTATAATTTTATTTTAAGGCAGTGTTATTGACGAATGTGTTGATTTATTTTTCTTTCATGGGAACTTGCCCCACCATGCTGTTGAAAGCTTTTCGGGAGATATTCGTCTTTTCTTGTGATGTGCGCTGTGCATGTGCTTGTGTGCACCCCCTCGCATGAGTGTGTGCGTGCGTCGACACGGCATTAAACGAGTACCTGGTGTGGAGTGTAAACTTCACCGCTTGGGAGACGCAGGTGGCTGAGCGTGGTGCTGACCACCCACACCCCCTTGTGTGCCGTGCCAGCCTTTGCTCACTCGTGGAACGTGCCCCAAAAAGATCTGTTAAGGCTATCTGGAGGAATCTTTGTCACCGTTGTGCATGTGGCTACAACGGCTTAGGCACACAGCATAGGAAACTCGTCATCCCAGCTTCAGTAGTTGGCTTTGTACAACACGATTGTCTGTTACTAGCTGAACCTGTTTCGGTCCTCCTTTAGGTCGATTCGGCCAAAAGAGAATTCCTTGTGTAGTGCAATATCTCATCGTCCGTCAACACGAGGGAGACACGGCCAGGGCAAGGCACTGGCAATGCCACACTATCACGTGTCACGCCAGCCAAACATGGGCTCGTTCATAATTCGGTATTTTTGGGGGAATGGTGGCACGTACCATGCGTATGTGTTTGTGTATGTGTACGTGTGGCGCTGTTGTGGGGAGCGGTATTGTAGCGGTTAGCGCGCTGCGCTATAAACCCAGCGACACGAGTTCGATTCCCGCTCACGGCCAACACCAGTGACGATTATCTGAACCGGTCCCGGGCCTCCCCTAGGTCGACTCAGCCTCAAATGAGTACCTGGTGCGGTGTGTAAACACAAAGGCGGTCGGGCGTGGTGCTGGCCACCCACCCCCTCGTGTGCCGTTCCGGCCGTCGTAGGTGCTCGCTAACAGCACTTGCCCCTACAGTCTGTTAAGGCTACACGGGGGATCTTTATGTGGCACTGTACTGATGAGTGGGGCATCTTAGCTTGTCTTTGAATGCGCTCTTAGAATCGTACTGCTCTTCGGGATGGCTTTGGGGTCGGAGCGCTGAGTGGGCAACTGCTGAGCAGCCTTAGTTCGATTATTTCAGGTTTCAGGAGGTCATAATTTCACCAGGTACTCGGTGTCAAGAGTCTCAGCCTGGGCGTGAATAACTGAACAACAAAAAAACAAACCGTGAATTAAAGTTTCATTTCAGGCTTAATTTGGAATGTGTCAGGTTTCACCGGCAATTTGTGTTGTTGGTTTGACTGCCACGTTAGGATCGCTCTTTGTAGGTCTTGTTAAAGGTAATCCCCGAGTTTTGAGAAGTACTTCTGCGATATTATCTTCTGGGGCCGTTCTCCGATACAGGGCGGTTCACTGCTTGCTTGCGGATTTCCAAATGGAAAGTTATTCATGATGATGTCGTGACAATCACATTACTTGGCACAATTAGAACATAATTGGGGGGGGGGGGGGAGAAAACCCAAGAGGAGATAAAGAGAGAACGGCGCCAGTCGAGTTGACTATAGCTCAGATTAAACGATTGTTGCACAATGGGGTATTTGGGACACTGCCACAGGCAATGACTGCACACACACAAATACATGAAATTACGTATCCACACTCAATTTGGATAAATCCCTGCTCCTGATAAGGGGCCGTCCATAAATTACGTCACGAGACCCCCCCCCCTCAAATATGACGTCACAAAGCTCTGCCCCCCCCCCCCCCAAAATAAACATGCTTCAAATAGCTTTAAGCTATTGTCATTGTAGTGCGTATTTAATGTGGCGCTGCACTCTGATGTTGTAGGAGAAACCATTTATTAAAACGTCCATTTAATTAAGTAGAACGTCTTGTCTATATTTATTTAAAGTTCCGCCCTTCGTCACACATCGTCACGAATGTCTGACCCCCCCACCCCACCCCCCTAGGTGCATGACGTCATTTATGGACGGCCCCTAATTAAAATATCACTCTCGTATGCGGAGCGAGTGTGACCAGTGCCGTCTTCCGTTGCGTGTGGGCCCAAGAGTCCTTCTTGAAGGGCTCCCTGAGGTGTTGTTCTGTGACATCCGCTTCTGCGGGCCCATTCTCTTTAACGCGGGTTGGGGTTTTTTTGCGTCTCCGGGCGTGACCGTCGCTGGCGCAACCGGAGGGGGCAGAGTAAGATCGGGTGAAAGATGTTGGTTGGGGGGGTAGAGCAAAAAAGTTGTTACATCGATGGCGATCCGTGGGCTGGATGTTAAATAAGTCCGGGCGGTGTGTTGGGGGGCTGGGCGAGCGAACGTGGCCCCCCCGTGTGTTGAGAGGGAGCTTGTGGCGCAGGGCTAAGGGTGATTGTAATGCCGTCGGCTGCCCGCGAGGGAGTTTGCCTCCGTAGGCAACAAATCAATGCCGCCGGGTCTCTCCCCCACCCCCCCCGCTGCGCTTTATGTACGCCCAGCGCGCATGTGTGCGTGCCCCCCCCCCCGTCATGCTCGCTCGTGACTTACATTCATGGAGACGCGTGCATGACTTATATGCACGCACGCACGCACACTCCCACACGTGAACAAAAAAAACAGAATTTGCAACCGCTGAGCAGAGTTTAACACGTAGGCCGAGCAGAACACGTAGGCCGAGCAGAGGCCCAAAAAACCCAAACATGCCAAGTGTCCAGCAGCAAAATGGCACAATTATTAATGTTGTAATAGGTAACGGATTACGTGCCCGATAAATTTGAAAAGGAGCTCGGGAAAAGACATCGAATTGCCAAGTGTAGAAGTGCTGTCACGTGCATTGTGGTGGTGGTGGTGGTGGATCACAGTGTGGATGACATGAAACGGGCAGTGTGGTAGGTTAGGGACACGTAGGCCTACTCTTTTATGGATGTATGTGTGTTTGAATTTCTTTCGCAGCGTACGTAGCCAACCGTGCTTGCTAATCGGAGGCGAGGGCAATTGCTCATTCCAAAGAGCCTCCCTTCTCGCAGCTGCTTTAAAAAAATCACACGAAATATTTAGGCAACTCGCAACGGCAATTCGTCAGCAACTGCAGGAATCTAACTCTCACCTCCACGCAGACAGGTCCATTGCACGTGTCAGTGGTATCGTTGACACACTTATTCTTGGTTCTTTCGGTAAAGTCACGTAGAAGGGAAATAATAAAATAATACATATACAACATAAAAAAAATTATTCTTTTATTATTTCCCTTCTACGTGACTTTACCGAAAGAACCAAGAAGATGAATCCCTGCAGTCACGAAAGCTTTAAATCGAAACTCGTATATCGAAAGTTGACACACTTTATAACGTCAAAGCAAAGCGCCTCCCTGCTCGAGCGAGCGATTTAATATGGCATTTCCAGTGGTCGTCCCGAACCAGTGACGGGAATTTCACAGTGCCGTTCCCTCTCCATTGGAGGACCACGACTCCCCCACGGTGGTGGTGGTGGTGGTTGAACGCTGCGTTTGATGGCCAGAAGACCGAGCGCTCAATGTGAGTGAAGTCTGTTCACGTGAACAGTGAGCATTGTAGTAGCGATAGAATGGTCAATCTGGGGAGGGGGGGGCGACTGACCGCCGACGAGCAAGAACGACTGGAGTGAATTGGTGAGTGCTGTGGATCATCAATCAACCACGACATCTTTACGTTAGATCCTTTCAAGTGCCGTTGCAAGGTGTGCGTGCACGCACGATCACGAACAAGTGTGCACGCAAGCGAATAGCCAATTCACGCCTGTGTGAAAAATCTCACACGATCTGCAGTTGTTTGCGTTTTGGGCCATTTTAGATGCACACGCGAATTTGATGTTAAATTCCAACTGTAATGTGCACGCCGGGCTAGGCAGTTTTCTTGATTTTTCTTTAAGCTGAATTTGTTTATTGGCAAGTTGCATTTGCGAGCACCTGTTAAGTTTGCTATGCCACGTGATGGCATGGTTTACTGGAACCCTGTGTGCCTCGTCACGTTTGTCCTGGTCCTTGAGATGGTGTTTCTTCATGCGCTCGTTTACGGTACTTGTTTTATTCTGATCGAACCTAGGGGATGCCAGGGCCAAAGCCATGTACCAAATGGTCACTTATTCTTGTGCCATCGTGACCGTGAATTGAACCAAGGTCTCAGGGATTTAGAATATGCGGTGATCGTGAAATCCGTCAGTGACGAGAACAAAATGGAAAATATTTCTGGACGATGAAGCGTACGTTTAAAACTATACTCACAGGAACGTGTACAAAGTGCACGTACCAATTGTCTGTAATAGAGGTTTGTTGGGGTAGATCGCGTAAATATAAATGTGTGTTAAACCCGCCACTACCCGACACAGCCAATTAGTAAGGTTTGTGACGGAAACATAACTTCTCAATTCATTACTAATACAGTAGCGTTGAAGAGGAAACCCACAACATTTACAATTTTAGTTCGACGTCTCGCCAGTAATTACAACTAGCATCATCAGGCGACAACCAGATTTGTGGAGAAATCCTCCAGCTTCGTTCTTAAATAATATTGGTCGCGAAGGCCTACGGTGTTAAACTTGCGTACCCATTGTGCATTACGCAGCCAGCATCAGCAGTTCCCGAAGAACTGCATTGTTGTTCATTTTGTCTTAGGTCTCATTCAAAATCAATTAAGGCAAATTGTTGTTCACATAAAAAAATAATGTGATGGTAACCTTAGACTAGAGGATTCGGATGCAGTATTTCTGGAACAATTTGATGTTTCTTTGCAAATCACACCGAGGCTGCGTGCTTTTTGGCCACATTTTTATCGTGCATTGTTTTAAATATATGGTGATGTGTACAATCACTGGTTATGCATTTGTATTAAAATAATTGCAACTGTACCTCTTCTCAGTCTTTTTTTCACTTCGGGGAGGTCAAGTTCTGTTTGCCAACATCGCTTCCCATTTGCAAGCATTTATTGTTCTCGCGGAGAGTCCGTTTGCCTGAACGCATCCGTGTCCCGGGCTCTGGTGAGCTGCGGTGCTCATCTTCTTAGGTTTTTTCGGTAAAGTCACGTAGAAAATAAAATAAAAACAAAAATCACTGCGGTGCTCAGTCTACAGCTGTTCTAGCCCTGGGGGAAATGGCATCTGATTATGTGCAGACACTGATTTGCGATTCATGCGAAAAGCTTAAAATTGTGAGTGCCTCGCTGCAAGATTACAATGCTCAATAACTCACAACAAAGCTTTACATTCATGCCATTGCAGTGCAACGCGAGTGCATGAACATTAATATTTCAGGGACACATTGCTGACAACTATTATAATAAATGAAACAGTGGTGGTGATGGCCCATTGGGGTGGCCCTAAGCAGAATTTTATTCGGGGTCCTCCCACTTCAAACGAATAAACTCCTCGTGAGATGACAGAGGAGAGATATACGGCAGACAAGATAGAGGAGAGAGATGGAGTTAAATGGGAGAAGAGATGCAGACAACATAGAGATGAGCGATTAATTGACTTTTTTCCGAGCTCAATTAGCGTTAGCTTTCTATGTTTTCATTAGTTTGGCCCCCCTGTGCGTCTTGAGGCTTCCTTAGGATTTATTTTCTCAGTTTACTGATGCACTTGTGCCACCACTGGCCGACAACAAAATTAGAGAATAAACACTGAAAAGTATGGGAAATTAAGCAGAGACGAAGGCCCCGCTAAAATTACAACGAGACGCAGGGAGCACGGAGCACGTGGAACGGAGAACAGAGGCTGGGGCAGGACACATCGCTCGAAGGGGACGATTGCCCGTGGGCAAGAGTGGTTAGGGAATGGCAGCCAAAGGACAGAATGGACCCGAGCGGTTGACCCCTCCCCCCGCTGCAGAGAAGGAGCAATGGCGTCGGCTCGTGTGCAGGAGCGAGATGGATCGTGACATCCCGGGACCGTAAGGGGTTGGGCTGTCCAGCAGTGGATAGACACTGGCTGCTGATGATGATGGCGATGGTGATCCACACTGACAGGTACTGCAGGGCACAGTTGATGCTCATTCAACCCAACCTGTTTTTCCAATGAAAAGAAAACGAAGTTTGCCCTTGACTCGGGCTCCACATTGCAATGGCAGTACATCGAGACGCAAATTCATTTCAGGCTCTTGGTAAACATTCAAACTGTTAGGCAACCTGTGAGCAATGCCACGCCCGTGTTACGTCCCGTCGCTTCAGAAGAAAGCACGCAGGATTATTTGGTGAAATGAAAAAAACTCAACACGACGATTGTGTAGATTGTACGGCCGTAAACATTAAAACCACCGACGTTTGGCAAGATGACGATCAACTTGCTTGTTTGTGCCAAAACTGATGCAATGCATTCTCGGAATTTTCCTGGCATCGATGACAATAGCACTTTTAAAATGCACGGCGAGCACATTTTTTTGCTTTATTAGACACCACCCTGAATTGCTTTGCCTAATGGAACAGCGTTTGATTGTCCTGTAGTGTTTTTTTATGATGTGAATAACATAGACACTATATGTCTACATTAGGCAAACTTACTTTTGTCTGGAAAATGTTCGGGGATTCCAAAGAAATTAGGATTAACCCAATGCTGTTTTTGTGTGTGTGTGTGGGTTGGGTGTGGTCATGAGCCACACATATATATAAACCACGGTCTCATATAATTTTGACCTTTTGCCGTTAGTCCATTCAAGGAAAATAGGTCACCTGATGAGCTTTTTTTCGTTTCACTCGCAACGTTGGAAAACTGAAATCAGATACTCGGTCCGTGCGTGTTCGTTTTCCATCGGTTGTTTAACGCAGTAATGGACCTTTGGATGAAGTCCAGTTGATGGATTGTTGTATAGATGCACTCTGAACAGAGGCGACCCTGGGTGGATGGAATACCGTTTGTTGTATGGGACGGGATAGATGGATTGCTAGCTCACTTGACATATGGCAACGGATGGCCGGCGTAAAATGACACCAACGCCAAACTGCTGCGCTCCTTTGTGTTTGCGTACAATTACATTTTTCGTCGTCAGCATTTGGCCGCAATACATATATGCCTCTATGTTTGAACAAAACAAAACAAAAACCTTCCTCCGGTGAGATTTTTCAACAGTGCCACAATCCGTCGTGGACATTTGCTTTTTGCACCCAAAAGTGATGTGAAAAATGGCGTCGATTTTTAAGGCAGAACATCGGAGATCGGAGGCTGTCTACAATGCGCCCTTCGTCATGGTGGGACCTTGTTGCCCTGTAAGCCACGTTCAGTCCCTGGGTTTTCGGTGATCCAGCTTTCCTTGTCAGCCTCAGGCACTACACTCATGTGCTTACCAGGTGTCGGCCGCAGTGCACTTTGGGAAAAAAGGGAATAATTTTACTCAATCAACGTTTTTGCATAAACGGTCGCCTAAACCGTCAGTTGCAACTCCTTGTCAATCCCTTTTGCTGTCCACCTCAAATCCCGCTAAGCTTTTCCAGATGACGTGGTCTGCTGTCTCTTCGCATTGGAACCCACTTTTATCAGTCTGCCGCTTTTTACCACCGCCACCACCAACAAAAAAAAATCTCCTCCCCGACCCTGGGCTGCGTTCGTGTTAAGTTACTCGCTCGTATTTTGTGTTTGCTTGGGCAGACCTCTTACCGATTTCAAGCAAGCGGCACGCTTCATTCCCCAACTCCGCGGGGAAATTTAAGTAAAAATGTGAGAGAGAAAAAATTCGGCGTATTGCCTGATTAGGTACACTGTTATCAAACTTATCATATATAAATATTTTCCAAGGCATTTTTCCCTTGCAAGATGCCTCTTTGACTCGATTAAATTAAATCCGATCTCCGCCCCTCACCCCCCCTCACCCGCCGTCTCCCCGCCGCCCCCCACCGTTAATCTTTCCTTGTATCCAAAAGCCAAAGTTGCATTTCAATGAATTTATAGCGCAGCGAGTGTACAGAAGTTGCCACGTGCTGTTGTGAGTTCCCCCCAGAGGAAACCGAAGGATCAGGGATCGAATAAACCCGGTGAAATCTGGCCGGCCCCATGGGTTGCCGCGAGTGCTTTTCAAATGCTGGTCCCGTGACCCTCCAACGGTCTACCTTTCCTTTTGCCTATCAATCATCGCTCACGCACGGTGCAAATTTTATTTTTAACCAAATCGACGTTCCCAATTGACACCTGGCGTGAAAGAATAACATCGCTGGACACGGGGAAAAAAGCTACATCGTTGGGAGGGTTTGCACGGCTTGGATTATGGAAAATAATGTTGGGGATAACCCAAGGGCATGCTGAACGCTGAGGATGCTAGGAATTTCATAGTGGTGGCGGGGTACGCAAACTTGAAAGTTTGCGGTTGAAAGAGGTGACGGTAAAGGTGCAGCCCTGCAATTGCTTACTCAATGCAAGTGCTGGCAGAAGGACTGCCACTAGAAGGAGCTCTAGAGAAGCCCTCTAAAGGCTATTTTGCCCTACTCTTCTTTGCCACACAGGCAACCCTGGAAGAGGTTAGAGTGCCCACCCTTTTAACCCACCACGCGCGGCCTGCCAATCAACGAACTGCGGTGCACCCATGCACGCTGCTGCGTTGCGCAGAGGTGGGGCGATCTCAGAAACTTGCTTCAACCCGCCATGCCCGGGAGATCAAAATCGACGACCTCTGACCTGTATTTTTCGAGCTCAGTTTTCGCCGCAGCAACGTGTGATTGAAGGCAGCGACGCGGATGTAATTCGGGAGGTTGCGGTGGGTGGGGGGGGGGGTGTTTGACGTGTGCTGCACGGCTATTTAGATGGGCGTCGGTGTGGGCACCCAGAGGCCCCAGGTCACCAAGGCGGGAGGGAGACATTGGATAGGTGGGTAGACTTTATTTATCATCACGTGAGAGCCCATTGAGACGAAGAGGGCATCTTCTCAGGGGATACCTGGGACCCCGAAAGTTTCACAGGTAGACTTAGCCTTAATAACCAAAAACAGCAGTATACAGAATTAGAGTATTAATTAATACAAAATGAAAATATATATATAAACTAGAGGTTCCATTCACAGGCACCTGCGTTCACATTGTCCAAGCACTGAATCCAAATGTCCATTAAACACTAACTGGGAGGGATAAAAAAAAAGGTTTTTTAAGTGTAAGAGAGTTGTAATATTGTTTTTGTGTACGAGGAGCATTAAGCCAGATGGTGAGACACCGTTAGAACAGACTATGCAGGTTGAATATTGACTTTGCAACAGCTGCAAGATATATCAGAAGGAAGGAAGTGATGGCATTGCCATGATGACCTCTTGACCTTGAATCCAGGTGAGAATGTAGCAATTTTTCCATCCATCCATCGTTTTTTTTTGTAATGCTAAGCACAGGTTCAAATGGTCGCAATGGCCAAGTGGCCAGTAACAAAAAGCACTGTAAAAGTTGTACTCAATAAAGGTTAATACTTTTTTTATTGAAAATGGTTATAAAGAGCCTTTGGGATAGGAGACAATCGGAGGGAATTCCTAAGTCGATCAGTGCGAAGGAAGACAGTACAAAGTGGTGAAATGTTGCAATTGTGGTCTGGGGTATGGAGACCAAACGGATTTTCTTATTTTTATTTATTTTCTCTGTGATCATCATTTTCCTGTTATGTACATTTTTCTCTCTCTCTCGTTGTTCATTCATTAGCTCTCACTTGATACAGCAATCGTGCTGTGACGGTTCCACCTGAAGACAGAAGCTTGTGTTGCCTCCGAAACGTCGTGATTTTTATTTTATTTTTATTTTACTTTTATTAATTTTAATTTTTTACCTACGTGACTTTACCGAAAAAACCTAAGAATATGTATCCTTGCAGTCACGAAAGCTTCAAATCTAGAATTACCCTTTTAATCTTTACCTTTTAGCCCTTACCTGTGACTCTGTCGTAATGGCCATTCTCAACCCACTGCTTGATGAGTGCTGCTGCACCAGCGGGCAGGGGAGGGTCCGCTGAGCGCACGCCCTTGCACAAGATCTTCTTAGCTCAACGGGCTTTTACACGGAAAATAAACTCATGATCCTGATTCTGAAATTCATTGCCATGGCACCTCCGCTTTGATTCGCGTTTGCTCACGCGTGTTGTTGCCTCTCGCCGCCTGCCTGGCCGTCGTTTGACTCGCCGGCCTTGTTCGCTGTCACGCTGTCCATCAAATCAGGTGCCGCTTGCGCTCACCGGGAGCGAATTTAAACGTCGAGTGAATGGAGCCAAAGTTGTCCTGCGAGCTCCTGCATGTCGGTAAATCCCCCCGCCGCCCCCCCCCTTCCCGAAAAAACAAAAAAAAAACCTTCCCCACAACTTATTTCCTTAAATTTGATTTTAATAAGAAATCATAAACAAATGGACTCGTAAATTGAAGTTGGGTGCATGCATTAATGAACGCGTAGAATGTGATTAATTAATTAATGAACTGTGTGCTGTTGTTGGTGCTGGCAGTGGCTTTTTTTTTGCCAAGCAAAGGCCCTTAATGGGATTTATTTCCCCCCGCTCTATGCTGCTCTCTCTGCCGTACTTCGTGTGGTTTTTTGTTCTTCCCTCTCCTCTCTTTGTTTTTGCATGCAAGACGACATGTCATGAGTTTCCATCGCTAGTTTTAACAACCACTCATTGACTGAAGCATTCTCTGGGGGAGTTGGGGAAGGGGAGGGGGGGGCCTCACTGGGGGTAGAGGAGATGAATTAGTTTGGGGAGAGGTTGGGCAGGCGGCTTGGCTGTGTCTGGAAAGGAGTCTGAAGATTTGAGAGTTTCTGGGGGGGGGGGGCGGGGAGAGTGGTTGGGGCTTGGTGGAGGAGGGTAATTGCCCTGTGTTGTGACCGCAGCTAACCTGCAGTCGTCTCATTGACTTTAACAATTATTCATTCTCACGCGTGTTCGGTAGATGCCAAAATAAATCGCTGCTGCTTCAGCAAACGTATAAATGTATCCGTCGATAACACCGCCACTGCTCTTCGTCGAAGGTTAAGGTACGTGAACGTTCGTCAACGTTATGGGCAATGGGCCCTCCTCCTCTGCCATAGACGAGGGCCGTTGCAAGCCGCAGCGGCGTATGTGCCAACTCGTCATTAACAGATTTGACTGACCGGCATGGTGAAGTATGACCAACCAAACTTTGTTTTAGCCCTCGTCCATCGGCGTATTGACAAAGGCCTGCTTGAAATAGTTTTTTTACAACAATTTTCATACGTGCAGGTTTTTTTGCGTGTGTTTTGATTCTGAAATTTCAGGTCATGGTGGTCAGGTGACTTTTGGAAAAATGTCAGGTCATTCTTACAATTGAGACTCATGCTGGTCACGTGAGTCCTCACCTAGTTAAACACAATACACTTTAACTTAATTGGATTCAATATTAAATAATTACAAAAATGTGCCAATCTTCGCTGTTTTGCAGTGTGCTTCACTGCATTGGTAAAGAGCACTGAGTGCGGTGTGCAAACCGTTAGCATGGGGGGAGGCAAAGGCGGTGGTGACCGTGCCACACACCACCATCCCATGCACCGTAACAGCCTTTTAATATGTGCTCGCTAACATCACTTGCCCCAACGGCTATATAAGGGTATCTTTGTCTTTCTATATATATAATCTCATGCTGTATGGATTTCGGGTCCTTGAAAAGCTAAACATTTACACCACGACGTTTAAATAATTTATTACATTTACTTTACATATTGCCGTAAATTCTTTGGAATTGCTTTTCGTGTTTACTTTATTGCCCTTCCCCCGCACCTTCGATTAGCACTGATGGCTACACACGGTGCGAAAGAAGTTCAAACATACATATGTGTCTTTTAAATGATGGATTCCCACTCGCTCGCGGGCCTCCAAGTACGTGGTTTTAATCTACGACTCCAATTGTCGGCACTTGCCCGAGAGTCATCCGCTTGTGTGGGGGATTGCCTTCCCAGTATTCAGCCAAATATCTCAAGCAAGACTCTACAAACAGAGTCGGAGAGACGCTTCGTTTTTTTTGTCCACTTCTCAGTCACTGATCTGTGTTAATCGCCTGCGTTGTAAAGTCAAGAGCTGATATTGTTTATCCGTAGAGAGGGTATTGCTGGTGCTAATCGGTTGCCAAAGCTCTCTGATCACGATTGACATAACTACGAAGAAAATTACACGTAATATAAAATAATTTTATGGCAAGTAATTAAAAATATGTATGTCCAGACCAAGCAAACGTTGTTCTAGAAAACCATCCTCTCAAAGCCAATAACATATCCGGAGAATTCCCTTCCGCTGCTAACATTACTGCTCGATTCAGAATGTTGGCCCTCTTCTGTCCTCATTTATAAACCTCTTCATAGGATTCTAGAAATACTGTATTTGGTACAAAATTAAAGATTATTCAGCATCGAAATGCTTTGTATCTAGTGGTAGTGCCTTATGCCGACAATCCACACTCCAGGCCAGCCTAGCAACGTTACAGAAAAAAGAGAGTAAGAAATTAAACCCTACTATTGGTCAACACCTAATATAGCCCATAGGTTAATCATCAACGCTGCATTATTACAGAAATGTGCGTGTTTTTAGCTATCGATTTTTTGTTGTTGTGTTCTCAGGCAGTGTTCATGATGTCAAATTGCGTGGCGCTTGCTGTTGTTATTGTTGTGCCCACACCTGCCAACACGGTCCCTTCCTGTGTGTTTGTTTGTGTGTCGCTCTGTGTTGCGGGGGAGGCTGTGACCAGAGGTCGCAAACGGGTTTTGATTCCTTACCTGTACTCGTACCCGGCCGCACCAGGGTCGCAAACGGGTATCGGGTAGGGTACGGGTATCGGGTAGGGTACGGGTATCGGGTACCCGGTTGCGACCTCTGGCTGTGACCCACTTTCAGCGAGTAACTAACAAAGCAGCAGCCAATCGGGGACGCGTGCGAGTCATGGCGATCATAGCGGGCTTCAGCGGAACCAAGCCTCCGAATTCAGGAGGGCGGTGCTGCGGCTCACGTTTTCAGCCGAAGCCACACACACAACAAAAACTAAAATTGGTCACTCGCGATAACGATCGTCATCTCCTTTCTTGGATTTTCTGTTTGCACAAAGTCACTTTAAGATGTTTTCTTGTTCATGTTTTTGTTTTTTTGTTTGTTGCGGTTGCACCCGATTCAAGAGCCGAATGGCTCACAGGGCTATACCTAATAAATGAAACTTGAAACTTGAATCTCCCCCCCAAAAAAAAACGCTTCGGTCCCGACCCTTTGCCTTCAAAACCCAGCACGCTCTCGTGCCCGTGGCCCCCGTGACCCAGTGGAGTGCACCTCCATTGATTTACTCTTTGTCGATTGCATTTTTTGCACGAAGCAGCCGGAGGCCAACTGAGCATTAATTAGGAAATAAGTAAATTAATGAGATGTATGAAAAAAAAAATTTGCGAGAAGGCGCTTGAGCGTGTTAACATGGAAGTTAAATCGGTCGCCGTGACGCCCCGGGGTCGATGGGGGTTTATTCCAGGATAAATTGAAATGTTGAAGCAATTTTGCCGCTATACTGAATCGAGGTCCGTTCATCCGTGTTGACGGAAGCCTCGGGTTGAGGGGGGCATTTGAGGAGACTGTAGCACCCCAACATCTCTCTCTCTCTCTTGCACCATGGGGGGGGAGGGGGTGGTGGTGATGGGGACACACCATGGGGGGGTGGTGATTATTGTCAGCACGTGGATCCTTGATTCTAGCAAATGAAACATCAATTCGCCCGGACAGAGAGAGACCCCGCGTTGACGAAACGTCAGCAAGCGATGAGGTCCTGAACTCTAAAGACCTTTAAAGTGAATGTAATTAAACACACGATTGAATTAACATTTTAAATTAGCATAAGTCTTTTTTTAAAGTCACATTTACAAATTATTAGGGGGATGAGCGGTCATACAGTGGATTGAAAGTTATGATTTGTACCCGGAAAACTGAGTGATTCTCGACCATGGCTAACATCGGTGTGTAAGTGATATCTTAAATAGGTCCTGGCTACCCTTTAACCAATGGACCCTGACCAGCATGGTGAAGTATGGGCAAGCAGCCCCCCACCCCCTACGACTCACTTGGAATGGAGAGGCCTAGAGTTAACAAAGAGCTGTAACTTTCAAAAAATATTTATATCAAAACATTATTACGTGGGGAAATCGTGAACGTGTGCACTTTAAGCTCAACACAATCTAGCGGCAGCAAACCGACGCTTCGTAGGTTTTGCGCGCTTGTGCCCCAGTGTAGCTCTCCGATGTGTTTTTGGGGCAAATCCACAAATGCATCCACGGGCCCAGCATAATTTAATATTTGTATTCGTTGGTTCTTTCGGTAAAGTCACGTAGATAGAAATAATAATACAAATAAAGTGAATATTTAATAAAGTGAATATTCACTTTATTTCACTTTATTAATATTCACTTTATTTTTATTATTTTTTCTATCTACGTGACTTTACCGAAAGAACCAAAGAATATGAATTATTTGCCGTCACGAACGTCTTAAGTCAAAATGTAATATTTGTAGCGAGTGGTGGTGATTTCTAAACGTATGCTGTTTATTTGGTTATGCTGCATTGCGAGTGGTGCGTGAGCGCAAGCAACAACATTTCAACACATTTGTCAACACTGCCAAAAAGGAAACATGCGTGTGTGTGTATATATATAATCTATAATAGATGACGTTTCGGCCAATAGTCCCTCCTCTTAGCTGAGAGAAAGCAATGGCCTGAAACGCCACCTTTTAGAGATATGTTCACTTTAGGCAAAATAACTCTGTCGTGATTGTTGTTGTTGTCAGGAATCTACGCAACACGCCTTAAACAAAAACACCCCCCCCACCCGCACAAAGTGAAGGTGACGTGTATTGCGTAATATCGAAGCGCACGTGCACCCGTGTCTGTTCCTCAAGGAAATTCCGCAACCGATTGATGGATTGATGAGCGGCTCTTGGGGTTCATCGTAAATCATTGCCGTTTAGGAAGGAGGGTGGGGGGGGCCGTGTCCACGCAGCGAGCATCTCTCTCTCCCCTCCCAAGATCGTGGGTTCACGCGACGGGCAGACCAGAAAGAAGGAGAGAGTGGGGGGTGGAAGTCTAGTGCCTAAGCAGATCTTATCTATGAAGTGTGGTGTACTATATTTCACACTGCCCGCTCCAGTGGAAATAATAACTTAAGTCAGAACCTGTGGCAGACTCGGATGGTTCTGCCAGTGCTCAAAGGGTCTGTTTTCTGTCAGGGTCGGGCTTCAGGGAACATGACGAGAGGCGGTGACGTTTGTGGATAGAGACGCTGTGTTCCCTAAACTGCAGAGTAGCAAAACAAAAACAATCCTCGCTTCTACTCTTGAGAAAAACGAATGTACACTCACAAAACTACATCACCGAAACCGAAATCTCCCGAGATTCGGGGTCATGTAAGGACTATTATTCGGCAGATGTGAGCCTACATCTGCTCCGTCTATTCGCAGTTAGTACATTATACTCGAGATGTTTATTTAATGTCTGCTTTTATTACTGGAACCGTGTCGTTTGTGGGATCGTTCAAATGGGGTTTTGGCACTCCCTTTATCATCTATGGGGGGGGGAAGGGGGGGGGGAGTGGTGGTGCAGTGGTTAGCACGCTGAGCTGTGAGCCGCTGTCACCCGGGTTTGATTCCCAGCCACGGCTAACCCCGATGGTGAGTTACAGCAGGACCAGTCCTGACCTCCGTGAACCTGCACTGACCAGCGTGGTGAAGTATGGCTAAAAAAAAAAACTGCCATGATTAACGTGGCATGGAAAGGACTTCATCCAAAAGGGAAAATGAAAATGGCCTGAATGTTTTATCTTCTGAATGATAGTTATGCTAAAGGTGTAATGATTCAATCCTCCACGATGCAGGGTCATGATTTGATGAATAATCAATTCCCTTTTTAACATTGTGGTAAATTGGAGCACCTTGAGTCACTGCAGAGGTCACATTACCATGTGACATACAACCCTTACGAACAGAAAAAAACATTGATTCTTAAACACATGACTTATTGCTCGTGTAGCGAGCGGAATAATCAATATCTAATGCTTGCATCATCACACCCAAAATTAACACACATGCACCACATGTATGCACATCGATATACTGCGAGGGTAGAGCGGTGGTGCAGTGGTTAGCACAATGCGCTTTGAGCCCAGTCACCTGAGTTCGATTCCCTCTAACGGCTAACGCCAGCGGCGAGTGATAACCGAGCAGTAGGTCTTCCCTTTATCAACTCGTACTCATAAGCTTGGTGAAGTATGGTCAAAATCACCAATGACCAAAACGCATCGGATTGCCTTCATCCAGCAGTGGATTAACACACGGCTGTGATTGTCCATCTAATTGTAATGCACTATATGTATACTTGTGTCTGCTATAGGTGCTCAACAGAAAGCTGATGTGCCAATCATTGTCTGAACGCACGGTTCTGTGGTAACGGTGTTACTTTATGATGGCTAAGCATTTACACACTTTTGTCTGCATCGTTCAACGATCTTTATACGAGTCATTTTCCGTCTGTTGTCATTGCACGTGCGTGCGTGTGTGTGTCTACAATCGTGCAAGCGTGCACGCTCTGCACACCATGTGTGCAAAGGCAGAGGCCATCTGAATGCATCGACAAATGCTAACATGCGTCGCTCCGACTTTCGCTTACCCTGAAACCCTCGTCTGTGCATTACTGAAGGTGTATTAAGAAAGAAGGCCACTGAGATTTAAAAACAAAGCATTACAACAATTGCTCATGTTCATATGAAGTACTTATTACGAAGGGCAGAAGTAATGCGGGCTCTCTGTTGCTTTAAAACTGTACCCTGGGCTGTTGTGTTTGGATGAGGGTTGTTCCGGCAACTGCCGCTCCTGCCACCGCTGCTGCCGCTGCTGCTGCTGTGTGCATGGCTCGGCTCTCGCTCGCTCCACGCCGACTCCCGTCTCTGTGTCTCTGCGTCGTTGGCAGGCGTTCCTGCAGCGGATGAGGCAATGCGCGGCTGCCAAGACTGACAAGCACATCACGGACGAGACGATCGCGGTGAGTCGTTCGCGCAAGTCGAGGCGTCTGTATATCCAGCGTTGTTGTTGTTGTTGGGTCACGACCCCCGCAGTGTCAACCGCACGCTGTCTCGCACGGGGCTCGGAGCCTCTTATTATTCTTCTCCCTCCGCCTCCTCTTCGGTTCGGTTGCTGAAGAATTAGCCCAGCACGTGGAGCAGAACGTCGGACACCGCGTGGTAAAAACTCCGTGAAGCTCGTCGAGAGAGATGTTGCGGCACAACCGGCCACGGTGGCTCGGAGATGTTAACCACCTCGCCTGGTGTGCAGGAGGTCGTGGGTTCGATCCCGAGCCTGAGGCCTGTTGCGTATTTGAAGTGTGCTTGTCTCTCTCTCTTTCCCCCCGTGGTCGTGTGGATTCTTCTCCGGGTCCTCCGGTTTTTCCCCTCCACGTGTAGAATCGGCGTCATGCGCTTAGAGTATTTGACTGCCACACATTTCTACATGATGAGCCACTTCGTTGAGCTATCATTTGCGATAGTCAGGTCGTTTCGTTTCTGAAAAGGAGACACATCGCTCAGTGGGCCTTACCTGTTAAAATTATAATGTTTTTTTTAAATTAATTATCGTCGTAGTTGCCTTACACTAACAAGGCACCATCGCCAGCATGCACGTGAGCGCTGTGCATGTTAACGGTTCACCAACACCCCCCACCCCCATAATGTTCATGTTGTTCAACTGGTCATTTGAATCGTAAGCACACAAGAACCTTTCGCCGACTTATTTTCTGCCACGAAGTTTAATTCTGCGCTTTAGCTACACTTGAACCTGTTGGCTGTGAGTTTTTACATTATTGATCGATTGACCTGCCCTTAGATTATCCTGTGCTTACTTTGCACAACTCACAAACAATTGATTCCAACGCACACGATTCATTGCACGTATCATGGCAGCGAAACTCGATTTTCAATTGTTGAGCGGGTGCATTGTTAATTTTCCCAATTTACCCCACCGCCCCAATCACCGGTTCCGCCATCGACTATCATCACCGTCCACCAAGACGACCGTTATCACCGTCCATCACCACCCAGAGATCACCATACAGTCATCCTTCAGCTATTATCCACTATCCAAATATCATATGTTGGAATTCTTAAAAGCAATACGTACATTTTATAGGGGATGGGGTGGGTGGGGGGAACGGGGTTTTAGGTGTGATTTTTAAGAGTCTAAGGAGAACCCCTTGTACGCGTGAAAATATTTTCACATGTAATTTCACCGCAGTCATTTATCTCGCAGCAGTCCACCGCGGTACACATGAAGTGCATACGATGGTTAATTAAACATATCGCATGCACTGCAGTATTATGCATTGGCCAAGCATCACAATGCCCTAACCTCCTGTGGCTTTTCTAGATAAATACATTTCGCTGTCATTTCTAATATATTATATACATATCAGAAGCGGTTTATTGGTTAGCGCTCTGGACTTGCAAGCCAGAGGGATTGCCAGTTCCTCACGGCAAGATGAAACAAAGGTGCAGGATTCTTCAATCCCCCACAACCACCACCACCTCTGTCCGTCCAGCAGTTTAAACCTGTTCACCACAGTTAGTGGGGTACCCCAGCTGGCGAGATGTTATCTGCCTCGCCTGGTATGCAGGAGCTCGTGGGTTCGATCTCGACCCTGACGCCTGCTGCTGTATATTTTGAGTTTGCGTGCCTCTCTCTCTCCCCGTGGTCACGTGGATTTTTCTCTGGGTCCTCCGGTTTTCCCCTCCACGTTTAGAATCAATTCCGAGGTGTGTAAGCAATTCCATTATAATGATAGAAAAATGCCTTTCTAAATGTGCCACTTCGTCCAGCTATCATTTGTGGTCAGGTCGCTTCTGAAAAAAAATAAACTTTTTAGCTCAGTGGGCCTTACCTGGTAAAATAAATGTAGTTTAGTGTCATAGTTTAGCTTTAGTTTAATCGATAGACTGGATTCATGTGGTGGGGTAAAGTGTGGATCTTCTAAGGCCTCTGGCCAGCGTGGCAGCGTAGGCCCAATGCTCACTGGAGGGGCTCGCTAGAGCTCATCCGCCAGCAGTGGCATGAGCAAGCAATTGCAGGGCTGCACTTTTACCCTTCCGTTGAATGCCTATCACTGCGACGCATGTTTTTGCTCCGTCTTAATGGTCACGGTACGTTTATCACAGTGTACATTAATCATGTTGCACTAATCCATTCCGATGCGTGAAAGCGACGCCTTCATAATGTGCTTAAATCTGACTCGGTTTTCACACTTTTTTAAATGCTCATTCGCACGCGCGCAGGCAGACATGCACGCAGCAGTGTGCTCAAATAATTGAACGGATCCTCCTTCATGCGACTAATTCCGTCCATTTAAGCAAATCTCATTAATAATGAAACATGGCATCAAATTGACTCTGCGAACGTGCCGGTAGTGCTGCCCCCCCCCCCCCCACACATGTACGCTGCTTGCTTCCCCTGGGACTGCCTTGTGCGCGATGTATTATTACGTTTATTTAATATGCTCGTTTAACGAGGAAGGCAATCGCTGAGCCTCAAGGCACTTTTGCGGGAGGGTCCAGCCAAGTTTGGGCGACGTTACTGCTGTGTTAATCCCAATTGGGTAGTTTGCGGGTACATTTTTCAGCTTTACCCGTTACATTGTATGCGTTTATGTGTTTATTTTAATTTTTTTGGCGGTTAGGAGAAAAGTGCGGAATCCGGAGGAAACCCGCGCAGAATAGGGGGGAGAACGCACAAACTCCACTCAGAAAAGGCACCCAAGTTGGGAATCGAAACCAGGCCTTTCTTGATTTGAGGCTCACGTGTTATCGCTACGCATCCCGCCGGCTGGCGGTGATTTAGAACAACGTGGTCCTGCGATCCAAAATGCTCGCTTGCCGAATTTCGAGGACATTTTTTTCCCTACATTTTCAAGTTGAGCGAACGAATGACGTTTCAAGCCTTCAGCTGTGCATTCAAGATTCTGGGTCAAACCGTTGTGTTCCATTGCATCTGCCGGATAATGGACGCCTTTTTTTTCCTTATTCATTATTGTGGTATATAGGCCAGTAGCCTTTGGGTAAGAAGGTTTATTTCTGACGTGCAATTGTGTCTTGTGTACAGCACACGCAGTGCAGAGTTTGTAAAAAAAAAAACTAATTTGGTGATGGCCACGTGACCCAGGATTGAGGACACTGGCACAGCGATGCTGAGAGAGACAGAGTTCGAATCGGGGGTTGAGTGGCCGTGATTAATAGAACTGCTTTCTCAACTGTTAGAGAGCCGATCATCTCTGTAAAAAAAAAAAAAATCTCACTTAATTTGCCTAAATTCTAGCTCCATTAGTGAGAGTTGAGCCTTGTTGTGAGTTTTTATTGAGAGAGACTGAGGGGGAGTGCGAGTGTAAGGGGCAGTGAAGGGGGGAGTGTGAATGAGAGGGAGCGTAGCTTAGTGGGAGTGTTAGTAACGGGAAGGGTGAGTGAGGGTGAGTGAGGGTGAGTGAAGAATGGCACGAGTGTGAGTTATGAGAGGTAGCAGACAGAGCGCTGCGCTACGAACATGGCGACCCGAGTTCGTTTCCCGCTCGCGGCCAACACCAGTGACGATTGTCTGAACCAGTTCTACGCCTCCCCTAGGTCGACTCAACCTTAAATGAGTACCGGGTGTGGTGTGCAAACATCGCAAACTGGGAAGACAAAGGCAGTCGGGTGTGGTGCTGGCCACTCGCCTCCACTTGCCGCAACAATCTCTTATGGCTACACGGGGCGATCTTTGTCTTGGCTTTTTGTGTGGACTAAGAGGCTGAGTGTGAGCCGTCGCGTGCATTGCCGTGTCTCTCGTGGTGAGCATGGCCGTGTCTCTCATCACACACGTGACCGTGTCTCTCATCACACACGTGACCGTGTCTCTCATCACACGCGTGGCCGTGTCTCTCATCACACGCGTGACCGTGTCTCATCACACGCGTGCGCAGGTCCTCTTCTCCAACGTGGAGGAGCTGCTGTCCGTGCACAGAGACTTCCTCTCCGCCATCGAGAAGTGCCTGCAGCCCGAGCCGCTGCCGCACCACCAACTTGGCGGCTGCTTCATCCACTTCGTACGCCACGCTTCCTGCTGCACCTCACTTCCCTCTCAAGGACTAGATTAAACTAAACTCTTTTTAAGTCACCGGAGAAAGCCCCACCGGGCTCCGTAGCTCTTTTTCGGAAGCGACCTGGCCACAAATGATCGCTCCACGAAGTGGCTTATCACCACGTGGAAATTTGCAGCAGCCAAATACTCTGAACACGTGTTTCTAAATGTGGAGATAACAACCGCAGGACCCGGAGCTAAATCCACGCGTCCACGGGGAGAACACGCAAACTACAAATATCTACGCGATTGTTGTGAGTTCAGGTGGTGGTAGCTGCTCCAGTGCCTCGTGGGTTTGCTGGTGGGGCTACCAATATGTTGAGAAGGCGGACAGAGGGCCCACGTTTGTATTCTTTGCACAAGGACCCCATGCCCAGTACGCTATGCCGCTGCCAGTGGTGAACATTCCACATTCTCGTGGCGATGACCAGTCCTGCTATAGGACAACCATTTTTTACATCTAACAAAGTGGTACTTGTTTTATGAACCCCAGAGCGATGATGAGCCAAGTCAACCCCGACGTGGGATTTGAACTCGCGATTGTCCAATTGTCAGGCTTGCACTCTGTCCACAGTGGCACATGGATGGGTTTGCGTGCTTTTATCATGTTTAGAAGGTAAAATAAATAATTATGCATTTAGAACATTTAGGAACACAAATACGTGTTGCTTCCTGCAATGTTGAACGTTCCGCTTTTAAGAGGACAAATGTCGTGGTATGTCTGCAATCGTAATGCCACGCACGATGTAACTGTTAAATGAAACGCATCACGTGCAGGGTAATGCTTGACAATACTTCCCTGGGGCCAATAAAATGAGTTCCACTTTGGGAGTGGAATTCAGCGATGGCTTCGCTACGGAGAGACTCAATGTCGGCGTGGGGAATGTGGAATTCCCACTCCGCTGCTGTCATCAGGAGATGGACACCACCTCGATGAACGTTTGCCCAGGAATTCACCGCCCAAAATTTGGAACGTTGAGGAAACTCACTTGTTTCAGGAGATTTTTTCGGCCAATGAACGATGAGTGTTTATGCTCGTGGGAGGAAACCGGAGCAGCCGGAGGAAACCCACGGGAGCGAGGGAGAAACACTCTATCCCCTGTACTGATGTAAACAGATGGCGTCAGCCTTATCCTGGGCGAGCCAGGGCGTACTGCTCATCGACTCCCGACCTAAAAGTTGCACATTTTGTCAAAATCCTTTGAGGGATTGCCAGCGCGCTCGAAGGGCTGACCACAGGAAAATCCGTCCGTGGCCTCGATGCTGGCAGTCACGTGACTGCTGCTGCTGTCAATGCCTTCTGACGTTTCATGAGCGTGACAGGACAACTTGTGCATCATCATCGTCAACCCCCAAAGCGTGCAGAACCAGGAGAGCGTGGTGGGAGATAGTTAAACAATAATCCTGACCGCCCCATTCCTCTCCCACCTCTCGATGGAGCCCACCGACTTGTGGCTTGTTGGTCTTTATTTGCAACATTGGAACAAAACGGCTTTAAATTTGGAACGGGTACCCCCCCTCCCCTCCTCCGTTTTTTTCACTTGTGAAAGTCGGTCAGCACTCTGATGGAATACATTAACATGAAACGGGAGGCAGGATGGGGGGGGGATAATTTTTTTTCGTTTTTAAAGTCAGGAATTCATGAAAACGTGAGCTTGGCTAAGAAACCCTCCGTGTGCGTGTGGCATTGAGGTGAAACCTGGGCATGAACAATAACACAAAAAATTGAAACGTTTATTGCTGCTGGGAGTTTAATTTAACGAGAAGAGGAAATGGGTGGGAGGGTGCTGCGAAGGGAGAGGTGGGTGGGGGGGTTGCGTTGCCTGTCACTCTTTAGATTTGACAGACGCAGAGCACCTGGCTTTTGCTTCCCCATGCCGATGCCACATGTGGCGCGCGCGCTGATTGGGAAACTTCTGCTAAAGAGGCGAGAGACAGAGAGAGAGCGAGAGAGTGGTTTGGGTGGTGACTGATGATGATGATGATGAGTCGAAAGAAATGTGCTCATCTCTCCTGTTTACAGTCCTGAGCCAGTGATTGAAAAATCCATATTGCTATGGCAGTCTTTTAACTCGTGACGTCACTACAAAGTGGTACTTTGTGTATTGGCCCCAAAGGAATGAAGGGCCGAGCCAACCCCTAATTGGGAATTGAACTCATGCCCTTCCGATTGCCGTGCACTCCCCTGGTCTACTGCTGCGCCACCTGGCAGACTATATACAGCGTTTACATTTTAACTTTACTCGTTTTCAGTTTCAGTTTCATTTATTTGGTAGAGCCCTGTGAGCCATTCGGCTCTTGAATCGGGTGCAACCGCAACAAACACAAACATGAATAAGAAAACATCTTAAAGTGACTGTGTGACTGTGTGCAAACAGAAAATCCAAGAAAAGACAGCAAAATATTGCAGAAAAAGCACCGTACACCAACGCTGTGTGCAAAAATCCCAGTGGGATGCAAGTCAAACAACAACAACCACAAGACAACTTAGATTAAGGCCATCAGTCTAACTCCGTACTACAACAAACAAACGTGGACAAACCAAAAAACATTTTCGAAATCACCAAAATAAAGCCATAAAAGCAATGTAACAGTGATCATAGGAACTGTGACTGAATTTTCACAATAAACGACGTCAACATGCAGTTGCTAGAGTGCCTATCTGTCTGCATGCTCTGCACTGGGCTAGTATGTAGACAGTTCAGTTCACACATCTGATACAAAAATGTCTGCAATGGTTTTTTTCCCAAAGCAGGATACACGCACACGGTTAGTTGAGGGGTTAGCGCTACGCTGCGCTACGAACCTGGCGACCCGAGTTCGATTCCCGCTCACGGCCAACACCAGTGACGATTATCTGAAACGGATCCTGAGCCTCTCCTAGGTCGACTCCGAGTCAAATGAGTACCTGGTGCGGTGGGTAAACATCGCCACTGGGGAGACAAAGGTGGCTGGACGTGGTGCTGGCCACCGACCCCCTCGTGTGCTGTGCTAGCCTTTATAGGTGCTCGCTAATAGCACTTGCCCCAACAGTATGTTCAGGCTATGCCTCCCATATATATGTGTCTTTGTTTCAAATCTGGAAGCAGTGGTGCAGTGGTTCACACATTGCAACCGGGCGACGCGGTTTGGATTCCCGCCCACGATTAACATCAGTGGCCAAATTGTATCTAAACTCGTCCTTGGCCTCCCTTATGTTTTTTTTTTTCATTAATCCACTGCCGGATGAAGGCCTCACTGTCCGTGTTGGCTATGGGATTGCTTGGCCGTACCTCGACATAGTGGTCACTGTGGGTCAGTGAAGAGGTCACTCGGACCGGGTCTGATACCGTTCACCAACGATTCCAGCTGTGAGTGGAAATAAAACGGAGGTCGCCGTTCTCATAATGCGGTGCACTCACCGCTGTGCCACCACCCTCCTTTAGGTTTACTCGGCCAGAAATCCGTAGCCATTGCTGCGGTGTGTAACCTTCAGCACCGGCGAAACATTGGCGATGAGGCGTGGTGCTGGCCACACCACAGCTTCGTGCGCCGTGCCAAGCGTACGTGTCGCCCACTAGACTGCACTTGCCCTTAAGGCAGAGGTCGCAACCGGGTACCCGATACCCGTACCCTACCCGATACCCAGCTACCCGTACCCGGCCGGGTACGTGTACCCATTTGCGACCCTGGTGCGGCCGGGTACAGGTACGGGTAGACCGTGAGTCACTGGTGAGTAACCGTTTGTCACTCATTTCCCAACGTCTTCTCTCTTCTCACAATTCAAGTTCCTAGAATCAACCCACCCGCGCCTGCAACATGGCTTCATCCCAGAGGTCGCAATCAGGTACCCGATACCCGTACCCTACCCGTACCCGGCCGGGTACGGGTACAGGTACCCGTTTGCGACCCTGGTGCGGCCGGGTACGGGTAAGGAATCAAAACCCGTTTGCTACCTCTGCCTTAAGACCTTTACGGCTGAGTGGGGGATCTTTGTCCGTTCTGCGTGAAGCGCATTTTGGTGTGAGCCCTCAACTGACATTGTTCCTCCTCGTGCAGAAAGAGAAGTTCCGCATCTATGAGGAGTACTGCAGCAACCACGAGAAGGCCCTGCGTCTCTACCTGGAGCTCAACAAGATTGCGTCCGTGCGAGCATTTTTCGTGGTGAGGGAGATCGAGCGCGTGCGTTTCTTTTCTGGGCGCGGTTGATGTCGATGTAGAGCAACAACTGATTTTTTTTATTGAGGTAGCTGAGCCAGATCATTTTGCGTCCGGAGTAGCAGACGGTGTCGCTGTGATGACTTTCGGGCGTTGAGTCGTTAAACGTTACGAGGTTCTGTTCTGGGTGGTGACCAGAGTCGCAGCACACTGCCGAAGAGTTTTTTGCGAAAGAGCGAAGCCAGCGATCTTCTGCGTCCGGTCTTTCGCAAGGTGTTTGTGACTTCTTGCGAACCCCATTTGGCTTTCCAAACAACATCATCATCATCATCAGGGTTGAAGTTGCATCGTTGAAGGTGAATGTGCGTGGGTCCAAATCGTCTTGCGCAACTTCAAGCGGTTTGTGAGCGACATAATTGAGATCATCGAGTGAGTGCTTGCGGAAAGCGAGGGCGAGTAATTGATAGAGAGAGAGAGAGAGCGAGGGTGAGAGCGATTGAGCAAAGGAGAGAGTGAGTCAAATCCCAGCTGTGAGTCTCGTTGTATTTGTGGCTGCCCAGTCCCCAGCCCAATCTCTCGGTTCATGGTGCACATGCGGTCACTCGTTTTGGTTTCCCCCCAGGTGTTGTGCATTTAAAAAAAACACGCCGGCTTCCATGAGCTGTGCGCGCGTGGGGAGCGGTGGGGAGCGGTGGCACAGTGCTTAGCGCACTGCCCTTTGAACCCGGCAACTCGAGTTCGATCCCCACTCACGGCCAACACCGGTGGGGATTTTCCAAATGGTGATCTCCTCCAGGTCGACTCGGTCTAAAATGAGTACCTGGTGCGATGTGTGAACATCGCTACTGGGGAGACAAAGGCGGTCTCCCACCCCCTCGTGTGCCGTGCCGGCCTTTATAGGCTGCTCGCCAACAACACTTTCCCCAAAAGTCTGTTAAAGACTATTAGGGGGGGGGGGGGGGGGTCTGTCTTTGTTGTGTTCATGTATAACTGACTGCGACATCTCGGTCTCAGCTGGTCGTCTCGGTCATTCGACTCAAAGCACCTGGGTCTGCTCCGTGACCTCCGGCCAAGCGAGCCTTAGCCATCAAAGTGCACCTAGCCTGGCACAAGCGAAGTGATGAAGTCAACGTCGCTTGTCGGTAAATGGACGCTGTTGTTGTCATCGTTTTTGTTTACGAGCGTTTACTGTTGGCGCAGGTCATTTTGTCGAAAAGGAATTATCTACGATACGTAGTGCTGGCCGCACCACCTTCTTCTGTGCCATCCCGGCCTTGCTAGTTGCTCACTCACATCCCTTGTAGCGACAAGAATACAGTCCCGGGTTATATGGGAGATATTTCTAGATTTGAAGCTTTCCTGACTGCAAGGATTCATATTCTTAAAACTAAAATTAATAAAAGTAAAATATTTATTTTATTTTAATTTTATTAATTTTAATTTTTTTACCTGCGTGACTTACGTGACTTTAAATTAAAATTAATAAAAGGAAAATAAAATTAAAATTGTATTTTACTTTTATTAATTTTAATTTTTTACCTACGTGACTTTACCCAAAAAAAACCTAAGAATATGGGAGATATTTGTCTGTTTTTTTTTATCTTTACCAAGTGACGTATGAACACGACTGATACTTGTGTAAATGCTCTGGCTTGAATTTTCACGGGGACAGGCTCCAGAGCGACGCAGTCCTCGACGTGTGCATGCGGATTTCCCCGGGCGTGCGCACGCAGCTGCGTGCGTGGGCACGCAGTGCGGGCACGCCGAGGGGCTGCGGGAGGAAGTTGACTAATTTAGGTTAAAAAACGGCGATGCAGAGGGGAAAAAGGCGCACACAAAAGCGGCCGATGTAATTTCTGCAGAGGGGGAGGGAAGTTGTTTTCAAACGTCGGGGGCGGGGGGAGGAGGTGGTGACGACGATGCCGCCGGCTGTGCGGGGAGTTGGAAGGGCGTCCGTGGTGGTGGTGGTGGTGGTGCGGGTGGTGACGGCACGCGTGCCCGCTCGGGTGACGGAGCTCTCGGCGGTGGTGTCGAGAGGAAGTCGCCGAGGTCGAGCCGGTCGCAATTGGCTGCCGAGCCCTTTAAAAGTCTCGCTGTTAAGCCGAGATAAATTTTATCGATCAAAACACAACGCGGACAAGAAAGACATTTACGAATACGGCTCAGTCGATTATTTTAATTTCATTTGCCAACGACCGGCGTTCGTTTTTGTTGGCCTCGCTTGCTTTATGACGGGATATACCGCTTTCCCTAGATTATAACATCCATTGACACACCCTAGCACCCACCAGTGACCAAAATAACTTTATCTACACCGGGCAAAAGTTTTGGGTGCATCTTGCTTTCCAGAGTGTCTGATTATCCAGAGAATACGGTACGAATAACGTCTCTTGCATTGCAATCCGTCGGTTATTGACCCTGGCAGGGCCTTGATTTCCACATCGTTGCTGCATTACCAACAGCAATATAACACCTCCGATTAGCAACGGCTGGCTGCGTACGGTACGAAAGAAGTTCAACGTGCACGCGTACAAGCCAAGCCGAGGCAGCCCTAGACGCTTCCGATTATCTCGGTTGGCGGAGGAAGCGAAGATATGGGCATTTGGGGTTTAGGGCTGTGGGCGTCTGTCCCATGACTGGACCGGCGATGGTCAGCTGGTTGACCTGTAGTGTCGCTGCTTTTGGGATGTGGGTCGGAACCCCACTTTTATCCGGCACTGCAGCAGCAGTGCCAGCTTCCCTTGGTGTTGGTGACGCACACTCGCATTTCCATCAATCTCTCTCAATGCGTTGGCTCTGATGTTAATGAAATGTAATTGCATAATGCTAGCGGTCAGAGTTTAAATGCAATTTTTGCTCCATGAGCTTTGGCGCGGTGGTGATGATTGGTGGTAGTCCTGAGGAGCTATGGGTAGAAATTCCACATTCCCATGGTGGGGCCAGTCCTTCCATTGGAGACAAGTAATAATGTTACTTCTGTAAATTATTGGTATTTTTTTTGCATTCATTAAAAAAAGGTACAAAAACAAACATCTCCCGTATACACTATGAGACCTCCTTTACCAGTGGCAAAATATAGAAATAGGTTTTTACCCTTTCAACTGGTACAAAAACTGACACCTTTATACAAGGCATCATATGTTTGCAATAACCACAACACAAGCAGTCAAAATGCAAACAAAAAGAAACAACTCTGATAATGATATGCACTTTCCTTGAAGTTGATTGGTCCACAACCGAGACAGCTTTTCTTAGAGCCTAGTCTCCATTGGTGTTGGACCAGATGACGCCAAAAGGCGCACAACTCAGCATTAGTGTACATGCTTACCCCGAGCTCTCAATACTCTGATAGTGCGCTGTTTTTGAGTTGTACGCCTTTTGGCGTCATCTGGTCCAACACCAATGGAGACTAGGCTCTAAGAAAAGCGGTCTCGGGTGTGGACCAATCAACTTCAAGGACAGTGCATATCATTATCATTATCAGAGTTGTTTCTTTATTTAGCATTTTGACTGCTTGTGTTGTGGTTATTGCATATGATGCCTTGTATAAAGGTGTCAGTTTTTGTACCAGTTGGAAGGGTAAAAACCTATTACTACATCTCCCGTATAGCCTTTAACATATAACGTAGGATAAATTGCTGATATGGAGCACCTATGAAGGCAGAGGTGGCCAGCACCACGCCCGGGGCCGCCTTTGTCTCCCCAGTGGCGTTGTTTACACACCTCGCCATCTACTCATTTGAGGCCGAGTCGACCTAGGGGAGGCCCAGGACCGAACTTGGGTTCGTAGTGCAGCGCGCTAACTGATGCACTACCGCTCAACTCCGACGTAAACAACAACAAAAAACCTAAACCACTCCACCAGAAACAGCAGGTTTGTAGAATGTATAACTGAAGTTGCTCCGTTTCATTCTGAAACTTCCTCTGAAGTCGCATCGTTATTGCGAGTTGTCATCACGGTACGATGCTTGTGGAAGTGTAAGGAGTGTACGTTGGAGGTTGGTAGTTGACCGTGTACAAGTCTAATTAGGAAGAGACGAGTGAAGGCACGGTGCTTTAGTAACGACAGAATTGGCCATGGCGATCTCTTGCAATGCAACGATAATGGGTGAGGCCGCATGAAAATACAGCCTATGTCTGATCTATTGTCCCATTTCCTGAGCCAAAATTGTTTACAGAGCAGCGGTGTGTGGGACCTTTTCTCTTACTTGGGGGCCAACATTTTTACGAGCGCGGTGAATAATGTGCGTGATGTCCGCAGGGTAATGCACCTTTTAAATCTCGATTGAAAACTCCTCTCTTTCGAACCGCTCTTTCTGGTTTTGGTTTGTCTTCCTTCTCCCCCACACCTACGATTAGGGGCCGTCCATAAATGACGTCACGCACCTGGGTAGGTGGGGGGGTCAGACATTTGTGACGATGTGTGACGAGGGGGGGGGGGTTTGAGAAACTTGACGTCACATCAAAATGCGCAACTTTAAATAAATATAGACAACACGTTCTACTTACTTAAATATACGTTTTAATAAATGTTTTCTCCTACAACATCAGATTGCAGCTCCACATTAAATACGCACTACAATGACAATAGTTTAAAGCGATTTGAAGCATGTGTTTTTTTGGGGGGTGGGCAGAGCTTTGTGACGTCATATTTGAGGGGGGGGGGTCTGCCTTTTTGTAAACGCCGTGTGACGAGGGGGGGGGGGGTCAAAAATCGTCCAAAATCGCGTGACGTCATTTATGGACGGCCCCTTATCATGATTGGCTACGTACGGTGCGACAGGAGTTCAGCACACACACACACAGAGTGTAAACAGTATAAAGAAGCGCGCTAAACTTCGACTCGCCGTGCTGTTGCCAGGTTGAAAGTATCCCCCACGAGGACCTGATCAGCGCAGATCAGGTGAACCCAGTGGACACATACATCGTTTGCCGGCCATCTCAAGCAGTAGGCCTCACGTGTGGCCTTCGACTGGCGTGCGTCCGTGACTTGACCGGCGTCGTCCATCGTTGTCCTTAACGCTTTCAGGGGTGCATGCTGCTGGGAGGCAGACGGGACAATGACATCCCCCTGCAGGGATACCTACTCTCGCCCATACAGAGGATCTGCAAGTACCCGCTCCTTCTCAAGGTACGTCCGCTGCTGTCACTTTGCGAGGGTTCACGCTGATGGGGCCCATCTTGTTGCTTCTCGGCCTCGAATCGATTCGCCCACCGCCACCCGCCCCGTCGGTCAATTCGGGCACAAGCGTCGAGGATCTTTTTTCCCGTCTTGTTTTGATGGCCTGCTCGTGGTGGTGTTCCGTCTCGGTCGTTGCATTCGCCTGAGGGGGTTGCCTGCGCAGGTGCTTGGCATCGCTCAACAACAACGGAAATCCATTGCTACAAGCACAACCTGAATGCACGTGCTGTGAGGAGCAGGAGAGGTGGGGGACACAGCGGCAATTGCACTGTCCTCTGTGAACCCAACGATCCGAGTTTGATTCCCTGCCATGGCTCGCATCAGTGTTGGGAGGAGGGGGGGGGGGGTGACATCTGAAACGGTGCTGGATCTCCCCTCCGTTCACCCAGGAACACTGACCAGCGTGAAGCATGGTCACATAGTCCCCATGACGAACAAGGATGAGGTCTTCGTCCGAGCAGTGGATTGACAAAAGTCCGTAAAGTGTTCTAACTGGTTAACGTGAGGGTAGCAGCAGAGGTCGCAACCGGGTACCTGATACCCGTACACCCTACCCGATACCCGGCTACCCGTACCCGGCCGGGTACGGGTACCCGTTTGCGACCCTGGTGCGGCCGTGAGTCACTGGTGAGTCACCGTTTGTCACTCATTTCCAAACGTCTTGTCTCTTCTCACAATTCAAGTTCCTAGAATCAACCCACCCGCGCCTGCAACATGGCTTCATCCCAGAGGTCGCAATCAGGTACCCGATACCGGTACCCGGCCGGGTACGGGTAGGGTAAGGGTACGGCCGGGTACGGGTACCCGTTTGCGACCCTGGTGCGGCCGGGTACGGGTAAGGAATCAAAACTCGTTTGCGACCTCTGGGTAGCAGCCACTTTCAAACTGTGAACCGGTGCATTTCTTGCCTCCTGTTCTCCAGCCTTTACAGTGCAGCCTCATCACGGGCTCCTGTGTTGCCAGCGCTGCGATTTCCTCTTAGTTTTTAGCCTTCATAATCGGTACTTTTCCCCACTTTGTGGGCGAATCTGGACAGTGAAATGTGAGCGTGGCAAGACGAGCGGGTGAGGACCCACGTGTGTCCTCCTGAGGTGACAGGTTTGTGTGACGTGTCACTTCCACGCCGCTACGCTTTGCCGGGCGTTGATGGTTAACGCGAGAAGAACCGCGCTCGGCTTGGTGTGTGCGTGTGGTGATGACATCACAATGCTGATGACAACTATGGCAATAATAGTGCGTGTGTGTAGAACTTCTTCCACACCGTACGTAGCCAACCACGCTAACCCGAGGTGCGGGAGAAGGACAAGCCACTAAACACAAAACAATATTTAAATCATGATGATGATCATGATTTTTGAATGTTGACAGTGATGATGACGGACACAGATTGATAATTGCCAGCCATAACGGCGATACTGCCACAGCAGTGGCGCTGACGACGACGATGATGATGACCTTGACATTGAACATGATCGTGATGCCGCCTCGGCTTGCGACGACTGCGATGATGACGACGATGACCGTGACGACGATGACCGTGACGACGATGACGTTCTCGACGACGACGACTCGCCGCGGTGTGCCGCGTGCCGCGCAGGAGCTGCTGAAGCGCACGGCGGCGACGCACAGCGACCACGGCGCGGTGGGCGAGGCGCTGTGCAGCATGAAGGCCGTGTGCTCGGCCATCAACGAGACCAAGCGTCGCATGGAGCGGCTCGAGGCCCTGCAGGAGTGGCAGTCGAGCATCGAGGGCTGGGAGGTGAGCGGCGGTGCTGGGCGGACGTCTTGTTGACAAAGAGCTTCGCATAATTGTTTTTTTACCTTTCTATCTGGCAACAAAACTGACACGTGTTTTACAAGGAGTCATGTTTCAATAGACCACAATACCTGCGGTCATAATGCAAACAAAAAACATAACTCTGATTATGTGCACTGTCCTTGAAGTTGATTGGTCCACACCCGATTGGTCCAACCCATGTGAGACTAGGCTCTAAGGAAAGCTGTCTCGGGTGTGGACCAATCAACTTCAAGGACAGTGCATATTATCAGAGTTATGTTTTTTGTTTGCATTATGACCGCAGGTATTGTGGTCTATGTAAACATGACTCCTTGTAAAAAAAGGTGTCAGTTTTGTTGCCAGATAGAAGGGTAAAAAAACAATTATCATATTTTTTACTGGCAAATGAAGTTCCAATGGTGTAAAGAGCTTTGCAGTTCGTGAGGATTTCTCGAGGGTACAAGGAGGATTCGGATTCTGACGCCGTCCGAATTTGCATCCGTGTATGTGTGGTTGAACTTCTTTCACGCAGTATGTAGCCAACCGCGCTCATCGGAGGTGCAGAGGAAGGACAGAGAACTAAAGGCTGTTTGTGCAGCCTAAACGGGAGATCAAGTTTAAGTGTGTACAGTTTGACCCGGGTGAGAACTCAAGAGAGAAGGGGTCGTCTCATTCGCAAGAGTGACATGGGTCTCTCAAAGTGAGAAGCGGAAACGTAAAAGCTGAGAATAACAATGAGCCAAATAGAGTTGGAGCAAAAACAGCCGTGTTCCAGAAGAAATTGCAAAACGGCGCAGAAACATAAATACATATTTAAGAAAATAACATTTCCCGTCACGAACGTTGGCCCAGCAAATTACTTTAAAAAAAACCGTTCACAGTAGACCGTAGTTATAGAAACCTCTAAATTGATTTGGGATAATTCCTGGTTTCATTGTGTAAACAAGACAAGGGACGCGCATGTAATGCACAACTTGCAAGGGAAGTTACCGAACGTTAATCGACAGACCTTTGAGACACCGCGCACATTCTGAGAGAAAACAGGCCTTCGTCGCCCGTCGCTAGACAACGCGCCGGGGCCCGGCGGCTACACGTCCCGACTAAACGCCACGAGCAGATGCAGCGCGTGCGACGCATCTGCGTTTGCGCCGCGTGTCCTCGCGTGCAAGGCTCGCCGCATTAACGTTGAGCTCGCGGGCGCGCCAGCTGGTTGTGACTGCGGCTCGTTTGTTACCACTGGGGGTGTGATGGACGCGGGGGTGTGACGGACGTGGGCTGGTGGGGGGGGGGCCCTTGCTTTGTACCCCTTCCCGTCAGCTCTCGCGAGCTCTCGGTGTCGCTCGCAGCCAAGACAGTCGGGGGAGGGGAGGGCCTGGTGGTGGTGGTGGTGGTGGAGGGGGGTCTTTGGCACGACGGCGTTCTTGGCGATCCCGCGCGCGGGCTGTGGTTTGCAGGCGGGGAAGGCTGCGAAGAACACTTCCGCTCGCTGGGCCGTCTTTGTTGCTCTCGTCAATAGTTGCCGTTGCAAAACGGACCGCCAAAATGTTTAATCTTGACGGCCTCGAGTGGCGGCGGCGGCGGTGGTGGTGGCGGTGGTGGTGGCGGCGGTGGTGGCGGTGGTGGTGGTGGCGGTGGCGGTGGCGGTGGTGGTGGTGGTTGCGGCGCGAGGCATCGGCTAGCCGGGCAAACGTTGATGGCCGCAATCCGCTCACGGGGGACCCGCCAACGTCCATGAAAGACAGAGAGAGAGAGAGGGGCGCATGAAATATCAGATACATTTGAGAACTGGCAATATGTGCCAAGCGAATTAACCTGGAAAACAGCTTAATCTCTCTGATCTCTACCTTGTCTGCATGGACAATGACAAAAGTCGCACATGCTGTGTAGGTCGTGGTGCATGTGAATAAGCTGTGAACACGGTCAAATTAAGACATTTCGATTTAATTGTTCAACTTGGATTTTTTTTTGGCCCGGAGCTTGAAGCAGTGCTGTCTTTCCATCCCTGGCTCTGCGCCAGTCATGTAAATTCCACATTCCTACGGCAAGCGGTGGTTCTCTTTAGAGGGTATTCACTTTTGGCCTCTGTGGAAGTAGAATTTGGATAGGCCGCAGAGAGGTTGGCCTAAATTTAATGTCATAGTTTATTGAAGTTTAGAGTGTGGGTATTCCCACCACTTCCGAGACGTCTAGCCATTGTGGAAGAGTAGGCCAAACGCATTACAGAGGGGCTCTCTAGAGCTCCCTCCAGCGGTGGCTCTTCCGCCAGCGGTGGTGTGAGCAGAAACATTGCAGGGCTGCACCTTTAACGTGTTTAATCTTTTTTTTTACAATAAAGGGAACGGTTATAGTTACTGCAGGGTACTATTATGTAATGACTGTTGCATGACGTAACTATTGTCGCGTTAATGAGAAAACGTACAGAACGACCAACGTGCACCCTGCAGACATTTGAGAGAAAAGAGAAGTTTAATTCCGCTAAGTGGAATAAGTTATTCCCCCCCCCCCCACAACCTTCAATATGATTTACCAGAAAACTGGTTCGGGAAACCAAAAACCTCACAAGAATGCGCCATGCATCTGGAGAGGAACCAAACCGTGCTTCCTTGATGCCAGTGGCGGCAGGCACGTGAAAAACATTCTCTGCGGTACGGAACAGGAACCCGGTGTGGTTTTGGAACTCGGCGTGTTCCGTTGGCAGTTTAAATCGTTACAAAAACTCGTCGCCAGCACTGCAACTGATCACGGTTTTTTATTGTTTCCCGAGAGTTAAAGGCCCTCTGTGCGCGACCTCGTGATTGGTCGAGCCTCCACTCAGCCGTTTGGCACATTTGGTGCAATAATCTTACCATCTTCTTGGTTCTTTCGGTAAAGTCACGTAGAAGGGAAATAATAAAATAAAATAAATAAAACAATAAAATAATTAAATTTCGATTTAAAGCTTTCGTGACTGCAGGGATTCATCTTCTTGGTTCTTTCGGTAAAGTCACGTAGAAGGGAAATAAAAAAATAAAAAAAATAAAACATAATAAAATAATTAAATTTCGATTTAAAGCTTTCGTGACTGCAGGGATTCATCTTCTTGGTTCTTTCGGTAAAGTCACGTAGAAGGGAAATAATAAAATAATAAAAAATTTACATAATAAAATGCTATTTTTTTATTTTTTTTATTTCCCTTCTACGTGACTTTATCGAAAGAACCAAGAAGATGAATCCCTGCAGTCATGAGAGCTTTACATCGTAATTTAATCTATCTAACCATGTCAAGTATTTTGAAAATCTCACAATTCCAGTTTAATTGCCACCATGCAGAAGCACATTCGATTTGTATATTAATCTCAGAATCTTTTCAAACAAATCGGAAATAGGCAGTGAGTTGTGTGTTCCCGTGTTTGTTTTCTTGAATCCTCTTCAAGCCCATCACAAGCCTCGCAAATGTCCAACATTGCCCGACATACAATAAGCCCCCACAACTGTTCTCAACCATTGGTCATCTTCTGGCAATTCACAAAGCGGCCCTCTAGCAGCAGTGTGTGCGTGGGTGGGTGGGTGCGGGTGGGTGCGGGTGGGGGCAAAGGCTTTCCAGTACACTGGTCTACAGTTCAATGCCGCAGTGTGTGTGCCTGCTGTCTGATGCAGCCCCAAGAGCAGTCCTGTTGTGTGCTATTTGCGTGGCCATTCTCTCACGCCTGCTTGCGTGTGACGTATAAGGGCCCAGGCGGCTATACACTTTAAAGAGCACCATCAATTTCTCCACACCTGGATACGTACAGGATATCGAATTAAAGCTATCAGAAAAACCGTCAGACTTGCCGACTAGAGGAAAAAAGGTGCACTAAATAGACAATTTGCATACGCACTAAGGTCCCCCGTATAGCCTAAACTGACTGTTAGGGCAAGTGCTGTTAGCGGGCACCTATGAAGGCCGGCACGGCACGCGAGGGGGTGGGTAACCAACACCACGCCCGGCCGCCTTTGTCTCCCCAGTGGCGATGTTTACACACCGCACCGTGGACTCATTTGAGGCCGAGTCGACCTAGGGGAGGCCCAGGACTGGTTCAGATAACCATCGCTGGTGTTGGCCGTGAGTGGGAATCGAACTCGTGTCGCCAGGTTCGTAGTGCAGCGCGTTAACCGCTACACTACCCCACTCCCCACACACACACTGACACACACTGACACACAGAGACACACACAGACACACACACACAGAAACACGTACGTTGTCGGCAAAACAAGTTCCCTGAGCGATTATTCTTCGTCACCACCGATGTAATGCTCATACCTGAGAATTAAGTTCAAGTTTATTTTGTTTAACCAGGTGACAACTCAAGAAACCAGGAAAGTCTCATTTGCAAGAGAGACGTGTTTAAATTCCCCGGCATGGCTAACATCAGTGCGAGTGCTATCCGACTTGACCATGGGGACACGCCTCCCTTTCACAAGCCCGCACTGATCGGCGTGGTGAAGTATGGTCAAACGTGGAGGGGGTAGGAGGGGCGGGAATTCATCCAGCAATACATTGACAAAAAGGACTTTAAGTTTATTTCAGGCGAATGCATCGCACAGACATGTAAAGCAGCGCCAGCAACACCATGTATGTGTGAATGTTGAACTTATTTCGCAACCATACGTAGCCAACCGCGGTAATCGTGCTAATCTGAAGTGCTGGCCAGACTGCACTTAAAACAAAACATTTTTAAATGGCCCACTGAGCTTTATAGCTCCACGCAAACTGGCTTATTGTGTGGATATTTATAGCAGCCAAATACTCTAAACGCACATTGATTCTAAATGTGGAGGGAAAAACTGGAAGACCCGGAGAAAAATCCACGCGACCACGGGAAGAACCCACGACCACCTGCATACCAGGCGAGGTAGTGAACATCCCGACACCCCGACACCCTCCATGATGCTGCCCCCTCACGTATACACGACCACCCATTCCTCTGCCCACGTGTTCCAACAAGAGTACTGCCGTCTTCAGAGTCTGTCTCTCGAATGCTGCTGATGTTGACCGCTCGCGAAAGGAGGGGGGGGGTATGGTCGTAGTTGTTGGCTGCATGTCAACCGTAAAGCAGGTTTAGCCAAGCCTCGGATGACACGCACATTCCTGCGCGCGTGGCATCTCTCCTCCTGATAATTGTTTTTTTACCCTTCTATCTGGCAACAAAACTGACACCTTTTTTACAAGGAGTCATGTTTGCATAGACCACAATACCTGCAGCCTGGCAAATGAGGTTCCAAATTTACTGGCAAATGAGGTTCCAATGGTGTGAATGCTTACCCTGAGCTCTCATACTCTGATGGTGCATTGTCTTTGAGTTGTGCGCCTTTTGGCGTCATCTTGGTCCAATCCATGTGAGACTAGGCTCTAAGGAAAGCTGTCTCGGGTGTGGACCAATTAACTTCAAGGACAGTGCATATATTATCAGAGTTATGTTTTTTGTTTGCTTTATGGCTGCAGGTATTGTGGTCTATGCAAACATGACTCCTTGTAAAAAAGGTGTCAGTTTTGTTGCCAGATACAAGGGTAAAAAAACAATTATCATATTTTTTACTGGCAAATGAGGTTCCGATGGTGTAAATCTCTCCTCCTTATGCGGGGACCGCGCGTTCTGCGCACACGCGCCTGCCCCGTCTCTCGAAACGAAACCCGCTGCTTGTGTGTGTTTTTTTTGTGGTATCCGCAGGGTTCCAGCATCACCGACACCTGCACGGAAATGCTGAAGCAGGGCTCCCTGCTCAAGATCTCGGCCGGCAACATTCAGGAGCGCGTCTTCTTCCTCTTCGACAACCTCCTCGTCTACTGCAAGCGCAAGTCCCGGTGAGCCTGGCCCCACCGCCACCGCCGCTTGTCCCCTCGACTCAAACCCGACGGCCGCTTTGCATTCTGGCCTCGGCATCGCGTCCTTGACGTGCTGCGCTGGTGTGGTTTAGTTCGTTTAACCCACACAATGTGTTTCCTATTTGGCTGCTGTGTAATTTGTGTGTGTGTAAGCGTGGGCCTGCGTGTGTGTACATGGGCAGCATGTAGACGCATCTATTGAGCTGGTTGTTTTTTTTATTTGCTTCATCACTGTGCTTTAAAAATAAACGTGTTTTAGCTTTTGTTATTTTGGTAACCTAAGTCACATTTGCAAAGATATAATCCTACCCTGGAGTTCTTCACCCGGTTAGGCAAGATAGACTTTACATCAAAAGCAAGCAGTGTCTGAAACTGTTAGGCATCTCCCCTAGGTTTACTCGGCATGAAATGAGCACCTGGTGGTGTGTAAAGATTGGTGCTGGAGAGACCACAGCAGCCTGCTGTGGTGTTGGACCACACCACCTGCTTTCAGAGCCCTCGCCCCTATTGTCTCAAAGGTTAAATAGGGATTTTTTTTTGCTTTGTTTGTGTTTGTGTGCATGTGTGTACATAATCAAGGGGGGGGGGGGAGCGGTGGCATAGTGGTCGGCGCACTTTGTTACGAACCCGGCGACCTGAGTTCCATTCCCGCTTGCGGCCAATTATACCAGTTGCGATGATCTGAACCAGTCCCGGGCCTCCCCGAGATCGACTCGGCCTCAAATGAGCACCTGGTGTGGTGTGTAAACATTGCCACTCGGGAAACCAAAGGTGGTCGGGCATGGTGCCGGCCACCTAACCCTCTTGTGTAGTACCATGCCGGCCTTCATAGGTGCTCGCAAACAGCACTTGCCCCAACAGTCTTAGTACACAGTCATGCTTTAAAGGTGGTCGAGGTTTCAGACTTTAAGCACAGATGAGCGATGTAAAAGTCCAGGTATGTACTCCTTTCTTGTCAATTTTATATAGTTGCAGAGCAATGAGGAATTACATAATCATTGTTTATTTTAATCGCTCTTCCAATGAGTGCCAACAATTTTCTGTTCCTGTTTTTAAATCTCTGATGGAAACACGTGCGGGTTTAGCGGGAGTTTGGGCAAGGGCTAAAATGTGTAACGAGCGTTGTTTTGCACACATTGGGAGAGAGAGAGAGAGAGAAAAAAGACTTGTCCGGGCAAGTCGAACGTAAACACTGTAAAGTTTTATGCCATATAATATTACGCGTTATACAGCGGCACCGTTAAATCGTTCCAGAGGTGGTCACAAAGTGCAAACATTATGGGTGCGTGTGAGCCTCCCCCCGTCTCGCCTTGTACTTAGGGTGCTCCCAGTAAAGGCGGGTGGTGGTAGGGAGGGTCCGGGTGTTTGGAAGTTGACCACGGTTCTGTGGGGCTGTGTGCCTCTCTGTTTCGCTGCCTGCGTTTCACCACGTAAGCGAGTTATTGACGGCAGCGGTAACAAAACAAATGTAAGGCCCCGGTTCTTCATCACATGACGACTTTATTAATTGGCTGTGTCGGGTAGAGGAGGGTGTACGACACGCATTTTAACTTCTTGCGTGACCTCACCCCAAAAAAAATCTATTATGAAGCAAGTAAGCACGTTTAATTTAAAAAAAGCGCAACTTTTACGGGCCATGTTAATACACGAGTACACGATGTTCATTCGCTGTGAGCTCTGTTGTTCAACGGTTCAGTCTTACTCCACAACTGGATTGACGTCTTGCGCAATAAATCCCAGGGCCATGCAGTGGCAGCGAGCTGCAGTTTCATGGGCTGCCTACGGCGGAGCTGCGAGGTCCAAATCGGAGAACGACACGTCCACCTCACTCTCCGCGCGTCTCCGTCTGTCTCCCCGTGTGTGTGCGCAGCCCTCTCTGTGTCCTCTGGCTGGGTCTGTCGCTCAGATTGTTTCCCGCAGTCTCGCCGTGTCGCTCTCTGCCGCGCTCCGTTTATGCCTTTGTGTCAGCCTCTCTTTGTTTCTGTCTGTCTGTCTGTCTCTTCACGTCTCACCACGTTTCCGTGTCTTTCTTCTAAGTCTTATGTGCGCGTGTGTCTCTCTATCGCTCGGTATGTCTGCATCCATGTTTGTCTGTCTGTGTCCGTGTGTGGGGAGCGGTGGTGCAGCGGTCAGCGCGCTGCTCTACGAACCCCGCGACCCGAGTTCGATTCCCGCTCACGGCCAACACCAGTGACGATTATCTGAACTGGTCCTGGGCCTTCCCCTAGGTCGACTCAGCCTCAAATGAGTACCCGGTGCGATGTGCAGTAAACATCGCCACTGGGGAGCGGGGGGGGGGGGGGGGGGACAAAGGCGGCCGGGCTTGCTGCTGTCCACCTCACCCCCTCGTGCGCCGTACCGGCGGCCTTCATGGGTGTTCGCTAAGTTGCACTTGCCCCAATGGTCTGTCGAGGCTACTCGGTGAACCTTTGCCTTTGTCTCGGCGCGTGCAGCGTGGTGTCGGGGAAGGGCCGTCGCAAGAGCAGCACTCCGGCTCGCCGCCCGTCCCTCATCAGCAACTCGGGGGCGGACGCGTTGTACGTCTTCCGAGGGCGCATCAACACCGAGGTCATGGAGGTGGAGAACATGGAGGACGGCACAGGTGCGGCCTGCGTGCGGGATGGCGGCTCCATCGCGCGACGCCGCAGCGACGCTGGCTGCAGAAATACCACGCTGAGCATTGTGCAATTCGTGTTCAAACATCGAAGTTGCTGCGAGGATTATGTGGCGCTCGTGCTGTTCTTGTAGCGCCAAAGGCTGTCGCGGAGGTGCGGCGGCGTTTTGCTTCTCCCGAATTCTTCCCCCCATCTGTTTCCTCGCTCTTTTTACAGAGTTCTGTGTTGTTGAACCTTCAATTCGGCAGTCCCCCAGACGGACGGGGGACCGTCTGTCGGTCACAGCGTGCTCGCATTCGTACGCTCCGTCCAGTTGCTTTCGGGGGGGTCTACACGGCCGTGCCCATTGTTCCGACATCTGCGCGACGGGGGGTCCCCCTGTCCCATTGGTGCCACGACGTGATCCGTACGGCGTCTCGCGACTGCGAGCGCATTTGGGAGCCGTGAATTACAAATTGGCATTGCTTGGTACCCATCCCACGAGTCCTTCCTACTCCACGTTCATTAGCGTTGTCCGTCCGTGTGCCTGTGCCCGTGCCTGTGCCCGTTTTGCAAAGCCACGGATGACGACGGTGTCGTTGTGTGCGCGTCTGTCCGTGCTGCGGTGAATGCAGCCGTTTCCTCTTCCTTGTGGCAGTCCCAGTCAGCCGCCTGATGTTCTCAGCACTTCTGCAATTATACCCCGTGTCTTCACCCGAATGAGAATCCCGCAAAAACCCGACCAGTACACATTGCAATCTGAACCGGGGGAGCGAAAAAAAACTGTCCCCTCTCGTTTCTCGTTAATGCTCTTGTAAGGCCTGATCGTAAACCTGACTGCATCATTAGTATTGCGCATATTTGCACTTGCGGGAGTGCACACCCCCAGGGTAACGTCAATTGTTCCTCATAGCGTGGGTGGCACCTCTGTGTCCCACGTCGCCAAAACCTCGCGAGCTGCAAATACGGGAATTCAAATTTGGTGTGAGCAAACTGCAATGGAGCAGTAGCTCTGTAAGTTTCCTTTCAGTTGTTAAGTTACATGTTTGTTTTTTTAAAATTTAAATATAAAAAAATCATATATCACGACGTTTCGATCGCAACACAAAGCGGTCGTCCTCAGGCTGGAAAAAAAAATAGTTTGATTGCACCGTGCAGTCCATTGCAGTACGGTTGCATGCCGTTGCACCCAATCGAGTCTGCCTCTACATTTGGCGATCTTCATTTACGTGACATGTAGGCACTTTTATGTATTTATGATTTTATCGGTGGTGATATGTGTGTTATATGTATATATGTGTATTGTTACTTACAGTAAGCGTCTGTGTATGTGTGCGGGTGCTTGATAATGCTTGTGTGCATGTACGTGTGTGTGATTATTTTTCTAATTTTCCATACTTACACCATCCTTTGCACTCCGCTGCATTAGTGTTCCACCTCGGACAATGGTTCGCGATCGATGTTGTGTAATCCAGTGCAGGGCAATGCAATCGCATCCCACTAATTGCACACCAGCGTTGCGTAGTGCATGTAAGCTTTTAGCAGCGTGGAGCCCAATTCACACGCCGGACGATGTTCGATTTTTGGCAAGAAACGTGACGATTGCCGACCATCCCCATCGCCGACAATGCGTCAGATCACCAAGCCGGAGCTTCGTCCATTTGGTGAGATGTTGAATCTGGGCTTAGATGCCGCTCGGTATTACAGAACGTACGGTAAAATAACACCCGTGTGTGTGTGCATGCGCGTGTGTGTGCGTGTGTGTGCGTGCGTGTGTGTGTGCGTGTGCGTGTGCGTGTGCGCGTGTGCGTGTGCGCGTGTGCGCGTGTGTGCGCGTGTGTGCGCTGGGCTGTTCTTGGCACCCGTAGCCGACTTCCACAGCAGTGGGCACACGGTGAGCAACGGCTGGAAGATCCACAACACGGCCAAGAACAAATGGTTCGTGTGCATGGCCAAGAGTCCCGAGGAGAAGCAGGAGTGGCTGGACGCGATACTGCTGGAGCGCGAGTGCCGCAAGAGTGAGTGTCGTCGTCACCACGGTAACGAGGCAGTTTGGAACGGGGCCCCGGCAAACGCGACTTTGGAAGTCGAGGAGCGCCGGGTGCTTAGCTTCAGCCGGTCGGGGTCCGGAACACTTGCAGTTTTCCCCGCTCGTGAGAAGACAAAAAAACAACAACTGCGGTATTTGCGCCAAACGTCCCAATTAGGCCGCCACTCCAAAAAAAGAGGCTGTGAGACCCACAGAGGTAATTTATTTTGGTAAAGTCACGTAGGTAAAAAATTAAAATTAATAAAAGTAAAATAAAAAAATTTAATAAAAATCACGACGTTTCGGAGGCAACACAGCACAATAGCTGTATCAAGTGATACAGCGAGCGTGCTGTGACGGTTCCACCTGAAGACGGAGGCTTGTGTTGCCTCCGAAACGTCGTGATTTTTATTTTATTTTAATTTTACTTTTATGAATTTAAATTTTTTACCTACGTGACTTTACCGAAAAAAATCTAAGGATATGAATTATTGCAGTCAGGAAAGCTTCAAATCTAGAAGTCATTTATTTTATTTTATTGTTTTGTTGAGCTCCAGAACTATGTTCCAGTGGCTGCTTAATTTCAGCCGGAAAAGTCCGGAAGGCTCTTCCGAGAACGATTTGGCACGTCACATACAATCCCGCCTCCAACCATTCTTATTTATTTTCATGAATCGTTACATAAGATTACGAGAACATAAGGTACAGGAATTCTAAGATAGTTATGAGTAGGCATGCCTTGTACTCGGGCTAGGCTAATACCTTGCGTCGATAAAACCTACACCCCAAACCAAGCCAGCCTAGGAATGTTCTGCAAAATATCGAGTTGTGAAATAACGCCCTACTTACTATCGAATGGTTCCCAGTGATTATTGATTAATTTACAGATAGGATGCGTGAAGTTCACTCCCCTCTTACTCATGGATAAGAGGAGCTCCGACTGTACCTTAGTTTGACTGTACTGAGCCTACTGTTCTTGCGCTACTGTAATTAAAGGTTACCTTCATAATCAACGTTTTTGGGTTTAGATCGCGTTATTTATAAATGTGTCGCAACCCTCCACCACCCGACACGGCCAATCAGTAAAAAAGTGTCACGTTGACAAAAGACAAATAGTTCACTGCTTTAGCCCACCGGTGTGTTGAAGCGTGAAACCACAACATCTACAATTTGAGTACGACGTTTCGTTGGTAATTGCATCCAGCATCATCGGGCAATTCGACAGAATTATGAATAATATTGGTCGCGAAAGCCTACGTGGTAAAGGTTACCTTATCACCAGAATTAGCATTTACGTCGTAGGGACTCAAGCGTACCATCATTTTTGTCCAGTCATGCCGTGGGTATGTCTAAGCTACATCTAAAGCAGTTGGGGATGGCTGGACACCCACGTCACCCACAGTGATTGGTTGTCGAAGGGGGACCTGAGCTCTTATCGCACGACGTGCTGTGCAAGACAAATCCCACCCTCTGCAGTGGTGGTACACGTGGGTAAATCCTATGGTGGGAAAGTTGTGCTTTTTAGGTCATGGCTAGTTGAGTAAATTATCTCGAAATCCCCCGGGTGGTGTGTAAATTTAGCTCTGTGGCACACTAAGAACTGCCTCGCGTGCGTTGAAATGTACAAGAATCATGTTTTGGGCTGTGCTCAAAAATCAACTCTGGAATATCCGTAGCACAATTTGTTTCACTTACTTTTATGTGGCAGCAGTTGATTGCATTTTTTTTTTTACCAGTTGCTTATAACAGCCTAACCAGTGCTGTGTGTATTATGACATCAACTGTTTTATGGAATATTCATGCAAATGGAGGAGTTGGAAAACCAAATTTGCAATTTAATGTCTCTGATAAATTACAATGGGCCATACTTTGACCTTAGTGGTATAACTGCTGAACTTGTGTGCATTTTAATGAGTCAGTGCTGCTAAGCATGTGTGTTTGAGTGGAGTAGTGCCATAGCATTCAACATTACGATGACTTCCATGTGTAGCAAAAACAACGATTGGTATTTCATTCTTGCGAGAGCCTGCCCTCAATCAATTCAAGCCAAACTTAGTAACTTAAACAATGTGTTAACATTAGCACTGGGAAGACAAAGGCGGCCAGGGGGATGTGGGGGTGGCTAAACTATCTCCGGCATGCGAACCTTCTGGCATCAACAGGACGCTGACAATAAAATAAGAAAATCCACTCATCAAAAAACTAAGTAACGTCATTTCAATGGTTCCCAGTGGTTATTGGTTAGTTTGCTAATTTTTACTTTATTTTTATTTTACCAGGGAAGGCCCACTGAGCTATATAGATATTTTTCAGAAGCGACCTGGCCACAAATGATTGCGTCTTATCATACGGAAATGTTAAATACTTCAAATGCCTGTTTCTAAATGGTGAGGGGAAAAAAAGGAGGACCCGGAGAGAAATCCACGCGACCACGGGGAGAACATGCAAACTCCAATTATACAGGCATCAGGGTTTAGATCGAGCCCACGACCTCCTGTATACCAGGCGAGGTATTTAACATATCACCACGGCGGTGCCTCTAACAAATAAGGATATGTGAAGTTCACTCCTCACTCTGTCATGGATAATAGCAGCTGTACTGCCACCTTTGTATTATACCCAGAGGTCACTCGCGATTGTGCTGAAAAGCCAAGGTGTGGTGTGCCTGCCCGAGTAGAGACCGGCGATCCGGGAGCCAAAGTTGATGCCGCTGGTGGAAGACAAGGCAGGATGCAAGGCCTTAGTCGAGTTGCTGACCCCGTGACCCGATTTAGTTCGGGGAAAAGCGGGCCGATATCGATTGACTTACGTGTTTGTTTGCAAAGCTCCGACGTGCATCCGGGAGAACGAGAGCAACCGCAGTGCCTGCTGTAGACTAGGGCTGAACGATTAATCGATTTCAAATCGAAATCGCAATTTGAAACAATGCGATTAGCAAATCGCAAAGGCTGCGATTTTTTTTCTTATTGGAATAGTTTCATTTTTTATTATTATAACTTTATTTATTTAACTTAACAATTGTTCTATGTTTGATTGTTCTATTTCAAAATTTTATTTTTTTATAAATACATGTGAGAAGCAATTCATATATTTTAAGTTCTCATCCTTGCATTAGAATATATAGTGCACTTCATATTTTAATGGTATCAAGTGGTAATGCTCCATCACATGTTTTAAATCTATTACACAGTGAACATTGAACTGAAGCTTGACTTAAACATTTTTTTTCGCAAATCAAATCGCAATCGCAATATCTGTCAGAAAAATCGCAATTAGATATTTTCCCCAAATTCTTCAGCCTGTAGACCTCGTCTTGTGCGGGGGCTCTGTCACTGGGCACGATTTCTCCCGGTTGTCTACGACGCTGACGGAGAGAGGAGAGAAGGGGACAGGGAGACGTTTGCGACGGTTGTCCCTGCTCTTCTCCGCTGTAGGCATGAGGCTGGGCATGGAGAGGGACACGTGGATGCTGGTGTCGGAGAAGGGAGAGAAGCTCTACCACATGATGAGCATGCAGGCCGGCCTGGTGCGCGACCGCAAGAAGAAATTCGCCACGGTCCCCAAGTGCTTCCTCGGCAGGTGGGGTCCTGGTGACATCGCTTCGCGTTGCGTTGAACCCCTTCGGTGAGAACTCCGAGTGGCCCGGGTCAAATCGTGTCCCCATTTTTGTGCGCGAGCGGCCCGGTTGCGGAGCTTCTCCGGGTAAAGTCACGTAGAATGGAAATAATAAAATAATAAAAATAAAACATAATAAAATAATTCTCACGACGTATCGGCCACAACGCAAGCAGCCGTCCTCAGGTGAAGAACAGGTCTGTCGGGGAGACAGTGTCTGAATGAAACACCACCAGGCTTGGAGCGTATATTTAAGCTGGGTTGGAGAGGGAAGAAGAGCGCCTTGACAAAATAATTTGCATATCAATAGGAATTTAGCATATTTATGGGAAATGCGTAGGAGGTGGGCGGGGGGTTTCAAAGTCATATTATGCCCGTGCATTATGCAGGATTAGCAGCATCAAAGGGAGGGGATAGGGGGTATCATTAACAAAGGGAAGGAATGTTAATAGTATGTAGCTGCCCAGCTAAAATATACGCTCCAAGCTTGGTGGTGTTTCATTCTTCACCTGTGGACGGCTGCTTGCGTTGTAGCCGAAACGTCGTGAGAATTATTTTATCATGTTTTATTTTTATTATTCTACGTGACTTTACCGAAAGAACCAAGAAGATGAATCCCTGCAGTCACGAAAGCTTTAAATCGAAATATAGTTCTCCGGGTAGTTTAACACGTCGGCTTTCGCGACCAATATCATCCATAATACATTCCTTCCCTTTATTAATGTTACCCCTACCCCTCCCTTTGATGCTGCTAATCCTGCATAATGCACGGGCATAATATGCCTTTAAACCCCCTCGCCAAACCTCCTACGCATTTCACAAGTAGTACTAATCACATATCTGCATTTCCCATAAATATGCTAAATTTATCTTGATATGCAAATTATTTTGTCAAGGAGCCCTTCCCCCCTCCATCCCAGCTTAAATAGACGCTCCAAGCCTGGGGTGTGTCATTCAGACTCTGTCTTCTCGACAGACCTGTTCTCCACCTGAGGACGGCTGCTTGCGTTGTGGCCAAAACGTTGTGAGAATTATTTTATTATGTTTTATTTTTATTATTTCCATTCTACGTGACTTTACCGAAAGAACCAAGAAGATGAATACAGGTTTTATTATGGGTGATCTTGGATGATATCATCCATTTAAGGAGTGTTGGCAACAGTACGCCTTGGTGCTCCGTGCATGCCTCAATAAGTGCTTGTGAACAGCACTTGTCCCCAACATTCCCGTTGAAGGCTACATGAGGAGGTTTTTTCGGTAGAGTCACGTAGGTAAAAAATTATAATTTATAAACATTCTAAACAGCGTGCTTCAGCCGCACCGAACCTCACAAAAATAATATTCAGGGCCTACCTTGGCTCCTCCCACCCTCAACCAGTATATATACAAGGACTGTTTTCTTGGAATTTCTCTCACTTGATACAGCTATCGTGCTGTGACGGTTCCACCTGAAGACGGAAGCTTGTGTTGCCTCCGAAACGTCGTGATTTTTATTTTATTTTTATTTTACTTTTATTAATTACATTTTTTTACCTACGTGACTTTACCAAAAAAAAACAAGAATATGAATCCTTGCACTCACGAAAGCTTCAAATCTATATGAGCAGTGGTTGGGGGGGGATCTACCTGTCTGTCTGTCGCGCGTTTCTTGCACACAGTGAGTTTGTATCGTGGCTCAAGGACGTGGGAGAGATCAGCAAGCGGGAGGAAGGCGTCAACCTGGGCCAGGCCCTGCTGGAGAATGGCATCATACACCACGGTGAGATCCCACACACCTCCATTCTCCATCTCCACATTACGTTTAAAAAAGAAAATTGTATGTTGAACTTCTTTCGTACCGTACATAGCCAACTGTGCTAATAGGCGTTGTGGGGAACGACAACAAACTCAACTAAAAAATCAATCCCAAAGAAATTGGTTTTCAAATCACACCGTTCTGGGTCTCTTCAACAGAAACAGTACTGTTAATTCAATATCGCTTGGTTATGAGATCCAGCAAGCCTGTAGACCCAGAAAATTGAAACCCAGGGGATTCAAACAGGTCCAGAGTTTGCTTGTTTTAAACCATTGAACAAATGCTGCTTGATCACGTTGGTTCCGTAAAGTCAGTCAGCCGATAGACTCAAAAGTATGTTTTATTTCCTTTGCCAATAATAATCCACAGAGATGGTGTACACAGTGAGTCTTGTGTTCGAACACGCAGTTCATTGTGGTACGAATTCACTTTACCAGGACGCCATGCGCCATGCTCATCGCTGCACGGGTATTGTTTGAAGTTGCTGTTTCATTGAACTTTAGAACAAACAAACAAAACGCACAGCTTCATTTAAAATGATGTCTTTTACCATCACTCGGAAACAAAAACAGAGAAACGCTCGAAATCGTTTTGGCCTGACTGGGTGGCCTCAAGGAAAAATATTGTTGTTTAGGGAAAGAAGGTTCTCAAATATTGCGGGAGAGGGTAGGGGTGTGGGTTTGGGTGGTCAGTAGTGATGCCAGGTGACGTGGAGGGAGAGGGGGGGGTGAACACAATGAGACGCATTGAGTGTCTCCGGTGTTTGAAGACCTACGGACGAGCGAAGGTGCAGCACCGCAATTGCCAGCTCGTGCCGCCGCTCGCAGCGGGGCCGCCGCTCGCAGCGGGGCCTCCACTCGAGGCCGCTCTGAAGATTTCTCCTCCGGAGGGTATTTGGCCTACTCTTTCACGTCGCTCACCGGATCTCTTCGAAGACGGTGCGAGAGCACCCACGCCTCATTTAATAAACGTGCACCCGTTGTTTCACCTCCACTGCCATGAGATTGAAGTGGCAACCCTCTGGATTGCGAGTCCCACCCTGCTGACTATTCACACCACGACGGCATCTCCCTCTGCAACAGCATCGGTGCACCGTGGCCCGTTCACGCTGCGCGTGCCTATTACCGCAGGTGACGTCACCGCGTGAATGCATTGATTATTATTGAACAGTGGTCGGTGTGATCCACATCTGTGCCCTCTGTGCGCAAAGCACTTAGGAGACCTTGAGCTGTTTCCATACTTCTGTGAGCTGTGGTGGTGGGGGGGGGGGTGGATGGCACATTGAAGAGTTGAAGATTTCAGTTCTCATCATCATCAGGCGTGGTCAATCCACTGCTGGATGAAGGTTTTTCCGTGCTGTTGCCACCGCTGACAATCGTGGCTTCCAAATCGACGGTGTGGCCGCCGCAAGTACAATCACATTTTACGGAGTCCCACGTCTCCCGAGTCTAAAGTTCCAAGCCTTTAAAAATACTTCTTTGTCGACCATCCCGCTCTGCTGTGGATGAACGTCAGTCTGCAAAATGTAAGGATGACGTCGCCGGTGACTTTGGCTGCGTTTCTTTTCGCCATTCCAACTCTTAAACTTTGAACTTAATTTTTTTTGCCAGGTAAGGCCCCACTGAGCTACGCAGTTCTTTTTTTCAGAAGTGACCAGGCCGCGCATGATAGCTCAACGAAGTGGCTTATCGTGTGGACATTTATCGCAGCCAAATACTCTTACCTCTCCGGTAGGCAGTTTTGTGATCATCAACCAGTTTAAAGCGTAGGCTTTCGCGACCAGTATCATCCATAAGAGGTTTTTTTTGGGTTAGATCGCGTAAATATGTAAATGAGTCGTTAAAACCCGTCACCACCCGACACAGCCAAATAGTAAGGGTTCAAATCTAGAATTAAGAAATAGTAAGGGTTGTCACGTAAACAGAACGTGGCAATTCGTCACTAGTACAGCACACCGGTGTGTTGGAGAGCCAAGCCACGACATTTACAATCTGAGTACGACGTTTCGCCAGTAATTGATGAAGCTATTTGTAATTACTGGCGAAACGTCGTTCTCAAATTGTAAATGTTGTGGCTCTCCAACACACCAGTGTGCTGTACTAGTACACTATACACTACACTATATACTACATTATATACTACACTACACACTAGTGCTGTACTAGTGACGAATTGGCATGTTCTGTTTACGTGACGACCCTTACTAGTTGGCTGTGTCGGGTGGTGGCGGATTTTAACTACACACATTTATAGATTAACGCGATCAAACTCAAAAAAAAATCCCTATGAATCATCAACCACCACGCAGTCAGTGTCAGGTGTCTTCACAATTTGACAGGAAGGAATTGCATTACTTACAAGAACATGTTTGCAATTAAGCTTTGTGACTAACGAATTTTCGGGCTGGGAGCCAAGGGTGGCCAGGGGTATGGAGTGGGGGGGGGAGAGTTACCCCACCCCTAGCAAATCACCCTCCCCTTGCGTCCCAAGCAACCCAGACACAGAGGAACACGGGGCTAATGGGAAGAGAAAGAGCGGCCACCCCCTCCCCCACCACACACAGCCGTCTTGACAGCTGCTTTTGTGAACGAATACGTGTATTTTTTGTGCGATGGCTGAAAGAGGTGACGTTAAAGACAAGTCCAATTCGCTGGTCAACTGCGTTCCGCTTTTGCCCGGACGGAGGGTGAGCCCGATTGCACGCGCTCCGTTCGGCCGGTTTGTGCTCGCAGGGTTGATCCGTTTGCCTTTCCCCCACGTGTTTGGTCTTAGTCGAGGCCAGTGTTTGTAATTAAGTGATTAGGGCCTTCGCTTGTGAGCCACCAAACGCTTCTCCTCGAATTAATAACGCATTGGCCAAGTTTCTTTTGTTGCTTTGATTCAGCGTCATATTGAAATGAGTTTCATATTGCAGGTCCCCTGATTAAACACTTGCACATCTAACCAATTCAATTCAATTGATATTTATTTTCATCAACGGACCGGATTTTACATCGGTTGACACTAAAACGCACGTACACGCATGCACGCCAAAGAATCAATTTTCGCCCGGTTGCACAATTGAGGCAACTGTTGATGACAGAACAAGGGGTCCGATGACCAGTGCCGGATGAAGGCACGGGGGCTTTAGGGGCCTCCGTCAGCTGGAAGGGCCTTCAGAGATGAAGTGAAAAGTGATTTCACTCGTGAATGCTGAATTTTATTTGTTAGCCTTGTGAACATGAATTTTATTTTTCTTCAACTTTTTTTTCCTTTTGATAATATTACTGGGGGCGGGATAGGGGGCTCACAGTGCCCTGTAGCCCAGGGGGCCTACAAAATATTAATCGGCCCTGCCTACGACCGTGATCGTGCACTCCTGGCCACCTTTGCCTTGTGCTTTGCTCTTGGCAGAGTCGATCCTGCGGGAGGCTCCTGCCAGACATACACTCGATGTCGCTGCTGTGTTGAGCTGCGCGTTTACATGAAAGTATGGTCTGGGCGAGCCGCTGAAATCCGGACACATTAATGTCTGGCTCTGTAAACTCTTGCGAAGTGTGTGATTTAGCGAGCACCTATGATAGCCGGCATAGCCCACACCATTCCAGGCTACCTCTGTCTTACCAGTTCTTACGCTTACAAAGCATACCAGGTACTCATTTAAAGCTGAGTCGACCTATGGGAGGCCCAGGACCTGTTCAGATTTTCTCTACTGTTATTCGGCGTGAGCGGTAATCGAACTCGGGTCGCCAGGTTTGTAGCGCAGTTCTTTAACCACTACACTCAGTTCCTCTATACCAGGGGTCGGCAACCTACGGCTCCGGAGCCGCATGCGGCTCTTTGCGGGCTGCTTCTTGACGATATGTACGTATGTACTCAGATGCATTGCGGCTCTTGAAATACTGAATTTTGTACCGAATTGGAAAGAAATGGCTCTTCTTGTTATTTTGGTTGCCGACCCCTGCTCTATACACTTACACACACACATTGTATGAAGCAACACACAAAGACAGAGACCCCCCGTATAGCCTGTAACAGACTGCTGGGGCAAGTGTTGTTAGTGAGCACCTATGAAGGCCGGCACGGCACAGAAAGGGGTGGATAGCTAGCGCCACATCTGACCACCTTTGTCTCCCGAGTGGCGATGTTTACTCATCACTCCAGGTACTCATTTGTGGTTGAGTCGACCTAGGGGAGGCCCAGGACCGGTTCAGATAATCGTCACTAATCTTGCCCGTGAATGGGAATCGAACTCGGGTCGCCGGGTTCGTAGGGCAGCGCGATAACCGCTACACTAAGGCTCCTACAGCAACACAAAGACAAAGATCCCCCGTATACACACACACACATTTGCTCACATCAACACACACTTAGGCACATAAACACACTCGTGTACAGCAACACACTTTTACACACACATACACAAGTGTGCATCAGCACAGACTTGCATGCACAAATACCTGCTCATCAAAGCATGCTTACATGCGGACATGCACACATATGTTCATGTGGTCATTATTTGAAGAAGGGAAGACATAAGGAATTTAATTATGCAAGCAACAGCACTTCCTGGTGCACTCAACCACTCAACACCAAAGTCATCTCTCTCAATCCCTTGGCCGGTGCTCTGAGAAAAATGAATGCAGTCTCACCGGCTGGGTTTTTGTTGCGAGCCATCTGAGGTCTACAAACTCCCCAGCATCAGCTCCAAAGGGAAATGAAGGAAAGAAAAAAATCATTAATGCTAACAGATGCTTCGGCTGCTGCTGCAGCTCTTAAGAGTTTGGCCACATTCTGCCAGATTTGCTGCGTATGCATCATTTAATTAGCCTGATTCCACAAACGTTTTTGCTCCGTGCTTAATTGTTACTCCATTAATGAATTCCTCTTCCGTAATTTTAATTGCTTAATCACAGTTTTTTTTTATGTATAAGGAATTGACCCCGTGTTATTTTCTCGTGCACTGATCACATTTGTTGAGCTTAGTGTCAGTCTGCTGCTGCTGCTGCTAATGTTGTTCCCACCGTGGATGTGTTGATTCGCTACCACCCTGTAAAGTCAATGAATTGTTCGCGATGGACCGCCGTGATTCCTTTCCAAGAATTGATTTTTTTTTTTGGTACCGTTGCCTTTGTGCAGTTTTGTATTTGTGCCATTAGCCCTGAATGTTAGCGTATGCGTGGCTATTGGTTTCCTCTCACACGCACACACGCAGATACTCAAACGGTATGTCGCCACAATGCATAAAATCATTCATTACTATTGACTCTCAGCTCAAGATACGGCCGACAAATTCGCTCATTACAGAACAACTTTTTACAGATTCCTTGAATCGTATCGGGGTCCCGAATTCCTGAATCGCGACAACTCATTGCATAGCAATCAGAATTAAATGGAGCAAACGTTGCCTTCCTGACACACGTCTTGATTATAATCGGCGAGGTTGTTTTTTTGTCTCCCCGGGTCACTGTTTCCCCCCCCCCCCCCCCAGGCCTATTTAAGGAAATGCAAATGCGAAGTTGTTGCAAGCAAGCTCGGGTTGGCTTCGTCATCGCGTTGCCAACGTTATTGCAGCCGCAAAAAAAGTGTCACCGGGTTTAAACCTACTACTCGGGAAGGAACGCTTCAGACGTTGACAGAGTTAACGGTTACAGAGTAAAAAAAAAACAACCGTGGCATTTGCTTAACCTTCCGCTCCGCCGCCCCCCACACACACTCCGGCTCCTCCGCAAAAAGCTGCCCAGGCCCTAACGTTTGACAGCTTCAGAGCCATCGTGTTGCTGCTACTTTAGCCCGTGTTTAAACTTTAAGCACCGCAGCCTAAATAACTGTCCTGAATTATTTAAACTCCTCCCCTTATTCGGGCTCAAGGATTCGCATCTGTCTCCGCGTTTTGGCGTGTCGCGTAAGCAATGCTCAGTCGAGGAAGTGTGTGTCTGCCTTTGCGCTGCTGGTTTGAGGTTAACTCACTTCCCAATGGTTCGAGCCATCTGGGTTCAAAGCTTAGTCATGAATAATGCTGGCACCAATGAAAAATAGCATTCATACTTAAGAGCCCTTAACTGGGTCAACTTGAAATGTAATGGTGGCAGCAGTGCACGGCTGTGATCCAGTGTGTTTGGGGTTTTAATTTTACCAGGTAATGCCCACCGAGCTATACAGCTCTTTTTCAGAAGCGATTTGGCTACACATGATAACTCAATTGAGTGGCCCATCAGGTGGAAATGTATAGCAGCCAAATGCTCTCAGCGCATGTTTCTAAACGTGGAGGGGAAAACCCGAGAAAATCCACGTGACCATGGGGAGAACATGCAAACTCCAAACATACAGCATGCGTCAGGGTCGGGATTGAACCCGCGACCCCCTGCATACCAGGCGAGGTGGTTAACAGCTCCTAGCCACTGTGGTGCCCCAGTGCTCTGGAGGCCGAGGGCTTTGTGGATGCACGTCCGTTTTGTGAAACTCCCAGACCCCCTTGGCCGGTGAGGTGGCTAGAAGATGGCAGTCCAGCAAGTGGTCCCGTCAACCCAAGCTGTGTGGACCTTTGCTATCCTCTCTAATGTACTAGAATAGTTCCACCAACACGGACTCAAAAAGCCCCTCAGCTTTTACACGGGTACAAAATTTATCCTGCCAGATAATAAGCAGAGTGTGTAAGCAGATCTGTCTGTCAGACGCTGTCTCCCCGACAGACCTGGTCTTCACCTGAGGACGGCTGCTTGCATTGTGGCTGAAACGTCGTGAGAATTATTTTATTATGTTTTATTTTTATTATTTATTATTTCCATTCTACGTGACTTTACCGAAAGAACCAAGAAGATGAATCCATGCAGTCACGAAAGCTTTAAATCGAAAAATGTGTAAGCAGAGTTTTACTGTCATGCTGTTTTTAGTGTTCCATGTGGCTGCAAAAATCTAATATTTGATTTTTCAGCAGAATTAGAATTTTGATCGTGAGCTCATATCCCATTTGGATTTGACGCCAACCATCATCATAATACCTTAGGGGTTAATAAAAAAAATAGCATAATCCCGTGAGGGCTGCATAAATTTTAGTTAGAGGTGGTCGACAATGATTTATGTTGTTGTCATTAAGGAGATGCTGGTATCTGCCATGTGAATCTAAACTTTCCACCATTAGATCAGCCAGAACTAGGACTAAAGATTAGCACGTGTTTCTGGGTCGTATTTGTGTCCATCCGCGGGTTGTGCAAATGACCCGACAAGTTTGGAAATACCGTAACGTGAAAATGGCATTCAGGCCAACCGGTCCCGCACATCAACCTGCAAAAAAAAATAACAAAAGCATTGTTGTCTCGTTCGGTCACCGTCGCCGTGAAAACACAGATCTTACCACCAGGGCCAGCGAGGCTCATTGTCTGGCCCATTTGGCTCACCGCCGTCACGCATTGTTTCGGGAAAACCTCCTTCCCGTGCAATCTCGGAGGGGTCGTCCCAGCCACGCACGCACTGCTATTGAGCCTCACCCATTGGCACTACGTTATTTTGCGTCGTAATGGGAAAAATGTAATTACAATTCGCGAGTTGTGTTTAAAAAAAAAACATTTTACGACTCATGAGCAGCGCATGTGTTTGCAGTTTGCGGATGAAGCTCAAGAATGAACACTTTAAACTTGGACCGTTGTGCCGTTACGTAATCCGTTGTGGGTAAAGCCATGTGACAACCTCTACCGCCACTCGTTGCATGATCTCTGCCTGTGTGATATATCTAGATTGGTGGCACAGTTGTTGGCACACTGTGCTATGAAACCCAAGCCACCTTGCCACAACTAACATCCGTGGAGAGTGAAATCTGAACCATTCCTGGAACCCCCCCCCCATCACCACCCCCCGCCGTCACCAACCGGCATTGACCGGCGTGGTGAAGTATGGTCTAGCCACTCGCATGGCCGATATGGCTTGGGGAGATCTTCATCCAGTAGCGGATTAACAACGGGCTGTATGTTGCATTGTAATGTATACAGCATGTATGCAAGTTGAACTAATTCCGCGCACCGTACGTCGGCAACCGCCCTAATCGTCGGTGTGAATCTGTACGCGCCATACAGATGCGTGGCACAGTTGAGAGTGCTTTTCTCACAATGAGGTAGGCTATGGGTTGAAATCCCCAGTTGGTGGTGGACTCAACAGCGTTATCCTTCGAGTAGAAGTTTGTGGGGGAGTCAACATTGGATTTCCTATTGGAGAGTCTCAACCACACGCCAGGGGCATGTGACCTTTCCGCCACTGGCCCAGGGCTGTAAAGGAGCAGATGAGCGCTGCCACGTGCTCATTTTAAGCGGGAAGTCAACCGTCATGCAGTGCTCCCACGGGGGACTGTTTTGATTTAAACTGTGATGTGTAGTGTGCAGATCGTATTACAGCTGTTAAGTAGGGGGGTTGCTGTTCCTGATTCTACTCATAGCGTGAATGTGCGTGCGTGTGTGTGTGTGCATATGTCTAGATTGAAAACTCATTTTTTTAGAACTGATTTTTGTGTTTAGTTTGTTTTCGTTCCACCTGCACCTCCGATTAGCACGGTTGGCTACGTACGTGCGAAAAGACATTCAGCATTTATACATATGTAGTGAGTTCAACTGAGTCGCAGTTGAACTCACCACCAGGCTAGCTACACTAGTTACCACGTGACTGGTGTAGTTAACCACGTGGTGACCACCAGGCTAGCTACACTAGTTACCACGTGACTGGTGTAGTTAACCACGTGGTGACCACCAGGCTAGCTACACTAGTTACCACGTGACTGGTGTAGTTAACCACGTGGTGACCACCAGGTTAGCTACACTAGTTACCACGTGACTGGTGTAGTTAACCACGTGGTGACCACCAGGCTAGCTACACTAGTTACCACGTGACTGGTGTAGTTAACCACGTGGTGACCACCAGGCTAACCACACTAGTTACGACGTGACTGGTGTAGTTAACCACGTGGTCACCACCAGGCTAGCTACACTAGTTACCACGTGACTGGTGTAGTTAACCACGTGGTGACCACCAGGCTAGCTACACTAGTTACCACGTGACTGGTGTAGCTAGTCACGTGGTGACCACCAGGCTAGCTACACTAGTTACCACGTGACTGGTGTAGTTAACCACGTGGTGACCACCAGGCTAGCTACACTAGTTACCACGTGACTGGTGTAGTTAACCACGTGGTGACCACCAGGCTAGCTACACTAGTTACCACGTGACTGGTGTAGCTAGCCTGGTGGTGACCACCAGGCTAGCTACACTAGTTACCACGTGACTGGTGTAGTTAACCACGTGGTCACCACCAGGCTAGCTACACTAGTTACCACGTGACTGGTGTAGTTAACCACGTGGTGACCACCAGGCTAGCTACACTAGTTACCACGTGACTGGTGTAGCTAGTCACGTGGTGACCACCAGGCTAGCTACACTAGTTACCACGTGACTGGTGTAGTTAACCACGTGGTGACCACCAGGCTAGCTACACTAGTTACCACGTGACTGGTGTAGTTAACCACGTGGTGACCACCAGGCTAGCTACACTAGTTACCACGTGACTGGTGTAGCTAGCCTGGTGGTGACTGCCAGGCTAGCTACACTAGTTACCACGTGACTGCTACTACGGACCAGACCACAGCTCGGGTCCAGGTCCACGTGTTGGAGACTCGGTAGAACGTAGAACGTGGACGAAGGTTCCTTCAGGATGAACAACAGCGCCGGTCCCTCGGGGGACCCCGCTTATATTCTTTTCATTTTTATGTGACGTCATGTTTCTCAAACCCCCCTCCCCCTCGTTAACACATCGTCACAAATGTCTGACCCCCCCCCCCCCCTAGGTGCGTGACGTCATTTATGGACGGCCCCTAAGGCTATTCGGGGGATCATTGTGGGGAGTGGTAGTGTCGTGGTTTTCGCACTGCACTCCGAACCCAGCGACCCGAGGTTCGATTCTCGCTCATAGCCAATATCAGGCACGAATATTTGAACCAGTCCTGGGCCTCCTCTAGGTCTACTTGGCTTCAAATGAGTATCTGGTGTGGTGTGTCAGCGTTGCCGGTGGGGATACAAAGGTGATCAGTTGTGGCACTGGCCACATCACTCCCTCGTGCGCCATGCTGGCCTTCGTAGGTGCTCACCAACTGCACTTGCCCCAACAAGTCTGGATGTCTATATGGGTGATCTTTGTTTTTATGCACACGCTTGTGTGTGTGTGTGTGTTTATCTGTGAACAGTCTCAGACAAGCACCAGTTCAAGGATGAGCCGTTATTTTATCGTTTTCGCTACGATGACGGAACCTTCAAACCTCGGAACGAGATGCAAGACATGATCTCCAAGGTGAGAGATCTACGATCGTCGTCATCATCATCATCAGCAGCGACGCCACATGAAGCACGTTAGAATACAGTCACAGCAATAACATTAGCGTTCTTGAGCAGCGAGCAGCTCCATAAGACGTGTTTAAACACAGAGAGTGAGCAAAGAACACGAATTGCACTGTATATGAGTATACAGCGACGACATCGCCCAGCAGATGTTGTGCGTTTGCCTTCTTGTGGCAGAGCTTTTTGAGGTGGGAATCGAGAAGGCCACCCCTGTTATTACCGTGGGTGCACGTACCACAAGATACGCCGCCGTCTGATTCACGGTGGACGTTAAAATATCCCCCCCGACATTATTCGAAATGAGGAGGCCACTGTGTGCCCGGTGTGGTGGTCCACATTTTTTTGCCCAATTCAGAAATTGTACCACGGAATTTCGATTCAAATCTTTCGTGACTGCAGGGATTCATCTTCTTGGTCTTTTCGGTAAAGTCGCGTAGAATGAAAATAATAAAATAATAAAAATAAAACATAATAAAATAATTCTCACGACGTTTCGGCCACAACGCAAGCAGCCGTCCTCAGGACGGCTGCTTGCGTTGTGGAAGAATATTCTTTACCTGAGGACGGCTGCTTGCGTTGTGGCCGAAACGTCGTGAAAATAATTTTATTATGTTTTATTTTTATTATTTTATTATTTCCATTCTACGTGACTTTACCGAAAGAACCAAGAAGATGTACTACGGAAGTTGCTCAAATGGGATGGCGCGTAACAGCATCTCCCCCCGACTGTGAAAAGGGACTAGTGGACATCTGTTAAAAAGAGTTTTAAGATATTATTGGGTTCATCCAATCTAAATACGGATTCTGATTCTTAATAATGATTCCACTGCAGACTGAGAAACACAGCACCTTGGTGATAGCCATACGCTGTAAGAGTGACGCGAATACCAGATGCATTTATAATTATGGATTGTTAGATAAGGATGTGTGAGGCTTGAATGCGTCAATGTATACATGGGATATGTGTTTGTGTGCGTGTGCGTGTGCATGCATGAGCAGTAGTATAGCGGTTAGCTCTATGAACCTGGCGAGCCGAGTTCGATTCCCGCTCATGGCCAACACCAGTGATTATTTGAACCAGTCCTGGGCCTCCCCTAGGTTGACTCGGCCTCATGAGAACATGGTGCGATGTGCAGTAAACATCGCCACTGTGGAGCCAAAGGTGGTCGGGCGTGGTGCTGGCCACCCACCTCCTCGTGTACCGAGCCAGCCCTCATAGGTGCTCGCTAACAGCACTTTCCACCAACAGTCTAATAAGGCTACACGAGGAATCTTTGTCTTTGATTTGTGCATGCACGATGGTATTTGGCAGCCGGAGTTGCATTCCTGGCCAAGTGCAACACCTCCAACTATTGGTGTCTAATCTTGGCTTGGGCCTCCTCTCAGTCCACTGAGCCTAAAATGCTTATCTGGAGGCACTGGCACTTGAAATAATACACACGTGACCGGGGGGGCATGGTTCTGGCCACACCGTCTCCTCTGGTGATGTGCTGGTACGTAAATAGGCATTCGCTCACAGCACGGTAACTAATCGGCTGTTAAGTTACATGAGATGTGGTGGTTTGTGCACAAATGTATGTGCGTGTGAGGTCGACTTTGCCTCAAATGTGTACCTGGTGCGGTGTGTAAACATCGCCACTGGGGAGACAAAGACGGTCGGGCGTGGTGCTGGCCACCCACCCTCTCGTGTGCAGTGCCAGCCTAAATAGGTGCTCACTAACAGCACTTGCCCCTACCGTCTTCTAAGGCTATACGGGGGATCTTTGTCTTTATCTTTGTTTTATGAGCGAGTATACATTATTGCATTGTGTGTGTGTGCGCCCATGCGTGCGATATTGAACGCGTGTGAGCGTTGTTTGCATGTATGTTGAACTTCTTTTGCATCGTACATTGCCAACCGTGCGTATCGCAGATGCGACTGAATGTGTGCGTGCATGCGTGGGCATGAGTTCATGAATGTGCGTTTACGAGTGAGAAAATCACGGATACAAAACAATAACATTCGGATTTATAAAGCATCTAAACATGACCGCATCTCAAGATAAAAACTATTTTTCAATTGTTTCAGAGGCCAAAGAATGCTAGGAATGTGTGTGTATATATGTTAGGTTGACTTGGCCTCAAATGAGTACGCGGTGTGTAAACAACGCCACGAGGAAGACAAAGGCGGCTGGGTGTAGTGCTGGCCACCCACCCCCTCATGTGCCTTGTTGTTCTTCATCGGTGCTCGCAAAGAGTGCTTCCCCCTAAAGTGTTTTAAGGCAATATGGGAGATATTTTACTTTATACGCGCACGCATATATATGTAGCATTTCACGACCAATGTGATTAAACATTGGTTTCTTTTGGGTTAGGCCGCATAGATAAAATGAACAGTATATCGCAAACCCTCCTCCACAGCCAATAAAACAAATGTCACGTGACTCAAACGTGGCCAGATTCATAATTGCTTCGGCAGCTCCACTACCGGTGTTACTGCGGACGAGAAACCTCACAACATTTCAATGGGTACGACGTGGCATCTTACTTGACGAGCCGGGTCAGGAAGCACGTCCACCCGAGATCCGAGCTAACAACCTGCTCGCTCGCTCGCGCCTGGGTGCAATCTCCAGCGAAAGTCCCGTGCCCCGATGTAAACATTGTGAGATCGTGTTCTTGGTCCTTTCGGTAAAGTCACGTAGAATGGAAATAATAAAATAATAAAATAAAACATAATAAAATAATTCTCACGACGTTTCGGCCACAACGCAAGCAGCCCGTCCTCGGGTGAAGAACAGGTCTGTCGGGAAGACAGCGTCTGAATGAAACACCCCAGGCTTGGAGCGTATATTTAAGCTGGGTTAAATCGAAATTGTGAGATCACTCACCAACAACAACAATAAACACCGGCGGTGCTGCTGAAGCGGCCGTACATTTGGCCACGTTCGAGTCACGCGGCACTTTCATGAATTGGTCGCGGCGGGTGCGGGAGGGCTTCACGACCTTTCATTCACACGACCTGGCAACTGTGAACCGTGCATATGTGCGCTCGTGACGGCGTGTCTGCGACGTTCTCTTCACAGGGAGTGCGTCTCTACTGCCGCTTGCACTGCCTCTTCTCCCCCATCGTGAAGTGAGTGGAGAGTTTGCACCCCGCGCTGCTTGCCCCACTCGCCTACGTCAGGGTGCCGCTCAGATATCCAAGTTTGTTGTTCGCACGGTGACACCCTCCCGATGTTATTAATTTTGCCCTTAAACGGAAGCATCGCGAGGTTAGAGGCGATCGCTCAATATTTACCGGTCGCTCAGCGGAGTTGAATGATGCATTACAGTCAAATGCGCAGAAGAGCCGGAGTGTAGTGGGGGTGGGGATAGATACGAAGAAGTAGAGGGGGGGATTTCTGAGCAACCTGCAATGAGATTCATCAGCTGTTGACATTGACACCAAAAGGTAACAACTTGAGAGAAGCACGCGATGCAAGACAATCTGAAACTTCACTTTCCCACGTGCATATTACTTGGCACCAAAACCTAAATTCATGAATGTTTCGTATTTCTTCTGTCATCATTACGAGCCATGTTCTATCCACTGCTGGGCGGGGATCATTCCCCTGGCTGCTACTTTCGTCACAAGTCGAGTCAATTGGCCATGATCACTTCTCGCAATGTGTCCTACCCTAGCCCATTTACTTTATCTCTGCAAATAACAATTTTTCTTTTTAACACATACTTAAGACAGTAATTGTATTATTGTTAACAGTCACTAATATCACATTACACTAAGGCACAAAATCTTGTTGTAAAATGTCCAAGCTTTATTCACACATCCGGCCCAACTCATGCTTTAGGCAGTGCTCCACGTTGGGTGAGAATTGACCGGGTAATTATTTTCAGATGTTTTTTTGCCACTATGTGAATCTGGAAATTGTAAGACTGTGTCGATATGTTACCTGCCGTGTGGGGCTGCCACGGAGGTGAGATGTCAACTACCTCGCCTGGTATGCAGGAAGTTGTGGGCTCGATCCCGACCCCGACGCCTGCTGTATATTTGGAGTCTCCGTGTTCTCTCTCTCTCTCTCTCCCCGTGGTCACGTGGATTTTTCTTCAGGTCCTCCAGTTTTTCCCTCTACATTTAGAAACACACATTTAGAGCATTTGGCTGCGATCAATGTCCACCTGTTGCGCATGATGGTCGCCCATCCAAACATTACCCAGACTCAACCATGCTTACTTAGCATACAAGATCTGGGGTATTCCGTCGTGAGTTTTTGGTTTTTCAATTTTTAAAATAATATTTTTTAAAAATTATTTGCATTTTTAATTATACTTTATTATTATTTTTATAATTTTTGTTTTCTATCTACGTGACTTTACCGAATAGAACCAAAGAACATGGACTAAATTTCGAATGAAGTGTCAATTTCGGTTTCACTCAAAGTCACGTGGTTGTGTGTTTTTATATTTCTGTAGGGATAAAGATTACCATCTGAAAACGTACAAGTCTGTGATTATGGCTTACAAGCTCATAGACTGGCTCGTGTCTCAGGTGAGTGCCTGTTATTGGATTTTCAATTACACGTGGAGACATTTCTCCACTCGTATACAGATAAACACGTTTCATGTTTTCCCTTCTCATTATCTGTAATCTAAATGCATTTATTCAAGACAACCCCCCCCACCCACCCCCAATAATGATGCTTTATTTTGTCCTGGAGGTCACCAGGTGGTCAGTGATTAAACCAGGCTCTCCAGTGTAGCGAGCTCATGGTCTCAGCCTGGTCACCAATGACTGTACACGGGAAAAAAAACCCCATAACTAATGAATTATTGGGTAAATTGCAGCTCCGATAATTGAAACATTTGTATATATTTCTTATTTCGACTGCCATGCAATAAACGTCTCTCCGCAGTAGGGCAACATGGGGGCTGTGCATTGCCTGCCGTGTGAATAAGAGGTCACTTGTAGGTAGTATCGGGAGTAGTTCTATGATATCTACTTTTGGCGAGATGGCGACGGCACATTTGGAATAAAACCGAGACAAAAGATAAAAAAGTCGTCCCAGTTTTGAGTGAGAATATTGTTAATCCGTTGTATAGATTTACCACGACAGAAAACTCCTCGACTTTACTAAATAGGGAACATGATGTATCATACCAAATGTAGCAGTTAATAGACATCAATTAATAGACATCAATTAATAGACATCAACTTAAATGCATTCACCAATCAATTCCCACAAAAGAGGAATTTTCCAATTTAACGTCTATAATGTAATCACGAGATGTGTTTCGCTCTACACAGACCGCGTATAGAGTAATGAACCCACCTATTTCGTTATCATTTATTCAATTTTGAACCGCAGTTGCCTCGATTGATTTGGGAGGCTTGTTGTTTACGGAGCTCGTGAAAACAACGGGTTATAGGAACGCACCGCGTTCCAATCCCTGGAATCCGGTCCCGTTTCCTCTTCCAAGTAATTTGCTCGAGCTGGGCAACGTTGATAAAGTTAGGTGAGCCGGGCGAGGTTTTATCAGCGAGCACATGATGGGGAGAAATGCAAAGGGCTGTTGTGGTTTGTTTCAATGTGCATACTCGCGCGTGTGGTGTGTGCCTTGTGCGGAGAAGCGTGGCGTGGCGGTTAGTGCGCTGCGCTACAAACTCGACCATTCGGGTTCATTTCCTACTCACGGTCAACACCAGTGACGAATATCTGAACTGGTCCTGCGCCTCCCCTAGGTTGACTCGGCCTCAAATGAGTACCTGGTGCGATGTGTAAACATCGCCACTAGGGAGACAAAGGCGGCCGGGCGTGGCGTTGGCCACCCTCGTGTGCCGTGCCGGCCTTCATAGGTGCTCGCTAACAGCACTTGCCCCAACAGTCTGTTAAGGCTATACGGGAGTCTTTGTGCCTTGTGTAAACAACAGTGAAGTAAAGTTAAATATGTATTACCTTTGGTTTTAAAAATGTAAATAACAACAATAGGAATAAAAACAAATCTCTATTTTATACCTGCATTTAAAAATCTTGCATATATTTCCAATTTCTAAAATTTCCAGTGTTTAACCATTCGTGTATGAACATAACTATGAATAACTGATGTTTTATAAATATATACAGTCATTATGAAAATAATTTTTATATTTCGTTTTATTATTTTGCATGAAAAAAAGAGAATTTGTTTCCACTGAACCCTCAATTAAGAGAGAGAGGAAAAAACCAACAAAAACCCGCCAAGAGTATTAATTAAAAAAAATATAGACAGTCTGGAAATGTTTTCCTGCTGGTCCCAATATTTTACGAGCAAAATCCTCCTGGCCTCGATCAGTTAACAAAAACCCTCAAAACCAACGGGGCACGCAAGAACCATTTCCTGTTGCTAACCCATGGCCACGCGTAACGCGCTTTTCATGGCATCATCAGCCAACTGCCGATCGCTCTCTCGCGTCAACAAACAAGCAAAATACCTTCTTTTGTCTCGTTAAATATATTAAAATTTTACCTATATTTAGTTAGATTTTTCTTATTTTTCCAATTTTTATTTTATTTTCTATTTACGCGACTTTACAGAAAGAACCATAGCATATGAATTCCTGCATTCACGAAAGTTTTAAGTCAAAATTCAAGCAAAATAGCATCAGCAACGTGGAGGTCACAATCTCCCCCCCCCACCACCACCCTCCCCTAGCAGATGGCGACAGTCTGTGCAGCGGTGTTGATTGCCCCACAGTCCTTGTAGGCTCCAGTGACTACCGGTTGGCAGGTGTTTTGTGTTTTTTTTCCTACGAGTAAGAGTAACCCTGGCAAATCGACGCATCTCGTTCGGGCGGAAAAAAAAATCTGAAGCACGCGATTTGCGGGCTGCTACAGGGTGAGACGAAGCGAGCTTAGTCCGAGAGCCGTGGCCCCCCCTTGGTTCGGCGCTCGCGTGGGATGCCGTTGCCCTGGGAGGGTTGGCGTTGAGTGTGACAACTTCACAGCGAGGGCTGCGCACGGACTAGTGGGTGCACTCAGTTGCTCAGTTTCATTTATTTGGTGTAGCCCTGTTGAGCCATTCGGCTCTTGAATCGGGTGCAACCGCAACAAACAAAAAACAAAAACATGCATAAGAAAACATCTTAAAGTGACTATGTGACTGAGTGCAAACAAAAAATTCAAGAAAAGACAGCAACATTTTTTTGTTGAGTGTTTTCGAACGTTACCCCGAATTTCAGTTCGTATTTGTGGAATTCGTCGACGTTAGTTTTTTTAATGTTGGTTGCGATCGCAATAGTTGAGAGGCTCCCTCTGCGCATGAGAGAGCCTAGCTATTGTTCGAGACTGATATGGTGGTCAGAAGATAATGCACTCTGATAGAAAATGTATGTTCATACCCATATACTATGTTTTGCAAACCTATTACTCTTTCCTAAGTCTCCCTTATTATTGGATTTCATCTGGTAATCAAACAACAACTAGCAAGCGGCAAGGAGTACAGCAATATATTCCTGAAGCTATCTGTACAGAGCTTAAAGTGTTGGACCCTAATGTATAGACATATGTTTTTTCTTTGTGTACTTCAACATTGCAAACACTCATACACGGCATTTGCCAAACGCCCCGATGCACAGGACAACTTCAAAAACGCATCTTTAGCCTCAATTGGGACTTGGCTGGGTAAATAACGGACATTATTTGTTTACTACTCCGAAGTTGTATCGTTTTATCGCTGATTACATTGAGGTGGGTGGGGGGGGGAGGCAATATATTCCCCCAGCCACAAGCTCACAATGGACAAATCGCGCGTTGTAGCGTCGTGGGATTCTCTTAGCATCTGCAACAGATGTGGGGGCGGGGTGGTGGTAGAGAGAGAGGGAGAGATAGAGTTGGTATCTGGGAAGCCAGCGTAGAGGCTTGCGACGAAGCTTGAACCCTGCGGAACAAGGCGCACCTCCGGGACCACCCAGTGATGCAGGCTTCTTTTCATCTCCAAGCCGGCCCCTGGCACGGTCCCCACGTGATCGTTTTGTCCTTCTGCCTTCTTTAGAGCCTCCTTTTTTCACCGTCGGGTTTCGTCCGCGCTTTGTAGCCGAACGTCTTTTGTTGCCGCCCCGTCGCTGAAACGAAAAAGTGATTAAGCTTAAAAAAATTGTCGATCGATGAATCTGATGAGTAGTTTATTTTTTTTTTGGGGGGGGGGGTTCATTTAAGCCCTGACATTAATGCGCGTTGCGCCGAAACGTATTGGGACGTGCGTCGATCGCTGCTAATTTGGCGATTTTTGCGGAGGCGGATTGTGTTGTGAACATTAAACGCGTCGTGAAATCGGCGCCGTTCCGCATCAAACCGCAGTGTGCAGTACGAGCTGTACCTCTCGGTGACGAGCGAGCGCTGGTGGGAAGATGCAGTGCCACTGGCGGTGATGCACAAGCGGATGGATCAAAAACAACTCTACGCATCTGTCATTGACACTGCCCTCAAGAGGAAAACTGATACCATAGGCAGTGATAATCGGTGATACTTCTTTTTGCTCATAAGAAGGACCATTCATAAAATTCTTCCTCTTTAATAGTGGAGTGTTTGTGACGATTGTGTTGCGTTTTTACGACTACAGTATTCCCCCATTATTCACGAGGGATACGTTCCGGAGATGTTCGTGAATTGAAAATTTTGCGGATAACGATATTGGCGGACGACTATTGTGCGGGCAACGTCTGCAGATGCTTCTAAAGCTACTAGAGTTTGTCTTTCTCTCTCTATCTCATCTCTTTATATCATCACTTTCTCTCTGATCACTTTATCTCATCACTTTCTTTCTCTCTCTCTCTCTCTCGACGGAGTCGTGGTAGAGTTTCGGATGCGATTCGCGGATGAGCCAAAATCGCGGATAACGAGGGAATTAGCCGTACCGTGTTTCGGGCTATGACTTCTTCAGAGTCCGCGAACGGGGCCGTTGCCCTGGCGTGAGCCATCCGTGGCTAAGTCGGGGGTGGTCTTTGTCTCCTTGTGCCGCCGCGTGCCGATGGGAGCAGGGAGACTGCCGCACGCGCGAGGAAGCCGTCCTGCTCGGCGTCGGCCTCTGTAACAACGGCTTCATGCACCACGGTTCGTACGCCGCACGGACGCCCGGCTCGTACGCATGCACCGCTACGTGTCCCGTCTGCGTCCACGAGCGTTGTCCACGTAAAGGCAAAGGTCTCCTCCCCCTGTGTAGCCTCGACAGACGGCTGGGGAAAGTGCTGTTAGCGAGCGCCTATGAGGGCCGGCATGGCACACGAGGGGGTGGTGTGGCCGCCACCACGACCCCGGCCGCGTTTGTCTCCCGAGTGACGATGTTTACGCGCCGTGCCGGGTACTCATTCGAGGCTCGATGAAACCCAGGACCGATCCAGATAATCGTCACCGGTGTTGGCCGTGAGCGGGAATTCAACTCGGGTCACTGGGTTTGTAGCGTAGCACGACAACCAACCGCTACACGACCGCTCCCTGCAATATCATACACACCTCATAGTCCGAGACATCACTATGTGTACACGCAGTTCGACATCACGCACCACGGCATGCTCAGCTCCTATCTATATTTGCGTTCGGATGAAACGGAACCTCTCGTATGCATGGCTAACTGGAGCGTTTTATGAGATTGTTATCATCCACGGTTTCAGTTCGTTTTAACATTCAATTCCGTGTTTACAGCCCCTCCATTGTTTCCATTGTTATATAATTGTCATATACTTTGCATAAATAATGAATGCTTACATGCATGACGAATACTGTTGCATCACAGTTTACCTTGTCACTCTGTGCTGATCTTTTACCATGAAAATATCTGCAATGCGTTCAAGTCACCCGTTGTCCCACCCTACCACTCTGGCCTCTCTATTTCTGCAAAGAAGGGCCATTGCCCGAAACGTCACCTATCATGTACCTTTTCATTTTAAGGTAGTGTTATTGATGAATGCGAGTTGTTATTTAATTTGTTTTTGTGCACCGCTACTCTATGCACGGGTACCATGGTGGCGAGATGTTAAATCCCTTGCTTGGTATACAGGAGGTCGTGGGCTTATTCACGACTCTGATGCCTCTTTATTTGGAGTGTACATGCCTCTCTCCCCATGGAGAGAGACATGTAAATACTCTAAACTTGCGTTTAGAGTATTTGGCTGCTATACATTTCCACATAATAAGCCACTTATTTTGCCTATATACCTCAGTGGGCCTTACTTTGTAAAATGAAAGTAGTTTGAGTGGTAGTAGTATTACCGAATAATTGGTTAAATTTCACTGAAAATATTTTAAATCTATTCTCCGACCAGCAAACGTGAATTTTCCCGTATCTACCAAAACAGATATTTTTTGTTTGTTTTAAATCCCCTCCTCTGAACTGTATCCTTTCCACCAAGAAGTTCATTCCTCCCGAACACTGATTAAATTGCAATTCAAGAAACCGTTTGAATAAGATTGCAAACCATACCCACAGAGGCATTATAATCTATTTCAAACGAGAGCCAAACATAATCAGGGGGTTTGTGAAACAGCGTTAATCTGCATTTTTGGGATTTTCACCAGTTCCCAGTGCAGGGGCATGATAATGGCCTGTTTGTTTTTTTATTTATTTCGAAATGCCAAGTGTCCTTTTTTGCTGAGCTGGTTCTATACAGGGAGGCAATAAATGTTATTCGCAACATCAATGCCGAATGGGTGGCAATCAATGTGCAGTAAACGCGAAAAGACTCACCCCCTGCTGCTCTACTTTCTCTCTCTCCCACAAATTGATGAACTGTCACGTTCAGGGTCAAGATTCACGTGTGTTAGCGATCTCATACGCGCCGTCTCATCTCTACAGGCATATTCATTCCATCAGGCCGATATTTGTCTGTAATATTATAGTTAGTCATCATCACACACAATTGAACGCATGTGTTGTGAGGGTACGAGTAGACTTTAATTGATGTTTACATTCCTTGCATATTCAACCCTAGCTGAACGTTTATTTTTATTTTTTTATTTTTTCCCTTCTACGTGACTTTACCGAAAGAACCAAGAAGATGAATCCCTGCAGTCACGAAAGCTTTAAATCGAACCTTCTGTAGGTTGACTTGGGCTTATATAGATAATGCGGAATGGTCATCTGTTTTGTACCTTGGCCGTTTATTTAGCGTTTTGTGTCTGCGACCTGGGTCTGTCCAGTGACCCCCGCCCAGTGAGCCTTCAAACACATCACATGGCATCAAGGTGCACCTAGCCTGGCACACGCGCTGTGGTGATGTCATACGCCACTTAGTGGCGAACGGCGGCTGTTGTTGTTAACATGCACACGTGCATGTCACTGTCCGTCCGCGTAAATGTGCGATTTGTTTTAATGTCAAATGCGCCGTGCCCTACCGCTGCTATTGCTGCTGCCGCTTCTGCTGTTGTGATTCAGTGCTTGAGAAGAGCGAGTTCAAGGACGACTCGCTGCTCTTTCGCTTCTACGCGGACGAGGATGCCGAGGGGTTGAGCGGCGGCATGTCGCGGAAGCTCTCGCGCTCCGTGAGCCTCCGCGTCGACTTCAAGGTGGTGGAGAACATCATTGGCAAGACGCTGCTGGTGAGTGAGCCACTCCGGGTCTTCCAGGCGGTGTGGGGAGTGGTGGCGCTCGTAATGAAAACGATTTGAACGACGGTGTTTTTATTTTACCAGGTAAGGCCCACTGAGCTATATAGATCTTTCTTCTTGGTTCTTTCGGTAAAGTCACGTAGAATGGAAACGATACAAATAATAAAATAAAACATAATAAAATAATTCTCACGACGTTTCGGCCACAACGCAAGCAGCCGTCATCAGGTGGAGACCAGGTCTGTCGGGGAGACGGCGTCTGATGACGGCTGCTTGCGTTGTGGCCGAAACGTCGTGAGAATTATTTCATTATGTTTTATTTTATTATTTTTATTGTTTCCATTCTACGTGACTTTACCGAAAGAGCCAAGAAGATGAATCCCTGCAGTCACGAAAGCTTTAAATCGAAATATATAGATATTTTTCAGAAACGACCTGGCCACAGATGATAGTCCAACGAAGTGGCTTACCATCACATGGAAATTTACAGAAGCCAAACACTCTTTAAACGCATGTTCATCATAAATATGGAGGGGACCACGGTAAGAGAGAGAGACACACGCAAACTGCAAATATACAGTCGGCTCGGTCGGGATTGAACCCACGACCTACTCTATACTGGGAAAACTAGTTCACATCTGGCCACCGCGGTTCGAATATGAAGTGTAAACATAAGCTTAGGGTCCCAGGAAGCTCAAGGGCTCCCAGAATCGTGTTTATATGAATAAATACCGGTCGGGCAGTCGGTTTATTTCGGGTAAGGCCCATTGACATGGCGCAGCGGCCAAAGCGGCGAGCACCGTTAAGTGGAAATTGGGTCGACGGCGGCTGCATAGAACAAAATCAGGGGGACATTTAATACAGGTGGCGAATAAACAACGAGAAATATGTACAACGGAAATCTAGCAAGCGATCCAAAATAACGTTATGCATGACACTGGTGAAGGGCACCCACGTACGGAATTAAAATTGAATTCGTAACGGCATGAATTAGAATTGACATCTCCCACGTTAAACTAACAGTAATTTCAATGAAAATAGGCATACTCAAGCTCCAAAAATATACAAATCTGATTGACATTTAAAGGGTAAAGAATCGCTCTCATTCCCCTCTTGTATGTATGCCTCGGAACGATCGCGACAACAACCCGTTTTGCCGAAAGAAGAGTGTTTTCGATCGTGAATATTACACACTGCTACACATGGACACTGACAAAGAAAATTGAACAAAATTCCGAAAAGTATGCGGGAGTGGAATAGAAAGGCGCATGCTCGGAATTGCACCAAGAGACATAAAGAGGGAAAATGCAATCCGAGATATCATACCGACTGCCAAAGAAAGCAAGTGGGCTTTTAAGAGAACACATCACACAGAAGGGCTCATGGCCAATATATACGAGACCGGTGACGGGAATGGCAGCCAAAGATGAGAGCACGCCTGACGGGGACTAGGATCGCTGACGATGGAGCGATGAGATCAGGCGCACCGCCCAGGTAGCTGTGCATCACAGAAGGCCACGGGGAACGGCGTAGAGCGACGGGGGAGGGTAAGAGAGCCTCAATCTAGCAGCGGAGAAGCCCCGGAAGCCGGGGGGCGCTATGATCGGACGGCGTTTGTTTTTAGAAGCTCGCTCGTCCTCGCTCATCGACTTGAATTGGCCTCCACGGCGGGGTGGCGGCAAGCGCCCCAATGGGTTCCTCGTGATGGCTACGGCCGCTGCGGTGGTGGCAGCAGCACCTTGTGTGGTGATTGTTGTTGTTGTTGTTGCTGCCCCCCCCCACCCGCATAATTGTTGTGCAGGGCGCTTGTGAAATGACACCGGCCACAATGGAGGCACGAGGACTGCAGCATAGTAACTAGAGCCATTTGTTGGACGGGGAATACCGTTGAATAGTCTCCAAAAGTCTTGAGATACTTTAATTTTTTATTGCTGACAGGCTGAGGATGTGTGGCGTGGTGTGTGCATCTTTGTGTCTCACGGAGAATGGGGAAGCGTGGTAGTGTAATGGTTATAGTGTGCACTGTGCTACGGACCAGATGACCCGAGTTTCATTTCATGCCATGGCTAACATTGGTGGCGAGCAATGTCTTAACCGGTCCTGGGACCTCCCTTAGGTCGACTCAACCTAAAATAATTATAAGTGCAATGTGTAAACATCAGCACTGGGGATAGTCAGGCATGGTGGTGGTCACACCTCCCCCCTGTGTCCTGTGCAGGCCTAAATAAGTGCTCACTTAACAGCGCTTGCCTCAACGTGCTCTATAAAGCTATCTGGAAGGTCTTTGTTTTGTGGGGATCGGTGGTGCAGTGGTTAGCGCACTGCATGATTTACATGGCGACACGAGTTTGATTGCTGGCCACGGCTAACATCAGTCGTGGGGTGATACAACTTTTCCTGAGCTATCCCTCACGTCAAACCAGCTTTAAATGAGTATGGGGCATGGTTGGTAAATAGTAGGATGTAAATGTACAAAAACGTTATCATCAATGTAATACATTCTTTGCTCACAATGCATTCATGCAATTGTCCACACAATTATGCATGCATGTATGTTGAACTTCTTTCACACCCGTACGTAGCCAACCATTGCTAATCAGAGGTGTGGGGGAAGGACAACAAACACAACACAATTCAATTGGTATATATCTTCTTTGCATTTGGTTTAGTTCAACCCTGTAGCCACTGCAGATTATACGTGTATGCCACAGTGGAACTGAAAGAGCCAATTCTTGAATTGAAATGCGACTCTACCCCTTGACATTTTTCGCCGGCTCGCGAGGAAAGCGAATCGTTAATGTAGCGAGCAAACGAGAGCGCTAGGCTGCCCGTGATCCTGGCCACATCGCCTCCTTGCAATGCACCACGGTGGCGTTCATCGGTGTTCACCGACTGCACTTTGCTTCGGGGGATCGGTGTGCTGGAAGTGGCTAAAGTGCGCCGTGCGCTACGACCCCAATGGGAGACTGTGTTCAATCTCAGACCACGGTGCGAGAAAATAGCAGCGATAATTGTTTTTTTACCCTTCTATCTGGCAACAAAACTGACACCTGCAGGTATTGTGGTCTATGCAAACACGACTCTTTGTAAAAAGGTGTCAGTTTTGTTGCCAGATAGAATGGTAAAAAAACCAATTATCATATTTTTACTGGCAAATGAGGTTCCAATGGTGCAAATAGCAGCGGTTGGTATTGAACCTGGCATCGGTCTCGCTCGCTCCGACTCGGCATTTGACACTGGGGAAGAGCAAAAGCGGTCGGGGCGCGTCAACTCCGGTGCTGTGCCAACCTTAAATAAAGGCATTCTCACAAACAAAAGCTTGTGCCAGCTTAGATGCGAGATGTCCGCTGCCTTTATTAAAATTCACGTTTAAGATGGATTCGGGTCACGACTGTTTGCGTGAGTTTAGTTCAACACCTAGGGCTTTTGCGACCAATATAATCCATAGGTGATCATTTTTTGGGTTGGATCGCATAAGGTTTGTCACGTAAACAAAACGCGCCACTTAGTTACGAGTTCAGCACGCCCGTGTGTTGGAAAGTAATAAACCCACAACATTCACAATTCGAGTACGACATTTTACCGGTAAATTGCAACCAGCATCATCAGGCGACAGCGAGAATTGTGGAGAAATCCTGCTGAGAGGGGTAAATGTGCTTGCGTGAATCTGTCACCGATGGTTGAGTCTCCTTCCTTCCACCCACTCTCCTTAGACCACAGGGGCTGTTCACGGCTTGTGCCAGCCATGTGCTTCTACCTGTGCCCTTTGCTCGACTAACAACTTGGCAACGCGCTTGTGCGTGCCTATGGGTGCACAACCGTGCTGTTGTCTGCATACGCAGTTGTGTATGTGCGCGCATGTCTCTCTATGCATGTGTGTGTGTGCCTGCGCATTTCAGTCTGCCTATGTATCTGCGCGTGTGTGCTTTTTGCAAGCTCAATAGCGTATTTCCCCCAGGGTCGTCCCAAGGCCTCTGTATCTGCTCAGAATGGCTAATCGACTGTAACAGCATGGAGCATGGGAAATGGTTTCAGCTGTTTGAGCTTGCTTGGCCCATCGCCAGTCACTGCTGAATGTGTGCTGGCTTGTGCGTTGTGTGTGCGTGTATGCGCATGTGACCCTTGTGTTCACTTGTGCACTTATGCATGAGTGTCTTTGTTGTGCGCGTTCACGTGTGTGCGTGCGTGCGTGTGCGAATGGTGTGAAACCGCTACACTCGTTAATGTGCCGTGTGTGTGTGTGTTTGTCTTTGTGTGGGGAGTGGTGGCGCAGTGGTTAGGGCGCTGCACCGCGGACTCGACGTCCCGAGTTCGGTTGCCGCTCACGGCCTACATCGGTGATGAATATCTGAACCGGTCCTGGGCCCTCCCCTAAGTTGACTCGGCCTTAAATGAGTATCTGGCGTGGCGTGTAAATATCAGCATTGGGGAGACAAAGACGTCCGGGCATGGTGCTGACCACCCAAACCCGCTCGTGTGCCATGCTGGCCTTCATAGGCGCTCGTAAGACAGCACTTGCCCCAACAGTCTGCTGAAGGCTATACGGGGGGGGGGGGGGAATCTGCGTGTGTGTGCGTAGCAAGAGCTCTCTTCAATCCCCCTCTCTGTTTCGTCTGTCCAAGTCCCGCCCATCCATAATGCGTGCGTAGATGCGTAGTTCCTTTGTTTCACGACACAATGCCACGGGCAAAAAAAAAATTCAACTGACGATTCTTTGTAAACAATGTTTCCCATGCTTCTACGCCACACGTGCCAAGATATCTAGCGGGTACTGCAGCCACGGTTAAGTTTATCTGCAAAAGTACAACTTGGAAATGCAAAGCGATGCATTATTGTTATTATTTTTTGGTGCGCGTCGCGAACAGCGTAAAGTTTAAGGTCTGCTTCGGGGAGACGGTTTTATTTTACTTATCAATGGGAGGTGTAAATTTCGATTTAAAGCTTTCGTGACTGCAGGGATTCATCTTCTTGGTTCTTTCGGTAAAATCACGCAGAAGGGAAAAAATAAATAAAACATGATAACATTTGATTTTATTATGTTTTATTTTTATTATTTTATTATTTCCCTTCTACGTGACTTGGTTCTTTCGGTAAAGTCACGTAGAAGGGAAATAATAAAATAATAAATAAAACATTATAACATTTTATTTTATTATGTTTTATTTGTATTATTTTATTATTTCCCTTCTACGTGACTTTACCGAAAGAACCAAGAAAACGGGAGGCGTAGCCAACTGAATACCGAACATAGAATAAAACCACACCGATATCTTCACCTGTACGCGATCGTCCAACGTTTCGTGACTGGAGTTACGTGAAGCATCGCCGATCAGAAATTCCACCCTCTCGCTGTGTGTGCGCCTTCTCCCACCAATTGTCATTCGCAGAATTAGAGGATTCATGGGGGGACGTCCTCTTCGCACGTCGATACTCCGTTTCACAATATCAAAATTGAACGTTTTCGTTTCCCAAAAGCCACAACTAATGATTCATTTGTATTTGCGAACGTTAATTCAACTCGCAGGGGCCGGAAATATATTACAACTTTTTAAAAGTCGACCGCTGGTTTTTCAGATTGACCTTTTTTATTGAATCCGTCTCCCTGTATTGGATTAACAGTCGTTGAGAAAATTAATATGTGAGATACAAATAATTCTGTCCTTCCCAAAAACCAGCCAGGGTGACCCCGTGGTAGAGCAAGCACAACCGGCCATCGAAAGGTTGCGAATTCAAATCCTGGTTGCGGGTTGATTCAGCCCATCGTACTAATGTTATCGGGTCGGTAACATTAGTACCAATCTATGGCAGCGGTTCTTAACCACGCACCCCCTGAGGCTGCGAGATGCCCTTTCTGGGAGTGCGAGACGTGACCATGTGTTTTTTTTAGAAGGTAAATCATCGAACATACAAATTTAGTATGGGCACGTGAGTACAACTACTTTGTTTCATCAAAGCCTGTGTATTTGTTAACGTACAATTTATTTTACGCTTGAGAACCAAAGGGAGTGCAAATGCTGCAGTGAAGGTTAAGAACCACTTGCTCTGTGGGTAAGTCAAGCAGTGGTTGAGCTGGAGGGAGACTTGCTCCTATCATAGGAATGTCACCTCTGGTTCCGAGCTGTAAACATGCGACGAGCACAGCCTCGGTGCTCACGATTGAATACATTAATGAGACAGTGAATGCATTTTCAAAATAAGCTACACGTGACAGATGCTATCCAATTGCAGGTAGAGTCAGAAACAAAACTGTTTAAACAATCGCACCACACCTGTGGTGGCTGTTTTAGAGAAATAATAATTTATTGGAAAACAGTATTTTATTCATACAAATACTTTTTAATTAAAAAAGCCACACCTCTGATTAGCACGTTTAGCTACGTATGGTGCGAAAGAAGTCGAATATATAAAATCCAAATTAATGTTCCATTATTATTGGAAACTCAAGGTACGTGGGGACAATTTTCCATTTGTGGTGTACAATTCTATATCAGCCGATATTTCTGCTGTGTGTTGCATATTAGTGACGAAAAACAAAATGTCCCTGAAGTGCCTTGATAAGATACAATCGCGTGCCCATTGCATCACATCCTGGGTCCCCACAGGCTTCTGGAACAAACAAAAAAACACTTCCCAGGTCAAAGGTCTGCTGATTGGAGAGGGTATTGATTCAGTTAAATCTTTTTTTTTTAAACACAAATATTGAGTGAAATTGATTTAAGCAATACAATCACTTGACGTTTCATTCTTTGGCTCACAGGCCTACTTCCTATTCTAGATTTGAAGCTTACTTGATACAGCTGTCGTGGCTGTGACGGTTCCACCTGAAGACGGAGGCTTGTGTTGCCTCCGAAACGTCGTGATTTTTATTTTATTTTACTTTTATTAATTTTAATGTTTTTACCTACGTGACTTTACCGAAAAAACCTAAAAATATGAACTGCTTCCTATTTTTTTTCCCCCCAGTTGTACACGCTGGAGCATGGAAACGTTCGGACGATTTTAACCTCGCCGAGTTTCACCAGCAAGTCTTTTGCGCCGTATTGACCAATGTCACTGGCTGTGTGTAGCGGCAGCCTTCTTAAACCGGCAATATTGCGGCTCCAAAATTAGTCGTAGCAATTGGCGGCGCCTGTAAGTAACCTTGCAGACATCTTAGTTGGTGATGCGTCGCCAGTGGTGCAACGAGCACGATCAGCAAAGAACTTGACGCATTCATCAACAACAAAAACATAACACTGGTCAACAACAAAAACAACTTTTTTTTCTGGCCTGGACTTTTGCAGCTGTTTTATACTAATTTCAGGGTGCTGATTCCAAATCTGATCTCAGATTTGCTCTATCACATGATTTTTATGCTATCGGCATACCCCATTTTCATTTATTTTACCCGAAATTAACTTTATTCTGCAGTTTTTATTGAAAATGCAATATTTTATATCTCAAAAACCTGCTGTGATAGACAAAAACTGATGCCAGATTTGGAATCAGCACCCCAAAATTACATTAAAACCTTTGGAATACCTAATGCCAAGAAAAAGTGTGTTGACCAGTGTATATATAATAGGCTGTTCTGGGCAATGCACTTTCTTAAGAAACGTTTCCTGAACGTCACCTGATTTTCATTTTAGGGTAATGTTACATACAAATACAATCACGATAAAAATCAATAGGTCAGACGTTTCCGCAAAGTTGGAACATTTTAATAATTTACTTATTTATTCAGCAAAGCCATACTGGTGTCCTGCTAAGTTTTTATTTTTTATTTTCAGATGTTTTCAGCCAATTAGTGATTGCCCTGCTAAATTGTTTTATTTCATTTTAAGACGTTTAATACAAGCGAGAGAAAACCAGACCACCCAGAGAAACCTCACGCACATGAGGACGGCAACTCGCTGTCCCCGTACAGATGGAAATGGATGGCGATTAGTTCACTTGCTTTACCGCCTTCTCCGGGCGCGCCTGGTTATGTCACCCTCGACACCCGTGGGAAGGGAGTTTCACAGCGTCTGCACGGTGATCCACCAACTCTCGCTGCCTCCACCCAGTGCTGGATCATAGGCATGCATAGCCACTCCTGCCCGGCTTTGAATTGTGTCTAAAATAAATAAATAAACCCAGCACACTGTCCAATTGATTTTTTTTATTCGTGACATTCTTTTTTCTGATGAAAAGCGGCAGACAACGGCCAAATCAGCGGAGAATCGGAGTGATTTATGATTTTATTTATTTAACTGAGCAGAGTTTTTGGAACTGCCTTTTCTGTCAACACAACAATTAAAGCCCTGGGTATTAAATATTTTTTTTCACCTTGAACCTAGGCAGACGGCACAGTCTCCCCTCACGAAATGTTCACAACCAGCTGGGACATGTTGAGGTTGCACAATATAGCAAGTAAATCATTCAACAGACGTACAGAGTACCTCCTTTCCCCCAGGATGCCCGTGTCTCACCGATGTCTGCTGCATCTTTTCAGTGGGTGAATTCAGACGCTGTACTAAGTTAAGTTGTACTGCATTGAGTTACTGACATAATGTACAGCAACGTTAATGGCTTTGCCCTCTCCTCGCCCCGTGTGCAGATCAAGCCCAGCAAAGGCGGCTTCGGATTTGAGATTGAAGACAAAAACAATCAGGCCATTGTCAAGTCTGTGGAAAGGGGCTCCTACGCCGAGGTTTGTGCACAACTTCCCGGGTGAACATATAAAAAAAAAGATGGGCCATTGCTCCTTCAGCCGGTCCCTCCGATGCAGCCTTGCAAACATCAGCTCCTCCACGCCTCCATTCGCATGAAGCGGGAGTCCGTTTGCCCGGCAACGTGCAGTCTGTGATGTATAATCATGCAGACACGTGCATTGTCGAGGCTGCATAGAAGTTCTGGAGGCCTTGGGACTGTAAGCCCGGGGCGGAATGCTACGTGGGGCCCCCTTATTTATCGGCATGACAAACCCAGGCTTTTTTGGGGGGGGGGGCGGGGGGTTCTTTTGTGTGAAGCCCTGGGGGCAAATTGCCACTTTATCCCCTCCCCCTGGGCATCCCTGGTAGATTCGGTGTGTACGCACGCCAGAGGTCGCAAACGGGTTTTGATTCCTTACCCGTACCCGTACCCGGCCGCACCAGGGTCGCAAACGGGTACCCGTACCCGGCCGTACCCGTACCCTACCCGTACCCGGCCGGGTACGGGTAGGGTACGGGTATCGGGTACCTGATTGCGACCTCTGGGATGAAGCCATGTTGCAGGCGCGGGTGGGTTGATTCTAGGAACTTGAATTGTGAGAAGAGCCAAGACGTTGGGAAATGAGTTACAAACAGTTACTCACCAGTGATTCACGGCCTACCCGTACTCGTACCCGGCCGCACCAGGGTCGCAAACGGGTACCAGTACCCGTACCCGGGTAGTCGGGTATCGGGTAGGGTACGGGTATCGGATACCCGGTTGCAACCTCTGACGCACGCACGTGACTGCCGAGGTGACTGCCGCCAACCCACGGCGCACCTGGGTTTGTCCCGTGACCTCTCGGCGATTCCTCGACCCTTCACGTGGCCTCAAAGTGCGCACCTGGCCTGGCACAGGCGCCGTGGTGACGTCACCGTCACTTAGTGGCGAATGGCGAGGTGGTGGTGCCTGCCGGGAGAGCGGTAGTGTAGCTGTTCGTGGCACTGCGCTATGAGCCCGGTGACCCGAGTTCGATTCTCCTCCCAAGGTCAACACCAGTGACGATTATCTGAACTGGTCCTAGGCCTCCCCTAGGTCGACTCGGCCTCAAATGCATGCCTGATGTGGTGTGTTAACATCGTTGTCAAGGAGACAAAGGTGGTCGCGTGTGGTGCTGGCCACCCACTTACCTCTTGTGCCCGTACCCAGCCTTCGTCGGTGCTCGCGAACAGCACTTGCCCCCACAAGTCTGTTGAGGTTATTCGGAATGGTCATGGTGCAGACTTACAGAGTATAGACACACAATTTCCCCACCCCATACCCCCCCCCCCCCCCCCAAATATGACGAATCATCACGGTTGCAGTCCCAATTCCATTCGGTAATTGTTTAGTTGCTATTGTACGCATGTATGTTGAACTTCTTTCGCACCGTACTTAGCCAAGCGTGCTAATCGGAGGTGTGGGAAACAATAGCAGCCTCTGGTGGCTGCAATGAGCCACGTGAACACTGTACACCAAACACCAATTGAAAAACATTGAATCTTACAGATTGCGATTTGACACGCCCATCATTATTCGTGTAATCATTGATTTTAAAATTGACTAGCTGTTGCAGCATCACATGCCGAACACAAATATAATGAAGGCAAAAGATCACCCCCCCCCGTATAGCCTTTTGCAGACTGTCACGGAGAGTGCTGTTGGCGAGCACCTATGGAAGCTGGCACAGCGTCGCGAAAGGGGGCTGGTGTGGGCAGCACCGTGGCCCGGCTGTCTTCGTCCTCCAAGGGGCGATGTGCGCACACCGCACAGGGCCCACGTATTGGGCTGCGTCGACCTAGGAGGGGTCCACAATTGGTGCCGATAGTCACCAGTGACGTTGGCCTGCGTGCGAGCGGTGTGCCGACGACAGCGGCGGTTCACCGCTAATTGTACGTCGATGTAAACACGGCGAGTGTGCCACGCCGAATACACTTTGAGGCCACGCGAAGTCTCATTGGCTCGCTGGCAGGAGGTCAGACTGCCCCTCAACTGCCTCCCAGCAACCTTGGCGAGCCTTCTCCAAAGAGGTTGATCTGGACACCACTTTTCATCACGTCAGCCCATCTCTTCTCTCGCCCCCGTGGCCTGTTTAGCCTCCTCTGTCTGGCCAAACGGAAGCTGCTTGGGCATGTGGTGCCTGGGGCATGCAAATACGTACGAAGACACAGATCCCCCGTATAGCCTTAGAAGATTTGTATCGAGTGATTTTTCACGTACACCCAGCACTTATGAAGGCCCGCATGGCACATAAGGGGGTGGGTGGCCAGCACCACACCCGTCAGCATTTGACTCCCAAGTCACACCCCACCATCTACTCATTTAAGCACGGTTGGTTTACGTACGGTGCACAACAAGTTCAATGTGCATACATAGTTAAGGCTGAGTCGACCTAGGGGAGGCACAGGATACATACATGTTTAAGGCTGAGTCGACCTAGGGGAGGCCCAGGATACATACATACTTAAGGCTGAGTCGACCTAGGGGAGGCCCAGGATACATACATACTTAAGGCTGAGTCGACCTAGTCGAGGCCCAGGATACATACATACTTAAGGCTGAGTCGACCTAGGTGGAGGCCCAGGATACATACGTACTTAAGGTTGAGTCGAACTAGGGGGGGCCCAGAATACATACATACTTAAGGCTGAGTCGACCTAGGCGAGGCCCAGGATACATACTTAAGGCTGAGTCGACCTGGGGGAGGCCCAGGATACATACATACTTAAGGCTGAGTCGACCTAGGTGGAGGCCCAGGATACATACATACTTAAGGCTGAGTCGACCTAGGGGAGGCCCAGTATGGGTTCCGATAGTCGTCACTAAAACGTTGGCCGCGAGCGGGAATCGACATCGGCTACTGCCGCGTGACAGCGCCGGGGTTGTGTCACTCGTTGTGTGTTTGCCGGCCTTCGCTGTGGCGGCGTGCAGATGGCGGGGATGCGCGTGGGCAAGAAGGTGTACGCGGTGAACGGCGACCCCGTGTTCCTGCGCTCCTTCGCCGAGGTGGAGGCCCTGCTGCGGGAAAGCCACCACGGGCGCCTACACCTGCGCGTGCTTCTCGCCACCAAGCCCCGCGAGTGAGTGACGCTCGCTCGCTTTGGGGGGGGGGGGGAGGTTGGTGGGGGGGAGCGATTGGCACGCGTTCCACATATTTCGGAATCGATTTGAAACAAATGCGCATTTTGAGACGTTGCCGGAAAATGCGCGCTGGGTCTCTCGGAGTGATCCGTGTTTGGTCGTTGGGGAAGCGACTGATGCGAACGTCACGTCCGCACTCTTTCGTGGCCGGTCGTGCCGTGGGGGCGCTTTTGTGAGAACGTAGAGACGCGTGAAATGCACCAGAATCTCATGGCTAGAGCACACACGTAGACAACAATCTCACTCCCGACGGTGGCTAACTGACTGTGGTGATGTCAGCGAGCACCTATTAAGAGCCACTCCTCCACAGTGCTGATGGTTACATACAACACCAGGCTGTCATTTAAAGATTAACCTAGTGGAGGCCCGGAACCAGTTCAAATATATGCCCCTGATGTTAGCTGAATTATTCTCACAGCGTGGTGTGTCATTCATTCACCAGCGGGATTGACAACATGCTGTAGGAAAATAAAACGGCTCATTCATCTGCAACATAACGCTCCATTACGAATGTTTACTCATTATGCAAAACAATATCAACAGCTCAAAACAATTCCTTCGTAAAGAAAAAAATAAAAACCCCTTTTATAGCAGCCCATAGTCTTGTTTGCTGAAGGATCTGAATTTGGCACTTATGTATTTACAAATAACACCAACAAAAATCCCCCGTGTAGCCTTTACACATTGTTGGGTAAAGTGCTGTTAGCAATCACCTATTAAGGCCGGAATATCGCACGGGAGTGGTGATCTGGCCACAACCATGACTGGCTGCAGTTATCACCCGAGTCCTGATGTTTACACACCTCACCAGATATTAATTTATAGCCGAGCGAAGAAGAGGAGGACAAGGACTGGTTCCGATATCACTCGCCACTGATATTAACTGTGGCCATTAAATCAAACTCGCGCCTGCGGATTTGTAGCACAGCGCACTAACCACCAACGCTCCACCGATAACAATAACACACACACACGGGCACGCACACCCGGCACGCTTTTCCATTTTGTGGCTTAAAAAAGTGTCATTCCTCTCGGGAACAATTTTCATCCGACCTCACGCCAGCCTCCTTAATCTGCTTCCGTTATCCCATTTGATGTCAGCAGTGTTCCTCCTCGCTCAGCCTTGGGGGGGGGGTCCAAATTCAAGACTATATTTCACAGCTCGGTTCCACCCACCCCCTCCCCCCGATCCCCCCCCCCCCCATTCAAATGCAAAACACGCTTTGTGCTTTGAATGTGGCCACGAGGTTTAAATGAAATGGACCTGAAAATCCGCACTGGATTTTCTTCTCCGCTGCCAACAATACACGGATACACAGCTATTATTGCATATACATTATATATATTGCAATGCACAACCACGGCAAATGTAATGAATTGACACACGTGCGTGTGATGTTCTTCATCAGCACCACACGCCACACGGCTCTCACCGCACCTTGTTGTCCTGTGCCCGTCGGTGGCCAAATTCGGCGAGTGATTCTTTCTCTCCACCTCTTTGCTTCTTCTCGGTAACCGGCAGGACCATTAAAGTGTCCAGCTGTGCGGAGGGACTGGGTTTCCAAATCCGGGGATGCGGACCATCTGTAGTGCACGCTGTGGGCAGAGGTAAGGCTTTAACGAGTAAGTGAATGAAATAATGAAATGAAAGTCGATGGCTTGAATTGACTGATGGCCCGGCGTTCATTAATCAACCCTTAACTGTGACAGCTGCTTGCCAGCTTGAGTGCATTGCCCCCCATATCTGAGTCTGTCCTCTCTCTCTCTCTCATTTGGCTGCCTCTGCCATCCAACTTCTGAGTATCCTGCCCCCCCCTCCCCATCATCCTGTGACTTGGATGCTGCGTTTTTTGTCTGTCCCAACAACACGCGCACGCTTGAAGCATGACGTGCGTGCGTGTTTAGCGTGTCCATCTGCTCGGCTTTCAGGCGTTAGGCCAGAGTTCCGCTCTCCAGGGGGAGACCGGCGATTGTGTCGTGAAGCCCTGCTGCGTGGATAATAACTGTGACGGTGACGCGGGCACAGTTTGTTCGTAAACAGCAATGAGCCAAATAAATGTCTGTTTATTCGTTTTTCGGCGGTGCTCGTTACAAAAAAGGCCATTAACAGTGCCCACCGATGATGCTCAAATTCAATTTTTTGCGTTAACTGGAGCTTCGTACCATTGGAACCTCACTTGCCAGTAGCAAAATATGATAATTGGTTTTTTACCCTTTTATCTGGCAACAAAACTGACACCTTTTTTTTTTACAAGGAGTCATGTTAGCATTGACCACAATACCTGCAGTCGGAATGCAAACAAAAAACACAACTCTGATAATGTATACACTGTCCTTGAAATTGATTGGCCAAGGGTAAAAAACTAATTATCATATGGAGCTTCGTAATACATTAGTAAAAAAAAATTACCATCTTGTTACTTTTAACAGATAGTTGGGAAGGTTTTGTTACTGCAATGTCTGCGTGGGTACTTCCACCACTTCCAAGACGTCTGGCCAGCGTGGAAGAGTAGGCCAAAATAGCAATTTTACTCTGAAAACATTTTTTTACGCAAATACTTCATGTCCATGCTTATTAAGGTACTGCTGTCGTTAAGATTCATTTCGAGGTTCAAACGCAAAAGGCGACGATGAGCTGAGCCGCGCTTCCCCGTGATGACCTCGGTGACCTTGCCCCGTGATGACCTCGGTGACCTTGCCCCGTGATGACCTCGGTGACCTTGCCCCGTGATGACCTCGGTGACCTTGCCCCGTGATGACCTCGGTGACCTTGCCCCGTGATGACCTCGGTGACCTTGCCCCGTGATGACCTCTGTGACCTTGCCCCGTGATGACCTCGGTGACCTTGCCCCGTGATGACCTCGGTGACCTTGCTCCGTGATGACCTCGGTGACCGGCAGACCATGTGGGACCCACACACAAACGCCTTGACGAGAGAATAGAAAAGCATTTCTGACACTTTTCCACATCCCCGCATTCGCGGATTCAGCTGGTTGCACCAAACGTCCGAAGCGCCGGTGTTGAGGTTTGTTTGGGAATCGTCGTCCGGCATGTGCTTTGTTAAGGTTTATTGACGCTCGGTGACTTTTTCAATCCACTGATGAGACTTGATCGTGTGTCGCGCGTAGGTGGGGAAACGGAGGTAGGGTGGGGGGCGGTGTGTCTGTGCGCGCGAGAAGGCACGAGGGTAGCGGCAGAGATCACGTGCTCGTGGCTAGCCATCGACGTCGTCGCGCGCTTTCAGATGCGCTTCTGCGTCCGTCTGGAACGCTCTTCCTTCTGATATCGGGAAGCCACTGGAGCTATGCACTTTTAAATCATTGTCTAGATTGAAAACTCATTTCTTTAGAATTGCTTTTTGTTGTTTAGTTTATTGTCCTTCCGCCGCACCTCCGATTAGCTCGGTTGGCTACGTTACGGTGTGAAAGGAATTCAACGCACACACACATGTACGCATCTTTCGGTGTGCACTTTGATATCAGGGCAATAACATGGCCTAGCGGTAGCGCGTTCGCCATTTGTTGCAGAGGTTCTCGGTTCAAATCCGGCAGCCGCCCTGATCAGTACTGTGGTGTGTTGTGGTGTCAACCACGCAAATACGCGCCGTCTGCTTGTGAGCCCGGCATCATGGTTCAAACTTGCCAAATTTAGAAAAATTACTCGTAAATATCTCCGTTTGAAATCTACACAACAATAATACACTCACCCCCCTCCCCCCCACTGTAAAAAAAACTGGGCAGGACGCTCCTGAAAAAGAGTCACAAGACTCGTTGAGGCTTTCCTGGGTAAACAAGCGCAGCAGCATAATGATGAGAGGAAAAAAACAGCAGGCAAACGCAGCATTGGAAACATTAACATGTCAGCAAAGGACCTCCACATCTGTATTTTAATGCAGAAAAGGGCTACGTGACCAGGGCTTGTAAACGCTTGGGTGCCTATATCCGCATGTTGTAACTGATTCTCTTTCACTTTTCAGCGACTTATTTCTCGCCGCGGTCGATTATTTTCGTACACGTTGACATTTCATAATTGCAAACTGAAGCGTTGTCATTTCGTGCGCGGCGCGTAAGGAAACAACGCGAGTGGAAACCAAGATGGGGATTTCGCAGGGCGGCAATGATGCGAACAATAAAATAAGCTTACAAATGCACGCGTACAATTGTAGGATGAGTTCAACATGTGTTTCTGAGCCCACGCATTTTGCCTCTGCCAGTTCAACAAGCGAAGTGGAGGGCTTGGAGCTGAGATCATCACGGAGCACTTAGTCTGATCGTTCAATGGGGGCGACGCAACAACAAAAAAAGTCCTCCTTGCCGGGGCTTTTAAACATTCACATAACACACCCCCGTGCGTTGAATGGAATGTGCTAAAGGCAAAGTTGGCTTGGTTGGGGGGAGTGGCGATGGGTGGGTGTTTTGGGGGGGAGGGGTGGTTTAGTCAGGGATAGGGGGGATGGAAAGGGTCATTAATTATCTGCAGACATGTTGATGGTCTGTTGGAAACCATTTTTTTAATTTTTTATGTTTTTTTTTGCCTCTTACTCTCGTCTGTAATTGGTTAACGTGCAATTACTGATTATGTGTCGAACGTAATTGCCAAGTCTGTGTGTGCGTCAGACTTGTCCATGGCTAAAACAACCCGCTAATGATATAGAGAAAAATAGTCTCATTTAACATTATGCATGCCGTATGTTTTTCGTGCAATTACGATCAGGCAAAGGCTTATCCTCTCATCTGTTTTGCACGTTCTCCCCTTATTAAGCCACGTATGCGATGCGCGTACGTATGTTTGAACTTCTTTTGCACCGTACGTAGCCAACCACGCCAACCGGAGGTCCACACACACGGGGTGGAATGGTGCTGCGGTGGCTAGCGTGCAGTGTACCATGGAGCCGGCGACCTGAGTTAAATTCCCGATCAGAGATAAAAATCGGTCACATGTGACAGGCGAACCGTTCTGGGTCTACACCCGGCCCGCACAGCCTTCTGCCAACCTGCACCGATCAGTTGTGCGGGGAAGTATGATGATAGCCAAAAGGTATTGAGGAGGCCTTCATACATCGCTGGATTGACAAAGGGCTGTTAATTATTATTGTTATTATTCATAATAAACGTTTTTGGGTTAATTCTAGATTTGAAGCTTTCGTGACTGCAAGGATTCATATTCTTAGGTTTTTTCGGTAAAGTCATTTTTTAATTAAAATTAATAAAAGTAAAATAAAAATCACGACGTTTCGGAGGCAGCACAAGCTTCTGTCTTCAGGTGGAACCGTCACAGCACGCTTGCTGTATCAAGTAAATGAGAAATTCCAAGAGATACTACCCCGTATATATACTGGTTGACGGGGGGGTGGGTTAGCCAGGACAGGCCCCCTTTTATTATTATGGTAAGGTTGGTGCGGCTTAGGTTAGATCGCGTTATTTATAAATGTGTCGTAACCCTCCACCACCCGACACGGCCTACGTGTTAAATTTAATATTTTTCTTATTACAACTGTCACACACACATACACACTGTGTACCGCTCTATAATGTCACAAGTTGAAATGGAACACGTTATTTAAATGGAACAAGTTATTCACGGCGACAGTGGAAGATGTGTTTCTCAAAGTTGGTTTTGGAAAAACAAAGGCAAGATTATACATTAGAGAAAAGATTAGCCCGATTATATTTGCTGAAGGGAGTCAATGCATCGTCCAGTGCGAATAAATTGCATTGGACATCAGAAGGCTGAACAGTTGGGCTCAATATCGATATTGATATGAGCCAAGCAATCAATCATTTATAACAAGCTCACGAAAGCAATCAGAGAAATCTGTTTGAGTAACACGGCTGGGAAGCTAAGCAAAATGATGTACACTTTGGACAGTTATTGAAGGAGGAATGACATCAGAATGATCAAATAGAGAGGTGGATGACAGTGGGTTGGAGTGCTTTTTAAAAGCTGAACTTGATAATGAAAGTAACCAATGTGCCTAAATAAGTGTTTTACACGCTTTGTTTTAACTCACTCTGTCCGTTGTTGTCGTTGTTGTTGTCGTTGTTGTTGTATCCTCAAATCTTGTAACTCAATTTTAACCCACTTCCCAATGTGGTATCGACTGCAAATGTGGTATACTTATGTCAGACTGGTGACAATACTATATTCTATCATACAAAATAAAAACATATATATTTTTAAACATTCTTTTTTATAATTGTCCACGGTCAACTGACCTTGACTGTAATTGGCCACGGTCCCTTACGTTATGGCAAGCTTTGGGGACACTTCCTGGAGTCGTGGAGTTCTGCGATGACTAGTACATTTCATAAAAGCGTGTTTTTAAAACAAGTTTTTTAATATTACTTATTTCAATGGCTGCCATATTACTTGCTGTGAAACGTGGAACAGAAAGCTGGAGAATGGTGAAGATTATTAAACATAAAGCTCAAAGTGCACAGGGAAACATGGGGCTATGCGTCCTTGGGATTACACCACGAGACATGGATAGAAACATGGGTTCCAGAACATATGTGGACCACAATGCCTTGCTGGTCTCATCAATCGAACAAATATGGCCACCTTATCGCGTGCTTTCAGATGCGCTTCTGCGGACGTCTGGAACGCTCTTCTGATATCGGGAAGCCACTGGAGCTATGCACTTTTAAATCTAGATTGAAAAACGAATTTCTTCAAAGCTGCTTTTTGCGTTTTAGTTTGTTGGCCTTCCCCCGCACATCTGATGAGCACGGTTGGCTACGTACGGTGCGAAAGAAGTTCAACATACACACCGTACACGATTGGCCGGTGATGACGAATGAAATGCATACATTGATTAAAAAACCCCATCCAATTACAATAAGTTTATGATGCAGTAAGTCGCGTGATGTCCTCTGTCCGTATGGCCAAGGCTGCACACTGTACTCCACTCCTTGCCGTCACCAACCTTTGACGTTGATGAAACTATGAATTGGAACGGCATGCAATGGAACATTGAGCAGCCAAGAGAATTGTCCTGACCTTTCAAAGTTAATTCACGAAATTTGCAATTGCCTGAGAAAATATTTTTCTTAGGAAGTTGCACATTGTGCGGTGTTAAAGTAATGTTTTTAAATTTAAGCTTCATGCTGTATCGCATAAGATGTTAAGTGTATATAAGTGTATATATATATAAATTGCAGTAGTTATGGTTAATGACACGAGATTACTTTTGTAGTTAAACCCAGTGCCTTGGCTCTTTGTGATGTAATACATCAACATTGCAACTTTGTGTGCTATTTTGACCACACTGAAAAAAAAGCTTAAGGCAAATTAATGATTTGCTATAGCTTAGCATATACACAGTGGAGGCCCTCATGTGTGTATATGGCCTTGACCATAGCCTAGCATATACATGGGACAGCTATGCCTATATATGTTGTCTTGCCTTTAGCCCATAGGATTTACACGGGGCAGCCACATGTATATGCAACCCTGGCTATCCACTTAGCTGCTCCATGTATCTCGGCCACTCATACACACAGCTGTCAACCCATACGGTTTATATCCCGTATTCTTCTACAGGGAAATTTAGTTTTCGGGTCCATACGGCGTACAGCCGTTTCAATACGGGCACCACATTTTTGTCTAATTGTTTGTGTTTCTCCCTTGTGATGGGACTTGTAGGATGAACGTTGAGATGTATAAGGGCACGGGGGTGACCAATAAGGTCTGAATTGGTCTCAATAAGGTAGGGGGTACTGATAAGGGGTTGACAGGCATGCGTACGGACTGCGCCAGAGCCGCCTCAACAGGCCCTGCCGTCTTGTTTGAAAATGCTCCGCTAGAATCGGCACCAACGCTGTGCACCAGGCGTCGGAAGTGCTTTTCACTGACAAGTCTGGCCACCTACAATTGGCACGAATTTGTATTCTGGCCGCTGAAATGGGCGATTTAAGCTACGTTTTAGCCGAAGCTTAGCTAAGCCATGTTAGGTATTGAATCCGATTCTGTTGCACAGATCTTCCATCGCAGAATCTCTCGTTTGAATGAGGTTCAAATAAATAATAATCACAATTTCTCGCACGGTAATCGCTGACTCTCGGAAAGAGAGAACGATCCGGAGGCTCCAAGAACCACAGCCAAGCAGCAAGGCAGTCACGCGGCGAGCCGGCGCCAACAATTGCCCAAGCTCTGCGGTCCTCTGCGTACGAAGGCGCTCTCAGCAAATTAATGAGCTTACATGATGTGGGAGGAAACCAGAACACCCGGTGAAGGCATACGCGTGCGAGGGGGGAACACTCTATCCCATGCAGACGGAGCATTGCCGCCTTCTCCTGGCGAGCCAGGGTATAGTGCATTGACGGCCCTACGGGAAGGGAGTTTCACAACATTTGTGCGACCCACCAACCCTCGTTGCGTCCATAGGGCTGGATTACAAGGGTGTACCTCTGCCAATGATAGATTCGAACGTGGGAATCACCCGCAGGATTATCTCGTTCCTGCAGAAATCGTTCAGGGTGGAATCGTAGGAATTGAATATTGTATATAGCAGGAATCTCCCCCCAGCTCTCTATGTATGTATGTTGAACTTCTTTCGCGCGCCGTACGTAGCCAACCTTGACGATCGGAGGTGCGGGGAAATCGGAGGTGCAATTGGATGTAGCGGCGAGCGTTTCGGGGTTAAGCGATGCTGGGTGAGCGTTTCGGGGCGAGAGTTTCGGGGCGAGTGATACGGGGCGAGAGTTTCGGGGCGAGTGATACGGGGCGAGCGTTTCGGGGCGAGTGATACGGGGCGAAAGTTTCGGGGCGAGTGATACGGGGCGAGCGTTTCGGGGCGAGTGATATGGGGCGAGTGATACGGGGCGAGAGTTTCGGGGCGAGCATTGCCGATGGAGTGAATGCGGCGTGGTGAGTGGCGTTAGCGTCGGAGTGGCGAGCGCTGTGGTGAGCGACGCGTGTTTTGCAGCTGTCCCCGGCATAGGAGGCATGACTAACAAGCAGCACATGTCCAATCACCCACAATCCCCATTGACCGTGTTCTTCGCCACTCGCTCAGCCCCATGCTCCTCATCTGAACGGCTTCTTTGTTGCAGCCTCTCTCGCTCTCTGTGTCTCTCTCTGTGTTTTTTTTCTTCTTCGAATGTGCCGCATTCTCCCTCCTCCGATGTCCGCTGGCGTTATGAAATAATAAAAAGGGGATTTGGGATTGTCCGATAATGAGTTGTTGCCAAAAGTGAGATTGTTAACGTTTTATATTTAAAGCCTTTTAAATATACAGTGCTGCCTTTCATCTCTCGCTGGGTCGCTATCACGTTTCTCCACATCTGCGCGCAATGTTCCTTTGTTTATTTGCCTGTGCGTGTGCACGTGTGGGGAGTGGTAGTACCTGGTGCGGTGTGTAGTAAACATTGCCACTAGGGAGACAAAGGCGGTCGGGCGGGGTGCTGGCCACCCACTCCCCCGTGCGCCGTGCCGGCCTTCATAGGTGCTCGCTAACAGCACTTGCTCCTACAGTCTGTTAATGCTATACGGGGGATCTTTGTCTTTGGGGAGCGGTAGTGCAGTGGCTAGCGCACTGCACTTCGAACCCGGCGACCCAGGTTCGATTTCCGCTGACGGTCAACACCAGTGACGATTATCTGCACCGGTCCTGGGCCTCCCCTAGGTCGACTCAGCTTCAAATGAGTGCCTGGTGCGGTGTGTAAACATCGCCACTGAGGAGACAAAAGCGGCCAGGCGTGGTGCTGGCCACCCACCCCTCGTGTACTGAGCCGGGCTTCAGAGGTGCTCGCTAACAGCACTTGCCCCAACGGTCTGTTATGTCTTTACGGGGGATCTTTGTCTTTGTGTGGTGAAACCTAGCTGAAAAAAAATAATTAACTCTTCTGTGTGACCAACAGAACGAGCCAGCTGGTATATTCCCAAGTGACCACAATATAAACTGCCAACAGCACATAAATTATCGTTGGCCGTTCATGCAGTCACCTGAATAACCCCCACTTTACTAATGGAATAAGGGTACAATTAAATAGTTTTTACTTGAATCTTTTCATTGAAGACAGTGGTGTAATTATTTCATTGTGTTTCCACGAAAGCATCAACGTTGAGCCTCAGTTTTCAAATTTGTCTAGGGTTCCTTATATAGTTTGGCCAATTATTTTTTTCCCTGACCATAAATTCTTCGTGATGCAAAAAAATATCAAGTTCCTTGGAGAAAGCCCCACGCATGCACAGAGGAAAGACTTCAAACTCTAATTCTAGATTTGAAGCTTTCGTGACTGCAAGGATTCATACTCTTAGGTTTTTTCGGTAAAGTCACGTAGGTAAAAAATAGAAAAATAAATTAAAATTAATAAAAGTAAAATAAAAATCACGACGTTTAGGAGGCAACACAAGCTTCCGTCTTCAGGTGGAAACGTCACAGCCACGACAGCTGTATCAATCGTGCTTTGACGGTTCCACCTGAAGACGGAAGCTTGTGTTGCCTCCGAAACGTCGTGATTTTGATTTAACTTTTATGAATTTCTATTTATTTATTTATTTATTTCCTACGTGATTTTACCGAAAAAACCTAAGAGTACTATAAACTCTGTTAAATGTGGGAACCTACCTGTTCTTCTGCCCCTGAGCACATCATAATTCCCTGAAGGTGGATATCGTGTGATTACCATAGCGTCATCTCCGCCGGTAGGGGAGATTTTTTTTTAGGCAGTGCATGACCGTGCGTGGTAGCATTAGTTTTGGAGATGATCATTTCGAAATGGTTGAGATTGGGTGATGATGATGATGACGATTTTGCAGTGTTTCAGCTATTATTTTAACACGGTAGTTGTAATAGAAGATGCGTAATTAGCCGTGTGCCAATGCACCCACCCTCCCCAGCTAAACAACACCCCGTTAGATCATTCGTCACGATTGGGTGACGTTATTTTATTTAAGAATCCTTTGTCTATCGCAACCTCATTTGCAGTGTTTCTCAATGTTTTTGGTCTCGGGACCTTTTTTTGCCAGTATCAAAGTATGAAAGAATAAGGAAAGGTTTTACTTTTTTCTGGCAATAAAACAGGTGTTCAGACGTTCAGACACCAAATAGAAACCTTGCAAAAAATGTAACCCTTTTTGTCTCTGGGGCCATCCATAAATGACGTCACGCCATTTTTGACGATTTTTGACTCTCCCCCCCGCCCCCTCAAATATGACGTCACAAAGCTCTGCCCCCCCCTCCAAAATAAATAAAACATGCTCCAAATCGCTTTAAACTATTGTCATTGTAGTGCGTATTTAATGTGGCGCTGCACTCTGATGTTGTATGAAAAAACATTTATTGAAACATCTATTTAATTAAGTAGAACGTGGTGTCTATATTTATTTAATGTTGCGCATTTTGATGTGACATCACATTTCTCAACCCCCCCCCCCCTCGTCACACATCGTCACAAATGTCTGACCCCTCCCCACCCCCGCTAGGTGCGTGACGTCATTTATGGACGGCGTTCCCTGGACTGACACTTGCGAGACTAGGCCCTAAAGAAAGCCGTCTCTGGCGTAGACCAATCAGTTTCAAAGACAATGCCATCTATTTCGATTTAAAGCTTTCGTGACTGCAGGGATTCATCTTCTTGGTTCTTTCGGTAAAGTCACGTAGAAGGGAAGTAATAAAATAATAAAAATAAAACAAAATAAAATAATTCTCACGACCTTTCGGCCACAACGCAAGCAGCCGAAACGTCGTGAGAATTATTTTATTATTTATTATGTTTATTATTTTATTACTTCCCTTCTACGTGACTTTACCGAAAGAACCAAGAAAATGCCATCTATGTTATCGGAGCATGTTTTGTGTGCATGTTCTCACCACAAGGACTGTGTGGTTAGTGCAGCACTTGATTCCTTGCGAAAGGTTTCTATTTGGTGTTTGAACATCTCAACACCTCCTGTTTGAGTAATAGGTTTTTACCTTTTCAACTGGTACAAAAACTGACACCTTTATACAAGGCATCATGTTTGCAATAACCACAACACAAGCAGTCAAAATGCAAACAAAAAGAAACAACTCTGATGATGATAATGATGAGGTCTCATAGTGTAAATACCTCCTGTTTTATTGCCAGAAAGGGTCGAACATTTTCTTATTTTTTTCATGATTTGGTCTTGTTTGTCCAGTGTTGTCTGCTGTATTATGCCAAGTGTAAATTTAGCACGATATACTTCGTGCACAAGCGGTAAACATTATGAATAATAGAATCTGCAATGATCCCGTTCCGAACGATTGATTCGTGAGTGATCATAACGCGAACATTTTTGTAATTGCTGTGAATTTGTTGAACGGACTAATCGATTAACTCCACCTCTTCAAAAACACAGCTTTTACATGGAAACCACGTGACCGGTTTTGTACGGAATTTTTTATTTTTAAACCGTCGGAAAGTGGAACCATTCACGGACTCGTTCGAGACTTTGAAGTGACAAATTAAATTATCTTTGAAAAACCCTCTGAAGTGGGGAAGGAGAGGGGGTGCTTCCAATAAGTGTACCGTCTGGAAGGTGGAAGGGAAATACCACCGTCCGCCACCATGCAGAGAGGCCTGTCTGCCGGGGATGTGCAAGACAGTTGTTGGTCTGTGGCGGTGGCTTATCTTCAGCGTTGTCACCTGAGCGTGAATCGGGCACGGTGACGAAGTGGCTCAGGAAGGTGACACTTCTCTGGAAACCAGGCTCTGTTTAGCCTCGATGTGTTTGCAGTAGGTCAACTCGGTTGTGCAAAAAAACACGCCTAAGATCGAACCCCCCCAAAAAATGTCTTCATGTTACGCTTTATTTATAACATTTGTGTTGCGGCATGCACTTCAGCACTTGCTTTGGTTTCAGATATGAACGGGTCTATTCAAGAAATCAGTAACGGAGATGTTAACAAAAACCATGAAGCTGATAATTTGCACGGACGCCAAAATAATCGCGTAACATCGCGTGCAAAAAGGAAGCCACTGTGTGCAGAGTTACGCTAAAATTTATAGTCGCACGACATTTTTAGTTTGGTGTCAACAGTGGCTAAGTTTATGGATGGATATGACCCCACCATATAAACATAGAATTTTCACCTAGAATCTGGGACGTTGCATTGTCGAATAGTCCAAAAAGCATTGGCATATTTTAAATATTGAATGTTTACAATTGTCCTTTGTCCCTGGAAATTCACTGAAACACATTGCAACAATGTACCAAATTCTTTGGACAAAAACTGCCTTGAGGCTGTACATGACAAGTGGCTAACAACTGTGTTTCCAGTGTGTTGTTGGTGTACACGTGGTATCAGAAATCGTCCTGGGCCTCCCCGTAAATTCACTGTCCTTTTAAACATTTAGAAACAGGTGACAGGGCAGTGGTGTTCGTGACACCACCGCCTCGCGTGCCAAGCCCCCGGCCTCAATAGATGCTCGCTAACAGCACTTGCCACAGCTGTCGGCGTGGTGGCTACGCGTGTTTGGAGAGGCTCGCGCCTTTCGCGTTTGCCTTCGGGAGCAGTTTGCGCGTTGGCGTGGATTAGCGACGACTTCTTGGCAGAACGCGCAAGACGCGGGGGCTCTCTTGACTCTCCGGGATCCTGTGTCTGGAGACAACGAGAATTGGCGAGGGTCGAGTGTTTGAGCGCACATGTCGAAGTGCGACTTGTGATGGGGTGTGTGGTTTATGGTGAGAAGGGGCAGGAGAGGAGAGGGCGGGGGGGGGTGTACGTCGCAGGCGGTGGCGGCTTGGAGGGATTGGGGGGGGGGCATCGCGTATGTCAGCACCGCTCGTGTCATTGTCAGCGCCACTAAACCCGGCCACTTCTGGCCGTGTTTTTTTTCGGGAGCGACAGATGGCTGCTTCGTACGGCAGGCTGGTGCGGCAGTGGTGCCGTTCAGCCGGCCGCACCATTGTACGTAGCGTCTGGCGTAGGTCGGGAGGTAGAACGGCGTGCTCCCCACCGCAAGGGTCACGAGTTAAAATCTCGTCCATTAAATAATGACGTCACCCTGATGCTGCTCTATTTAAGACCGGAAGCAACAGGAGAGCTTCACCATTCTTGCCCGATGAAGCTGATTGTAATTATCAGCGAAACGTCGCGCTACTCACATTTTAAAATGCTGTTGATTCTCTCTTCGGGACACTGGTGGGCTAAAGAAGTAAATTAATTTGTCCTTTGAAAACGTGACACATTTTTTACTGTTTGGCTGTGTCGGTGGTGGAGGGTTACGACACATTTATAAATAACACGATCTGACCCAAAAACCTATATTATGATCTCATCCAGGGTTAGGCCGGTTTCATCGTGAACCTCTTTCTGGGGTTTGGTAATAAGAGCCACTTCCTGGACAGAAGAAAACTGTCCCTTGTCCTATGGAGAGACTGGTCGTCCCCTGTTTAAAAAAAAAATAATTTGAATTTACCTCCGTAGCCGATATGTCCCCAGCGAGATGAGTGTTAGTGTGAAGAGCATACGTGTGTGTGTTCATGTTGATGTCTATTGCGGGCGTGTGGTGGAGCGAGTAGTGGCACAGTGGTTAGCGCACTGCATATCTGCTGAAACAGTCCTGGGCCCGAATCCCATTCACCAGCCTGAATTAACTAATGTGGTGAAGTATGGTCAAAACATCCCCCATGACCTACATGGTATGGGGGAACCTTCGTCTTGCAGTGGATTGATAATGATCATGAAAATTGTAACTATTTAAAACATGTACATCGCATATTTAATATCTGTGCCTGCCGTGTTACTCTTTATTTTCTGTGTTGCACTCTGTATTCGCATGCTCTAACAATTCAAACATTTCCACTTGACTTTAAGGGATCACTCTTACTTGCATGTGGACAAAATAGTTTCGATTTGGTTCGTGTGTAAAAAAGTAGTTGGGGGGGGGGGGGGGGAAACAATGAAAATCATCAGAAAGAAAGTACTCGCAATGTTTTCCCCTTCTGCGTTTGTCAAACCTTGGCTTGTGTTCCCTGTGCATTGGACCAACAACCAGGGCTCTGACATTCCTCAGTGTTATGCATTTTCCAGTTCTTCTCTGTTTGGCCTCAAAACAAAATCTGACAGCCTTACCTTTTGAATTCATACTTCTGGTTCGGCAATAAATGCGGAGCTTAGGCAGAAACTTGGCAGGCTTTTCGAAAATGTCACGCTGATAATAATAATTTCCGTCACTTTATCGATCCACTGCTAGATGAAGATGTCTCCATGCCATATTGATCATGGGAGATTATTACCGCGCTTTGTCCCACTTGTCAGTGCGGGGTTGGTGAAGGGGGAGGCCCAGAATGGGTTCACATGTCACCCGTCACTGATGTTAACCGTGGCTGGGACTCAAGCTCAGGTTGGCAGGTTCTTCAGTGCGGCGCGCGGGGGCCGCTGTGCCTCCCACCATTCCCTAATTTTATAATATTCAACTTCCTCCGTACGTAGCCAACCGCACTAATAAATACTGGCAAATGAGGTACCAATGGTGTAAATGCTTACCCCGAGCTCTCATACTCTGATGGTGCATTGTCTTTGAGTTGTGCGGCTTTTGGCGTCATCTGGTCCAACCCATGTGAGACTAGGCTCTAAGGAAAGCTGTCTCGGGTGTGGACCAATCAACTTCAAGGACAGTGCATACATTATCAGAGTTATGTTTTTTGTTTGCATTATGACTGCAGGTATTGTGGTCTATGTAAACATGACTCCTTGTAAAAAAAAAAGGTGTCAGTTTTGTTGCCAGATAAAAGGGTAAAAAAACTATTATCAAATACACGTGGGTCGGGAATTTTATACCTCCGCTTCTGTATGTTGAGAAGAAAGACGTCGGTCATGTCCACGGTAAGAATTCATGTTTGTAAATGTTTCTGTAAAAAATATATTAATTTATTTTATCAATGTTTTTTTTTTCTATATATAATTTTTTATTTAGAAATGGATATGCATAAGTTGTCTTTGAGCGTGGCAATCAAAGGGGTTAATTACGAGTGGTCACAAAAAAGCAAGAGGCAGATGGGCTTAATGGCCATCAACGGCCTTAACTTGCTGAATACATTAATTCCCCTAGCATGTTCCGGCTTAAACATTTCAAAAGTTACTTTTGTCCTCAAGGCGGTGATTGTAACTGCTCGATGTAGACCGACAATCTGTTCCTCGTGAAACATTATTTGCGTTTGTGTGCCTTTGTCGAGAAAGGACTCGCAAAAGGAAATTGGGGCCACCTCGAGACGCGTGTGGAAGTGTGGCGTAAGTGACGCGCTGGAGCAGATTTATTGCTCGCGTTTTTATTGATGTTGTTTGTAGTGGCTGATTTTTGCTAAAAGGCCACGGTCTCGCAAAAATGTCTGTTTTAGCCCTGCTCATTTGAATGAGAGGGGCAGAAATGGAAAAAAAAGAACCCACATGAACCTGGCATCGTGAGTGTTGTGATCTTTTTTTATTTTACAAGAAGAGTTTATTGTCGTGAATCCCAGTCTCACGCAAAAATCTGGCTCGAGTCGGCATTTGAGACAGTGGGGAGATGTTTCGTGGCGTTCTCACTCGAGTTGAATAACTGTGCAGGGGAGTTTGTGGTGGGGGATGAAATGGAAGAGAAACGACACCAAATTGGCACTGCGCATGGTAAATTGTCAATAATGTTTTTAAATTCTCTCAAAACATTCGTAAAACCCTCCCAACTTTTATCATTTTTACTCGTACCCGAATCACCGCAATTGGATTATTGAAGTTTATGTGAAGACCTTTTTTGTAAATGCCATTTGTTGAAGGCTTGTTTTTATTTCGGCTTGAGTAAGCGAAATCCAGTTTGACTTGGAGTTCTCTCAATTCTTTTTTGGATGAAAACAGATTATTCCCGGCCAAGTGTTTTTGTGCGCAGGAAAGAGCCGCGCAGTTTGTCCCCACATTTTGCTGAGGACCGCATTAAATGATGCAGGCCGGAACCTCCAGGAACATGCCAGGAAATTGTGGAAAGAGTATCACAAATAACGATTTGTGTTCAACATTTTCAACTCTTTAACATATTCTTGAGATGTGCACATTTTCTATTAGGTTGATGGTATCCGGTGACTTCATAGCTATAAGCCTTTGATTTAAGACAGATTTTTTTAAAATAATATATTGACCTCGGTAAACAAATCTGTGGCCAAAAAGAGCAAAATTATCTGAGCAAAGTTCACACTGGAAAATATTAACCTTGGAGTCACGTTCGTCAAAAGGTTACTTTTTATTCAAATTGAATAGAAAAATATACATACATTAAAACTACAAAGGCGTAGAGAGATGGTGCAGCGGGTAGCGCGCTCCTCTGTGAAGCCAGCTACCTGAGTTTGATTCCTGGTCATGGCTGATGCCAGTGGCAACCGAAATCTGAATTGGTCATTCCCGCATCTAAACCCTCCTTCACCAAACTGCACTCACCAGTTTGGTGAAGCATGGCAAGAACAACACCATCAACGATGTGGCATGGGTCGGCTGCCATCCACGCATGGATTGCGAATGGCTGGAACTTATTTTTTATTTCATATTTAAGCAATGCAGTCCTGAATTTTGTCACGTGAAATTCATTGAAGTTACATATGTACGTTGCTGCGAGCTCTCCCTGCGAGCTCTCTCTCTCTGCATCCACGTACGTGTGCACTCCGCGCAGGGATGTTCCAGTAGAATCTCCCCGTACACACGCGCTCACATACACGCGACGCTTGCGCGTACACGCGACGTCTCAATCTGAATGCTGCCTTTGTGCCTTGCTGTTGATGGAGTCAGTGGGGGAGGGGACGGACGAAGGGCTGTTTCATAGAAATGAAATTAACTTCCCTCTCATCCCCATCCCTTTGCCTTCCCACAGCTCCCCCGCTCCCCCAAGTCCACCCATAGCCCCATCTCCCCTGTTGTGCACACGCAGACAGTTTAGCATTCACACAGCCTGCCCCGAGGGCCAGAAGGGCTGGGAATTTAAAAGGGTTTAAAGTGCCCTGCAGGTTCAGTGTAGTTGGCTATACCACATCAGAGGCCCCTGGAGAGCCAGACTTTAATTACCCCTAAAAGCATGCCCCTTTTTCCCTCTGGGAATTCGGTGTAAGCACGTGTGCGTTGTGTGTGTATATGTACTCAAGTACACACGAATAGATAATCACGGTGAGAAGACCAGGACAGATTGATTTCCCTTGGCTCTCAAGCCTGAGGTCAACGCTTGTGACTGCATCACCCTGAATGCACCCACTCTCTCGTCGCATCTCAGACACTCCGCAGGACGGAGTCTGGTTTTAGCACGTTGATTGGAGACTAACTGGGAATGCCGAGCATTGTGGGCTTTGGGGCTGTGAGGTGGCGGTACAACAATGGATTCTTGAATCCATCCGTACAGCGGTTTGGGAGAATTCCCACATCACACGTTTGTTTCTCTCAGAACACTCCCCGTTTTCTACCACGTTACAAAAAACTCTGAGACGGAATTGGCCAACCATCCCAATGCAGGGGCCCTCTGGAAAAAAATAGCGTGGGACTCGGTGAGGATGGTACTGGGCAATTAAAGAACATTGTAATTCTTGTTATTAACCCCAAAAAATTGTAGACTGAGCCCCAGGTTTTGGGTCAATCCACTGCATTGTCCAGACAGTGCTTGTTCAGGACATGTTCCACGTGAATGTATGTTGAACTTATTTCGCACCGTACGTAGCCAGCCATGCTAGTCAGAGGTGTGGGGGAAGTAATGAGTATTCATTGCAGATTAAATCGTGTAAAGCTCCAGTAGCTTCCTAATATCGGAAGGAAAAGCGTCCCAGACAGCCACAGAAGCGCATGTGACCATCTTTCTTCGATGGTTAGCCAAAAGCCGCCACTGCAAGGATGACCGGAGTTCGTGTGATGGTTTTATGCTCCTTAACGAGATGAGCAAGGCATTGTTGTTCATTTGTGGCGAGCACAGCCTTACTGTGTAAGGATAAGAACTGTTTTAGAAGGCACCTATTACAGCTGCCATTTACACGTGCGGTAGGAGGTGGGGGGTGGGGGGGCTACCTTTGTTTTTTCAATGCTCATATTGACCATGCCATACCATTTTTGGCTAAGTCAACCGAAGAGAAGCCCACAGAAAGATTTCACACCAATAACCACTGGTGTTGTTGCACTGTCTAGGTGTCAGGGATTAGCCGTAATGCTAATCCCTGACACCTCGGCTTGCCAAGTCTGAATGCAGCTAATCCGGGAGATTGTATTATTATTATTAAATAATTTTCTTCAAATATCCTCTATCTATTAACATCTCTTGGGTTGCTTTCAATTTGAACAGGGATATCGATGCCAGTTCTGGCAGAGACTCGTGGCCAATCTGGGAGGGTTGGGCAACCCGACTGACATCATCTCCCTAATGCATGTCACTACACACGATTACACTATACGACGTATGTTTCTTGTAAATATTTTGTTTGTTTGTTTTTGCCCTTGTTAGTTTGTACATTCCCAGCCTGCAATATCCTATTATAACTCCCGCAATTGCTGACGATCTTGGGCAATGGTCGTTTTCATTAAAGAGGTGCTTAGCTCAATGGGCCCTACCAACTGAACTAATGAATCTTCTTGGTTCTTTCGGTAAAGTCACGTAGAAGGGAAATAATAAAATAATAAAAATAAAACATAATAAAATAATTCTCACGACGTTCCGGCCACAACGCAAGGATGACCTGAGGACGGCTGCTTGCGTTGTGGCCGAAGCGTCGTGAGAATTATTTTATGATGTTTTATTTTTATTATTTTATTATTTCCTTTCTATGTGACTTTACCGAAAGAACCAAGAAGATGAATCCCTGCAGTCATGAAAGCTTTAAATCGAAATTGAACTAATGAAGTCGGAGCGTGAGACTAGTTCCTGGCTCATACTACGTATTATATAATTGTGTAATTAGTATTACGATTATCCTGTGGATGGCTTGGCATGCTTTCTATCAGCTTTTGCGTCACACTGTCATCTGTGGGTGGCAAACGAATTGGTTTACTAATGATGGGCATTTTAAATTTGCGAGAGTTTAGCACAAGACTGAAAGCAATTTAGAACTTCACGCTGGCACCGTCCTACGGGGAACTTCAATAAACCTTCCTCCCACAACGTGCGGAGGCCCAAATTCAGAAATATTGGCTTTTGAAATGTAATGTTTCTAAACGTACACTCAACAATTAAATTGTGGCATATTTCAGCATTCTAGCCCTTATAGAATATCATATGGACGGTCTTACTCCTTCACGGTGACGTGAGTGTATTCGAAACAACACGCAGCGGGTTCTGCGTGATGCCGTCCTCCCCAGGAGGTGTTGCGCTCCAGGTGAATCGATTCCCAAGCGCTGCGCGATTGATTCTCAGATGTCCACGCCGGGGGTCAGATTGGCGCGTCGGCGAGTGTTTATCTTCATGCCCAGCGTTTGGTGAAAAATGCGCCGATATCTTCTTCTTTACCGCCACCACCACGGCCGCGAACGAGGCAAAATCAACACCACGCGATGGTGATTCAGCCATTTCGTTACGTCGTGAATCTGGCCCCCGAGTGGAGATTTCTATTTTTTTTAATCAAAGTTTGCTGCAGCCTTTTTATAAATGATTGACTGATCCATTTTTCTACAACAGTCTTCTGCTAAATGAATTGACAAAGACACTCATGTTATTACTGTTAATTCCTTGGCAGAGGGAAGTGCATTTGTTTTTGTTACGGGGCTTTACATGCCCATTGCCACGGACGGAGGGAGGCCGCTCTCTCTCGGTCGCTCATTTACATTCAGAGCTGGCTTCCCGCTACCCCTCGGCTGTTTTTATTTGTTTCTTTTTCACACGGCCGCAGATCCCAGCCCTTTGATGTGTGCACGCATGTGTGGACTTCTTTTGCGCTGTACGTAGATGATCTCCCTAATCGGCGGCGTGGGGGAAGGTCAACGAACTAAAACACAAAGAGCAGTTATGAAGAAATGAGTTTCCAATCAAGATGATTATTTAAAAGTGCGTATCTCTGGTGGCTTCCCGATATGTCGGAAGGAAGAGCGTTCCAGACGGCCGCAGAAGTGCATCTGAAAGCAGCGCGTCTGATGGATGGGAAGTTGTTTTTATTTTATTGTTTTTACTTCAAATCAAAACGGCACGACGCCATCATCACCGTCCCCATCTCCGTCCCCGCGCTGACAGCCCACTGTGCCATCTGCGACTTGCTGGTGCCCCAGCTACTCCTACAGCCCCTCGTTAGGGCCTTCAACGTTGTCGCGCGTTCTGGCACGCGGTTAAGCGTAAAACACGCGCGCTCGCTCGCTCATGAGAGTTTGTAATTACGGTTCGTTATGGACTATGAAAAACGGGTTTCACTCGTGTAAAAGACTGTGATATGAATAGATTTCATAGCCCGTTACTGTTCATCAATGAGTATTTATAACACAGCCTGGTTGGTGATGTGGTTCCAGCACTGGATTCAAACATTGCGGGTTTGTCAGTTTGCATCCTAAGTCGGCCTTGACGCAGCACATCATCTATTCCGGGGTTGATAAAATAGTGCCGCTTAGTCGGTTGTCAATAGGTTAGTTGTTTTATGGAAACTAAACGAAACTTTTATATATTTAGCTATTTATTAGAAGCGACCTGGCCGCAAATGATAGCTCAACGAAGTGGCTTATCGCGTGGAAATGTATAGCAGCCAAATACTCTAAAAGCAAGTTTATAAACGTGGAGGGAAAAACCGGAGGACCCGGAGAAAATTTCACGCGACCACAGGGAGAACACGCAAGCTCCAAAAATATAACAGGCATCAGGGTCTGGATCAAACCCACGACCTCCTGTATACCAAGCGAGGTAGTTAACATCTCATAGCCACCGAGCCTCTGGCCCCCAGGTTTAGGTGTCCTCATTGCGACTGAACACTTCTCCAGGCTGGTTGGTGCCTGCAAATATATCGACTTTTAATTCACGGATTGGCTTCATTTTGTTATTTGAATTGTCTTGCGTTTGTACCCTCCGCACGTACACAATGTCAATGAGAACCAGATAGACCGATGCGTGTGGGTGTTGTCATCGATCTTTATAAATTCACCAGTAGTTGTCTACACCACCTTTTTATCGGCTTAATTATCACACTCCGAGGGAGGCGATTTGATCGATTTTCAGTTGTACGCTTTGAGGCATGGAGCATCAATGTAAGAATCGATTGGATCCAATGACTCGACCTCTCATTACGTCTGCTAGGGATGTAGTCATTCGTCGATTATGTTAAATATATGAGCAATACACACATCTTTACATTCTATAGATTCATACTGCTACACATTCTATGTGTACTACGTGGGTAATTATAACTGAATCGTGACCGATGATCGGATCGATTTGATTGTGGAGGAGGTAATCGATGTTCTTAGGTTTTTTCCGGTAAAGTCACGTAGGTAAAAAATTAAAATTAATAAAAGTAAAATAAAAATAAAATAAAAATCACGACGTTTCGGAGGCAACACAAGCTTCCTGAAGACGGAAGCTTGTGTTGCCTCCGAAACGTCGTGATTTTTTAAAATTTTACTTTTATTAATTTTAATTTTTTACCTACGTGACTTTACCGAAAAAACCTAGGAATATGAATCATTACAGTCACGAAAGCTTCAAAATATAGAATTAAGGTAATCGATGCTTTCTTACTGAACGCAAGCAAATAGGTCCCGCAATGCCATGCCCACTCCCATCATGCCACTCTCTTCTCACTTAGTCCCCGTATCGTGTACATTTCAGAATCAGCAATCTTTATCTGGAGGAATCCGATGAGCTATGAAGCTCTTTTTCACAGATGTCCAGTAGGGGCAGGTCAGCAATTTATTTCTTCTTTCGGGGGAGGGGGGGAGTGGAGGTGGTGGTGGTGTACTGATTCGTACACTTCGCTATAAACCTGGCGACCTGAGTTCGATTCCGGCTGATAGCTGAACTGATCGTGGGCACCTCCCCACCAACCACCCCCGCCCCCGCCAGCCACTTCTACGAACTGCACAGACCAATATGGGGAAGTATGGTCAAACTGCCCCCATTTACCGGCAAGGTGTGGGGAAGCCTTCATCCATTGGTGGATTGAAACGGAGCTGCAAGTTACGAACTCGGGGGGCGGGGCACATTGCGATATATTTATGAAACGCTCGAGGCAAATCTGGGCGAATTCAAATAAACGCGTAGCATTGCAAGTGGAACAAGCAAAAAAAACGTATTTACAAAAAGACTAAACTAAAAATATTTTACACCGACAAAGTAAAGAGTACATACTATAATTTTTACACGTCAATGCCTACGTGAAAAAAAAAATTACCGGCCAATTCACGATGCTATCTGATTAAGCTCAATTGTCAACAAAGCATCACGTCTCACAGTCAAATTGCCATCGCGAGTTTACCTATCGTCGAGGCTTCATTGATCCAAACAGCATTATCATCATCAGAAGCAAAAAAGTTGACAGCATCATCCCGAAGACGGTTCATAGAAAATCACCCGCATTACCTTGGAGTTCCACTTACGGAGCGAGTGACATTTCGTATGGGACAAATGCAAAGGCATCGTCGGTGCACTCCCGCCAAAATGCCTCGCAGTGCTCTCTGCACCGGAGATCCTACGGTTTTTTTTCCCCTCCCAATACGAACTTTCATGCCCCCACCTGGGTGTGGGGCAGTGAGCCCCCAGTTTTCTTTGCGCCGAACTCGGGGCCGCTGCTGTTCGAGGAAATGTTGTTCCCCCCCCTTCGTGCCGCGGCTCGCTTTGAGTCGTAATTCGAAGAAAAACAAAAAAAGCACGAGATGAGCCAATTATAAATTGTAAGCACCCTTGCAAAAATTGGGGGTAAAGCAAGCTGGCGGTATGTTACGTTAACGAGGGAAAGAGTTGGAACCTCTTCATAACAGAGGTCGCAAACGGGTTTTGATTCCTTACCCGTACCCGTACCCAGCCGTACCTGTACCCTACCCGTACCTGGCCGGGTACAGGTAGGGTACGGGTAACGGGTACCTGATTGTGACCTCTGGGATGAAGCCATGTTGCAGGCGCGGGTGGGTTGATTCTAGGAACTTGAATTGTGAGAAGAGACAAGACGTTGGGAAATGAGTGACAAACAGTTACTCACCAGTGACTCACGGCCTACCCGTACCCGGCCGCACCAGGGTCGCAAACGGGTACCCGTACCCGGCCGGGTACGGGTAGCCAGGTATCGGGTAGGGTACGGGTATCGGGTACCCCGTTGCGACCTCTGCTTCATAAGTGACGGGAGCTTGGGGCCATTGCATTCTGTGCGGGCGCATGTAATTTACTTGTGTCCGTTCGCGCGTTTCGTGCGTGTCGTGTCCGCGAAAGGGGCCGTGGTGCAGTGGTCAAGCGCGTTGCGTTTTAAACTCGGCCACCCGAGTTCGATTCCCGCTCACGGCTAACAACGGTGACGAATTTCTGAACCGTTCCTTGGCCTCCTCTCGGTCGACTCAAATGAGTACCTTGTGTAATATCGCCACTGGGGAGACAAAGGTGGTCGGTCGTGGTGATGGCCACCCACTCCCTCGTGTGCCATGGCAGCCTTCATCGGTGCACGCCAAGAGCACTTGCCACAAAAGTATGTTCGGCTATACGGGAGGTCTTTGTCTTTGTTGTGTGTGCATTGTGTGTGTCTTGTTGCGCGTGTGTGCCATGGTTCCATGCAGGAACAGCAGCAGCTGGCGCAGGGCTGCAGCCGGGCCAGTGCATCGTCAAGGTGAACGGCTCGAACGTGAGCAAGGCGAGCCACGCCACCGTCATCGCGCACGTCACCGCCTTCCGCAGCCAGCGCCAGGCGCCGCAGGTTTGGGCAACGTGCACCTCGGACGAAGAGCTCCTCCCCCTCCCACCCCCTCCCCCCTGCTCCCTCGGTGCCAGAGGTCGCAAACGGGTTTTGATTCCCTACCCGTACCCGTACCTGGCCGGGTACGGGTACCCGTTCCCTATCCGTGCCCCGTACCCTACCCGAAATGAGTGACAAACGGTGACTCACCAGTGACTCACGGCCTACCCGTACCCGGCCGCACCAGGGTCGCAAACGGGTACCCGTACCCGTACCCGGCCGGGTATCGGGTAGCCGGGTATCGGGTAGGGTACGGGTATCGGGTACCCGGTTGCGACCTCTGCTCTGTGCGTCCCACGTGTGGACGCGCCCGTCCCATGAGTGGGTCGCATAAACGCGTGACCACGCGTCTAATTTGAAAGCTGCGCGTTTGATAATTAACGGATACGTTTTGAGCTCCAATCATGAGTCCAGTCGTCGTGCGAAGTGCCAGCTTTCCCAAATGTTGCACACTCGAAATGAGGGACGTGGGCAGGTGCTCGAAATCGAGGGCAAACACATTTATTGTGATTTAAAGCTTTCGTGACTGCAGGGATTCATATTCTTGGTTCTTTCGGTAAAGTCACGTAGAAGGGAAATAATAAAATAATATAAATTTTCTTGCTGTGGATATCACACCTGATGATGATTGCTTGTGTTGCAGTCGAAACGTCGTGATAATTTTTATTGTTTTATTTTTATATTATTTTATTATTTCCCTTCTACGTGACTTTACCGAAAGAACCAAGAACACATTTATTGTGGTTAATCTGTATAATGCAACAGCACGTAGTGTCACACACAGCAATCTTCACCGAGTCGCCATTAACCACGTGACTGGTATACACATCAGGTTAATCAATAACCCTGCCAGCCCCCCCCACAGGCCCAACTCAGTCATCACATGCTGGTGTTCACACGTGTATTGATGTACTGCACAGCACATAGGGAGTTATTAAAAGAGTGGTCCATTCCTAATGTGCCACACAAACACAACGTGAACTCACAAAGCATCAAAACGGGACCCGGACAACGTGACGAGTCCGCCGTAGCCAACGCATTCCCTTAATTCCGATGCCAAATATTTACAAAGTAAACGGGGTCCCGCATAAGGACGTTTTTTTTGTGGTCAACACCTGTTGGGCATGTGGAGTACCTGGAAGAAAAACTCACCTGCACTCGGGAATGCCACTGAACACCGCTAAATTGATCTTGAACTGAGTGCCGCTACTGGTGGAGATGGCGAGCGTTACGGCCGCAGCTGCGTGTCCCCGCGATGGACGACGAACGTTGAAAACTCTCCCGCACCGCACGTGGCCAATCGACCGTGCTAATCGGAGGACGCGACGGGTGCCGCGTGGGCGTGCAGGAGGACGTGCGCTGGGTGTACAGTTCCCCAGCGGGCCTTTCGGATGGCGAGACGGAGCGTCGTCTCGGAAACGGCGGCGTGCTGACGACGCCGTGCCGGAGCGACGGCGAGCCCTGCGCCTCGCCGTGCGGCTCCAGCCCAGCGAGGTCGTCGCCCTGCGCCAGGCGCCAGCTGCCGCTCGTGCCCTCGCTCGCCTACTCGTTCAACTCGGGCTCCTGCTGCCCGCTGGACGACGCGTCGTTCGGGACCGACCTCATCTCGGAGCTGGCCGAGAGCAAGCTGGAGGAAGGTGCGTGCGTGACATGCGTCTTGGCATAGAAAAACTAAACTATGATTTTTTTTTTTTCTCACCAGGTAAGGCCCCACTGGGCTATACAGCTCTCTTGTCGGAAGCGCCCTGGTCAAGTATGCTAGCTCAACCACGTGGCTTATCACGTGTACATTTATAGCAGCCACATCCTCTCTAAGGTCACCCCCATAGTGCACTTCCTGCCTGTCACTCTGCTCGATTTTCCTTTCTGCCATCCATCGCTTCCTCGAGGCAATTGCCGGCAGAAATGAACATTGATGCGGTGTTCGTCTCTTGCTTACGGCCCTGAGGCAGGGGAGGAAATTCCACATTTTTATGGCAGAGCCGAGTCCGTCCATAGGACAGCCACTGTTGAATGCCCCACAACGTGGTACTTCTTCGACCTTGAAGGGATGCGAGTATTCTTGCTGTGAAAGTACTGAAATTGTTTTACTGCATTAATGCGTTTCTGTGAATGTCTATATACTCCCATTGTAAGCACGTTTGTGTGCTATGAAAAGCACCTTTAATAGCAATTTTTTTTAAAACCACGTTACACTTTTCTCTTTATATTTGGACAACATTATATTTATGTGTGCACATGCAGAATTTTTTTTTTCAATTTAAGAAGTACGAGTCTTTATTTGTTTTAAAAATGCGGATTAATTGTACTACTCACAGGTGGAACTGAGATTATCTGGGTTTTGTTGGTATAGGCAAACGTTGTATTATTTACTCTTTGGTTCTTTCGGTAAAGTCACGTAGGTAGAAATAAAATAAAATAAATAACGACGTTTCGATCGCTTGTGTTGCGATCGAAACGTCGTGATTTATTTTATTTTATTTCTACCTAAGTGACTTTACCGAAAGAACCAAATAGTATGGATTCCTGCAGTCACGAAAGCTTCAAATCAAGGTTGTATTATTTACTGCAGTTGCTAAGCACAGGGCCTCTTTAACACAAAGCCTTTATCAACAAATCGATAACGTACCACTTAAAAAAAACTCGTTTCTTTAGAACTGCTTTTTGTGTTTAGTTTGTCTGTCCTTCCCCTGCACCTCTGATTAGCACTGTTGGCTACGTACGGTGCGAAAGAAGTTCAACGTACATGCACATGCACACACACAGATACGTAGCGCTGTGAGTGAGGACCTGGCTGGGTGGCTCTGTGTTTAGAGCGCTTGACTGGCAGTCAGAATATTGTGAGTTTAAACCCCCCGTTCAGAACGACTTTGGTCCTATCACACCTCCACGGTCAATAGAATGTGACCGCTTCGCGTGCAATCAAAACAGTCGGTGTTCTATTTCGATTTAAAGCTTTCGTGACTGCAGGGATTCATCTTCTTGGTTCTTTCGGTAAAGTCACGTAGAATGGAAATAATAAAATAATAATAAAACATAATAAAATCATTCTTTCGACGTTTTGGCCACAACGCAAGCAGCCGTCCTCAGGTGGAGAACAGGTTTTATTATTTCCATTCTACGTGACTTTACCGAAAGAACCAAGAAGATGAGTCGGTGTTCTTTGGATAGACTGGTACCTGCCATGGAAATGTGGAATTTCTACCAACGTCTCAGGGCAGTTGGTGGTGATAAGCACTCCTCCCGATGCTCGTTTGAGCGAGGAACCGACGATTATTTGACGGGGCGTTGCACGAGGGTGGAAAGAGATGGAGGCATTTCCTTCCGAACTTCAGGAGTGGTTGTTCTGCTCTATGGACTGAAAGGACCTCAGCTCAGTTTCCACCCACGACTAAGGTCAGTGGTGAGTGAACTCGGATGGGGTGCCCCTTCTTCCTTCACCAACCCACACTGATCATTGTGGTGAATACTCTGTGGTTTTTTCGGTAAAGTTACGTAGGTAAAATATCAAATAAAACAAATGAAAAGAACTAGTTCAAGTTCAAGTTGTGAGCCATTCGGCTCTTAAATCGGGTGCAACCGCAACAAACAAAAAACAAAAACATGAACAAAAAAACATCTTAAAGTGAATATGTGACTGAGTGCAAACAGAAAATCCAAGAAAAGACAGCAAAATATTGCAGAAAAAAACACCGTACACCAACGCTGTGTGCAAAAATCCCAGTGGGATGCAATTAAATCACGACGTTTCGGGCGCAACACAAGCATCCTTCTTCAGGTGGAGACAAGGTAGCGAAAGCACAACCGCTTAAGTGTGTCTAAGAGATGGCTGTGACGAGGAATTATATAGTCGCGGGGGATGGAGGGAGGGGAGAGGGCATGGTGAGTGTGTGGGCGGGCTGTGGACTGGGAGGCAATGATGTGAGGAACGGAGAGGGCGTTGGGAGGCAACGAGACATTGTGGTGAAGTATGGTAAGAAAAAAACATGACGATGGTGCCTTAACAAAGGGTTGGAAATCATAATTATATGATGCACTTCGCCCCCCCCCCCCCCCCCCACAAGCTAACCCTAGTATGTATACTTAAACAATTTTTGGGGTTGCATCTTATGGTCTTTGTCTAGTTTTAATACGTTATTGACACCGGGCACAAGTTTTGGGTGTGTGTTACAATTCCGGCGCATCTTATAATACAGTTAATATAGTACTGTAATCTTAAATGCTTGTTGTCTGAACATCTTAAAATAGGATCCCAGAGCTTAGGAAATTGTTTGCGTAGGTTCTGGCCGTCTGAGAAATCTGTACATCTTACAAATTCCGCAAGCGTTGTGAGATGCAAATTGCATGCAACGACGCTATCTAAAAACGCTGTTCTTCTTATTCTTGCAGCAGTAGCAGTAACAAAACAAACCCTAACCAAACACAACCTCTTGCCCCCGCTGTCTCCCGCAGCAGAGGCGTTCGAATCGTCCTTGGACGGCGACTTCTTCCGCGGCTTGAGCTGGGACCTCGGCAGTGAGGCTCCGGCACGGCAGCCTCCACAACAGCCGCTGCCGCCGCCGACTCCACCGCCGAAGGGAGCCGCGGCTCGCGACGACGCGGAGGAGGGGGAGCGGCGCGGTGGCCCGGCCGCTTCGGCGGCGGCGTCGGCGTCGCCGTCGGTCGGCGAGGGCGAGGGCGTGAGCCTGACGGTGGACAACACGCAGCTGGAGTACGGCGTGGCGTACGAGTTCGAGCGCACCGCCGGCATGCGCTGCCACGTGCTTGAGAAGATGTCCGAGCCGCGGGGGATGTTCCTCCTGGCGGCGCAGGTGAGATGGCGGGGGACGGACGGGCCACGAGCGTCGTCCGTTGGTGGGCTGTTCGTTGGGGGGGGGGGGGGCAACGGGTGTGCTCCGGGGGGGTGTCTGCAGGAATTAAAATGAACAAGCAGCAGTGGGAAGTAGAACAGCAACAAAAAAACAAAACCCCCAAACAATGAAAAAAATACTAAACTCCAAATATTTTACAGCCACAAGATAAAGAGCCAAATCTTCGTTATTTTTTACACTTTAATGCCGACATAAAAAAAATGGTTTTGCCTATTAACGTTGCTATCTGAGTAAGCTCAAATGTTAAAGCAGCAAGACTCACAGTCAAACAACAATAGTGAGCCGACGTATAATCCAGGCTTCATTGATCCAATCAGCATCATCATCATCATCAGCAGCAGCGTAATTGACAGCATAATCGCAATACGGTTGATGGATAAGCACCTGTGTTGCCTTGGAATTTCACCTTTGGCCTGAGTGACATTTGTGCACCCTTTCCAAATGCCTGGTAGTGCTGCAGTATTGAACGTGCTGTGTGCCCTTCTTATGGGCGGGGATGGAAGTGAACTTCTGACTCGTCAAACCCTGGCGCGGCATCGCCAGCGACGGCATCACATCTGGTCTGAACCTATCCCGGATGCGCCTGTGCGCTTGAATGCACGCTTGCGTTTCTCGTGATGTAACGATCGCTGCAGCCACTCCGTGGAGCTCCTTTGCAAGCCTGCCCATCATCCTGTAGCCCACCAACCAGTCGCTCTGCTTCACTTCCCCCTCCCTTCTCTTCCTCCGCCTACCCTCTGCCCCCCTCAAATCTGTCTCTGGAAGAGAGCCAGATGCGTCCTATTTATGGAACGGCACCCGAGTGCGTCCCATGTACGACGTGGTGTGGTTATAGGGCATTTTGTTTCACTTAGAGTCGCTCGGTTCTGTTTGTTTGAAATTTTGCGAACGGCTGGCCTGCGCGGTATGTCGAGAGAGGGCACGTAGCGCTTTGATTTCCCCGCAGTGCCTACAAACATACTGGTTCGGCACTGACACGTCTGTTCATGATGGCGATGATACAGTGAGGAGGTGAACGGAGTTATGTACTGGTTTACTCTTGCAAGCATTGCTGTGGGATCACTTCACTTAGACGTGACTTGCGTGTTCGTCGTGATAATCTCGATACTAAGCAAGGGATTGGCTGAAGCTAATCGTGGCCACGTTCCCCTCTGGGCAAGAGCCGTGAGGTTTTCTACTGCCGTGCTTGTTTTTTGAGTGATTAATAAAGAAATAAAATTCAGAAATTTCACCTTTGAATTGTCAAATACACACTAACTATTAACTATTTAAATATTAATTATTATTATTATTTTTACCAGATAAGGCCCACTGAACTATTTATTTGGCCACAAATAATAGCTCCACAAAGTGGCTGATCATGGGGAAATTAAGAGCAGCCAAATACTCTAAACGAACAATGATTCTAAGGGTGGACGGGAAACCCAGAGGACCTGGAGAAAAAGCCACGTGACCACGTGGAGAGGAACATGCAAACTCCAAATATACGGGTACCGTCAGGGTTGTGGATCGAACCCACGACCTCCTGAATACCAGGCGAGATAATTAACATCTCGCCACTGTGACACCACCGTGGCCAAACTGATCTTTCACCAACATAATAGTGGGTGGTGGGGAGGGTCACCGCCTGAATGTCGTGAGCCTCCACGAGCCAGAGACCGTAATTACTGACGTTTGAGGTCGGACGTTCACCGTACCAGCTGCTGCACGACTTGGCAGGAGGAGGAAGGGGTGGGTGGGGGGGGAAGTGATGGCGAGGTGCGTTGGCCACGATGAACTCTTTAAACGTGAACTTGAGAGGTTCCCCCTGTCAAGCTTGAGGAGCTGCGTTTGAATGGGGGTTGTCACGTGGCGGTCACTGTTGTTGATTAGCGGAAGCTTAGACACCCCCCTCCTCTCTGTAAAATCCCCACTGTGTCCCAGACAAACGTGTTTAGCTGGTGGGCCAATGTAACTCTGATAGATTTAAAATTGATTCCTACTCGCGGGACGTGCGTTGCATTGCTGCGTGTGAGGCTGGGGCTCACGCCTGAGCGATGGGTCGCGCCGCCAAATTTTCCTCGGAATCTTGCAACGTAATCATCGCCTGCAGCGGCTTTGTCCGCATCTCGGGCGAGTGGTTACGTGATGAGGAAATTAAACGGCGCCTTCTCTGCTTGCAACTGGTTGTAATCATTCACACACAAGCGATTCAGTTGCACGCATTTTGGTCGCTCAGGTTTGGAACTGCCGTTGGAATGTATTATTATTTCCAGTTGTTATGTTGGACAAAATTGGTTCTCGTAAACTCTGCAGCCACCTCAGGCTGCTACATTCACCACAGTAGCAAAAAAGAGGAATGGATTCTTGAAATGAGCCACAACCCCTGATTGCGACAGTTCATTGTACAGGCTTGGTAGATGCAGTACAGTCAACGGTGGCGAGATGTTAACTACCTCGCCTGGTATACAGGAGGTCGTGGGTGCGATCCCGATCCTGACGCCTGCTGTATATTTGGAGTTTGCATATTCTCTCCGTGGGAGCATGGATTTTTCTCCAGGTCTTCCGGTTTTCCCCTCCACATTTAGAATCAACTTGCATTTTAGACTATTTGGCTGCTATAAATTCCCACTCACCACTGATGTCGTTAGCTGTGGCCGAGTTGAGGTCGTCAGGTTCACGGTGCGGTGTTTATCTACGGGTCAATGCCGGTCGATGGGGGAGCTGCCCGTGACAAAGTAGAGATCATCTCATCCAGATAATTGGACACTGAAAAAAAAAAATCTTTCCAGCTTAGCCCAGCAGCTCCGAGACCACGGATGCATGTGGCCAGAACGTTACTTAACTCGCCGTGCAATGTTTTCTGCACGTCTGGCAAGTTGAAAGATGTCGAGCGGTGGCCAGTGTGGCTTCTCGCTTGATGGCATCGGCGGAAGGTGGCAATTCTGGCGCGTCTCTTTTGTGCCCTTTAAACAAAAACAAAAAAACCCGTCGCGAGTGACCGTTGCCAGGTCGTTTCATATCCGACCACGACCCCCAACACGCGCGTGCCGTGAGCTTCGCCAGCAAAGCCCCCCGCAGCTTGTCAGCTTGTCATCGCCGCCAGCGGGAACGAACGGCAGAGTGGGGGGGGGGTAGTGACGCGGGTGAGTGTGTGCGCGCGCAGGCAACGCTGTACGAGCGCATTGTGGACGCAGCCATCGCACAATGGAGCGAGGTCGGCAAGAGTCTCTTGGGGTGGGTGGGGGGAGGGGTTTAGTCAAACCATCTGCCCCAGTGCTGTCTTGCCCCAATGCCAATGTCTCGATTGGTGCAGTAGACACCTCGGCTGCTTTGTTAGTTTCTCACCCCCCCCCTTTCCTCCACCTTCCGGCCACACTCCAGTGGAAGGTGATGAAACCTCCTGGGTAGCCTGTGCAAGGTTACGTTTGTTTGTTTAACCAGGTGAAAGAGCTCACGAGACCCCCGGTGTATCATCATTTGCGAGAGTCACCTAGGTCATCGAAGCTGACAAAAGCGAAACAAATAAAATAGAGCCAATGAAGCAAAGACATCTGCGTCAACATGAAGAAATGGAAAACATTTCGCAAAGTGCAAATAAATGTTCAATAATACATTCCTTGGACCGCAAGTCGGTTCGTGCAGATTATTTTAAGACTCATCGTAGTGGTGTGAGCACTGCACTACAAACTCGGTGACTTGATTTCGATTGCCAGTCACCATTAACATCAGTGACAAACCTGATGGTCCACTCAGCCTTAAATGAGTGGTATGTAAACATCGGCTCAGGGGAGATGGGGTGTGTCGCAGGCTACAACGCTGCTTAATAGGCGCTCGCTAACATCATGCGCCACGTCATTTCTTGTTGTTGTTGTTTGTGGAATGTGTTTTGGTTTAGGTCCCAGTGATCCAGCTGTTATACTTTGGCAGTGATAGGCAAACGCAGTACATTCACCCCAGGTCTGGTCTAGACCACCGCTACATGTTTTACTCAATCTAAAATGAGTAGCCTGAGGACGGCTGCTTGCGTTGAGGCCAAAACGTCGTGAGAATTTTATTTTATTATGTTTTACTTGTATTATTTTATTATGTTTACATTTTATTATTTTATTATTTCCCTTCTACGTGACTTTACCGAAAGAACCAAGCATATCCCTGCAGTCACGAAAGATTTACATCGAAATGAGTAACCTCGTGATGTCGTGTGTCAATATCAGTGCTGTGAGGCTATGGTAGTTCGTGTTGCGTGTGGTCATGGACGTACGGGTCTCCTCCATGTGTTGTGCTGGCCTCAGTAATAGGAAGCTCACGAGCAAAACTTGCCCAAAACTGTCGACATGGCCCACGTGTGGGTTGTGTGCATGCATTGATGAGAGCAGTTCTCTTTTTTGCGACATTGCATGAACACACCTCCCGCTTAAAAAAAAATAACAACCAGAGAGTACACGTAATTGCCATCCGTACCTCTGTCCGCGACACACTCGCCAATGGCGTTTTCTTCAGTCAAGTGCCGTCCTCCGAAGAAACCGTAGATGAGAAACACCCCCTTCAATAAAGTTGGTACGGTCCGTGGCTAATTTAAAACACGTGCGTGTCCTCGCAATGGCTCCTAATGGACACACAGGTGTAGGCGGTGTTGACCGACCGTTTCAAGTTACACACGGAGGAGGGTTTTTTTTATTGCCATTTCACTTTTTGGAACTCCCAACCACATGGCCTGACACTGTCCAACACTGCACGCTACGATTATCGGGTGCTGTGAGGTGATGCCTCAAACGCGGAGACCAAAGGCTCCACCTGTTCTGGTTTTTGGAGACCGCCTGCTGTGCTTGTGAAATGTGTATTTATGCACCGGTTGGGTTTAGGAATTTGGTGGTGCCTGTCCAGAAATAATGAATATGTAAGCAGCTTGAGTATTGCAAACACAGTTGGTACCCTTTTTTTGGTCGTGTCCACGCGTCTGATGCTTTTGGCAATGGGACCCATTGCATTCAAAAACATCGCCCCTGCGTGGGCTGATGTGGCGATTGGGCGATGTCGCATGCCTAGAATGGTGAGGGGCAGAGTTCATTTGAGAGGCCACCCACATTTATCTGTGGCAATGAAAGAAGAACACTTTAATGTTCGGCTTACGGCTCGGGGGGGCAGACTCTGCGAATGGGCCTGCATGCGATGATGTTTCACTGTCGCCATAAGAGGGTGGTGCCTCCCGCTTACCAGCTACTGGCAGCAACTTGAACACTGCATGGATCAACAGTTTTCAGCAGCAGTTGCGATGGCCATGGCAAGCGAATCATAGTTAAATTTCTCTTTCAAAGGGGCCGCTGTGTGCAATTGTGCGTGTGTGTGCGCGTGTGTCTACGCATGGCGCAACGGGTGCAGTGCCCCGAGTTTGATTCCCGCTCACGGCCAACACCAGTGGCGATTATTTGAACCGGTCCTGGGCCTCCCCTAGGTCGACCCGGCCTCAAATGAGTACCTGTAAACATCGCTGCAAGGGAGACAAAAAGGCGGCCGGGCGTGGTGCTGCCCACCCGCCCCCTCGTGTGCCACGCCGGCCTTCATAGGTGTCGCTCGCTAGCAGCACTTGCCCCAACAGCCCGCGAAGGCTACACGGGGGATCTTTATCTGACGTACGCTTGGCCGCCCCGCAGGTGCTTGAGATGCTGAGCGCGGAGGATGAGCGCCTCGCGGGGGAGACGTCCGTCGCGTCCGCACCGCCCGGCCGCCCCCGCGACTCCGCCACCACGAACGCCGCCACCTCCTCCTCCTCCTCCTCCACGTCGTCCAGCGAGACGAGCGTGGACAGGGCCGGCTCGGACGGCCGCGATGGCGAGAGCGAGGCCGCGTGCGACGGGACGGCCGTGACCACGGTCGGCGAGGGCGCCGCGCGTCTGCGCGACAGCACCACGCAGCAGCTGAACAAGCGCATCGTGGCCTACAAGAAGGTGATTGTGAACGGTCGACCCGCGCAGGCCTTCGCGGGTTACTCCGTTGACAGCGTGGAGCGGGTAGTAGCGGCTTGCACGCTGCGATGCGAACCGCGGTGACCTGAGTTTGATTGCCGCTCTCACGGGGCAAAATGTGGGATGAATAGCTCGGCCGGTTCTGGGTCTCCTTACTGCCACCTGGGCCTTAATGGAGTAGGGGAGCCACGGTGGCGAGATGTTAACTACCTCGCCTGGTATGCAGGAGGTCGTCGGTTCAATCCCGACCCTGACGCCTGCTGTATATTCGGAGTTTTTGTGTGTGTCTCTCTCTCCCTCCCCGTGGTCGCGTGGATTATTCTCTGGGTCCTCCGTTTTTCCTCTCCACATTTAGAAACATGTATTCAGAGTATTTGGCTGCTAAAAATTTCCACATGATAAGCCACTTCATTGCCAACCGTACTATTCAGAGGTGCGGGGGAAGGAGAGCAAATTAATTACAAAGAGCAGTTCTCAGGAAATAAGTTTTAAATCTAGATTTTTAAGTGCATAGCTCCATTGGCATCCTAATACCAGAAGGAAGAGCATTCCAGATGGCCCCAGAACCCCTTTGAAAGCGTGCGATGTGGTGACCGTCTCTGTTCGATGGTTCGCCAAAAGCCGCTGCGAGGTCTTGGTGCTTCTCCTGTCACAATAACTAGACCACCACTTTTGATAACCCTGCTCTTCATATCGATCACTATCATCCTGTGTACAATGTGTATAATTGTTGTGAAGCGCCTTTTGATTAAGACACTTTATTAATCTACATAACACAAGATACGGTCTTAGCCCAGTCAACAATGGCCACAAGACAAATGTGTGTGTTGCTATTATTTTCTCTTTGCTTGGCTTCGTACAGAATCAATCAGAATATTTACTTATTACTGGAGGAATCTGATTAGCTACAAAGCTCTTTTCCACAGATGTCCAGTAGGGACGGGTAAGAACGTTACGCTCCGCTCCGAGGGTTAACATGTACCGTGTGGTAAGGGGACTCGTCACAGGGCATGAATGTTGGCCATGTCGTCGTAGTGTTAGATCAGAGTGGAGGTTGCGTGGTTCATCTTCAAGGGGGCCCATTCTCTCATGTGGAGTGATGCTCTTCTGTCTGAAGGAGTTCAGACACAGATACAACTGCAGTAGATCAATTTGAAGATTAAAGCATGTAATTGAGAGCAGTCGTCGGGAAAAGTCTTCACGATTATAACCATTTGACAACGTTGCCTTTTAAACTATGTATTTAACGCAACTGACACAGTGGTTAATTTACAACGCTGTAGGCCCACTGCCCAGAGTTTGATGCCCCCCCCCCGCCACCCTTCACCAACCCGCACTGTGACCAGCGTGGTGAAGTATGGTGAAGTAATCCACGCGATCGACACGGTATAGGATACGGCATTCGCATTTCGGATAGTGGCGGTCATGAATCGGAGTAAATTCAGAGAAAATATAGAAATTTGACCGTAAACCACGTTTTACAATGCGATGTCTCCAATTAGTGAAAAGTTAAAACAGCTAATATTCGGCTGCAAGCCAAACCAGTGTTTAAATGCACGCACGTGTGTGCATACAAATGTTTATACATACACGTGCATATGACACATGCCAGAGCTGTTGGAAATAGGCCAGCCCCCCCCCCAGCATTACGACTCTCAAGAAATGGATGTTGTCAAAGCGATGGATCCCGGGTCCCACACGTGTGGTAATGTGCCTCTCTGTTGCGGAAGAAGTGGTTCCCGGGCCGGAAGCTGTGATGCTTCAAGGCCTCCCTCTAAGGGTGTCTGTCTGTGGCGCTGTCGGCTGACTCAATTACACATACTCTTAGTTCTTTCGGTAAAGTCACGTAGGTAAAAAATGAAATAAAAAAAGAAAAACAATAAAATCACGACGTTTCGGAGGCAACACAAGCTTCCGTCTTCAGGTGAAACTGTCACAGCAAAATATCTGTATTACTTGATACAGATATTTTATTGTTTTTATTTAATTTTTTACCTACGTGACTTTACCGAAAGAACTAAGAGTATGAATCCTTGCAGTCACGAAAGCTTCAAATCTAGAATTACTCAATTACAGTTGATGACCAAATACGGGCGGCTGTGTCTGTCCGCTTGTCGACAAAGTCATGGATTCGTAGAAGCGGGAATTTAATAAAATAACATTTCAGGCCGGTGGTCTGTTCGGGTTTTTGGCCCGCAACATATTTCGGCATCCCGCAACGCTCCACATCCATTGCGACCTCTCCCCACGTGGCGTGTGATGTTAGTCGCCTGCCTATTGGAGTCCACCGCCGAAATGGAAACTATTCGGTGAAACAAATTGAACCCTGAATAGAAGAGGCGGTACAGTACAGGCACATAAAGGCCTGTCGTGGTGAATTTATTCAATGATTAACATGGATCCTTAACCTTATAGTGAATGAAAACTCAATACATTCGTCAATAACAATGGCTTGAAGATAAAAAAAAGAGTAATTTTCCCTTCTTCAAGGCACATAGAGAAGCCAGACACAAATAGTCGTGTACGTTATGATACATGCATGGAATCTTGGAAATAGATTTGCGGTGTATGCAAATTATATGCAAATTGGCACGCTGATGTTGCGTTTAGGCTCGTGGAGCGAACTGAACTCTACAGATAGGAAACATGCGAACCACTATGTATGGGATCGTTAAAACAAGACATTTAAAATCTCTTCTTGGCTTGAATCGTGGCCTTGAAATGTGACATATCTTCAATTGCTACTTGTATCACAATAATAACAAAAATTTACATTCCTTTGTTGGTCCACTGCTGAATGATGGCCTTCCCTGCGCCATGTCAGTCACGGGGGGTTGTGCGACCGTACTTCACCACGCTGGTCAGTGTGGGTTGGCTTATGTGGGCGGAGAGGCTTGGACGACTGATGTTAGCCCTGGTCAGGAACACAACTCTGGCGGGCCAGGTTCCCAGTGCAATTCATTAACGCGACCAACTAACACTGCGGTTAGAGTGCTCAATACAACATCGGATTGTTACGATTGTAATTAGTGGTTGGTGCTTGGCTTTGTTGCGTGTATGTATCTTGAACTTCTTTCGCACCGTACGTAGCCAACCGTGCAAATCGGAGGTGCGGGGGAAGGACAACAAACTAAAACACAAGAAGCAGCTTTAAAGAAACACTTTTCAGTCTAGATTTAAAAAGCGCGATGCAGTGGGCGTTTTTTGTTCGGTGAGTAGCCAAAACCTGCTGCGAGGATGACCGGAGTTTTGCTTTGATGGTTTATGCTTCTTGACGAGATCAGCAAAGGTATTGTGGTTCATTTGTGGCAAGTACTTCGTGTGCAATGAGTGGATTTGTTCAGCATCCGGAAGCCAATGGAGCTCAGGGGAGCACCAGACGGGACACGGTCGGATCTTGCAGTACCTGTCACGAAACGTGCCAAATAATTTTCTACACGGTCGATTCAAATTGGTACGACTTTGTGTGTAGTCAATTGTGATTATTATATACAGATACGAAACTCTGCCTTGGGAACACGGGGTTTATACCGCGAGCTCAGGACTTACGAGTGGAGGAGAGCGAAGCTCCCATTGCTTGTTTTTAGAAAGTAATCGTAATTGATACACTTAGGTTTTTTCGATTAAATCACTTAGGTAAAAAAATAAATAATAAAAATAAAAGAGAAATAATAAAAGAAATACAATTATTATTTCTATTAAAATAAGAGAAATAATAGTATAAATAAAAGTATTATTATTTATATTATTATTTATATTATTTAAATTTTTATTATTCATTTTTCACCTACTTGACTTTACCGAAAAAACCTAAGAGTATGAATCCTTGCAGCCACGAAAGCTTCAAATCTAGAATTAATCGTAATTGGCCTATCCACTGCTGTATGAAGGCCTCTTGCACGCAACGCCACAATCCGCGTCACGCCTGTGTGCGAGCCAATCGCTTCGCTCCATCTCCACGGTGGTTGGCCCCTTGCGTGCGCTCTCGCTCCTCTCCGTTGCCACTCGGTTAGCGAGGAGAGCTGTCGCCGTGGTTAGAGTGCTCTCTGGAAAACCGTGAGGTCACGAGTTCGAATCTGTCTCCAGTCTTGTTCGACCGGGCCATCTTTCTCTTTTAGCGATCGCCGTGCTCGCCTACCAAAGTCACGCTGACTTTCTCTTCAACGGTCAATGTGACGCCTCCGTTTTGTGTGCTTGCTTGAGAAGGTTAACGTGTTTTTTTTCAGACAACCGAAACTTAGTGAGACTTTTAAAAAATGAAGACTGAGAGCGTGAACAAACAAGAAAATGGGACAAGAACAAAAGTCTTTAAATGGATTTGAGCTGGATAGGAATTGCTGAGGGGTTTGGGGAATAGGAGGCTGGCTGTGTGTGTGTGTGCGCTCAGAGGTTTCCAGTCCGTTGACTTGCGTGTGATTCTGCTCTCAAAACGTCTCCCACGAATGTAAAAAAAACTACTATTGCCGTCCACCGCTGCTTGGCTTACCCTCGTTTTGCGTTTGGCCTCAGATGCACTTTAGGTGCCTTTTTTAAAAAGAAGACTTTGTTCCCCATTGATTTTCGTTCGCAGTGCAATGGATCATTTTGTAGCAGATTGAATATTAAAATAGAGTTTCCGCTATGTTTCGGTACTTTATACCGTATTCCATTTGGGGTTGCCTCTTATAACGTGATAGATGTGTGTGGGGGGAACGACGGACCTGGCGACCCAAGTTCGAGTCCCGCTTACGGTCAAAACCAGCGATGATTTTCTGATTTAGTCCTGGGCCTCCCCTAGATTGACTCAGCCTCAAATGAGGATGCGATGAGTACATGTCGCCACAGGGAGACAAAGGCGGCAGGCCGTGATGCTGCCCACCCCCCCCACCCCCTTCTGTGCCGTACCGGCCTTAATAGGTGCTTGATTAGAGCACTTGCCCCAACAATCTGCTAAGGCTATATGGGGGGAGGGGGGGGGTCTTTGTCTTTGTGTGTGACAATATTTCTAGAACTTTATTGTGACCGGGCACAAGTTTTGGATGCGTTTTACTTTCCAGGAGGGGCATCCTAATCCAGAGAATACGGTAACAATTCACTCACAAACTCTCTGTAATAATTTCACACATTTAACAATGCGATGTCACGGGGTACAATGACAGTTGAAAATAATTTATTCGCACGTTGATTTTTACTGTCCGAATTCGATGCCTGAACTTGAGAGAACAGGAATGGATTTCGTTTTACCTCCAGCTGTGCATTCGCCGAGGCAAAGTGTGTGTGTATGACTTGCCGGCCGTGATACGTCATTCATATTTACCACGATGATGAGCCAACAATGTCTGTGTGTCCCGCGCGTGACGTCACTCCACGTCGGCCAGCCCCCCACATTAATAATCATGAGCAGGTGACGTCATCAACATGGACCCCGCCCTCATTAATACTCATGAACAGGTGACGTCATCCACATGAACCCCGCCCTCATTAATAATCATGCACAGGTGACGTCATCCACATGGACCCCGCCCTCATTAATACTCATGAACAGGTGACGTCATCCACATGGACCCCGCCCTCATTAATAATCATGAACAGGTGACGTCATCCACATGGACCCCGTCCTCATTAATAATCATGAACAGGTGACGTCATCCACATGGACCCCGCCCTCATTAATACTCATGAACAGGTGACGTCATCCACATGAACCCCGCCCTCATTAATAATCATGAACAGGTGACGTCATCCACATGGACCCCGCCCTCATTAATAATCATGATAGGGTGACGTCACTCCACATGTAGCACCCCCCCCTCATTAATAATCATGAGCGGGTGACGTCACTCCACATCGAACAGCTCCCCACATTAATAATCATGAAGAGGTGACGTCTTCCAAATGGACACCCCCACCATTAATATTAATTAGCGGGTGACGTCACTCCACATGGGGGGGGCGAGGCGCCTCCTCCCCCCTCCTCGGCGTCAACTTTCAACCCTCACTACAAAGGCAGAACCCTCACGTCACGTGATCTCCGTCACGCTGTTGAGACATCAAAGTAAAAAGGACGTCATGATGAACAAGGGATTATAACCTTTAAATGAAATAAGTCTTTGTCGCCACGGCCTTACAAATTGCACACGAATTGATGCAATGAATATTACTTCCCGGTCTGCTTTTCGCTTGCAAGTTTCAGATTTACTGAAATACACCCGTCATTGGACGGGCAAACGGCTAGTTCATATATAAGGCACAATGTTTTCGTTTGTTAGGTGAAACGGTAGCCATCATAGAAACATCGTACGCGCACGCAAAACACACGGCGCGTTGTTAAAAAAGAACGTCTTACATTTTTGAGGCTACCAGCAGGTTCAAATCAAAAATCGCTTGCCAATGGCAACAACGTTTATGTGTTCCCTGCGCTTGTTTGTGCCCAGATTTTTCATTCAACCATAGCCAGTAACAATGAATGCTTTAAAACGACGCGAGTATTACACCCACGTTTTCGGATGGAGACTCCTTTCGGGAAATGCGCCTGTGCGTGTGTGTGCGTGTTACACTTACGGTAGTGCGGTGTGGAGGGTTAGCGTTCTGCACTACGATCCCGGCCACCCAGGTTAGATTCCTGCTCACGGTCAACACCCAGTGACGATTATCTGAACCGGTCCTGGGCCTCTCCTAGGTCGACTCAGCCTCAAATGAGTACCTGGTGCGGTGTGTAAACATCGTCACTGGGGAGATCAAGGCGGCCGAGCGTGGTGCTGGCCCTTCGTAGGTGCTCGCTAACAGAATTTGCCTCCACATTCTGTTCAGGGGGGGGGGGGGGGGCATCTTTGTGTTTGTTCCACTTTACGGAGGGTATTCTGCTGGGACTGAGCGCAAGAGGCATGTTGAGAACGCGTCAGTTTGCATGAACGCATGGGCAATTCGCTTATTTCCAGTCGGTAATTTCATGGTCTCTCAGTGAGGGGAAAATGTGACCAATGACCAACAGACTGTGACAAAAATAAGACTATGTTTGAATTTCCCTTGCAGAATTTTGTTTTGTTTCCCTTGAAAGTTGGCGCTCAATCCCAACTTGCTTTTTTTCTCAAAACGCGTCGATATGGTTTTAACAATTGCAAACTCAAACTTTATATATACAGTTAAATCGATCAATTATGGTAATCGATCAATTATACAATTGTAAGTGCTCAATTCTACTCGCGTATGGCTCAAGTGTATAAAATGAAATGCCTCTTCTAGATTTGAAGTTTTCGTGACTGCAAGAATCCATACCCTTTGGTTCTTTCGGTGAAGTCACGTAGGTGAAAATTTTAAGTAAAAAATGAATAAATAACATAAATAAATAAAATATACGTAAAAAATGAAATGCCTCTTTCTATTTGACATCATATTTTCAGCAATTTCCATTACCCGAAACCCAAACCAACTTTTGTAAAATCTCTTATCCGTGAATCATTATTCAAATAGGGTTTTCACCTAATTAGAAGTGGTCAAGCAGTGATGGCAAATTCATCGGGATATTCGCGTTTATCCATGATTAAGAGGGGTAATTTGGGTGTGGTCGGATGAAAAAATGTATCCTCTTATCATTGTCTAACCGTGGATATCAGGGGTAATGTTTATGGAGAGGCGCAGATAGTAAAATCTACCCGCCATGCCCACACTTAACGCCCCTCCAAGGCGACGCAGATAAGGGACATTTCACCGTGCATTAGTTCCTTTGAGATTTGTATTCTTTACACGCGGTGTGTATAGTACAGCCACGTTGTGCTCCAGTTGGAGCTCGGCATTTGGAAGGTTGTCGGTTCAAATCCCAGTTGAGGTTTGACTCAGCCCATCATCGTTTCCAGAGAATAAAATAGGTACCACTATGTGAGAAGTCAGTATTGTTCATTGGGGGTGCCATGATAAATATATATCTCTGGTTCAGATGAGCAGGGAGATACTTAAATGGATCTAAACTCGTATCAACTTAAATAGATGTTACATGTTTTGCAGCAAGTATTTATTTCCCCCCCAGACGTAGCAATGTGGTCACACGCGCGCACACATTTGACATCATACATTTCAGCCCGTGACCTCAAATTGTGAAGAGCAAGCCCCCTGTCAATAAATAATGACATCAGTTTTACATAATAGCTACATTTCCGAAGGCAAAGAGAAAAAAAAACTCCAAAGATTTATTTTGTTAACGATTATTTATTTCTGCCCGATACGCTGTGTGTGCATGAGCGGGGTTTTTTTTTTGGCCCACTGGTTTAAAGTTCGGGCAGTAAATCATAGCGTTGTATTTCTAGTAGCATCTCTCTTCCATAAATGTTTAAATTCCTCATCTAGTTTTTTTTTTCAATGGCTGTTTATTCCTCTAACAAATATATTCCCATCGTGGTGTTGCCGGTGCCAGCTGTGGAAACAAACGAATGGAATGCTCTGCTCTGAGAGGCACACAGACCCCACTACGTGTTGCCCTTTCTCCGTAAGCCACCGCAATCCATGAATGCCTCCAGAAAGGGCAACCTTTTTTATTTCAATTATTTCAAATCAGGCAGTCCCCGGGTTACGGAGGGGTTATGTTCCCGCGAAGATCCGTAACCCGGATTTTCCGTAATGTCGGAAACTGAACAATTTTCCAGAAGAGAACTTCAAAAGGCGTAAGGTGGCCCGGCCTGCCTCACACCTCTGCTCTGCAGTATTCATCCGCAACCTCACCGCGCTGCACTACTTTTGCTCATGTAACTAACACAAAGAATTCCACATATTTAATTATTTTTTACGTTATTTACATTTCTGTAAGGTCGGATTTCCGTAAGTCAGTTGTTTTGCAACCCGGGGACTTACTGTATTATATTTATATCTATCACTCTTTAAGTAACGATAGTTATTTTCCCATTAAAACCTCACCCTAGTTTCGATATTCTTGTTAAGCAACATCCTGCTTTGGGATACTTGGCCAGTTTTGTGTGGTAATGGGCTCAACAGAGTACCCAGCGAGAATAGAATTGGAATCAGAATCTTTATTTATCCTGTAGAAATCCGATGAGCTATGATGATCAATAGAGGCAGGCCAGAAAGTTACACCAAACTATAAAAAACGATCTCATTGCAAAGCATCAAAGACTTAGCAAATCACTGAAAATAAATACATAAACAGAAATACATGCGCACATATATATGAGTGCAAATTGCATAAGTACATACATTAAAAGCTTGGGAAAGGCAGCAAAACAGCAGCGAAAACAACCCATGTATTTCTGGAGAACGTGCACTTTTGAATCGAGATTGTAAACTCATTTCTCTCAAACTGCTTTTTTTGCATTTAGCTTGTTGTCCTTCCTCCGCACCTCTGCTAAGCACAGTTGACTACGTACGTGCGATAGAAGCTTAACATTTTATTAGACCCCAGAGGGATGATGAGCCGAGTCAAATCCCAACCAGAATGCGAACTCGTAACCTTCCGATTGCGTGATGCTAAGCCACTTCGCCAAATATAGGAGGAACGAAGAGCGGTGTTAACCTCCGAGCCGAATGGACATTGAACTTGGACCTTTTCTAACGAAATAAAAATGTCTATTTTACCAGGGAAGGCCCACTGAAGTGTAGCTCTTTTTTCAGAAGCGACGTGACCACGAATGATAGCTCAACGAAGTGGGCTAATCACGTGGAAATGTATCGCAGCCAAATACTCTGAACCCACGTTTAGAAATGTGGAGGGGAAAAACCGGAGGAACCGGAGAAAATTCCACGCGACTACGGGGAGAGACATGCAAACTCCAAGTATATAGGCGTCAGGGTCGGGATCGAACCCACAACCTCCTTTTACAAACAGGTGAGGTTATTAACATCTCGCCACCGTGGCTTGAAGGTGGCTACACCTGCCCACAACATCTGGCCACGCAGTGGCGGTGCTTTGCCTGATGCGCTCATGGTGCTGACGAACACCGCGCCCACTTGTAGGTGCCCCCGACGGATTTCTATTCTGCGCGTGCGTGCTCATGCGTGTGTGTGTGTGTGTGCGCGTACCGCAGTTCGCCCGCACGCTACGCAACAAAGCCTGGCCCACGTTCAAGCAGGCCAAGCCGCGGACGCCCAGCCTCCACGGCAGCGACTTCTGCCCCACCAACTGCCACCTGAACGTGCTGGAGGTGTCGTACCCGCGCGACTCCACCGTGCTCGGCTCCTCGCTCGGGGTGCGAACGGAACGGCCAAAGAGCCGCATCGACCCCGACGCGCTCGCGGCCGCCGCCGCCCACCTGAGCGGCGAGGGCGGGGAGCAAGGTATTTGCGCGCGCCACTTTTATTTTTCCTTTACGAACAGCGTTAACTTACGTGTAATTTATTTTTTATATGCACGACAGCTTCGTTCATGAAAACTGCGTTTGACACTGGGTGCACAACCCCGCGACACATTGGAGGCAACATATATTGTAAGATATCGTAAGATATACGCTGCCTCTTTTTGTACGTGACTTTACCGAAAGAACCAAAGAGTAATATCGTAAGATGTTTTCAGCCAATTGGCGATGCGCGTTTATACATGGGGGAGGAAACCAGAGTGCCCAGTGGAAACTCACATGTTGTCCCCGTGTTGTCCCCGTGTTGTCCCCGTGTTGTCTCCGTGTTGTTCCCGTGTTGTCCCCGTGTTGTTTCCGTGTTGTCCCCGTGTTGTCCCCGTGATGTCCCCGTGTTGTCCCCGTGTTGTCCCCGTGTTGTCCCCGTGATGTCCCCGTGATGTCCCCTTGTTCTCCCCGTGTTGTCCCCGTGTTGTCCCCGTGTGGGCCCCGCGTGGTCCCCGTATCTCCTCCGTGTCCCAGCGGTCGGGAAGCTCAGCCCCATGGTGTACGTGCAGCACTGCGTGGGCACCATGGGCGCTCCCTGGGGCCACTCTCCCTCTGGAGCCGGGCCCAGCGCCGGGGACGGCCCGGGGTCTGGCGGCACCACCACCACCACCAGCAGCAGCAGCAGCAGGACCCCCCACGGGGCGAGGGATGTGGGTGCTCCCACGAGGGACGCCTGGACGCAGCTGCTGGCCAAGATCGAGGGGGTGATGCGCGAGATTCACAGGGGCTCGGCGCAAGTGCAGAGGTGGGGCCTCGAGGGGAGAGGGTGGAGGAGGCGATTGTTGTTGTGGTTTCCGCACGGTGTTACGATCCTGCTGAACTGCTTTCCTTTCTCGGATGTGTACTGGGTTGGAAATTGGTATCTAAACCTGAGCCTGGGTCTCCGCGAGGTGGACCCAGCCTAAAACGGCTTCTCGGTGCGGCGTGATTAACAATGGCTCTGGCAGTCAGTGCGAGACAATATTGAGCTCGGATGCATTTTCTGAATAAATTTCTTCTGAAGAGTCATATGCATATAGAAGAGCCTTGGACATCCATTGTCAAGCAAACAGGAATGTGGTATTATTCTTGTAATGTCTCAAAAAATGTTTTTGTAATGATCGTAATGTTCAGCCAGCGGAGGATGTTTATCCAAGCTTCTCCACTCTGGTCAATGTGGTTTGGTGAAGGATTTTTTGTTTGTTCTAATTTTTTGTGTGTTTCGTTTTTTCGACTGTAAAATACCTCGTTTTTGTTGCTTGTGCAACGTCGTTGTTGCTGCTGCACTCACGCACCACAGACCCCCCGTGTAGAATAGCAAGGCAATTGGCTAAACGGGACCATCATCCTTGTAACAAGTCAAATAAACTGAACGCTCGAGGGGGATGCCGCTGATGTTGGCTGTCGCTGGAAATTGGACGCAGGTCGCCGGGTTGATAGCGCAGTGAGCCAACAACCGCTACCCCATTGCTTCAGCCATATTTCGAGATAGCAGGCAGAATGCATACATTGCTCAATCAAACATGTAATAGCACCAACATTCTCTCTGATTGGATAATGGTGGTTTGCGCAATCGTTGAAAATGAAATACAGTTCAATTAATTAGCCCAAGGGTCTAATTCTTTTCTCCTTGTTCATTAAACAGGATTGGTTTCAACGTCACCGGTGTTCATCAACACCATGAGCGCATCAGGCAAACCACCGCCACTGCGTGGCCAGATATTGTGGGCAGGTGTAGTCACCCTCAAGCGCCGCGGTGGCGAAATGTTAACTAGCTCGCCTGGTATACAGGAGGTCCTGGGTTTGATCCCGACCCTGACGCCTGTAATAGTTGGAGTTTGCATGTCTTTCTCCCCCCGTGGTCGTGTGGTTCCTCCAGTTTTCCCCTCCACATTTACAAAACATGCTGTGAGGGTATTTGGCTGCTAAACTTTTGCACGTGATAAGCCAACTTCGTTGAGCTATCATTTGTAGCCAGGTCACTTCTGAAAAAATTGCTATATCGCTAATTGGGCCTTACCTGGTAAAAAAAAAAACATAGAATTTTCATAGTTTCATCGTTTCATGCGGATAAAAATACGAGTGTTAGCGGCGGATAGAAAACCACCCCAATACATCTATGGTGTTGCAGGTGTTGCTCTTCAATCAAGAAATGCATTTTGCCATGTATATTTTGAAGCACAGGGGGTGTTTTGATGTCTCTTCATAGCTCTGGCAAACACAGTTGGTTTAATGTTGAAGATCGATAGTTTGTAATCTAATCGGGTAAGAACACGTGACTAGTAGTTGTGTAGACACAAAATGACACAATAGCACACCGACAACTAAGCTAAAGCACCTTGAGATTCGTAAATTTGTGTGTTGTTCGAGCCAGTCAAAGCAATCCTCATGATTTGTTTCAATAACTGTGCATGTGTGAGGCTTGCCCTTTTCAGAGAGCCAGAATACTGCACCTTCATGATTATTAGGGTTCAGTTTTGATGCTGGACAGGCAGAACAGAGCGAGAGTGACAGCCATAGGATTCTAGATTTGAAGCTTTCGTGACTGCAAGGATTCATATTCTTAGGTTTTTTCGGTAAAGTCGCGTAGGTAAAAAATTACCGAAAAAACCTAAGAATATGAAGCCATAGGATTCTCAAGGCTCGATATCGATGTCCGAGGCTCAAGAGCCAGAATAAGGGGCACCTTTGGGACCCCGATGACATTTCATTGTGAACACAGCCAAGACGTAGCCAGAGTTCCAAAGAGCCCCTAACAGCACGGGCGGACCCGCCCGGTGCGAACGCACCTCACCTCGCGTCTCCCGCTTCCCCCTTTTGCCGTTGCCGCACGCAGTTTCCTCGCCGCGCTCATGGAGAGCGGCGAGGCCGCCGACGCGGTGGAGAGGACGCGGGAGCGAGGCCTCTCCAACGGCCACGGCGAGAGGGAGCCTCGGCCCTCCGCCAACGGAGACGCGGGCGGCGACGCCGCCGCCGCCGCCGCCGCCGCCGCCGCCAGGGCGACGACCTCTGCGTCCAGTTCGGAGGTCCGGTGCAACGGGGACGCGGGGCCCGGCAAAGCGGCGGTGGCCATCGCGGAAGGGGCAGCCACGTGCGGCGGCGAGAGGCGGGACCCGGGGGGGTTGGAGGTGGCCGCCGGCGGAGACGGGGACGGAGGAAAGGGCGACGCGGAGCGGCCGCGCAAGGTCAGCTTCGAGGTGCTCAAGGAGGAGCAGGAGGACTCGGGCCACGACACGGCCACGAGCAACCGCGACTCCTACAGGTGAGGGGTGGGCGACGGCCCCCCTGGCGTGCGGGCCGAGAGACGGAGCGCCGTTGGCGTGACGAGAGAGGCTGCCGATATGGACATGCAGCTTTGCGACTGGTTATCGACGGGTACTAATGTGTGCGCTCACGATAGACGCTTCACATTCGACGATGACAATTTACGATAATTACGTGTGCAGGTGCTAGGTGCGTGGATCGATGAACGAGTGCAAATCCAAGACTTCACGTTAACCGTTGAAGGAAGTTGGTGGGCTTGGCGAGAACACATCGCTAGAAGGGATGATTATGATGGCTGATGGGTGAGAAATCGTGATGGGATGGCAGTCAGAGGAGAGAACATGCCTGAGAGGATGGTCACTGCAGAGATGTCGCAATGAGATCAGATGGCATGCAGGAGTGAGGTGGATTGCAGCATTGCAAGGTTGTGAAAGGTGGCGACGGCCATGGGGGGGTCTTCATCCAGCAGTTGATAGATCATGGCTGATAATGATGGTCGATAACGCTCTGACACCATGAATAATGCTGACGATTAATTTCAGAGTGTCCCGTCCACTTTGAAGTTGAAAATCATGAAACATTCTGTAGTGTGATGTTCTACCCGTGGGTTGTTAAACTGTAGGATTAGAAGTGCTTAGGGAGAGAGTCAGGGAAGTTCAGCCAAACGATTGTGATGATAACGACGATTGTGATGATAACGATGATTGTGATCTTGAGAGACTGCAATGTCTGCTGACACATTTATAAACCTTGATAAAAAAAGCAGCAATATTTGAAATTAATTGAGGGTTTTTTGGTTGTCTTTGCTGTGCAGCGACTGCCCGAGCCACCGTAACTCTGTGATGTCACTCACGAGCTACTGCGGCAGTCAGCGATGCTCGTCTCTGCTCAGCGACGACGTCGACTCCGGTGAGACGCGGCGCGCGTGAACCTGAGACCCTGTCAACCGCACACTCACTGAGCTCAATCACATGGCCCTGATCACAGGTGGCTGTTCCTAACTCTTTCACACTCCCCCTGTTGTACGTTTGTATGTATGTTGAACTTCTTTCGCATCGTACGTAGCCAACCGTGCAAATTGGAGGTGCGGGGGAAGGAAAACAAACTAAACACAAAAAGCAGTTCTAAAAAATTTGTTTTCAATCTCGATTTGAAAGTGCACAGCTGCAGTGACTTCCTTTTGGTCACCAATTATAGCTGAATTATACGATCCACCAACTGCCAAATGGCCCTAATCTCATCAGATCTCGGTAGCTAAGGAGGGTAGAGCCTAGATATTGCTTGAATGGGGACCACCATGCACAGAAAGGTGGTTCACGGCTGCGGGGATACAGTAGAGGGCAGTGTAGTAAATCCACTGTTGGACCGTACTTCTATGCTTTCCCATCTACGCACCCCAACGCACCAACCCACTCTGACCAGATCGGTCAAGCGTGGTGATAAACCAACATGACCCGCCACGCTGTTGGTAGGACCTCATCCAGCGGAGTTTTAACTAAGGGCCGTCTTTACAAACCTCACCCACATCAGGTCACATTGCAATGGCATAAACTTCTCTGCTGGTATCATACCTTGATGAGATGTTCATCAGGGAACGATAGCAGATAATGATGATGACAACATCACAAGAATGCCTTTTTGCGTCTCCTTGATGGCTCCTGTCTAACCCAGATGGCAGCACTTGCAATGAATCATGTAATTTTTTTTCAAAGGAAGCTTGGGTATGTGAAATGCATCAATTTAATGACCGCCCAAACTGACTAAAAACCCCAATTAAATGAAGTCAAAAAGCACACAATGTGTTTTTTTTGTACACATTATTGAATGGGCTGAGACCACCAATGTATTCTACATTTGAGAATGTGGTTTGATCGTGGGTGGCTGCCTGACTTTGTGAAGCCCACGATTTCAGTTGTGCCAGTTCAGTGCCCTTGCGAGGGCCTTATGGGCTCTGTGAGCCTCATGGCCACATCAGCCCAATCCATTTCCTGATACATTTAACCGGGAGTATGTGTGCGACGGTGGTCCGCTGGAGAAATATAAACGGCAGATTATCGAGATTTGGCATTCATGCTTTGAACGTTTTCCAGGAGTTGTTATTTGTTTGCATATTTCCAAGTCAAGTTATTGAGATTTCTGTGACGTGATTGTGGTACTGGCTGGCATGTGAAGAGAGATGGCTTCAGATGTATACTTCCCACGCTGATGCCATCATTATGCATTCAGACCTTTCGGATGCTTTTAAGCCCCACCAATTTGTACGAACGTATGTTAAATATTTTAAGCGCATATTTCTCTAGCATTACCCACGCGTCTTATTATTTATAATGATTTTAAATTTTAACATTTTATCGCATAAAAATCGGTTACTTGCCTATCCGTGTACTTATAATTTTTTTTATCTGATTAATAATGATCGTAATGCATTTATTTTAAATAGCGTAATTTCGCGTGAATTACATCTCAAAACGCTAAACATCGCAAACCACATTAATGTCAATAATGCTACGAGAACATCACAGAGACACAACATGAACACAATGAAGGGTATGAATAGGTGGTATGACAGTAAACATTTGAGCTGCTGACGTCAGCGAAAGTCCAGAGAATAATGACAATTGTAACCCTGTCAGGAGATTCCTTAAACGCCTTCAAGAATCAAGCAAACATTTCTCAGCAAGAGTTTATAATTATATACAAATGATATACATTGTAAAATAGATCATTAGATATACATTGTAAAATAGATAATCTGTGAGTCAGTCATACGAATTGGGTAATTTTCATCATGCAGAGTCGATTAAGGGATCATCCCGACTGGAAGGAAACAGGGATATTTGTTATTCATAATTCAATATCGATCACTAATAACCTTTGACCTCCGTAAAATAATAATTTTGACCGTGGAAATCCTATAGGGCTTTAGGTTATTCATATAATGCAATTTTATGCAGGATTGTATTGTAAAGTTTCACCCTCTCCATAGGATGAGATGATACTGGCTTGTCTTTCTCAATCCCATTCTGCTTTCTTTCTGTCACCAGGTGAGGAGTCGCCAGACACCCTGAGCCTGGCCATGGACCGACACGAGAGGCTGCAGGGATGCCTGGAGCACCTCTTTGCGCAGGTACACTGATGATGGGTCTGACGTAAGGGCACACAAGACGATGGAGCGCGATTGTAAATGGGATGTGATCGCGCGGTGTTGGTGTCTCCGCGGCGAGTCTCTTTGACCTGTCGAATATACAGCTGAAACGTGAGTTTCTGAACTCTCTGTGTTATTGGGATAGGTGACGTCAATCTTGAAAGGTGACAACGGTGGTCAGGCGATTTGCCTTCGGTTGCGTTAAACTGCCCGGGATATTAAACTTCCCGGGATATTAAACTAAAACGAAACGATTTTTATTTTAACAGGTAAGGCCCACTTATAGTTTTTTCAGAAGTGACCTGCCCACAAATGATAGCTCAACGAAGTGGGCTTATCATGTGGAAATTTAGAACAATCAAATAGTCTGAACGCATGTTTCTAATGTGGAGAGAGAAAACCGGAGGACCTGGAGAAAAATACACACGAACATGCAAACTACAAATATACAGGCGTCAGGGTCGGGATTAAACCCACGACCTGCTGAATACCAGGCGAGGTAGTTAATGTCTCACCACCGCAGCGCCCCCCGCTCAGTGGGTATAGCAACCGGCAGCTGGTTGCGAGATCATGAGTTCAAATCCTACCCAGGCTGTGCTCAGCCCTGTCATTTCGTCTCTAATTTTACACGAGCAGCACTTGCTAAGGCAGTGCTTGTCATCTTCATCGTCTGGCTCGATGCCATATTAATACGGAGTTTAACCTTCTCTTCCAGCTCAGGACTGACAAATGAGCACCGACAAAGACGATTGACGATAGGGACGTGTAGACTTGCATTAAGCTGGTGAGGGTGATAGAGCAGATTTACGGGCCAATAGCCCACGATCATTTGAATTATTCTTCTTTCGTATGGCATGTAAGCAACGGTTTGTACAGATGTTATAGCTGCATGTGAAGGTCCTTCATCCAATCCAAGGTGGCAGTAGACGCTGTACGGATTACAGCGATGGCGCACCTCGCCGTTGATGCGTTGTTTGATGGTTTGGGCATTACAGCGACTCGCTACAAGCAAGGCCACACACAGATCCTCTGTGTCGCCTACATGGACCGTTGGGGGCAATTGCTTTAAGCGAGCGCCTTTGTAGACCTGCAACTTGGACACGAGAGGGGGGTAGCGGAGTCCGCACCACGCTCGGCCACCTTGGTCTCCACCGTGCCGAAGTTTGTGTGCCGCACCCGGGTACTCATTTGAAGACCGAGTTGAATTTAGGGTAGGCCCGGGAACGATTCAAAATATAACTCTGCACCAATGTTGATCGCGGCATGGGATTGAACACCGAGGCTTGTTTACGTTCGTTGCGCAGCATGCGAACCGTCATGCCACCGGCGCCCTAGGGACACACGCACGCACGCAACACTGGCTTGCGTACACTCGCTTGCACACCTATGTACACACATTTTTCCCAAGATGTTCTTGCAAATTTTTAGTTTCAAGGTCAGGGAAAAGATTAGATGAACATTTCCTTCACCCACCCACGCATGAACCTCTTAGGGACTGCGAGACAAGTATCAGCCTGCTTTTATGCATTTTTAAATATCAGTCATATTTTAAACCGGAGTAGTTCATTAATCAGCGACACGCTCCCTGGCATAGCTATGTGTTGTGTTAGGGCAGGGGGTTCGGAAACTAAAATAATAAGAAGAGCCTTTTTTTTCCCGAATTCGTTACAGAACTGAACATTTCAAGAGCCCCAATGCATGTGCATACACAAAGATAGACAAACATCCCCCGTATAGACTGAACAGACTGTTGGGGAAAGTGCTGTTAGCGAGCACCTATGAAGGCCGGATCTGTATACCAGAGGGTGGGAAGCCAGCACCATGTCCGGCCGCCTTTGTCTCCCTCGTGGCGATGATTACACATCGCACCAGGTACTCATTTGAGGCTGAGTCGATCTAGGGGAGGCTCCGGACCGGTTCATATAATCGTCACTGGTGTTGGCCATGAGCGGGAAACGGGTTCGTAGCGCAGCGCACTAAACGCTACACTACCGCATACATACAACAACAACCGCCATTCGCCACTAAGTGGCGGTGACGTCACCACGACGCTTGTGCCAGGCCATGTGCACCCTGAGGCCACGTGAAGTGTCGAACGCCCGCTGGCAGGAGGTCACGGGGCAGACCCAGGTGCCACGGGTCGACTGACCGAGATGACCGAGACGACTGGCTGATGCACCACCTGTGCCCCCTACTGTGCCAACTTGCTGTGCTTTAGCCACCCGGCGCTCCGCTCGTTGTTGTGAGCGTCGCTCCTCCGCCCTCCGTTGTTGTTGGAGGGCGACTGCCTCCAACTGCCCAGTAGCGTCCTTCACGAGCCTCCTCCACTGAGGCCGATCTTGACACCGCTGGTACCAGTCATCGGCAAGTCCACTCAGCTCCACGTCCTCCTGTACCACATCACTCCATCTCTTCTCTAGCCCGTGCCGCACCCGTTTAGCCCCCTCGATCCAGCCGAACAAAAGCTGTTTAGGCATATGGTGGCTGGGCATGCGGGCTACATGACCCAGCCAACGCAGCCTTGCCTGCCGGAGGAGCTCACTGATGGGACTTTGCCCAGATCTTTCAAGGACTTGTGAGCTCCTCACACAATCCAGCCTGGTTAAACCCAGGATGGATCGTAGGCAGGCCAGCCTAAATGTTTCCAACCGGCGAAGATGCTCCACTAGGGGGGTCCACGTTTCGCAAGCGTAGAGAAGGGAGGGAATGACCGTGGCCGAGAAGACCTGAAGCTTCGTGCGGAGCGACAGACCAGGTAGCTTCCACACAGCGTTACGCAACCGACGAAAAGATATTGCCGCTCGACTGATTCGGAGTGAGACCTCTGCTGATAAACTGGAGCCGGTCATAAGCACACTGCCCAGGTATGGGAAACTCTCCACTCTCTCCACAACTGCCCCATCACCGATTGGGAGTTGTGGGGGTGGAGTGCCCGATGGTACAAAATACCCAGGCAGGTGCTTAGTTTTGGTGGGGCTGATGGTAAGGCCCCACCTCTTAGTGGCACGCTCCAGTCTCAGCAGCAGCGTCTCCAACTCCTCTTCTGAATGAGCAGCTATTACCAAATCATCGGCATACATAACGTGGTTGACCAATAGGGAGCCATCCCTTGATCGCACCCGGGCGTCGATCAGCCTCCCATTATATCTGTACCAAATGGTAATTCCCCCGGTACAGCTATTGAAGGCTTCACGAACTACGCAGTCGAAATAGATGTTAAATAATGTGGGAGCCAGAGGACATCCCTGTCGCACCCCAAGGTGTACAGGGAAAGGCTCCGACTCCCGGCCACGTAGTTTTACCCGGGCCCGCTCACCATCATGAAGGTCCTTAATGATCGTGAGCAGAGGGTCAGGGACTCCGAAAGCACGAAGAACAACCCAGAGCCCAGTCCGACTGATGGTATCATAGGCCTTGACCAGGTCAATAAAGCAGAGATGTAGGTCTTTTTGGAATTCCCTACACCTCTGCTGTAGCAGACGGACAGAAAATATGGCATCTGTGCAGGACCGCCCTTTCCTGAAACCGCATTGGGGCTCCGCAAGCCTCTCCTCAGCGTGCCTAGCAAGGCGATGTTGAATAATCCTTGCCAGGACCTTACCCGGCACACTGAGGAGTGAGATGCCCCTGTAGTTGTTACAGTCGGTACGGTCCCCCTTCTTAAAGAGGGGGACCACCAGGGCATCCTTCCAGTCCTGCGGAACCCGTCCAGTGGTCCAGACTGTTGTTATGATGTCATATAGGGCAGTCTGTGCACAAACGCCACCCTCCCTCAGCATTTCGCTTGGGAGATCATCTCTGCCCGGTGCCTTCCCTGGTCTCAGACTCCGGATCGCCCTCAGTACTTCCTCAACAGCTGGTACCTCAGCCAGCCACTCACAGGGGGTGACCTCTTCCAATATTTGAGGCACCGCAGCCTCAGCAGGGTTATCCCCACTTTGTGCCATGATGTTTTCCTGGCTGAGAGATTTTCCCTCCCCCAGGACCTCACAGAAATGCTCAGCAAATCTGCAAACCAGTTCCTGGGGGTCAGAGATTGGATCACCGTTTTTTCCTCTAATGATGGTAATAGGTGTGGCGCTGCAGGTTACTTTTTTGATGGAGTTAAATAGTGATTTGTGATCGCGGGCCACTGAGGCAGACTCCATCTCCTCAGCAACCCGCGACCACCACCCATCCTTACAGCGCCTTACGGCTCTCCGAACCTCCGAGCGAAGGCTGCGGTAAACCTCCTCATTCTCTGACGTGGGATGCTGTAGGCGATGAGAGTGGGCCTGTCGCTTTTACTCAATTAACCTGAATACCTCCTCCGTCAGCCAGGGTTCCCGGGGAGGTCTGGACCACGTACCCAAAGCAGCCATTGCAGCTGCATGAGTCACAGTCTTAAACCTTGCCCATTTACCCTCGACATCAGGTGGAGTGGGGGACGATGCCAACCCCAGCTGCAAGCGATGATGAAATTCTCGCTTGCAACTTTCATCAGCTAACTTAGACCAGGCCACTTTTGGTTGGAATGGGATCCTGGGTGTACACCCACCACCGGAGTGGAAGAATGGCAGGCGCATCTTACAGATGACTAGTCGATGGTCAGAGGGCAGATCAGCTCCACGGTAGGTCCTGGTGTCAAGGACATGGGCTCGCATCCGCTGGTCCGTCACTATGTAGTCCAGCAGATGTTCTTGCTTGGACCCGGCATGCATCCATGATGTTGTGTGGATGCGCCGATGCCGGAAGAGCGTGTTGGTAATTACAAGCCCATGGGCTGCACAAAAATCTAGCAGCCTCCTACTGTTATTATTGAGCTGATCTGGCCCATGCCTTCCAATCACTCCAGACCAGGTGCCAGCATCATGACCAACTCGGGCATTGAAGTCACCCAACAAGATGACTCTGTCCCGAGTGGCCACTTTAGCCAGCACCTGTGACAGGAGGTCATAGAGAGCGTCCGACTCATCGGCTTTGCCTGCATCCCTCCACGGATGTTCGTCTTCGGTGGGGGCATAAGTAACCACGACCACCACTCCTCGCCTCTGGTTGATGGGAAGGCGAGCCCAAAGTATCCTGGGGCTTACAGCTTCCCACACCTCACCGCCACGCTCCCACGCCCCCTTCATTCTTTTGTTCAGAAGAAGAGCCACACCCTGTTGTTTGGCAGTCTCCTGCCCCGAGTAGAGGACTGTCCACCCCTCATGGTGGCAGGAGCCAGAACCGGTCCACCGGACCTCCTGAATGCCACAGAGATCCAGGTGGTACCGGTCCAGCTCCCGACAGAGGAGTGGCAGCCTCTCCTCCGCAGTGAGCGTTCGAACATTCCACGTGGCCATCCGCAATGGTTTTTCGTTGTTTCTGGAGAAGCCCCGAGGGTTAAAATTCAATCTCCTGGCTCCGCCAAATGGGGTTTGGCCAGGAGACGTCATAAAAGCCTGACCCCCCGGGGCCTCCGGCACAAGCTTATTAATTACAGGTTTATGTTTAATTCGTAGTTTAGTGGTGGTTAATTGAAGGTGGAGGGGTTACCAGCCCCTCGCACCCGTCCAGAGCCCCCGTTTAGCCACTGTGGTGGTCACAGACGCCATGAGGGGAGAGGCCAATGGGCATTGGCCCTCCCCCCACAGCACTGCCCACGACAGTGTTGCCCGTCCGGCACCGCGAGGAGGTAGGAGGTTGTTTTGCCGGACGCATACATACACACATACATACACACACAACAACAACAACCGCCATTCGCCACTAAGTAGCGGTGACGTCACCACGACGCTTGTTGCAGGTCATGTGCACCTTGAGGCCACACATACACACATACATACGGTACAATTACGTCACTACACATACACACGTACATTACGTCACTACACATACACACGTACATTACGTCACTACACATACACACGTAAATTACGTCACTACACATACACACGTACATGACGTCACGAAGCTGTCCGTAAAAAGCCACATGCGGCTCCTGAGCAGCAGCAGCAGCGTGCCGGCCCCCTCTGTTAGGGCGATCTGCATCTCCAATTAAACTTTTCCACCTTTGTGACTTTATATATATATATATATTTTTAAGGCAATATCCTTGTTGTTCTCAGCTTCACGTGCTGCTATTTTATTATGACACGCTTTCTATTAACTCACTGTTGTTGTTGTTGTTGTTGTTGTCGTATCGTCAAATCTTGTAACTCAATTTTTACCCACTTCCCAATGTGGTATCCACTGCAAACTTGGTATACTTATGTCATACTGATGACAATACTATATTCTATCATAAAAAATATAAAAAATATTTTTAAACATTATTTTGTAAATTTTATGTTTCGGCTTGGGTCTAATTGTCCACGCTCAACTCACGTTGGCTGTAATTGACCACGGTCCCTTGCGTTATGGCAAGCTTCGGGGCCAATTCCTGGAGTCGTGGAGTTCTTCCATTACTAGCAGGGTACATTTCGTTGGTGGCTCGACTATTGGAAGGAGTGCAGCAGCGACAAATCAGAGCTGCGCGTTTTTACGCACCGTGCAAAGACAAACACTACACCCAATATGCTCACTGACCAAATAACTTAATTCGGCATACCTGTAAAGATGCACAGATTAATCGATTAAGTTAGATTCTAATGCTCATGATCATTGCTCTGAGTTGTGTGTGTGACATAAAAAATGGTTTCTTTTGCCAAAGTGATTTCTTGCACAAGTCTGCAATTGAGGCGGTGTTCATCCCTTGTTCACAGACCTGAGCCAGTCGTGGAAATTCCACATTCCTGTGTCGAGGGCCGAGTCTTACATGAGGACAACCCAATGTTGACTTCTTGGCAAATTAGTACGTATTTTATTCACCCTTCGAGGGATGATTGGCTGAGTCAACGCCCAAGCAGGATTTTTAGCTTGCAACCTTCCGATTGCGAGCCGTGAGCTCCCACGCTAAAGCCACCTGGGCAGACAAACGTGTGTGCAGTGTATATGTTGAGTTCATATGACCCCTGAACCCGCTCTGGGTGCTACATTCACCACTTATGTGACTAATTCTTGAATCAAATTGTCACCAAGAATCGTTAACATTCATCAAGTCGCAAGTGGGAGAATTGCTACATACCTGAGATCAAGCTTCTGAAATGGCAATTGTAATTACCAATCGCCAAGTTCTGCTGTTAAGCACAGTGTTGGTATCTAAGCAATGCTGCATCTGCTTTAATATATACAAATATTATCAGAACATGTTCTTGACTGATAAAATAGTTTCAAGTCTGTACTCGAGAAGGAATGCATCATCGCATTCCTTCCTCTTCCTAATTGTTATTTTATTTGTAATTAGAAAATAATGCTGGGGTCTTTTTCTCATGATAAAATCATAGCGAAGGGAGACGCTGTTTTATGAACGCGTATAATAATTCAAAAACAACGACGTTATCATCAAAGTATCGCCAAAACATGTATTGCTTTTGCCAGATTGTGAACGACCGAGAGCAATGGCAAGGTGCTGCATAGTTGCATGCATGTGGTCATCCAGAACAGAGACCGTACGACGTATAAAGACGCGACACCCGACCCACAAATACGAAGGAGACATCACAGCGATGCACTTGGCCACTCCTGAGCCGGTTTTCTGACCTGACCGCCTGAATGTGAAATGGTAGCTGTTGCTCTGCATCTACATCGGCCATACGAAAGAAGAAGATTCAATGCGTTGCACTGAGATCCTTTGACTCATTACAGTGCTCGTATAGAACATTAACATATGGGAAGGCAAAGATGCAGGCCTGCAATTTCTTGCATACGCCACTGATTGCAAAAGTGTCGTCCACTAAAAGGAGCTGGAGAGAGTCCCTCTATAGGATATTTGGCCTCCTCTTCAACACTTGCCAGACAAATTGAAATTAATAAACAAGGTACATGTTCATCTTCTTGCTTCTTTCGGTAAAGTCACGTAGAAGGGAAATAATAAAATAATAAAAATTAAACGTAAAATTATTCTCACGACGTTTCGGCCACAACGCAAGCAGCCGTCCTCAGGTGAAGAACAGGTCTGTCGGGAAGGACGGCTGCTTGCGTTGTGGCCGAAACGTCGTGAGAATTATTTTATTATGTTTTATTTTTATTATTTTCCTTCTACGTGACTTTACCGAAAGAACCAAGAAGATGAATCCCTGCAGTCACGAAAGCTTTAAATCGAAAGGTACTTGTTAATATTATCACCTGGGTGAGCTCATTAGCTGCAGTGTTGGGGTTCGTGGTATGAAAGTTGTAAAATCCTGGCAATGGTCAACTGATCCTGTCGTCAATGTGATCATCATCATCATCGTGGTCCATCATCTACCATCAAAATCCATTACTTGCACCATCTTTCACCCACCCACAAAGATGCAACGTATTATCATAATTTACAAAGACTATGTGATGCAAGAATCGAGGTGGTTTTTAATATTTATTAATGTTGCCATCACGTTTGGATCACAGGACCACCAATGGGAGACGGACATCACTCAATGAAAACAAAGCCGTGTTATAATCTTCATAATAGCTAATCATCATTATTATTATTACTGTGACCGCAGGTGGAGACACTCACGAAGGTGATGGGCGGAGCTGTGGCGTGCAGCGCGTTTGAGAAGACGAAGCATCTGACTCCTGAGCTCACCTTTCAGGGTGAGGTTGTCTGCTACCCTGCCCACTCCTTCCTCACCTGCGCACCTCCTGTGCTACGCGGCCCCGCTGGCGTTTGGCGTTTCACGTACTCCACCAGGGACGTGCGGTCAGGGGAGGCAGGGCAGTCACAGCCTCAATCGTCATACTCCAATGAAAATAGCTGTTACGAAAAGTAAAAAATAATAAACTAAAAATTCAGATTTCTGTACGATTCCAATAATTTTTATATCGCCAAATTTGTAGAGCTCAGCTGCAAATACAGGAAGAGATGAGAGGTGAGGCAGCGATGAGCTCGGCCTCCCCTCTCATTGTGCAACCCCTCAGAAACTGGATGGAGCGCGGGCAATAAGCGCGTGCCTGTTACTATCTCAGTATGTCACCAATGTAATGTTTGTAGACCCCTTCATTTCATGTCCTCGCCTATCATACTCCAGGTAACTTATTTCACGTAGTGTGTATAAAGATATTTAGGCTTGCTGGTCTCGTCATGAAACTGCAATGAAAAAGCACCAGGGGAGGCAGCTATCACATCTGCCTCACTGAGGGGGATGTGTCCAACGCCCCCCTCAGTGAGGACACGCCCCCTCAGTGAGACCACGCCCCCTAGTGAGGACACGCCCCCCTCAGTGAGGTCACGCCCCCCTCAGTGTGTGAATCTGGCTGTGATACTAGCCAGTGCCTCCCCAGCCATTGACCTCACCGCACGTCACTGGCTACCTGAACTGGTCATCGGGCTCCACGAGATAAACTCGGCCTTAAATGAGGACCTGGTGCGGTGTTTAAAGCACCGGGGAGGCAAAGGCAGCTGGATGTGGTGTTGGTACACAACACCCCTCGTGCTGTGCTCTGCCCTAAATAGGTGTTCACTAACTGAACCTTTCCCCAGCAGTCAATGTAGGCTACACAGAGGAGTTTTGCCTTTACACACATACACTTGCATGTGTGAGTATGTGTGCATATGTAGCCTTAACGTGCACATAGCCTGGCACAAGCGCCGTGGTGACGTCACCGTCACTTAGTGGCGAATGGCGGTTGTTGTTGCACATGCGTGTGTGTATAAGTGGGGAGCGGTGGTGTAGCGGTTAGCGCGCTGCTCTACGATCCCAGCGACCCGGGTTCGATTCCCGCTCACGGCCAACCCCAGTGACGATTATCTGAAACCGGTCCTGGGCCTCCCCTAGGTCGACTCAGCCTCAAATGAGTACCTGATGCAGTGTGTAAACATCGCCACTGGGGAGACAAAGGTGGCCGTGCGTAGTACTGGCCACCCACCCCTTTGTGTGCCGTGCCGGCCTTCATAGGTGCTCGCTAACAGCACTTGACCCCACAGTCTGTTGAGGCTGCACGTGGGACCTTTGCGTCTGTGTTAACAACATGCGCACGTGACGCTTGTGATGCAGCTTTCCAGCAGGAGGTGGAGCTTAGCGTGAGCGTCGCCGACATGATCCAGCTGCAGGTGCAGCACGACCTCGCAAAGCTGAGCCGAAACCTGCACACCATCATCCACAGCGTCACCCGGCATGCGAGCGGTGAGAGCCCGCGCGCACACACGCGGCGAGGTACCTTTCGGGTCCGTTGCGGGCTGTCGGTGTTAACCACGCGTCTGCACACTGCCATGCAGACACGTGGTCAGTCTCGAACGCAGGGGGTGAACAGCCTGTGGATTTGGAGCCGTATGTGGCTGTTTTCATACAATTTCAACGTACAGATAATTGAGTAAATATGGCAGGGAATGGGTCGCTGTGGAATGTCTCGGTGATAACACCAGTCAAACTGTATTGTTGAAGAATAACTGAGGATAAAGTCACTTAGAAGGGAAATAATAAAATAATAAAAATAAAACATAATAAAATAATTCTCACGACGTTTCGGCCACAACGCAAGCAGCCAGGTCTGTCTCCCCGACAGACCTGGTCTTCACCTGAGGACGGCTGCTTGCATTGTGGCCGAAACGTCGTGAGAATTATTTTCTTATGTTTTATTTTTATTATTTTATTATTTCCCTTCTACGTGACTTTACCGAAAGAACCAAGAAGATGAATCCCTGCAGTCACGAAAGCTTTAAATCGAAAAATAACTGAGGAGGCCAATAAACTAAATAGATGCGGTTTATTCCACGACCTGTTTAGTTTATTTAAGTCATAATGTGTGTTGTCATCTGCTGTGTTTGTGTACAAGTAGCTGTGCGTGTGATGCGGCTCTGGAACTATTTTGGTCAAAGGTGGCGCTTCTTCTGTTCAAGGTTGCCGACCCCTGGTCTAACTTATCTGCACGCCGCTGCGGGGAAACGTGTTTGTCTCGTGTATCTGCATGCTACTGCAGGCACACGTGTTCGACAAACACGTGTCCGACAAACACGTGTTCGACAAACACGTGTCCCTGCAGTAGTGTGACGGAGCCGTGCACTGCGGTTAGAGCACTCAACTAGCAATCCAAAGGTTGCGAGGTCAAATCCCAATTGGCGGTTGATTCTTCCCTCTGCGATCAATAAAATGTGTGGGACGTCAACGGCAGTTCTTCCCATGGGCACATTGGCTCCAGCCACGGGAATGAGAAATTTCCATCGCTGTTTCAGGACCGCCGCTGAAGATGAGCACTTCAAATTTGCTTGCCTGTTCAGGGAGGCACATTGCCTTGCTATTATTAAAAGTACATTTTCAACATTATTGTAATTGTTGTGGTCATCAACATAGGAATGTCGAATTTCCACAACATTTGCTTAGCTTCACCACCCCACTATGTGTTTGAGAGGGAAAGACTAAGAGTGTTTATCCCACAAGTTGAGATACTCGATTCGCACCACAATGTGATTCCTGTGGCCAAAGCAGTCGGCGAAAAGCGCTCCAACTCTCTTTGATTCAACTTTCATTTTACGCAAACACCGAAGTGTTTCTCGTCAAATTTTCAAGGGCTTCAAGAATCTTATTGCATCGGCGGTTCGAGCGGTCAACGGAACGGCAAGTTGAAAATACCGCACGTAATTATTTCGGTCGGTGTCCTAGTAATCTTCTTTGCTATGTGGGCAATAAAAACCAAAAAACTAAAACAAATGAGCAAAGATTTTTCGATTTAAAGCTTTCGTGACTGCAGGGATTCATCTTCTTGGTTCTTGGTCTGTCGAGTAGACAGACCTGCTCTCCACCTGAGGACGGCTGCTTGTGTTGCCTCCGAAACGTCGTGATTTTTATTTTTATTTTACTTTTATTAATTAAAATTTTTTACCTACGTGACTTTACCGAAAAAAACCTAAGAATATGAAAACGAGTATCGCATTTCGTGGAATTTTACAACCTCGGGGGAGGGGGAGGGGTGGGGGGTGAGGACATTGGGGAAAATATGCAACAAGAAAGCTGCATTTATCAAATCGTGGATGTGGAAATGACCTCTTGAGGATCCCTGATGTTTTAAGTAATCTCTTGGGCATCTTACGTTCTAAATGGGGACCAGTTGCAGGCTAAAATATACATATATATATATTGGAAACAAGTCTGTACCGTTGGGTTTACAAAGGCGTGCCATGGAAACTATTGGGTGTCAGGATGCATAGATTAATCTATAAACTGAGATTGGTGAGCTGAAAGATCTGTGGATCGGCCAACATGTAGTTAGCTGTCTCTGGTTATCGCGAAGAGTTGAAATACGTGTGATGAGAATATTATGGGTCTGTAGTCCATCAATCAGATTCCAGAAAAGAAAATTGAATATCAAATGCCATTATGCATAGCTTTTCTATGCAGCTTAAAGACATTAAATTCAGCGGAAACTGATGATGTCATCCTGGCTCATACGAAACCAAGAACTAAAAAACACAATATAAAGGAATTGTCAAAACCATTTATAAATATGTGATGGCTACATTAAGAGGCAGCACTGTGATATCGGCTTCCATTGGCCATTCTCCAAACACGATGGGTTGCACAGCTCTTTGAGAGATCTTATTTGGGCACTTTGTCTGACGGTGTGCCGCCGATAGCACAAGTGGGAGGAAATTGGTGGGGGTGGAAGAGAATTCTGAAAATGTTAAGCCAAAAAAAACGTTCGAGAATAGAAGAAAAAAACAGTTAAATGTGAAGCAAGTACAGAGTTAGGATGTAGGCTTCGGGTCCTTTAGTGGAAGTCAGAGAATGTGCAGCCAAACCCGTGGTGAGTTATTCCTGTGAGGCGTCGCGTGTTTGTGGATAGTCTTAACATATGATAATTGTTTTTTTACCCTTCTATCTGGAAACAAAACTGACACCTTTTTTTTTTACAAGGAGTCATGTTTGCATAGACCACAATACCTGCAGCCATAATGCAAACAAAAAACATAACTCTAATGTATGCACTGTTCTTGAAGTTGATTGGTCCACACCCGAGACAGCTTTCCTTAGAGCCTAGTCTCACATGGGTTGGACCAGATGACGCCAAAAGGCGCACAACTCAAAGACAATGTACCATCAGAGTACGAGAGCTCAGGGTAAGCATTTACACCATTGGAACCTCATTTGCCAGTAAAAAATATGATCATTGTTTTTTTTTTTTGGCAAATGAGGTTCCAATAGTCTTAACATACTTAGTCCCCACAACGGCGGTTGATTATTGACTCACCCGGCTCAAACGCCCGTGCATAACGCAGCAACGTCAGCGCGCACCTCGAGCTCAGCATGACGGACGAAGGACGACGATGATTGTGCGACAATTTGTCGGGAGGGAGTGTTTGGGGAGGAGGGGATGGGGGGGGGGGTTGGCAAAAAACCTCCAAAAAAATTCATACAAATAAAAATAAACTGTGACGCAGAGACCCCTCTGCATGTGTGCACGTTCGCTTTTCCCTTTTTTTCTTTTTGCTGCACGGAAGTGAGCACGTTTCCCAGGCCCCAGAGTGTGGCCAGAGTATTTTTTTGAGGTCGTAAATTAAGCGGAACGGTTTTTGAGAGCAAACCACGCGATGCTTACGCGTTGACCGCCACGTCCCAGGACGCACCCCGCACTGTGATAAAGGCGACACACACGTGCGTACGTGAACTTGTGAGCCAGAGGTTTTTATTTTAGTTTTTCTGCCTTAAGAGGCCAGAACATCAATTAGTGTTTCCGACCATCCGTGTTCGATGCCCAGTGACTTCATCTGCCTGCCATCCCAGTGACATTCCTTGCGCTATGGCGGTTTGTCCAAAATGAAGTCAGTCTCCCGGTGTAGAACACGTGCTTGTTTTTGGAATAGCACAAGCAAAGATGTATGTATGTTTGAACTTCTTTTGGACCGTATGTAGCCAATCATTCTAATCGTAGTTTTGGGGGAAAGACAACAAACTAAACACAAAAAACAGTTCTCAAGAAACGAGTTTTCAATCTAGATTTGAACTGCATTTCTTTAATGACGTCCTAATATCGCATTGAAGAGCATTCCAGACGGCCACAGAAGCGCATCTGAAAGCGTGCGATGCGGTGACCGCCTTTTGTTCGATGGGCAGCCAAAAGCCGCTGCGATGATGACCGGAGTTTGGGTGATGGTCTATGCTCTTTGAAGAGATCAGCAAGATGTTGTGGTGTAGTCGCTGAGATGCGGTGTTGTCATTTCCGATGCGCTTGTAGTCGTGCTGATTTGTTGTGTGTTTTTAAATCCTTTATATTAAGTTCACTTGCTTGCTTGCTTGCGCGCTTACGACCGTGCAAATCTTTTGGTCGTTTTTTAACCCACTTCCCGTGATCCAATCGAGCTGACATTTTGCACACAGACTCGTTGTGCGTGACAATTTATTTTCGTGAAATTTTTTTTCCAAAATTTTAAATATTTTAGGAATTTTGTTTTTTTATATTTTATTACCAATTGCTTAATGGTGGCAGGCAATCATCTGACCCATAGGTGGAAGTCATCTCAAGCCAGAGGACGAGAGGACTCTAGCCGCCCGTTTCAAAGACCAATGGTGGGCTGGGTTGTGGCCAAATTAAACTCTTATTCAAGAAAAACAGAAATGAATAATAAAATAAAACCGATGCCACGCATATAAATGATTTATAGTGAAAAACTTTGCTTTTACGGGTTAATTTTTTTAAGCCTGAGCTATAACCAAATCACCCTGAATGGTCCCAATCTAATCATACAAAGCTAAGCATGCTTTGATCCTGGTTAATACTTGGATGGTAGACTCCCAGGGCTTTTTAGGGAATTTAGATGCACGGGGTTTGCGAGATGGGCAAGAGACAGCAGTGCGGAGTGTTGCCATCTCCTCATGCATGGGTTTTCTCTGGATCATACAGTTTACACCCCCACGTGCCCCACTATATGTTTGGAGTATTTGGCTACTATAAAGTTACACGTGATAAGCCACTTCTGTTGAGCTATCATTTGTGGCCAAGGTCGCTTCTGAAAAAGGGCTATATAGCTCAGTGGGCCTTACCTTGTAAAATTAATATTTTAAAAAATGGTAGTACTTTGCTCATGAATGGCCATAGCAAAATAGTCTAACGCTGGGGACCCTCTTGAAAAACCTGATCCTCTTCAGGGCTTTCTTGCATAAAATGGCATTATTACGATATAATTGGCCTCGAGTAATCGTGTTTTTAAAATCCTTTACATTAAGTTCGCTTGCTTGCTTAGGACCGTGCCAATCTTTCGGTCGTTTTTTAACCCACTTCCCATGATCCAATGGAGCTGACATTTTCCACACAGACTCGTTGTGCGTGACAATTAATGTTCGTGAAAAAACAATTTCCAAAATGTTACACTTTTTAGGACAAAAGTATTATATTTAATTACCAATTGCTTAATGGTGCCATGCAATCATCTGACCCATAGGTGGCAGCCATCTCAAGCCAGAGGACGAGAGGACTTTAGCCGCCCCGATGCCACGCATATAAAGGATTTATAGTGAAAAACTTTGTTTTTACGGGTTATACTTGTTTCATGTTATTATGCCAAAATGTATTTATCATCCACTCTACAACAGCTGAAAACGCCTTCCGCAACAACTGGCTCGCATGGATGGGGAAGTTAAAATGCCCAAGAAGGGCGCCTTCTCAAGCTCCCTGTAGTGGAGGCCAAATCCACCAGCAGTGGTTTGAGCCAGACATTGAAAGGTTGCACCTTTACCTATACAGCAGGTTTATGAGCTTTCATTTTTCAGAATCGATGAGAATATGTATTTATGCTGGAGGAATCCGACGAGCGATTAAGCTCTCTCTTTTTTCACGGATGACCCGTAGGGACAGGTCAGAACGTTACAGCAAACAATATTAACACACAATAGGAGTGCAAAGTATAGGAAAGGTAAACAAATCACTTGAACAAAATACACAAATCCAAACTACTTTTCATCTGACCAGGTAAAGCCCACTGAGCTATTAGCTTATTTTTCGGGAGCGACCTACCAACAAAGTATAGCTCAATGAAGTGGCTTATCGTGTGGACATTTATAGCAGCAACATAATCTAGACGCAGCTGCGATTCAATCGTCCCATGGAACCCTTGCAAGCAGTTCTCTCTACACCATCAATGTTCGATATCAATCTTCAGAGGCTTACGTGCTGCTGTTAAGTTAATACGTTTCAGCCCTCGTACTCTTGACGCGTTAGTTTTTATGGCAGTGTTCAGCGCCGGCCCTGTAGGAATATCCATCCAGCATCAACTTACGTTCCTGTGCAGCTTGTAATGGTTAGCCATTCTCGAACATCATATTCCTTGCACTTCCTGCCAATATTCCAAAACTCGAGTACACCTTAACCTCCCCTTGTTAAGAGTTAATCAACACCAGCCATGGTCAATCCACTGCTGGATGAAGGCCAGAGGTCGCAAACGGGTTTTGATACCTTACCCGTACCCGGCTGCACCAGGGTCGCGAACGGGTACCCGTACCCATACCCGGCCGTACCCATACCCGGCCGTACCCATACCCTACCTGTACCCGGCCGGGTACGGGTAGGGTACGGGTATCGGGTACCTGATTGCGACATCTGGGATGAAGCCATGTTGCAGGCATGGGTGGATTGATTCTAGGAACTTGAATTGTGAGAAGAGACAAGACGTTGGGAAATGAGTGACAAACAGTTACTCACCAGTGACTCACGGCCTACCCGTACCCGTACCCGGCCGCACCAGGGTCGCAAACGGGTACCCGTACGCGGCCGGGTACGGGTAGCCGGGTATCGGGTATGGTACGGGTATCGGGTACCCGGTTGCGACCTCTGATGAAGGCCTTACCCCAGGCGCCGACACTTCTCACGACCGTGCAATGCAACACAACCCACCCAGTGCCTGCAACACGGATGGATTTCATAGCCCTTTCCACTTTGCGAACATCTTCCAGTCCTCAGCTTGTGAGAATAAACGCGTGTACTTATTTGCAGGCTGGATAATGATGCACTTGGAATTTGGGAAAAGCCTTGATTATAAACGTGGATTTTACCAAGTTATCCTTGTTATGCAGGGGGGGGGGGTAGTATACGATTGTTTCGAACACATCCCGTTGTACAAGACTCAATGTCCTATCTGTGTCGGGAACAGTTTACAGGTAATTGCCGAAGCAAATTTAGCGTGCGATTATAGCACACCGTGACCTCCCTTCACAGGCAATGTCACTGAATCTGTTACAACGTTTTGGCCAATAGGAGGGCACCGTGAGAGTGATAGGGCGGCACAGTTTATGTAGATATCTCAGTTGTAGTAACATAGATCTTGACTTAAAGCTTTCGTGACTGCAGGAATTCATATTATTTTGGTCTTACGGTAAAGTCACGTAGATAGGTTCAAAGAAAATATAAAAAAAATAATGAATAAAAATCTACGACGTTTCGATTGCAGCACAAGCGTGTGTCATCGTAGTATTTCCTTTGAACCTATCTACGTGATTTTACCGAAAGACCCAAAGAATATGTAGTAACATAACAAATAATATCTAAGTCTGGTGATTGAATAAATTCACAAATTTGAGAATCCTACATTTGGAGCCAGAGTAATCATCGGGCTTTTATTCCACAGAAGATGTATTAAGTCAAACCTGTGTCCGTTACCAGTTTCCCAATTAATTTATTTATTCAGATAAGTATTGTTGAATTAAACAGTTTGTCAACTCAATAGGACGGATAAGCAATGATACACCATTCCAAAATGAAATCCTACTTGCAAATAGTATAAAATAAACGTGTGTGTGTGTTTTCTAGTTTTGCGAATAAATGTGTATACCATGCAGTAGTTAAGTTAATCGTCTAAATGTATGTATGTTGAACTTCTTTCACACCGTACATAGCCAACTATGCTAATCGGAGGTGTGTGGGGAAGGACAACGAACCATTAGCACAAAAAGCAGTTTTAAAGAAACTAGTTTTCAATTTAGATGCATGTGACGAGTTGCCTTCAATGACGGGCATTTACAATCAGGATGCTGTTGTGAAACCAATGTCAAATCATAGCACACAACACCACCGTTACAGAGAAACCGTTCCATTTTGGAAAGTAGCAAGGCACTCATCTTGTAGGAACAAAATAATTTTGTATAAAAAAATATATATATAAAGGTGCATCCCTGCAATGTGTGTATTGATGCCAGTGTTAGTGGAAGCACGTCTTACGAGAGGGTATTTGGTCGAAACTTTCACGCTTGGAAGAGGTGGGTTTCTCCACACTTTACCCCATCACTCGCAACTTAAACAATGGCAATGGAAACGGTGACTTCTGCGTTGCGATTCCTGCCTTCTAACAACCACAATCACCACCACCACCAACACCATTCAGATTTGAATAAGCCGACTTATTCATCCCACCTTGTTCATCGCTAGCCGGTGATTAAGCGTGATGTGTAAGTTACCAGCTGCAGTGCATTTCCCTGCGGATTGTTGTTGAGCGGCAGAAACGGCGTAGAAGCGTGGGGGCAGAGGAAGAAAATGTTTGAATGCTGAGACTCGGCATTGAGAAACGGGGGAGATTTCAGAATAACTTGGGGTATGCAGAGAGTGGAGCGCACCCAGCTCTTGTGTTGGCCACGCGTGAGAAACACGCATTCTTGTTGTTGAAATCACGGAATGCTTCCCTGCCCGCAAAATACCGCGAGCAGTTTGTCGCTGATGGTTAGCACATTTCCACGCCAGACGCCGTTTGCCGCGTGGAAAGTGTGGGCGTGATGTGGAATGCCCCGGGGGGGGGGGGGGGCAAGGGGCCCCCCATCCCCCAGCGTGGCCCGCTCACAGGGGTCTCGCCCCGACCTCTGCTCCTCCCGTTTCTCCGTGGCGCACGCGCGGCACGGAGAAACGGGCGCGTTACCGTGCGCCCGAGCAAACGGGCGTCACGCTCCCGCTAGGACAAATTAGCGGCGTGTTCTTCAGGTAGCGGTGCGGTGGTTTGTAAACGTTTTATCTCACCTCTTGCCTCTGCGTTGTTTTTTTTCCTTTGGCTGCCAGGCGCACTTACGGTTAGTTTTTGGGAGTCGAGAAGATTACTTTGAGAGCCTCCCCCCCCCGCCCCACCCCCCCGTTTGTGATTTTAGTGTCGCTTGACGAACGCGCGCCTTAGATGTAATTTGTCTGACAGGGTGAGCTCAATTTATATTCTTAGGTATTTTTTTCGGTAAGTTCACGTAGGTAAAAAATTAAAATTTAGAAAAGTAAAAATAAAATAAAAATCACGACGTTTCGGAGTCAAGACAAGCTTTCGTCTTCAGGTGGAACCGTCACAGCACGATAGCTGTATCAAGTAAGATAAATTCCAAGAAAACAGTCCTTGTATATGTACTGAGCTCAAATTTATTTACTTGTAGAAAGTCATGATTGTGCAGCAACAAATGAAGGTGTTGCTATTATAATAATTAGTTATTAATTAAACTAGCCGTGATTTTAGTTTTTTTGGGGCCTTGAAATCATGATGAACTCCACATATTTATTGGGTGTATGGAGAGGAACTATGGAAAAGTTAACGCAAGTACCCGTACTTTGTGGGTCTATAATCTGGTGCAAGCAATACTTCCGATATGCAACTGCTTCAACATATACACGCCCAACAACTAAAACGCCTCAATTGTGACCAATATTGTCGGATCTAAGAAGCTAAGCAGGGATTCATCTTCTTGGTTCTTTCGGTAAAGTCACGTAGAAGGGAAATAATAAAATAATAAAAATAAAACGTAATAACATAAAATTCTCACGACGTTTCGGCCACAACGCAAGCAGCCGTCCTCAGGTGAAGAACAGGTCTTAAATAGCTTAAATATATGCTGCCAAGCTTGGTGGTGTTCATTCAGACGCTGTCTTTCCGACAGACCTGTTCTTCACCTGAGGACGGCTGCTTGCGTTGTGGCCGAAACGTCGTGAGAATTGTATTTTATTATGTTATATTTTTATTATCTTATTATTTCCCTTCTACGTGACTTTACCGAAAGAACCAAGAAGGTGAATCCCTGCAGTCACGAAAGCTTTAAATCGAAAGCTAAGCAGGCTTTTTGAACCCTGGTTTTAAGCACTTGGATTGGTGACCATCAGGGCTTGCCACGGGTTGTAGGCATGCGGCCTGTGAGGTGGCGTGCCGAGTTTTATCCAGCTTCTCCACTTGCATTCCCCAACGCGAAGCCAACACACCCGTTTATTCGAACAGGCCAAACCGTCCCAATGCTGGTTCCCCTCCTGAAAATGGAAACTCGGAAAACCTCGGCGAGGCTTTCCCCTGCACACAACAACAACAACAATTGATATTTGAAATGATTGTGAAAGTTTCTAGTTCGGGCGTTGCTTGCACTTCAGTCAACGTGTCTGGTTTTTTGTTTTGCTCTGTGCTTGCTTCAGCGTTGCACCCTAAAGGGCTATAAACGTCTGACGTCGTCAGGGTAGTTTAAACTCTCAGTCTCCAATTAAATTAAAATTGTCCTAAATGGGTTCCAGACCGGTATATGACATTTGCAAAGCCCAAAATCTACCAAGACAGTACGGTAATAATTTTCAGTTTGGTGAGTTTTAATAAAACATGAGTTCAGCAATGCAAGTCTTTTTGAGTTTATAGAATATAATAATAACATAGGCACTGCTTACTGAAAAAAAAGAATGTCTGCAATTATATATTCCGTTTTTATGCTGGGGTGGCTTTGATCTCAACCTATACATTATACACACTTTGTTTGTAATGGAATATTTATTTTTAATATTTGTCTAATAAAAAAACCTGATATTTTGGATAAATGGGATGTAAAATACAAATACACAATTATATGTTATGAGTGTTATATGCGACCAAAGGATTTACTTGTGTGGAGTGGAAGTGCTGTGATGGTGCACTGCCCTGTGAACTTGACAACCTAAATTGAATTGTAGCTTCATGGAAAATCAGTGGTGAGCGATATTTTTAAACTATAAAAAATTTATATTACCAGGTATGTCCCACTGAGCTGTATAGCTCGTTTTTAGAAGTGACCTGACCACAAATGATAGCTCAACAAAGTGGCTTATCACATGGAAATTTATAGCCGCTAAATACTCTAAACGAATGTTGACCATGGGGAGAACATGCAAACTCCAAATATATACAGGCGTCGGGATCGGGATCATACCCACGACCTCCTTTGCACCGTGCTGAATCCGATCTGATGCTGCCCATCCTACACACCCCACTTCACCAAACTAATATTAAAATAAAAATAACGATGACAAAATTACCCAGAATGTGCCTAAGAACATGTAATAATGTTTAGTTTTATGAGCAACCACAGACGAGCTGGAAAGCAGCCAGACGGTGTAAACCTGGCGCCAACAATGCACCCAGCTCTGTGGTCTCATCTCATCGCTTCCTTAAAGCTAAAGCGGCGTTTGACCGTGGACAGTTCTAGGAAGCATACTCTTAGTTCTTTCGGTAAAGTCACGTAGGTAAAAAATGAAATTAAAATTAATACATATATTTTTTTAATTAATTTTAATTTAATTTTTTACCTACGTGACTTTACCGAAAGAACTAAGAGTATGAATCCTTGCAGTCACGAAAGCTTCAAATCTAGAATTAAGTGCTAGGAAGATTGACCCACGACGCGTAGACATGTTGTTAACGGGCTTACGGGGCTACGTGGTGACCATCAGTGGGCAGTGCATTCATGTTACATGCTTTTCCTCGTCTACTTGCTCACATTCGACTTACACACTTTCAGAGATACGAACAAACTTGTTCATATGTCCAGTTGTCTGTTCGGACTGAGAGTCGTAAGTTCAACCGCCCCCCCCCCCCCCCCCCGCAATAGATGGCAGTGGTGGCATCTACATCTGTGGAACATGAAGAACCAGTGGTATCTACATCTAACGGAGTTTATATAACTTTTACAGCCATTCCCCTTGCAACATTTTTGGTATCGACGGGAGTAAAGTTGGACTCGCGAACAAAATCGACCTACGAACAGACCTCTGGAACCTAACTCGTTCATAAGTAGAGGAGTCACTGCAATGTACTTCAACGTGTATGCTTCCACGTTCACCAACCCGCACTGGCCAGCGTAGTGAAGCACAAACTTTCACGGTGCGATAAGGACACAATCCAGCTGTGCGTGCACGTGAACTGAACAACCGGTGTCTGTGAATATCACCGGGACAAAACAACAATAACAGCATCTCGATGGAAGCTGGTGTTCGTCAAAGTCCCTTGTTTCCCCCCCCCCTCGCAAGGTTTGCAACGTTAACCCACCGTCTGCGTGACGGTCTTAAAGCCGTGGAGAAACATGAGACGGCGCAAATTGAGTGAATGCTTGCGCGCCGACGTTCGTAAGCATGGAGGCACGTTCATTTACTGACCTCACTCAACTTCCCCCCCCCCACTAACCCTCTCCCCCCCCTCCAGTAATTACCCTAATTTTTATGGATCTCGTGCAGAGAGCATTTGCTGAAGCCTTGCAGATCTAGCCCGCGATTACACCGCAGGAAATGAAATGCAGATTTTTGACAGCTGGACTGTTTCTGATTTTTTTTCTCTCTCTCTCTCTATTATTCCTTCTCTCCCCTCCGTTAGAGCTGAAGAGACAAGTCACCCTCGCCCTATTGGACAGCACAGGTATGAACGTGTGTTCAGTGTCAACTGTGAGTTTGCACTACTTCGTGGCCTGTCTCCTCCTTTTACGGTGAATGGAAATGGCAGTCGGCAACCGTGCCTGCGTTGTGTATTGCTGTAAACATGGGGAGCGGTAGCGCTGCAGGTTAGCGCTACGCTGCGCTACGAACCCAGCGACTCGAGTTCGATTCCCGCTCACGGCCAGCACCGGTGACGATTGTCTGAATCGGTCCGGGGCCTTCTCCAGGTCAACTCTGCCTCAAGTAAGCACCTGGTTTCGATTTAAAGGTTTCGTGACTGCAGGGATTCATCTTCTTGGTTCTTTCGGTAAAGTCACGTAGAAGGGAAATAATAAAATAATAAAAATAAAACATAATAAAATGCAATTCTCACGACGTTTTGGCCACAACGCAAGCAGCCGTCCTCGGGTGAAGAACAGGTCTGTCGAAAAGGCAGCGTCTGAATGTCTTTCCGACAGACCTGTTCTTAACCTGAGGACGGCTGCTTGCGTTGTGGCCGAAACGTCGTGAGAATTGTATTTAATTATGTTTTATTATTTCCCTTCTACGTGACTTTACCGAAAGAACCAAGAAGATAAGCACCTGGTGTCGTGTGTAAAACATCACCACTGGGGGAGACAAAGGCGGATGGGCGTGGTGTTGGCCACCCACCCCCTCGTGTGCCATTCCGGGCTTAATAGGTGCTCGCTAAAAGTACTTGCCCCAACTGTCTGTTGAGGCTACGTAGAGCGTTTTTGTCTTTGTACTGAGGATACAAAGGCAGTTAGGCATGGTGCTGATCACACACCCCGTTGTTCACCATGCTGACTTTACTAGGTGACTGCTGACAACTCATTGCGCTGACAGTCTGTTTAAGGCTGTAAGGGGTACCTTTATCTGTGTGTGTGTGTTCATGTGGTTAGCACTCTACCATAATTTCTGGCCATGCACGACTGTGGCTTCTAGTAATGTACGATAATTGGCACCATACCCTCAATTTGATGGACTCACTCTTAAGTGAAATACTTGCCACGATGTGTCAGACAAATGCAGGCGGTCAGGCGAGCACCACCGTCTAGTCGACTGTGCATCACTCGCATCCACTCCGTGTCCAGACAAATGGAAGGTTGTTGTTGTACTTGGTAATGGCTGTATGCAATTCCATTTGTCTTGTATTGTAATATGTAGTGTAAAGACACACGTGACCAATTGCAATTTTTGGGATGGCATACACATTTTTCTGTTGCGCGTAGTCACTTTAAGATGTTTCTTGTTCATGTTTTTGTTTGTTGCGGTTGCACCCGATTCAAGAGCCGCATGTCTCACAGGGATATACCTAATACATGAACTGAACTGAACATTGATGAAAACCCAAAGGTCAAAGCGCGTGACCCGGGTATATAAATGCATAATAAACTTGCACATTCGCATGCACACTGATAAATTCATTCCTTTATTCCTGTGCACATACGCGGAGATATCAATTGGTTAACTTCCAACGCGAACACATTCAGGCACATGTGAGCATACATCAGGGTAGCTTCAGATGTGAACTTAATCTCTTCGCAAAGAGCTGCTGCTGAAGACAACCGAGGGGTGATAGGAGCCGCCCTAGGACTTGAAAAGTGTTGTGCCGGCATGTCCGGGTTACTGTTCACCCAGTCCATTCAATACTCTTAGACACCAGGCAACTCCTGATGAGGACTACTGCGTAGGCTCCGTATTTAGCTTTTGTCTGCGCTTGGCAGTGGCAGGCTTTTCACACGTGCGTAGATGCGTCCGAATTCCGACCCACTCACGTGCGCCCCCACAGGCAGGAAAACACAAACACAGATCCCCTGTATAGCCTGTAACGATTGTTGGGGCAAGTGCTGTTAGCGAGCACCTAATGAAGGCCGGCACGGCACATGACGGGGTGGGGTGGCCAGCACCACGCCCGACCGCCTTTGTCTCCCCAGTGGCGATGTTTACACACTGCACCAGGTTTTAATTTGAGGCCGTGTCGACCTAGGGGAAGCCGAGGACTGGTTCAGACAATCGTCACCGGTGTTGGCCGTGAGCGGGAATCGAACCCGGGTTGCCGGGTTCGTGTCGGGCAGCATAACGCTTAACCGCTACACCACAAGCAAGCGCGCACACACTCGCACACTTGCGCACGCTAACCCCATTGGCATTTCCACATCATCGTCTCCATCAATCCTTATTCCGTCCGTGCCCTGTTGTTGCCATGGAGAAAATCCCGCGCGCCCATTAACACGGGGCCGCATAAACGCGCGCCCGACAATCGGACACCCCCAGCCGCCTCCGCCGCCAAAGCGCTCGTGTTCAGACCGCTGAGCGGGTGGTCCCTGCGGTTGAACACCGCGCGCGGTTGCGCAATCTCCTGTCCACATGTGCGTAAACGATCTACGAGCGCAAGCCGTGTGACGTTTGCCGTCAACAGAGGTCGCAACCGGGTACCCGATACCCGTACCCTACCCGATACCCGGCTACCCGTACCCGGCCGGGTACGGGTAGCCGTTTGCGATCCTGGTGCGGCCGGGTACGGGTAGGCCGTGAGTCACTGGTGAGTCACCGTTTGTCACTCATTTCGGGTAGGGTACGGGTAGGGAACGGGTACCCGTACCCGACCGGGTACGGGTACGGGTAGCCGTTTGTGACCCTGGTGCGGCCGGGTACGGGTACGGGTAAGGAATTAAAACCCGTTTGTGACCTCTGGTCGTCAAGTTGGACACGTTGCCCACCCCTCCCCCCCCCCCCCCGTTTCTGGCAGAAGTTTGTCTTCATGGACAGCGGGCAGGTCCGTAAAAAGAAAGGGAGCGTTTCTTATCCCCGTAGTTTCCGTGTCCCACCCTGACGCCTGTATCATTGGAGTTTGTGTGCCTCTCTCCCCCATGTGGTCGTGTGGATTTTCCTCCGCATTTAGAAAGATGCTCTGAGAGTAATCTGGCTGCGATACATGTTCCACGTGACAAGCCACTTCGTTGAGCTATCATCTGTAGGCGAGGTGGAGTCTGAAAAAGAGATATATACAGTAGCTCAGTGGGCCTTACCTGCTAAAATAAAAATAGCTTTAGTGTGGTTGCCGGAGGATTTTTCCCTTCATATTATCAAACCGCATGTTCGCTGCATCGCGCGCACAGCCTGGTGTGTTTGCGCCCGTGGGGAAAGGACGCGTGCTCGCACGTACGCTGGTGAACCGGTGCACGTGGGCAGAATGATGATGTAGCCTGCATACTATGATGATCAGTGTAAACACGGGCTTTTGATATTTTTATGCAGTTAATACGATTAATACTGGCCAGGTGGCTCAGCGGGAGTGAGCATTTCGCAGTCGGAAGGTTGAGAGTTAAAATCCTGGTCGGTTCGGAGTTTACTCAGCCCATCATCCCTCCAGGGTTGATAAAAGAGAATTACCACTTTGCGTGGAAGTAAACAATGGCTGTCGTATGAATATACTCACTACGTCACGGGAAATGTGGAATTTCCAAGACTGGATGATGGCTGTAAAATGGGATAGGAGCTCCATGTCAATGCTCATTTGAGCAGAAAAATCCTAGTTTTTTTTTTAAAGCAAGATTCAGGAAACCCGGTCAGGTGATGCTGTGTGATGAAGAACGGATTGTTCAACTCACAATTGGGAAGGTCCGTGTCTTGGTCAGAGATCACTCGGGCTCATCATCCTTCCACTGTCGATAAAATATGTACCACTTTATTGAAGGGGAGCTGCGGGCGTCCAATGGAGAGGGAATGGGATTATGGAATTTCCATCAATGGTTCAGGACTGCCAATGGAAATGAGTGCCATGCAATTGCTTGCTCGAGCAGGGAGGTGCTTTGATTTGAGATTATTAAGTGTGTCACCATTACCACTGACTTGCAATGAACCAGTCTGCATGTATGTAAGAGTTCGATTCCTACAGCTGCTGACAAATTGCTGTTGTGAATGCATGTATGTTGAACTTTTTTCGCACCGTACGTAACCAGCCGTGATAATTGGAGGTGCGGGGGAAGGACAACAAACTAAACAAAAGACAGTTCTCAAGAAATTAGTTTTAAATTTAGACACAAACATGATGTTGATTTTAAAGCAGCTACTCAAAGGGAGGAATTATCAATTGCAATGATCAATTATCCGCACCTCCAATTAGCATGGTTGGCTATGTACAAGTGTAGGTCTTCGTGTCCTTTAACCAACCACCCTGACTGAATCATCTCATCCATACTGTGATCAACCACCACATTCATCCCTCGCACCGCTCCACTATGGAATTCTCGTCCCATTGTCTCTCTTTCAAAAAAGCTCTCGTAACCTTGCTCAGTTCAGGAAATGTGTTAAACCGTATCTTACTACAACTTTGATTAATTTTGGTTAATTATGTTCTTGTTAACCCAGGAGAGCCTCATCGAATGAATCTCGTGACTTTCTTTCCTGCCAAGTTTTCATATAAGGGGGCGGAAAATTGCTCTTGATATTCCAATTGAGTGATTCGCGAGCAACTTTTCAAATTTGGAACCATGACGCCGGCACACACAATGCGTCTACTCTTGCGAACGGACGTCACGAGATCTTTGACACCCACTGGGATCGCAGATGATGGCGCGTCGTAGTATTATTACGGTTCATACCACACCACAATACGAGGCAGCACAGCCGCTGGATTCGAACCGTGAACCCCCTCCATGCAACAATCGGTGACCGCACGACCCACAAGGCCATGTTATCGCCCCCCATTGCTTGTTTGTTGCTAGCCGCTAGACGTCTTGGGCCTTTTGAGGTTGTGCTCAGTAACTGTTCCAAAAAAAGATAATTACCTGTAAAACAGTTAAATCAATAATGAATGTCATGTCGCTCCAGTAGGCACGATTCTCTTTGCAAAGGTATGATTCATTTCTAGCGCGTGCTCACCTATTTAAAGCACATAACGAATCAAACATGAATGGCAATGTTTAATTTTGTTCTGTAGTTTATGGTTTGAATTAGCGCCATTATTAATAGCCACTCGTGAGTCCACAGTCATTTGCCTTAAATGGCCTTTTTTGTGATCTGCTCTCGCATATAAAGGGGAAGGTGTGTTTCCCATTAACTCTGAAACCCACCCTCACATTCCATCCCCAGAGACACACTGGCAATTACAATGAGCCCACGGTTAGTGTGGTACTTCACACAAAGACAAAGATCCCCCGTGTAGCATCTAACAGACTGTCGGGGCACGGGCTGTTGGCGAGCACCTATGAAGGCCGGCACGGCACACGAGGGGGTGGGTGGCCAGCACCACAACCCAGCCGCCTTTGTCTCCCTCGTGGTGATGTTTCCACACTGCAGCAGGTCCTCATTTGAGACTGATTCGACCTAGGGGGGAGGCCCAGGATTGGTTCAGATAGTCGTCATTGGTGTTGGTGGCCGTGAGCGGGAATCTAACTCGGGTCACCGGGTTCATAGTGCCGCGTGCTAACCACTACATTACCACTTCATACACAGACGCACTGCTTACAAATGTGCTGAATGTACATGTGCAGTATAGATATACGTTCAAATCCATTCAAACAGAAACAAAGATTTCCTGTATTCTTGGTTCTTTCAGTAAAAGTCACGTAGAAGGGAAATAATAAAATAATAAGAATAAAACATAATAAGATAAAATAATTCTCACGACGTTTCGGCCACAACGCAAGCAGCCTTCGTCGTGAGAATTATTTTATTATGTTTTATTTTTATTATTTTATTACTTCCCTTCTACGTGACTTTACCGAAAGAACCAAGAAAATGAATCCATGCAGTCACGAAAGCTTTAAATCCAAAAAATAAATAAAAGATTTCCTGTGTCGTGTTATAAACTATAGGAGGCAGGCGATGTTAGAGAACACCTATGAGAGCTTTTTGACTTTTATTGTTCCACTTGTTTACCTGGGAAAGCCTCACCGGGTTACGTGACTTTTTCATGAGGGTCCTGCCAGGTTCTTGAAGTAGGGCCGTGATGATTGCGACGTATTTTCCAGTTGAGTAACTTGCAGTTCAGCTTTGCGAATTTGGACCTTCGCGCATGATGAGCCTACTCTTGCCAATGACAATGAAGGCTTATTAACGTCCAATTAGAAATGGATGGCACGGAATATTTAGTTATTTTGGTTATACAGCCGCACCTATAATCAGGGCAGTTGTGGGATTCGAACTGTAAACTTCTACCACTGGCCCATGGTTGTCAGTAACCCTACCTCGTCACTCTTGCCTTTACATACCATACCGGGTATTGATTTTAGGCTGAGTTGATCTCGGGGAGACCCAGGACAGGTTCAGGTGCCACTGATGCCAAGAATTGTACCCAGGTCGCTTGTGGTGGGTGCGACAAGTGGGTGCTCCCACCTCTTCCAAGTCACGTGACCAGTGTGGAAGAGTAGGCCGCCATTTAGGGGGCTCTCTCGTGCTCCCTCCTGTGGAGGGCCTTCCACCAGCAGTGGGCCGTGAGCGAGCAAACGCGAGCCTCGCCCGCGTATTATCCGCGGCGCGTGACGACGGAGAAACGCCCGCGTGCGCGAACGCGAATGGGACGGAGTTTTGCCCGCAATGCCGCCGAGCTAAGCCAATTTGCGCGATCCGACTCTAACCCTCCAGACATCGGGCAGCAGACGCGCAGGGACACGGCCTTCTCGCAGGCCCTGGTGGGCGCCGTCTGCGTCTTCTCGGAGCAGCTGCTGTCGGCGCTGACGCGCACCTACAACCCGGGCCGCGACTACGAGAGCCGCGGCACGGAGGCGAGCCGCCGCTGGCTCGAGCAGACCGCCGGCCTCGGAGCGCTCGTCAGCTTCCGCTCGCTGCTCTCGCCCCACCTGGTAGGTGTGGCCGCGGCCTGCTCCGTTGCGTATGGCTGGGATAAATAACTCGTGTGCTTGCGCCTTTGTGTTTGCGGGGTAGCACCTGTGAAGGCCGGCACGGCACGCGACACGGAGAGGGGCGGGGGGTGGCCAGAACCTCGCCCGGCCGCCTTTGTCTCACCATAGGTGCTCGCTAACAGCACTTGCCCCAACAGTCTGTTAAGGCTACACGGGGGATCGTTGTCTTTGTGCGGGCAGCGGCAGTGTAGCGGTTAGCGCGATGCGCTATGAACCCGGCAGCCCGAGTTCGATTCCCGGTCACGGCTAACACCAGTGACGATTATCTTGAACCGGTCCTGGGCCTCCCCGAGGTCGACACCGCCTCAAATGAGCACCCGGTGCGGTGTGTAAACATCGCCACTAGGGAGACAAAGGCGGCCGAGCGTGGTGTTGGCCACCTAACCCGTTTCGTGTGCCGTTCCGGCCTTCATAGGCGCTCGCTAACAGAACTTGCCCCAAGAGTCTGTTAAGGCTACACGGGGGGTCTTTGCGTGGAGTGGAAGCGTAGTGGTTAGGGCACCGCCTTATGACCACAATGACCAGATATCTGAACCGGCCCTTGGCCTCTTCTAGGTGAGTATCTGGTGCGGTGTGTAAGCATCAGCATTGGGGAGACAAAGGTGACTGGGTGGGGCGTCGGCTACCCCCCCACCCGCTTGTGTGCCATGCCTGGGGTCCTTGTCTATGTCTAAAAGGCTAAATAATTGATGTTTGTCCATGTACTTTTGTGTGTGGGACACAAATCGCTTGGTAGTTGTAGGAATCAAATCTAAATTCCATCACAGAATAACCGGCACACAGTTTTTAATGCGCATTCACGTGCACAGTACGTATCCCCGCTGTGTTGAACAACCGTTCTCAATTGCCCTTTGGCAAGCAATGATCGCTTTCTATAACAACACCTTTCCTGAGACTGTGGACATGTTTTAAGGCGTCTTACAACGTCTCACTTTTCAATGTCTCCCTGAAAGTATGACGTTTGAATCTTATACGGCAAGATGATAACGTTACGCTCTTGCGTATCTCGTTCGCAAGCGCGTTGCACGATGACAGAGCATCACTCTGAGACTTGTTTTAAATGCGTGCGGAAGGAGCAATAATTTAGCAATAAATATGCAAATACACGAATATAGTGATGATGAATTAAAAATCTTGAGATGGGTGGATTTACGTTGGCATTTTTATTCGATGCTTGCCAGATTTATTGACCTATATATTTGAGGAAGGAGGAGTGGGGGGGTGGGGGTACAATCGCGACGATGCTGGTAGCGCCATCCTTGCTTCTATACCACCTCCCCCCAACTCAGCGTCAGTGAAGGGAGCGATCCGCTAACAGCATCTGACCACGTGCTCCCCAAGGGCCTTTAAAAGGAAATGTATTTCTCTTTGTCTCATGCGATGGGTGTACGCATGCCTGACACTGCGCTTGCACACGCATGCACGTGTGCAAGCGTCCGGTCGAACGCTTTGGGGAGAACGGGAGCGCAGAGGTTTAGCTCTACGCTGCGTCACGAACCCGGCGAGCCAGAGTTCAATTCTCGCTCACGGCCAACACCGGTGACGATTGTCTGAAGCGGTCATGGGCCTCCCCTACATCGACTCGGCTTCATGAGTACCTGGTGTGCGGTGTGTAGTGAACATCGCCACTGGGAGATGAAGGCGGCCGGGCGTGGTGCTGGCCACCCACCCCCTCTCGTATGCCACTCCGGTCTTCATAGGTGTCGCTCACTAACAGCACTTGCCCCAACAAGTCTGTTAAGGCTGCACGGGGGATCTTTGGCTTTGGTCGAACGCTTGAGCGCCGCGTTAACGCGCGTCCGTGTGTCCTCGTGCGTGTTTGCATGCCTAATTGCGCGTGCGTCCTTTGTCTTCGCGATGGGTCGCGCCGGTTCACGTCGGCTCCCGGACCCAATTAAAAGAGATGGCGTGGCCATAAAATACGTCGCATGTCGGTCTGATAATGAAACGAAAGAAATCTGCGGTAAGTGATTGCAAATAGGACCACATTGCAAAAGACGCTGTCCTCGTCGCAGCGTTTTTTGCGTAAAATAAATAAACCACAATTCTAAAAAAACTGAAAATATTCGCGCTTGAATGTGCGCGCCATGGGCGAAGGTGCCCGAACAGAAGCTGATCAAATAAACGAGGCTGTAAAATTCCAGTCAATGGGAAATGTCTGCGTGTCACAACGCGCGCAACCCCAGCGCCGGGGCGATCTGTCTGCAATACTAAAATACACTGCGTGACATCACTAAGGCGAGATTGTCCGGCCCGCATTTCCCGCACACTGCATGCAAAGACGCAAAACGCACGCAACGAATTCCGGCGACGCCGTTGGCCTGTTCTCCGGCGTGAGCTGTCGGCCAAACCAGACGTAAATATTTAATGTGTCATTGCGTGCGGTGAGCAGTGCCATCTGGTGGGGCTTCTTGGGCCTGGTTCTCATCGGTGTGAGTTTGCAAAATGTTGGAAAGTTCATGCTGGGTGCAAGTTAACTCCTAGCTTGTTGGTTTGGTGTAACCTTACAACATTTCACTTCAGGTCACTTTGGGGCGGTCGGGATGGGTGGTCAGAAAATGGCAGGCAGTGTTGGGTGTTATCCCCCCCTCCCCCCCCCCCCGTATGTGTGGGTTTCCTCCACGTAGTACTCTGGTTTTCTCCCACCCTGGTAAACACGAAGTCATGGTCTTGACTAAACGTCCCAGATGCTTGTCCTTCTTGAATAAAGAGTTCCGAGACTCAGCGATGCTTTGGCGGGGGAAATAATCGCCATTGTTTTTAATTACTGTTAACAGTGTTAAAGTGTGTGAGACTACATTCTACACGTGGCCTAATGGCTCATGGGGTTGCTGTGTGTGTGTGTAAGTGGGGAGCGGTGGTGCAGCGGTCAGCACGCTGCGCTATGAATCCGGTGACCCGAGTTCGATTCCTGCTCACGGACAATACCAGTGACGATTATCTGAACCGTTCCTGGGCCTCCCCTAGGTCGACTCAGCCTCAAATGAGTACCTAGTGCGGTGTGTGATCATCGCCACAAAGGCGGTTGGACGTGGTGCTGGCCACCCACCCCCTCGTGTGCAGTGCCAGCCTTCATAGGAGCTCGCTAACAGTACTTGCCCCAACAGTCTGTTATGGCTACACGGGGGATCTTTGTTTGTGTGTCGATTCTGAACCAATATTTGTGACTTTAGACTTGAGTTCTAAACTAACCTTCTAAACTAACCTGGAAAAGGTGCAGTGTCTTACAATTAACCAAAAATAATAAGAATCGTCATTCACCATTAATTGTCAGGAATGATAGCCACACTTATGTTGGTCATAGCCAGGGACAAGAGGAGGTTACTACTGGTAGGAACCTCTTGGTTACACCAGCCGACAGGGGATTATTGTGTCCGTCCGTCGTGCATCCAAAAATGGGAGGGGAGGGGCTGGGTGGGGAGGGTGGGGCTGGGTGGGGGGTGGGAGGGGTAGGGCTGGGTGGGGGGTGGGAGGGGTGGGGCTGGGTGGGGAGGCGCTGGTCACCCCATGGTGCCCTTATAAAACTCAACGTTTAACCTACTCACGCCGGCTTGTGCTCGCCCTCACAGTCGGGCATATTTGCGGAATACACCACGCCGCCGTTGACCCTGGCAATTGACCGAAGAAATGTGTTGGGTATAAAATACAAAACAAAATTGCACATTCATTTTCCGAGCTCAGCAGTGCTGTTAGATTGGTGTGATCACACAGGCAGAGGTCCTATAATACATATCTGAATAGAATTACAGAAATATTCTCTTTTATAGCTTGGTTTTCTTGTCACTCTAGGTTTCCTACCCTATGTAAGAATAGGTAAAGGTGCAGCCCTGCAATTGCTTGTTCACGCCACTGCTGGCAGAAGCCACTGAGGATGGAGCTCTTGAGAGAGAAAAGCCCCCTTCTGTCGCCGACATTTCCACATTGGCCGGACATCTGGGATGAGATTTTTTAAAGAATTCCTGACAAAAATTGGCCAAACCTCCCAATGTTTTCAGCAGCTTGCTGAAAATGTCTCGAGTCTCAGTGAGTCGTTGCTGGTTAACACAGACAAGTACACACGAGTGTGTGTACCGTCTATATAATTATGATGACTGGACGTTGTTTCTGACTCTTGTGTTTTGCATTAGTGCTTTGAATGTTATTTTCGTTTGTATGCATCTATGTGCCCGTTTCTATGCTTGCCCGTGGACAGCATCTTGAACTGGTTATGATATTCGTTTGCGTAGCGATTTTAAATTGTTATTAATATGTCATATTACCAGCGGTTAATGCACAAACCTCCAAGCATGACGCACTACTGCACAATTGTTTAATTTGGATTTGAACTGTTGTGGAAGCCACAAATAAAAATAGCAACCCAATTGGGTATTTTTTTTTCATCTACTTGAAGTCAACGATGCAATCTCTTAATTATTGCGTGTTAAAAAAAAGTAGGTTTCGCAGTTTTATTTAATGCTTTTGAGCGTATTGAGTTTTGCAGAAGGAACTACGTAAATAAAATATGATGGCGAGTTGAGGCTGGCGTTCCGGTGTGGCTGATGAGACATTAAACCGAGGTCCTCTTCACCCTGTGGACATTAAACATCCCCTACCCCCTGCCCCCCCCCCACCCCCCCAGATAAGAACAGTGGATTTAATGGTGATGTGCCCTGGCTAAAATTTCACGACAGCTCAATAAAACATAAAATTATATCCTCTGCTTGGCCAATTTGTACATAAATCTCCTTACCCGGGTGTCGTGGTTTGTGATCGTGGAATCTGCCAGTTGCTTAATCGATCCCGCGATGCGCACCTTGAGACGTGGCCACGGGGATAATGTGCGCAACGCATATTGCGACGTTGATGATGATGACTTTTAAGACGATTCTTCTGCCGAATCTCATACCAATTTAAGGATTTGTATGCAACATCAGTGTTAATTTCAACGTAGAATTATACCTAACTTGTATACCAATGCTGTGACACAATGAGTGACGGTACAGTGGAAAGTGTCTGCGGTTGTTCTTGTTGTTGTTCCACTGCTGAGCAAAAGTTTCATGCATCCCTTCCTTTCCTTCTGTCCAGGAGTGGCTTCGTAATTCCGTGATTTCATCTCAGCATCTCTTTCGCTGCCCTCCTTTCTTCTCTCGGTATCCCCTCTCTCGTGCATGTTGTTAATCTCTCACAACTAAATCTTGACTGAAAGCTTTCGTGACTGCAAGAATTCATATTCTTTGAGTCTTTTGGTAAAGTCACGTAGATAGGTTCAAAGAAAATAACAAAAAACTACGACGTTTCGATCGCAACACCGCAAGTGGTCGTCATCAGGAAAACTAAACTTGTCAAAATGATCATAATGGGAGACAACCAATCTTGCATATTCATCTGCAAAAACTGTTTCAGGCACAATGTTCAGGCATAACCTTCAACAATTTGAGTTCAACCCCGGTGAGTCATGGACAGCTGAATGGAGTTCAAAATAACTCACAAACGAACATCTTGTTATGAAAGACCCAACGCAGATGATCGCTGGGTTTTTGATCTTCCGCGAAGCCCATGGTCCACCCGAAACCGCATCCACTGCACAAACCATGGCAGATGGGGATACCTGATGCACAATTGGAAAATAAAAACTCTCCAGTAGTGTGCGACTTGGGTCATCTAGAACAGACCGTAAAACAATGGCCCGATCCACAAATACGAAGGCGACATCACAGCGATGATGCACCACTCCGCTGCTCCTGATGCTGTTTTCTGGCTTGGCCGCTTGAATGTGAAATTGTAGTCGTTGCTCTGCATCGACATCAGCAGCCGTACGAAAGAAGGAGGGAGGAGGAGGCACCATGCTGCAGTGTGTGTGTGTGGGAATGGGGGCTCGTACATCTCCGCTGTCCAACGCCAGCTACGTTTCCCCAAAACTCGACTCACCCATTGCCCTCTCTCGCCCATCGCCCCCCTTTATTTAAATGTCAGACGCATTTCAAAAATAGTGGCGAGGCGGAAATGTTCGATTGCTAACAGATTTTAGTGTTCTCCCCCCATGGGGTTGTGCTTTTCCACATGTGGTGTGTGGGGCATTTCTACACCCCCGCCCTCCCTGCCTTTCCACTCTTTCTTCCACGTGTTCTTTGCAGAAGTTTCGAGAGAGAGAGAGAGAAAAAAAAGTTCACCAAATCCCTTAATTAGTTCTAAAACTCTGTTTGCTGTACATTTGCTCTGTGTTTTTTTTTCTTCCATTCGGTTCTTCCGTTTATTGTTGTCCCCTTAGCTCAATCGCTTCAAACAGTTTGGTCACCAAGCCTTATTCGAGCGATGCTTGAAATTCCAGATGGACAAGCGTGTGCTGAAAGGGATAGGGCCAAGAATAATACGTGAAAAACGGTAATTTTATTAAGTTAACGAATGTCTGTTCTTCGGATTAAAATATAAGCTCCGTGTGGTGTTCCTTCGAGACTGCGCATGGGAGTTTACATCTGCGTACGTTTGAAAATAAAAAAAAAGTATCTCTCTTATAATGTTTAAGCTGAAACAAATAACTTTTGGCCAGTGGCGCAGGAGCAAACTGATGAAGCTTTACTCACCCTTCCCAAAGTTCATCTCCTGCAATGGAGATCTCGCTGCGAGCTTGCTGATGTGCAGAATTTTCCAGACGCTAATTAAAATCGAACACGTGTGTGTGCGTGCGCGCGCGCGTGCGTGTGTATTTTGGCTGATGAATTGTTCCACAGATTTGACGCTTTTTCCCAAGGCCTTCGCTGCATGAAAGAAGATCGTTAAGGAGTACTTATCACAGGTCACGAGTGGGAGTTGATTTTGCTCGAAAACGACCCCGTGGTCGTTGCGTGGTGCAAGTGTTGACGTCATTGTGACATGAGTGTGTGGGTGTCCGGCATAAACACGCACACATGTGTATGTGCGTGCGCGTGCGTGCGTGCGAACGGACTGAATGTAAATTTAAACCAGTGCGCTTCCGACACCAGTTCCTGTTTTGCCTGGGCGGACATTTGTCGGCAGAGATGTTCATGCGCATCTCCAATGTAGCTTTGTCACGTATTTTCTGCAGGCCTTCCTTTAATGATGAAAAAAAAAATTACCTATGAATAACAAACACATTTGAGTGAGGTACATCAAGCCGTGGAAATGGCAACCCATAGACCGTTATGATATTCAACCTTACCTTGTTGTTGCTGCTGCTGCTGCTTGAGTTTGAATTAAGATAAGTAGTGGCTGACAGCAATAACTTACCGTGTGCATTTCTGAGCATGTGCACTTTATACTTTTAAATATTAGTGTGCACTCGTGCGTCTGAGAAATCCTTTCTCGACTGGTGACATCCTTGACCTCGCCCACGTTCACCCATGACTATGAACCATGTTTCACCGGGTTCTTACTTTGCTATTTGCTTGCAACCATTCGCTTATGTTGCTTCCAGTTCTCCATCCCAGTCGCGTTCCTACAGGTGTTCATCTCACTTGCACAAATAACGCACAAAGAGGAATTGACCACTCATGTCAAATAATAGGACCCTCTTGAAAGAGAGTCGTGAAGCCCAGTTATGTTTTTTTCTCTCGAGTGAATGGAACGTGCTATTGAATTGTGAGTAGCAGATATTTGTGCTGATTGTTCGCGCTATTAGCCTACGCGAAATTCCATTAAAATGCCATTTACATGTCATTTTCATAAATTTATTCTCACACGTACAATTGTACGCGTGCGTTGTGATCGCGAGAATATAACTTAATTAATAAATCGATGATACCTTTTTTAACGACAGTGCTTCATTTCAGCTGAAACAGTCCAAAGCACCGTTCCGGGAATTATTTAAGATTTTTTTTGTATTAACCAGTGCATAGGATTTAAGAATAAGTTAAAAGTGCAGCTGTGCAATTGCATACTCTTGCCGCTGCTGGCAGAAGGGCCCCCACTCGAGATAACTCGAGAGAGTATTTGGTCTACTCTTCCACGTTGACCTGACATGTTGGAAGAGGTGGGCATACTAACACTCCACCCCACCCACACGCCGATTGACTAACTGTGATGGGCAGAGGCGGGATGGCCAATCGAACTGGCAAACACTGGATTGCAAGTCCAGTACGCTTACCGTTACACCACGGCAAACATCCCTATTATAGCAATAAAGGGTACAATGATACGGAATTGTTGTGAAATGGCCTACCATGCACTCGAGTGGTAGTGCCTCATGCCGATAATCCCAACTCCTATCAGCGTTGTGGAAAACATCGAGTGAGAAACGAAGCCATGATCACACACCACGGCTACTTATTGGCCTGCCCTGGGGTTATAGCATTAGGCACGTATGGCCGCAGTGGTGACACTTGCTCCTCGCAGCAAGATGCAAGATGGTGCTTGGGTTCGGTTTCCAACGAGGGTAGCTTCTCTGTGTCGCGTTTGTACGTCCTCCCCACATTCCACGTGAATTTCCTTACGGGTTGTCCAGTTTCCTCCCTCGGCTCAAAATAAATGACACCCCCATGCGACGTACCAGGTGTTGAACAAAACATCCCGGTGCTGAAATATTATCTCAACGTTACACTTGAGTCGGGATTACTGCTGCAAAAAAACGCACTTGTCAGGAGCCCTCCTTCTTTCGTATGGATGGGGGGGGGAAGTAACACTTTGTATAGATGATGTCATTGTTGAATGTTAAGGTCATTTAAACGAATCCAAAGCGGCATTAGACGCCATACGGATTGCAGCGACACCGCCGTTGTGTGCGTGAAAAATCGCCTTGAAGACCCAGCGGTGCCCTCGGCGGTCAAACGAGCGGAGTAGCAAATGAACGAGTGCGCACTTGCGTTTCAGGCGGACGAACGCAGCATGCTGGAAGACACGGTCACCGCCCTGCAGGACCTGGAGAGGGTGTCCTTCGTGTTCCGACACGTGGAGAAGGAGCTGCCAGTTTCCAGTGAGGCCTCTGCATGCGCTCACACACACGGCGCGGACACACGCCAAAACGCACGTTCGCCTTGCCCCTTGCGACTGCAGTGCTGAGCGAGTGAGGCGTGCGTGCGACTGATGTGGCAGGTTGCAAGGGTTTTTTTTTTCCGGATGGCAAACTCCGAATTTGTTGTTCTCCTGTAAAATGCCAAAGCGGTGCCGTTTCCGTGTCTTTACTTACCCTCGCTGGGGGTCAAACACAACGGTGAACAGAACCACGATGTAGATTTACACAAACTAATGGGGGAGGGGTTGGTTCGGATGTTCTCCGGCTGTGATCTAAAATACTTTCACGGAAGTCGTCCTTAATTCAAACTGATATCTCCACCCACACCACCCTTGGCTGGTAAGCACTCCCATCAACCTTAGCCACCCATATTCTTTAGTCCCCCTGTCCACAACAGCAGCTCTTTGCCTCAGTTTCCATTCATCCTGTTCGGTCTGGAGCTTTCGTCCTCATTTCACCACGCACCGCCTTCCTTGAAGTCATCGATCAGCATCGTCTCCTTCCTGCCTCTTGGCCTCTTTTCCGACATCCTTCCATCTCAGAACTTCCTTCACCTCGATAAAAAAAAAGTTTCCATTCCACATCGGTGGCCTCTACTCGATTGTTTTGCTTCGGTTTCTCTCATTTCCCTTTCTCTCTGTTTCCATCAGACACGCACGCTCACATCTCGACACATTCCAGGCTTTTTATAGTCCACCCAAACTGACCATAAAATCCACTACTGTCTCCCTGTCATCATATGCCTGAAGAAGGCCGTCGATCTTTCCTCTGCTATTTAAATTGTCCTGTTATTTCATTGTCTTCTCAAGATGTATGTATGTTGAACTTCTTTCGCACCGTACGTAGCCAACCATGCTAATCATAGGTGCGGTTTTGAAAGTAGCGGATTTTTGTGCAGATTGTTCGCTCTATTAGCCTACATCAAATGGCATTGGCATATAATTTACATATAATTTTCATGAATTGATTTTCACACGTACGATTGTATCCAGTATTATCATCAGGAGAATATAATTTAATTAATGAAGCTGATATTGAAAGCTCTATAGTGGTGATGGCAAGTTTGTTCGATTGTGAATATGCATATCAGGCACCAAATTTGAAAGTGAATGGGGCTCCACTTCTTCAATTATTAAATATGTTTGAGATGAGTGAATATTTGGAGAGTTACGTATATTTAGTGTAGAGTTATAACACTTGGAAAGCATTGTCACGATTCAAGAATGCAAATGTATTGAGAATTTAGTTTTTTACAATTCTGTGAATGATAATGATTGTTCTTCTTTGTTCTTTCGGTAAAGTCACGTAGAAGGGAAATAATAAAAAAAAAAAAAAAAAAAAAAACATAATAAAATAATTCTCACGACGTTTCGGCCACAACGCAAGCAGCCGTTCTCATGCGTTGTGGCCGAAACGTCGTGAGAATTATTTTATTATGTTTTATTTTTTATTTTTATTTTTTTATTATTTCCCTTCTACGTGACTTTACCAAAAGAACCAAGAAGATGAATCCCTGCAGTCACGAAAGCTTTAAATCGAAAGATAATGATTGTATCGTAGCTGCGGTGGTGACAAACCCATGAAATACAACATGCATGGGAATCACGTCGATTTCTCACACGTGCAAATGTTTGCACTTGACTCACGAGTCTTGAGAATCACTGTAAATCCATCGGTGAATCGCTGCATCATTCGCCACCCGAATGCATGCACCGTTTGCTGACCGCTGCATTGGCAGCGATGCACAAGCGCAGCCCAACCAACAACAAACTCGGCACACTCGTCAACGGACACTGCCCCAAAAGATAGATTGATAGATTTCGATTTTATTTATGTCAGCATGAAGGGCCCAATAAGCTGCTAGGCTGTCTTTCATGAGCGTCCTGCCACTGTACAGTTGTTGTAGAGTTCAGATCTTTAAAAAAAATATATAATCAGTGAGATTTCAGGCAATGGACCTTCTGCACACTACATGTGCTGTTGACCCTAATGTACGTATTATCATTATTCACCATAAAGCCATAAGTGTTCAGTGCTGTCACCACCTCGCCAAGTGCAGTCGTATTATCTCGGTGAGTGCAGCTCTCCCTGGCAGCGTTCTAGCTTCTATCAGGGGAAAGTTCAAGACCCTCCACCATTATTCACAATGACGATCTGGCGTCACAGCCAACAATCCCGAACATGAAAACACAAACCCTGCAATACAAGTCATACTGGAATAACACCGACTATGTGAAACATGTTGGGCAACACCTTGATGTGTTTTAGCAAATTAAAACACCAGTCACTCAGGGATTTGCAGTTCAGGTTTCATCTTGCGTGCAAATCACGGTTCTATTATTGGAAAAGTGAATGCTGCATAGACAAGTGTCATCCTGTAATTGAGATCCCTGGTGCTCTCCCGCTCGACTCACATGTGCTACCTGTTGAGAACATTACTCACTTGTCAGCCATAGGTTCTCGACAAATACCCCCTGGTACTGGATTCATTTCAACCTGTGATATTGTTTTTTTTCTCTCTCTCTCTCTGAGTTTATTTATACATTGCATGTGTTTTTCTTAAGTGTGCTTGATATCGTTCAAAAGACGGATCAAACAGTGAGAATGATAAAAAAAAAATTAACATTGCACCCTCTCTCTCTTCCTGTATCAACACATTTTAAAGGGGCACCCCCAGTGGCAGCTTTCCCTGTGGGTACAAAGTGACTCAGCACCTGGCCTGGCAACAGGCATTAGTCTGCCAGTAAGGGGGCGATGCTTGCCATGTACAATCCCCATTGGCATATGTGTGGGTCATTTTTTTTACTTGGAAAATTTGTACCCTCACAGAGACAAGATATTGACTCTCTAAATGTATTGCTACCGAAGGATAATGCATCTAAGCTGGACCCAAAGAGTGACCAACGCAGAAGTTAGAAAGAGGTTGCACATAGAAGAAGACAACCCGATGATGCAGGCAATGGTGAGAAGGAAACTGGCACAATTTGGACACCTATGTAGGATGGACAACAACTGTAAAACTAAAAGTGTGTTGTTCGGAAAACAGAAGGAACCAGAAAGAGAGGAGGCCCTAACAGAGAATGGCTTGATGACGACATAAGAGACTGTTTGATGGCATTGGGGCCCCATCAACATGATAAGAGACTTGTGTTTTTGTTGTTTGTTATAGCAGTGCATTGTTGTCACAACGAGTTCGCAGTGTGCAAGTGTAACGCGTGTCACACTTGCTGTGGCTTGGCTCTCCAACACACCGGTGTGCTGTACGAGTAACGAACTGGCACGCTCTGTTTTATGTGACAAACATTACTAATTAGCCGTGTCGGGTGGTGGCGGGTTTAACGACACATTCATATATTTACGCGATCTAACCCTCCCCCCCAAAAAACCCTGTATTATACTGGTCAACAAAAAAAACCCCTTTTTTCTGGCCTGGACTTTTGCAGCTGTTTTAGACTAATTGCAGGGTGCTGATTCCAAATCTGATCTCAGATTTGCTCTATCACATCTCATTTTATGCTATTGGCATACCCCATTTTCATTGATTTTACCCGAAATTAACTCTGTCACTTATGATTGCAAGTTGTTGCGAGCCAGTGACTGCTTTAGTGTTAAAATATGGTGCTGTATTTTTAGCATAGTGTGTTTATAATATCATTTTATGTAGATATCCACATTTATTTAATATTTTCTTCTGCAGTTTTCATTGAAAATGCAATGTTTGATATCTCAAAAACCTGATGTGATAGACAAAAACTGATGCCAGATTTGGAATCAGCACCCCAAAATTACCTTACAACCGTTGGAACACCTTATGCTAGAAAAAGTGTGTTGACCAGTGTTATGGGTAACGCTTGTGTGTGCGGGTGCTGACGAGCACGCGTGTCCGCGTGTCCGCGTGTCCACGTGTCCGCGTATCCGCGTGTCCGCGTGGGTGCAGACATGCCCATCACCTACGAGGTGGAGGGGACACGGCAGGGCGTGCGTGTGGCGTTCTGTCTGGAAGGCAGCTACTTCTCCATGCTGCCGCCGAGGCTGCAGATGGGAGCCGCGGTGCGACTGCACCCTGTGCTCTTCACCCAAGGTGTGTACACTCACACGTGACTATGCACACACACACACGTGTAGGAGCGGTGGAGCAGCGGTTCGCACACTGTATGTATGTGTGTGTTGAACTTCTTTCGTGCCGTACGTAGCCAACCGTGCTAATCGGTGGTGCGGGGGAAGGACAACAAACTAAACACAAAAAGCTGTTCTAGATGAATTACTTTTCAATCTATATTTAAAAGTGCATAGCTCCAATGGCTTCATAATATCGCAAGGAAAGACGTTTCAGACGGCTGCAGAAGCGCATCTGAAAGAGTTGCGATCCGGTGACCGTCTTGGTTCGATGGCCAGCCAATAGCCGCTGCTGCTGCGATGATGACCGGAGTTCGCGTGATGGTTTATGCTCCTTGACGAGATAAACAAGATATTGTGGTTCATTAGTGAAAGCACTCTGTGTAATGAAGGCGACCTTATAACCACACTGTGTTATGCACCGAGTGATCTGAGTTTGATTTCTAGCCACAGCCAACATCCATCGTGAGTGATTTTTTAATCGGTCCTGGGATTCCCCCCCCCCTTCACCGATGTGTATTGACCAGCTTGGTGAAGTATGGTCAAATCAGCCCCATTAACGGCAGGACGTGAGGAGGCCTTCATCCAGTGGTAAATTGACAGAGGCTGTAATTTGTATTTATTTAGGATGTATCGTACAGCCATTTGAAGGCCGCCTTATGCTGCTGTGTTGGAATTGGTGGTTGTTTGACCATACTTCGCCATACCGGTGTCCGTGGTGGAGGTGAAGGGGGGGGGGTTGGCCCGGGACTGGTTCAGCTGTCACTTGTCGCTGAATTTAGCCACACTCAAGAATCGAACTTGGGTTGCCAGGGTTTATAGCGCAGTGCGCTAACCACTATGCCACTGCTCCAACCATTTTTTTAGTATATGCATGTTCACTCAGGTGCCGCTCACAATTCAAGTTTGTTATTTTGAGGGTAACACCTAGATTTATTAATGTATCTGTTCAACTGCTAGCGCTCCAAGTTTAAATAAAATCACTCGATATTTCAAGGTTGCTCAACACAGTTGAAAAATGCATTACCGTCAATACAGAGTCATGGTGTGAAGCAGTGGTTCTCAACCGGGGGTACGTGAACCCCTGGGGGTACATGGCAATGTCCCAGCGAGTACTTGAGGTGTTTTATTAATGTATGAAGTTGTATCATACATGAGAGTCATTGGTGAAAAATTACGTGTGAATCTGCCAATGTGAAATAGCTACGATAACATGTAAATCCATATGGTAACCTAAAACGATATGAATGACCTTTCTGAACTCATTGATCGTGAGCAATGCGGGTTTACGAGATTAACCAGCGAGCGCGAACAAATTACGTCACATGTGCAGAGAGTCCTGTGACATTTTTTTTTATTCGCTTGAAAGTTACTCGCTAGTTAGGACACCTCACACAATGAACAATCGGTTAAAATATTAACGTTCATTATTCATAACATACATTTTTCAGAACCATTTTGGGTCGGGCAACGGGTGGGGTGCACTCGGCTGAAACAAACTTCAACAAGCGGGGTTAAAGTAGCCAAAAAAAGGTTGGGAACCACTGAGTATTTAGAGGCATAGACGCACAGAAGGGAAGGAGATGCTAATCTACTCTTTCGGATTTATACAGGGTGCTTAAAAAAAATGTGAACACTTCTGAAAATTTGCAACAACACCTCAAGAAATGTGCCTCTGGGCTCTGGAGACCAGGCACGTGTTGACAACGATGGCAAAGAAGTGGAGACTCTTTGACTTTTTGAAGCTATTAACATTACATTTGTTATCATGTTACAGTGTATCATCCGTTCTTTTTCCAGTGTTAACTTTTTTTTTAAGCACCCTCTAAAGCACCTCGTCTAGGGCGCTTTAAAATGCAAGCCGAGATCCTGAGCAGCCTGGGAACTTATCTTAAAGGAATTTTTTCATATAACGCCTTAACAACGGAGCTTTACAAGGAATTAACTGCGAAGGTTAATGGTTGAGGTGGGGTGAATGAAACGGATGAGAGGAAGCAATGGGGGGCAAATCCGTGATGATGCGTGACATCGATGAAAGCGAAATCGACGACGGAAAATGATGATGATGATGGTGAATGTATCGAATGAACGGCGAATGAGTGAGAGGCATGTGATGAGGAAATGAAGAGGGAAAAGTTACGGCGGTGGTTATGAGGGGGAGACTCAGGGGGTCGTGGGGTGAGCTCGGGAACAATCAGTGAGCTTTGAGTGAGGAGCGGAAACGAGTGATCGAAGGTGACTGCTTCATGTTAAAATGAGACCATTGTCTATTGACTTCAACAGCAGAAGTAACAGATTGAGAGGAGTGCGTGGTCCAAGAAAAAGGAAACTTTACTTTTCCGTATGCATATTAAGTGCCCAACACTGTGGCACGAGCATTACAAACACGGTCTTCGATCAGCGCGTTTCAGAGGTCGCAAACGGGTTTTGATTCCTTACCCGTACCCGGCCGCACCAGGGTCGCAAACGGGTACCCGTACCCGTACCCGGCCGGGTACAGGTAGCCGGGTATCGGGTAGGGTACGGGTATCGGGTACCCGGTTGCGACTTCTGGCGCGTTTGGCTACGGTGCGAAAGAAGTTCAACATACGAAAGAGGTTCAATTTACTTACATCCCAAATGTATCGTTTAAACCACGTGTAAAAATACACTGCACATGCTCACACCACACACGTACACCACACACACTAGACAATCCAAAAAAAAAAATCTGCGGCGCGTGTCCGATTGTCTATTGACAGTTCCTAGATATTGCACGCAGTTTGGCTCGAAAGCTTTTAATACAAGTCGCTCCAAAGTTTTGGAACCACCTTGTTCTGTCTCTTGGCATCTCCATTTTGTCATCTCTGTTCTCGCTTAAACTGACTCTATTAGGATCACAAAAGTTCAAGTGTGAATGTAATTGTTCAACATAATTGCTCAAATTAAGTGTGTTTAAACAAAAAAAACCCGGTGTAATTGTTAATACGGAATGCTTTGCTGCTGCTGCTGTTGCCTGCCAGTTAAGTAAGTCACCCTTGAAAACGAGATTAATTGCCTGAATGAGCGTTACTCTGGAAATAAACTTCTGATTTTGACAAACACGTGCACGCACACATTAACAAACACATCGAACACTCACACGTGCACGCACTATTCACCACGCATGCAAACAACATGCGGACGTGCTCATACACACAACATCTATTTGTGAATGATGCTGGCCATAGGCATGAATCAGACTCAAGTTTCCAGGTTCGTAGCGCAGTGCACTAATTACTCACACAAACACAGAGATACAAATGCGCACGCACACACGGCACACACATAATTGTTTCAATGAGATATTATTTCTTAACTAAAAAAAACTTTTTTTATTTCACCAGGTTAAGGGCCACTGAGCTATGTAGCTCTTTTTCGGAAGCAACCTGGCCACACATGATAGCTCAACGAAGTGGCTTATTGCGTGAAAATTTACAGCAGCCAAAAACTCTAAACGCGTGTTTCTAAATGTGGAGGGAGAAATCGGAGGTCCCAGAGAAAAGTCCACGAGACGATGGGAAGAGAGAGACACGCAAACTCCAAAAATAGAGCAGGCGTCAGGGTCGGGATCGAACCCACGACCTCCTGCATACCAGGCGAGGGAGTTAACATCTCGCCACCGTGGCGCCCCTAGCTATACAATATGAATACAGTGTTGTTAACTTGGCAAGCGTGGCTTTAAATGAAATACCTCTGTGGCAATTGTTTTTCAATCTTTAAACAAAAAACCCCCCAACAATAGCACACATGTGTATGAATAATTATCAAGTCCTGCACATTGTCAGATATCTCTTCCGGCACTTGAAACTGCTTTAGATTTCCCTCCCGACCTTGCAGATTTCCTGTAGGTTCTGGCTCCACTTTTAAGGGGACTTGTAATACTTTCTCTTTGTAAGCAGGTCCTGCAGGACTTGCGTGAAGGGCTAAAAATAGAATGCTACAGTGCAGGAGCTGGGAGGAAAGGGAAGTCGCAGATCATGATCTTGCATCATTCGTAAAAACATCCACGCTTCTATTTATCTACTCGTGTTATCTTTTTTCAGCGACTTTCTCCAGCAGCAGCAGCAGCATCATCATCATCATTATTATTTTATATAATCCAATCCCCATCTCTTCTTCCTCCTGTTTCCTGTCGCTGTATTTGTGTTTCCCTCTCCGTGGGGCCTCGTGTGAGTTTACACTTGTACAGAGATTGCCCAGAAAGTGACCCCTCCACTCCTCCTCCTCCCGCCGCCCCAGAAATCCGGCACAGCTGCCGTTGAAGCCCTCTGCTCCTCAACGCGACCCATCGCACACCCTCCCGCTAACTCACGAGATCGCATTCGGCTGAAATTGTGTCCACATCTCATAGTTCGTAACTCACGCCGTGCATGTCAATTGGACACAGCGGTGTTTTGCGGTACTTTAAGAAGTGGTGATGTGAAGCATTGTTTGCGGGTGTCCGTGTGTGTGTGTCTTTGTTTGGTGGGGGAGTGGTAGAGTATACTCTTAGTTCTTTCGGTAAAGTCACGTAGGTAAAAAATGAAACAAAAATTAATAAAAAATAAAACAATAAAAATCACGACGTTTCGGAGGCAACACAAGCTTCCGTCTTCTGAAGACGGAGACTTGTGTTGCCTCCGAAACGTCGTGATTTTTATTGTTTTATTTATATTAATTTAAATTTAGTTTTTTACCTACGTGACTTTTACCGAAAGAACTAAGAGTATGAATCCTTGCAGTCACGAAAGCTTCAAATCTAGAGTGGTAGAGTAGCCATTACCACGCTGCGCTCCGAACCCGGCGACTCGAGTTCGATTCGCCGCTCATGTCCAACACCAGTGATGATTATCTGAAACAGTTCTAGGTCTCCCCTAGGTCGACTCAGCCTCAATTGAGTACCTGGTGCGATGTGTAGGGAGACAAAGGCGTCCGGGCGTGGTGCTGGCCACCCACCCCCCCCCTCGTGTGCCATTCCGGCTTTCATAGGTGCTCACTAAAAGCATTTTTTCCAACATTCTGTTTAGGTTTGAAGTTTTCGTGACTGCAAGGATCCATACTCTTTGGTTCTTTCGGTAAAGTCACGTAGGTGAAATTAAAATAAAATAAAAAAATAAGAATAAATTTTAAATTAAATTAAATAAAAATAGAAATAATTAAATTAAATCACGACGTTTCGATTGCCACACAAGCAATCATCATCAAGTGTGATTTCCACACCTGATGATGATTGCTTGTGTTGCATTTGAAACGTCGTGATTCAATTTAGTTATTTCTATTTTTATTTTATAAAAAAATTATTCTTATTTTTTCACCTACATGACTTTACCGAAAGAACCAAAGAGTTTTGTTTAGGCTGATTCCTTCGTTAAGGAGTGATTCCTGATTTTTTTTTTTGTTATTCTGGTAAATTCAAATATCAGGAACATTTTTAGAAGATTCAAAAAAAAATTTGTTTCAGATTATTCTGAAAATGGAAGTGACATCACAAATATGAATGATGTTACTTCCGCTCTTTGCCCGCCAAAAATCGGAACACGTGGCATCGCGTGATGCCACTTTCGTGAGCACGAAGACACAAATATATCATTGACTATGAATTATCTGAAAATTCTGAAAAATATATAAAATTTCGTCCATAAATCAGAAAGTCCAATAACCGAAGCATGTGCATAAGTATATGTCATGAAAAAGCAACGGAATGTGAAGGCGGAAAAAGTTATCTAATAAAATTTATTTGAATAGTGACCCTGAATCATCAAATTGGGAGGGGTACATTATTACATCTTGGATGATCACCATTCACAAAATAATATATTATATATTACTCTGGCCTGTTGCCCCTCTTGGGTCAATTCGGGCTGAAACGATGAGTTTGTTCAGTGAATTTGACAGTTAAATGAGTGCTTGTTTTTTCATAGCGCAAACTTCAAAAACTGCTGGCTCTCGTTAAGTTTGTGCCTTTTTTCAAACTATGGTTACACTGACAAGGCACACCTCGTAGGAAATGTTCTTATTGAATGCTGCGCCATCCATCAATGGCGGCCTCAAACTAAGAAATTGCCAGGCTGCGACATCACAGCGCTGCACTTGAAAGATGCTAAAAAAAAACGCACGTTACGTCCGCAACTTCTGACCCCCTCCGAGGGATTTTTGGCAGTCGGTCGGACGGCGTGCGGGTCTGGCTGCGTGAGACACAACGAGGCGGTTGTGCCTGGTTGGAATTTGAAATGTCCCCAGTCGATGACGTCTGCAAAGACCCAAACTGTTCAGACTCGCAACTCTGGAATCTGCAAATAGTCTGGGTCAAGTTGAGGTTAACCATCACTCGCAAATGCACGAAAATTGATTCTTCTGTTGGACACCGTGTTCAAAACCCCCGTGGTTGCCATGGATATTGCACCATGCTGTTATTTATTGTCCTTAAATATAAATGATAAAGCATGGACTTCTGCGGACACATGCAGCTGCTCTTTCTTATTGTGGTCACTTTATTTTCAGTGCCTTCCTGCCAATTCTAGCTGACTCATTCATTGGTTTATAACAAATCAATGCATCATTACATGTCTGGTACACACACACACACAGTGGGCAAGCTAGCAGCACAGTCCTGATGAATAACTTCTCATGAGTTCAAGTTGGCTCCTTGCTTCATCTCTGTGTCGTTTGACCCCTCTCCGTAGCGCTGGAGCGAATGGACAAGCTGTCTCCGAACGAAGGGCCCTCCTCAGAGGACTTACAAGGTCACGTAAACGCAGCCTCGCTTGAGAAGGTGCAGCGCTACTACAGAAGTCTCAGGTACCCAAATATCCCGGCATGCTTTATTAAGCTATGAGTATCACAACCAAACAATTTACATATTTTCCATTTTGTATATGTACTGCTACACAATTTTCAACGGAGGAGGGATCGCAAAACTCCTTAAGCCCTAGATTTGAAGCTTTCGTGACTGCAATGATTCATATTCTTAGGTTTTTTTCGGTAAAGTCACGTAGGTACCTACGTGACTTTTTTCGGTAAAGTCACGTAGGTACCTACGTGACTTTTTTCGGTAAAGTCACGTAGGTACCTACGTGACTTTACCGAAAAAAACGAAGAATATGATTCCTTAAGCCCTCTCGTGGCTAGCAGACATTCGCATTGGTATTTATCTCGTGAACATATTTCCACGTGAAATAATAGAATCCACTTATGGTGTATACTGTGGAGGAGCTCCCAGCACATGGAGCAAAAATTGTTGCTCTGCGTAATGTTTGGCATGACGTACTGAAGAATTCAGTGAAACGTCGGACATGAGTCCAGGTGCTATGGAAGCAAAGTCCCGGGTCACCCATAGATTTTTGGTTTTTAGAATCTTCACACAGAGCTGACCTCGTGCGATTCTTAGCACGCTGGACTTTCAATCCACATGCTATCTTCTGGCGCGGCATTTGAAACAGCGGTGCACGTTTCTCAGATTCCCCCCTGCCCCTTGGCTCTGTGCACCAATCAGCATAAATGGGTACAGCCACAGAGAGTCGATGTGCAGGCCACGTGTGGTGGGTTAAAGTGTGGGTATGACCACCTCTTCCGACACTTTAGGTCAATGGGGAAGAGTAGACCAAATACCTTTGTGTTAACTTGAGCAGAGGGCCCTTCTGCCAGCAATGCTATGAGCAAGCAATTGCAAGGCCATACCTTTACCTTTTTGATTGTAACCTTACTCTTGATTCATATCAAAGATGTTTGTCCAGAATTAATCTTCTAACTGAATGACCAAAAGTCGTCCAAAGATGGGCCCCTGGTGGGGACGGTGCCACAGACGCTTCTGGAACTAGTCCCATCATAATTACCATTCTCCCTGGGGTCAAAATTATTCAAAATGCTTGGCAGGATAATCTCATTGGTTTGTTATGGATAGACTGACCCCTGCCATAGAAATATGGAATTGACACCACCTTGGTTTGGGCACCGTCCAATGCTGATCTGAGTTTAGGGAGACTCCAACTCGTTATATTTGCGTCAATGAAACTGGAGATTCCTTTCATGGAGTATCCTGTCAGTTTGCAATAGAATGAACTGCTCCCATCAATATTGAAGTATAAACATTAACATTGGTCAATTCCCAAAGCACGAGGAGAGTTTGGCAAATGATTTCTGAGCACGAGATATAAAACATTGAATCAGAAAAACGCACACTGCAAAGTAGTGAAATTTTGTTTTGATTTTTAACAGTTAAAATTTTAATTTTAAATCCGTAATGTCATGTTATGCAATATCGTGGTGCTCTAAATATATTTTGGCATTAGATATATATATCTTTTTTTCTTCAACAGGACCTTCTATTTGGATATGTCAAAACTCCCGTCGGATTCATCCGCCAAGGTTGCTGCAGTTGACAAGGTACGCAACGGAGTAATAATAATAATAATACTATCACTACTAAGTGAAAAGTCATTCTCAGCAAGCGGGCAGAAGTGGCATCTCCGTTGGTTCTGGCTGAAGAGGAACGAGCGGTGGCAGATCCAAACAGGCAGTCGGTAGAGATGCAGGGCTGAGTTGAGTAGCGGATCGAGGGGGTAGTTCCAGGACGCTGGTTCTGTCGTCCGAGGAGCAGTGCGCTAATCGACGAAACGCCGCTGAAGAGGGGTGCCCACTCGAGAAGCCGGTGAAGTCGCCACCCCGCCCAGCCCCAGTTAGAGGAGTTAGTACCTTGAATGAGGATGGATGAGTAGATATTTAAGTGCCATCTGGCTCACAGAAGCCACATGCAAGTGAGTAACTGTCAGGTGAGCCGGCAGCGATGATCCCCATCGTACTTCGGATATGGAATAGCGCGTTGATGTCTAAATTATATGTTTGAGATGCTTCCGTGGTGCGATGGTTAGCAACGCTGAACTTGCGATCCAGAGTATGCCGCTCTATTTGATCTCTTGGCAAAGCGGTTGAAGCGACGAGCAAGTTTCTTAAAACCAGCCCCCCCCCCACTGCCTCTGTCCACCCAGCAGCATAAAATGAGTTTACCGCAGTTAGTCAGTCAGCAGGTCGCGTATAGTGGGGTTAAGCGTGGGTACTCTCACCTCTTCGAACGCGTTTGGCTAGCATGGAAGAGTAGGCCTAAATACCCTCGAGGGGGGCTCTCTAGAGGCTACCGCGAGTGTAGGGTCTTCTTCCAGCGGTGGTGTGCGTAATCAATTGCAGGGCTGCACCTTTGCCTTTGCAGCTCTGCCATTCCTATGTAAACCACAGTAAGAAGGCACTGATGGTTAAAGATCGAACGTAAATAAAACTAAATCCTGTTCGTACAGTTTTTGTTTACCACTATGAATTTTATTTTTCGAAAAGCTGTACAGTAGCGAATTGAAAAGTTTATAAGTTCAAGGGAAATGTATATATTACGACAGCCATGTCGCGTTGGTTAATTTAATGCGGAATTACAATTTACTATATACATTACATACGTGCGCGTGTGTAAATATAACATTGAATCCCACCCATGTGTATATGTGCCTTTATAGTCGGGTTTCTGCATAATATAACACGATACGCACTGTTGAAATGCAATGCAAATAATGAAAGAAACGCTATAGCTCAAACCCCTCAAATTCCACGTGCTTCCACTCCAAGAAACACAAAGCCAGGAGCTATTTTGCCATCGCTGTCGTCATGAACTTTGCGTGGCTGCCTGTTATTCCTGGAGTCTCTTTTCCGGCCCCTTGGCTTCAGGCTGCCGGCTGAACCGAGGCTGCAGAACGCAGCGTTGAGGAGAGAGAAGAGAGTAGGGGGGGGGGGTAGTGGAGCGTGTTGATAATAATAATAAAAAAGGGATGAGGTTTCGGGGTAGGCGAATGGGCCTAATTGGGGGGGGGGGGGTAGCATAACGCTGAAGCTGAGCGTGAGCAGAGGGCTTCGAATTTACAAACAAGTGTGGACGATTATTTTGTTGAGACGATTGCCATATTTTTTTGTTTTTACCACTGCTGGAATATAATTGACTGCAGCTCAGCCGATGGGACTGCATGGCTCCCATTCATTGGGTCATGAGATCACGTACTGGCAACGGTCGACAGGGGAAGGCAGAGGGGATGGGTGGGTGTAGTCGGTAATGGCCAGTCGTTAACAGCTCTTGCCCTACAATCGTTTTGGCTTAATGGATGGCCAAGTTGTATGTATGTATATGTGTGTGTGTGTATTGTGGGGAGCGGTAGTGTAGCGGTTAGCGCGCTGCGCTATGAACCTGGCGACCCGGGTTCGATTCCCGCTCACGGCTAACACCAGTGACGATTATCTGAACCGGTCCTGGGCCTCCCCTAGGTCGACTCAGCCTTAAATGAGTACCTGGTGCGGTGTGTAAACATCGCCACTGGGGAGACAAAGGCGGTCGGGCGTGGTGCTGGCCACCCACCCCCTCGTGTACCGTTCCGGCCTTCATAGGTGCTCGCTAACAGCACTTGCCCCTACAGTCTGTTAAGGCTATACGGGGGATCTTTGTCTTTGTTGTGTATTGTGGGGAGCGGTAGTGCGGTGGTTAGCGCTCCGCACTTTGAACCCGGCGTCGTGAGTCCGATTTCCCGCTCACAACCAACATTGGTGACACATCTAAATTAGTCCTGGGCTTTTCCGAGGTCAACTCAGCCTTGAATGAGTACCCCCCGTGTGATATGTAATCATGGCCACTGGGAAAACAGCAATGATGAGGATTGATAATGGCCAGACACGACCCTCGCTTACCGTGTCGGCCTTAATAGGCACTCGCTAGCAGCACTTGCACCGATGAACTGCAAGACTAAATGATCCGTGTCTTTCACCGTTTGCTCCTCCAGTTGTTGAGGCCGTTCAGCGCCCTGGATGAGTTGATTCGCTTGATGGAGGGGCTGCTCGCCCCCTGGAGGAGCTCCACCGTGGAGCCCAGCATCTCCCCCTCGTGCAGCTCCGGCGTGGGGCTGCTCCCTATCGCAGCGGAGGTCTGCGACCGCCTGGGCGCGTGCCATGTGCTCATCTGCAACAGTGGCGTGCACAGGTGTGGAGAGCGGCAGAGGGCTCGGCGCGCCGTGCGCATGCGTCCCGTTCGACTGCAATTTCCCTTGCGTGTGTAGTCCATGGGCCACAGCAGAAACATCGACGCAGTACCTTGGTGTACAGTCTGCTCTCCTGTAACGCGTAGCTTTAACAATGCGAATTGAATATAACGAGATGAATGTATTCGGGAGCACGTTTTTGTTCTAACGTGGACGCGAATGTGATACAACGCGATCGAGTGGACAGAACTATGTCGCGCGAGGAGGAATAAGCGGTCGTACGGCCGCCTCGGCATAGCAACGTCGCACAAGGCACTGGGATGCTGCTGGATGCTTCTAGATGCTACCCACACGCCTCCGTCTTTGTTCAGCCTGCGTACGCATCTCACGTGTTATCGTGGACTGTGCTTAACACAATATTATATATTATTTATTATCACTAGATTTCGATTTAAAGCTTTCGTAACTGCAGGGATTCATCTTCTTGGTTCTTTCGGTAAAGTCACGTAGAAGGAAAATAATAAAATAATAAAAATAAAACATAATAAAATTATTCTCACGACGTTTCGGCCACAACGCAACCAGCCGTCTTCAGGTGGAGAACAGGTCTGTCGAGAAGGCAGAGTCTGCCTTATCGACAGACCTGTTCTTTACCGAAAGAACCAAGAAGATGTATCACTAGATTGTTCCTAAACGCGGTATTCTTCAGGAATGCAACAACTGCCGCGTTACAGGAGAACAGACTGTACCACCTGAGGTCGTCTGGCGTGCGTGGAAGAGTAGGCCAACAATGCCCTGTGAAGGCGGCTCTCTGGAGGTCCCTCTAGTGCATGCCCTTATGCCAGCAGTGGCATGAGCAAGCCATAGCAAGACTGCGCTTTTTTAACAAAGGCATCTTCAGTGATACCGATTTATTTGAAAATGTATACGTCATCCACCTCCATTATATTCCGGTTGTGTTATCGACATCATGTTGTAAAATTAAGTCATTTCTACTTGGAACTTTCACAGCTAGCGGCGTATCGACCTGTGTCGGACAATGAACCTGCAAGTACGGACCTATGTCGTAGTTGTAGTACAATTGGTTGGAAAACACAGGTTTGTAACTAAACTTACGAAACTTTAAATTTCATGAGGCAAGGCCCACTGAGCTATATAGCTCATTTTCAGAAGCGACCTTGCCACAAATGATAGCTCAACGAAGCGGCTTATAATGTGGACATTTATAGCAGCCAAATACTCAAAAATGCATGTTTGGAGGGAAAAACCAGAGGGCCCGGAAAAAAAATCCACGCGATCACAGGGAGAACACACAAACTCCAAATATACAGGCATCTTCAGGATCAGGATCGAACCCACGACCTCCTGCATACCAAGCGAGGTAGTTAATATCTCACCACCGCGGCTCGCCATTTTAAAATCCTTTATATTAAGTTCACTTGCTTGCGCGCTTACGACCGTGCAAATCTTTTGGTCGTTTTTTAACCCACTTCCCGTGATCCAATCGAGCTGACATTTTGCACACAGACTCGTTGTGTGTGATAAAAATGAAACTCTTACTCAAGAAAAACAGAAATGAATAATAAAATAAAACCGATGACACGCATATAAAGGATTTATAGTGAAAAACTTTGTTTTTACGGGTTAATTTTTTAAACTCTGACCGCCACACCCATTTGTTGACCATTCATCGCGCGTCGCTACTGTTGAGAGCATCGCTATCTCAACGTCTTTAGAGGCACGCTAATGACACGACGGTCGGCGCTGTCCGTGGGGGGCGGGCCGGCGGGGTCACCCACCACTCTCTTTCGCACGCCCCGCTAAATCCATCAGCGCTCGACAGAGGCGCTCTCAAAAGTACACGTTTGTCTTCCGTCAATAATTAATGCGATACACTGGAGTGTATCGCTTGTCTTTATTTTTTTTTTCTCATGATCGTTTAGCGGGACGGCGCTTTATCGCCGATCAATGACTGTAATTCTAGCCACTGCCGTCGCGGCGGTGACGAAGCGCTCGTTTCATCCAAATGGGATTCACGCGAAAGTCAGCCGCCCGCCCGCTCGTTCACAGGCGTGCGCACGAGCGAGTGGGTGGGCGGATGGGCGAGCCGGGAGCCGTGCCGAAACAGCGGCAGCAGCGCTCTGCGGTCCTCTTGAGCTGTTCCAACGGCAATGTTGGACTGTGCCACAACTGCCGGTCGCGCACGCTCTGCGACGTTACAGCCGTTGTCGCACACACCGTTTGCCCATACTGCCACCGCTGAAAAGACAAGAAAGCAAATGCCTCCTTGACAGATTGGTCTTTCCACGTAACAATTTTTTGTTTGTTTACGCAGCCCATCACAGCAACCACACGCCCCTTTCTGGGAGTGGTTTATTGGGAAAATCAGGAGATCGCTAAAATGTTGTGCAGCTGACGGCACCGTAACACCTCACCATGGCTACCTTGCTTAAATTGATCACCTGGCCTCCAAGATCATTTGTGGTAAAAGCCTCTAAAAATAACAATGACGTAAGCCATTTTTTTTCATGAAATGTACAGTTCAGCAGGGTATTATTTTAGTGGACTGAATTACAGAAGAACACAATGAATACATTTCGGCTCTGCTACGTGAACCTCGTGGCAGATACCCATGCAGTGCATGGCAGTGACCACACCGAAGCTGTGTGTTTTGCAAGAGGCACTATATTGTCACCGATGCTGTAGCTAGGCAATAGCCATGCAATGGCCATGTCCAGAGCTTAATTTCTCACCAAATAGTTTACAGCACACTGCTAGGCTGTCTTGGAGTAGGCATCATCAGCATAAGGCACTATAAATCCTAAGAACAGGTTTATGAAAATCAGATTCAATATAAGGCGAGATGAATGTGGCATCAGCGGCAGAACCAGGAGTGCGATGAGTTATTTTATTAATATTGGTGTTTTATATTGATATCTAGTAGAGAAGATACGTTGATATTTCAAGATGCCCCCCTCCTGCACCACCCCTCCCCGGTTAATTTTCTCAGCCCGCCTTGTGTGTGTCGCGCCAAAAAACAATTCCTGGAAGAGCGTTTTTGCAGAACCCCCCACTGGCTCAAAAACGAAGCGCCGGTCCCACGTTGCTCTCCGTTCCGCGTGCGCAGGTGCACCCTGCAGGTGACTCTGGAGCAGGTGGCGTGGCTCACGAGGTGTCACGGGCTGCCCCCGCGCACCATGATGCAGGCGACTGACGTCATGAGAAAGCAGGTAGAGATACCCCCCTACCCCCCATGCACATACGCGACCCGCTAATATCACGGGCGTTTGGCGAACCTGCCTTTCACTCGCCGAGCAATGCAAATCGACGACCCAAAGGCAATTTCGATTTAAAGCTTTCGTGACTGCAGGGATTCATCTTCTTGGTTCTTTCGGTAAAGTCACGTAGAAGGGAAGTAATAAAATAATAAAAATAAAACATAATAAAATAATTATCACGACGTTTCGGCCACAACGCAAGACGCTGTCGCCTCGACAGACCTGGTTTTCACCTGAGGACGGCTGCTTGCGTTGTGGCCGAAACGTCGTGAGAATTATTTCATCATGTTTTATTTTTATTATTTTATTACTTCCCTTCTACGTGACTTTACCGAAAGAACCAAGAAGATGGACCCAAAGGCAGTGGGCCATACTCAAACACGCGCGAAACATTGCACGGTAGATACGGCCAACCTCCCAACACCCGTGGAAAATGCACGTTGAGTATGCATGGTGAACTTCTTTCGCATCGTACGCAGCCAACCGTGCTAATCGGAGGTGCGGGGGAAGGACAACGAACTAAACAATGAGAGATGGTTCACGTTGAGACTACGGACACACGAAACCAAACCCGTGGAGCACATCGTCAGACGCTCCCCCCGCTCCCATCGTTCACGGACAACATCACAAGCATTTACAACGTCTGCAACACCACCACTGCAGCCACCATGCAAACTCGACAACCTCCACATTGTAGCAAAGCACTGTTGCTGATAACTCGCTGCCCCACAACCCCCATCATACCAAAGTGAGCATAAAATGGCGGTCATCTCTATTGGCTGTACTCGGGCATTCGTGGAAATGCGATATGGCAGGAGCATGTCTATAGATTGGTTATTTACAAATACAGACAGATCTCGCTGAACGCAGGGGTTACGTTCCTGGAAAAATCAGTGTTGGGCAAAACCACGTTCGACAAAATAATACCTTGTGGAAAAATAGGGTTGCGTTCCCAGGTCTGAAATGATCACCCACTCCCTCTTTGTTTAACCAATTCTACATGGTTCCCCCCCCCCGATGTTATTGTACTCAAGGATGCTGAGATGCTCTCCATGACTTGTGTGGGTGTCATATTCTTGGTTCTTTCGGTAAAGTTACGTAGAAGGGAAATAATAAAATGATGAAAATAAAACAAAAAAATTATCACGACGTTTCGATTGCAACACAAGCAATCATCATCAGGTGTTGCAATCGAAACGTCGTGATAATTTTAGATTTTTCTCATTATTTAATTATTTCCCTTCTATGTGACTTTGCTGAAAGAACCAAGAATAGGAATCCCTGCAGTCACGAAAGCTTTAAATCGAAATTGTGTGGGTGTGTTTTCACTCTTTGAATTTCGCCTCAACGCAAAACCCATTGCATGCGGCAATGTGAACGTATGCCATGTGCTGTTGTGCATGAACGGGGGTGAGAATCTTTGAAGCGTCAAACTGTGTACAGCCGAAACATGCGTTCGATAAAGCCGTGTTGGGCAAGGCTTTCCCGTGCTGTTGAATTCCCACCATTGTTTTTCATCATGTGGTACTTGTATTTACAAGCCTTGAATTGTGATTTGGATGATAACGTCAGTGGTCTTCTTGGACATGAAACTTTTCTATACTTCACTCCACAATTCATCTCCTCATTTCATCAAGGCCTGGCCATTGTATTAATTTGTTGATCTATACATATTTAAACAACAACAAAAAATTCAGATGATTAGAATAAGTAGAGTACATTAATGTTATAATAGAGGTTTTTCCCCTTTTTTCTGGCAACAAAACTGAAACCTTTTTACGAGGATTCATGTCTGCATTAACCACAATACTTGCAGTCAAAATGCAAACAAAAAACACTATGATAATATATGCATTGTCCTTGAAACTGATTGGTCCACACACAGGGACGGCTTTCTTTTGAGCCTCGACCCATGAATGTTAAAGGACACATGAATGTTATCAGTTTACTCCGATAATGGAGAAACAAAATCGGCTCCTTGTGTCTGTTTGGCTGACCTGATATGGTTTGTTGGTATGAACTCACAAACCAGAAGCCCTGCTACTCTCACACCTACACTATAAGCCAGTCATATGCTTGTGCGTGTTGTCGTGTGTGCGTTGTGAATGCATCCTTTGCTTGCTGGTGCTGTTTACAGGGTGCAAGAGTACAGAACACCGGGAAAAACCTGGGAGTGCGCGACCGAACGCCGCTGTCTGTGCCACGGTGAGTGCCCATTGGCTGTCTCAGGGCTCCATTCGAGCGCCAGCACCTTCTAGAAGCCACTGTGAATGCAAATTTCCTTTGTTACAATACAACCACGATTTATTGCATCATGTTGAACTTCTTTTGTACCGTACGTAGCCAACCGTGCTAATCGGAGGTGCGGGTGAAGGACAACAAACTAAACACAAAAAGTAGATCTAAAGAATTGAGTTTTCAATTTACATTTAAAAGTAGATAGTTCCAGTAGCTTCCTAACATCGGACGGAAGAGCATTCCAGACGGCCGCAGAAGCGCATCTGTGAAAGTACGCGATGTAGTGACCGTCTTTGTTCGACGGTTAGCCAAAAGCCGCTGCGAGGGTTACATTTGTCTAAAAGTTGTTTATTAATTTATAACAGTGGCTAAGCACAGGCCCCAAGGCCCTGAACGTCAATCAGCCATCGACAAAAGGAGCAGCACTGTTATAGTTGTAATCGATAAGAGTGAACACTTTTGTTGAATTGAGCAACGTTCTAAGAAGCTGGGAAAAGAGACGATGGCGGGGAAATTCTCAAGTCGAGCAGCGCAAGGGAAGAATCAGAGGGAGAAGTGCTGTGACCCGCAGTGCGATGGTTGAACACGGTGTGTGGGGGGAGAGGCCCAGAAAAGCCTTCAGAGGCAAGGGGTGACAAGCTGGATGGGTCTAGGATGGCAGCAACCTGAAATAAATTTCGATTTAACGCTTTGGTGACTGCAGGGATCCATCTTCTTGGTTCTTTCGGTAAAGTCACGGAGAAGGGAAATAATAAAATAAAAAAAATGAAACATAATAAAATACAATTCTCACGACGTTTCAGCCACAACGCAAGCAGCCGTCTTCAGGTGAAGAACAGGTCTGTCGGGGAGACAGCGTCTGACAGACCTGTTCTTCACCTGAGGACGGCTCCTTGCATTGTGGCTGAAACGTCGTGAGAATTGTATTTTATTATATTAAATTTTAATGATTTCCCTTCTACGTGACTTTACCGAAAGAACCAAGAAGATGAACCTGAAATAAGTTATACAGGGCGGTCCAGATGTCTTGTGACCATCAATTCATTGCCCCTAATTTTTTTTCACTTAGATATTCACGTGGTTATTTAAATAAACCTTTCTTTAAAAAATTCGTTTTAAATAATTAAATGGACCACCCTGTACATTGGCAATATAATTGCTCCACTCATATTTCCTCTTTTGACATCTTATAGAGTGGGAATTTTCACGTAAATCTATATATATTTCATGTTTGACAAAACTTGTTCTTACGAGTTTAGTTAATCGTGAATGAATGTGTTTGTTTTAATAGCTATGCCGTGTGCCAGTGCTGTCAGTGCTTTTTAAATCCAACCAAGCTGAACTAGGACTGTGGAGCGAGCTTTGGCGTCGTTCGCGGAAAGTTTCCGTGATGCAAATACGGCGTGAATATCGCCTGTACAAATCGTCATTCCGGGGTCTCAAGACTCTCCATTTCACGATAACGGTCACGTTTGGGATGCTTGGTCACTTCCATTAACCGCCGTGCTTGGACAACCCCGTCAATAAATATGGAATGATGAAAAAAAAACTCGTCATTCTGCTTTATACTGGCTACCACCGATAGGTCCTCCAAGTTGTCATCTCGTGCGCGTGTACAATGCCCCTTTATCAACACGCTGTGCTTTAAGCAGAAATACACCACCATGCAAATTACACGCGCCTCAACATCCATTGCCTTCGAGATCGATTGCTGGTTGTCTTAAATGGCCCAGTGGCTCAGCGGGAGAGAAATTTTAATTCTGCGAGTTCAAATCCCAATTGGGGATTGACTCGAACCATCATTCTTTCCGGGGTCGATACAAATTAGTACCAAACTACGATGGGGCGGGAGTGGGGGGTGTAGTCAAGTGGTTGTGTCCGATGGATCGACGCAACTGCAATAGGAATGTGGAATTTCCACCACTGGCTAAGGGCTGTTAACAGATGAGCTACTTCCTCAATGCTCACTTGAGCCGGAAATAACTTTGTTTGACTTGATATCTGAATACATGCAGAGCATTATCTGGTGATTTATTTTATTTTCTACCTACGTGACTTTACCAGAAAGAACCAAAGAGTATGGATTCCTGCAGTCACGAAAGCTTCAAATCAAGATGTTATCTGACTCGTCCCTCTCTTTGCAGGTTGTACAAGCTGTGCCTTCCTGGATCTGACACGGACTGAAATAGCAGGTCAACAAAAAGCCTTACAAAAAAACTAGCAGTGCAGCATCGTAGCATTACAATTGTGCGTTTTTTTTTATTTACAAAATCCAGTAATTGCAACTTATCGTTAAGATGTATTGTTGAAACATGTTACTGTTCATAAAGCAGGTACGTACAAATAAACTGTTAACGTGTTTTGAAATCTAATTACTGTGCTGTAGAGGTTAGCATTGCACAGATGGTATTTAGTGGAAAGATGAACTTTTACATTCTCTGTGTGCTCCGGTTGTTTCATAATGTAAAATGTTACTGCTATTTATTAATTCCAAACCAGTATTTTTTTTGCATAATCGTATTGTGTTCAATGTTGTTTATATTTCTCCCCGAAGGAACAAATGTTTACTGCACATGCAATGATTAAACGATCATACTTTAATAGGTTTTTATTAACATGTCAGGGTTTGTGTCATTTTCTGTATATTGTACAATTTTACAAATGTGTAAAGAAAAACAATGCCTTATTCACCAAATCTGTGTCGTGGTGTTTATTGTGTTGTACATGACTCTCAATACGGCAATACTTTCATAGATGCTTGCCTATGGACAGCCTTACTGTGTGAAGACTTTTTTTAAGCAAAGTGCTGAAGTCTGGCCATGTCCTCTTTCAGTATTTGCATATGGGAGAATACCAGAGAACTCGGAGAATGCAAACACATGAGGGTATAAAACTCACATTCTGCAGACAGTTGAAATACTATACAGTATTTACATCTTGACTTAAAGCTTTCGTGACTGCAAGAATTTATATTCTTTGGGTCTTTCGGTAAAGCCACGTAGATAGAAAAATAAAAAATGAAAATATCACGACGTTTCGATCGCAAGATCCAGGTTCGATTGAACACAGCACATACAATTCGTGATCTGATCCCGTCTTTGAAGGATGTGATCCCTGACATGCAATTACCCCGGTGTCTACAAACTAAGTTGTGTTTGCGGCAGTACCATAGTTATAATGGGGAAACTTAGCGACATGTCTCGGACCGTGTTCGTGAACAGAAGGCAGATCTGAAACACGGTAGGATCAATACCTCGGCCGTGGCTGATCATTGTTTTAACGCTGTGGGCACACGAAATTGATTTTTCCAAGACGAAGGTACTCTGCAACCCACTGGCTATCAACAAAGATTCGTTCATGAAGCCATCCAGTTATATAGACGGACACAATTTCAACCGAGATGGGTACAAACTGAGAAATCATTGGAAGGACGTTATTAACCAGGTGAAGTGATAACTGGCTGTGATGTTTTCATCCTACCTACCGATGTTAGTTATTTTCGACTCTGAGTTACATTACCAGGTTAAATGTCTTTACATTAACAGGCTAAATGTCTCACTAGCACATTCACCGTTGCTCGTTTTCCTCGATGTGGCGGTGGTTTTCATTTTTCTTACATTGACTAATCTCTCACAATACAATGGCCACCTCCACAGCTTCGTGGTCGTGGAGGTAGCTCAGCTCTCCGATCTTACATGTACATGCAAATTTCATCTCTAGCCCTGCCCACTGCACTTATGACCCTTGGGCTACACCCATCTCAAACCTTTAACATCCTGCTTCAGCAGCTCTCCCGCTATATTTTTTCACCTGATGACGATTGCTTGTATTGCGATCGAAACGTCGTATTTTTATTATGATTTTTCTATATACGTGGCTTTACCGAAAGACCCAAAGAATACTATACTTACATGGCGTGCATTTGTAGAACATTACCACTCTGCATTTATTAAGAACATTCACAATACGGTTGAGCAATATTTTTTTTATTCGCCACAAGTCATTTCCTACAGTGGGCCAATGTAAACATAAAAGAGCGGACATGTTAGTACATGTAAAAAAAATTGCTACATATAAATCCAAGCTTATCACTATTCCCTTTGCTGATTATTATAGACACTACAAAAAACATCATGTTATAAGTCACAATCAATTACAAACACCACATCCCTATCACTACCGTAACCATCACGACCCAAACACTTGTTTGCATAGCTTCATCAAATACACTTTTAAGGAGTGCGTTAGAAAATGGAGTACCTGGAAAATACCACGCAGAGGAACGAGGGGGACAGCACTTAAAGGCCTGGACAGATTGATTCACAGGTGGACTTGCCCTACTGCTGCTCAGAGTTTAGAAAAGATAGACGTGTTTCTTGCTTCGCACCAAAGGTGTGGTTTTTATCGGTCCTCCAATGGTAATAACCTTTGTGTATATTGGTGCTTTGCACAAATGCACCGTTTCCTACACTTTATTGCAATTGTTTTCTGACAGTTCGGTCTGTCCCTTGGACGGTGCTTGAATTTAGTTTGGTTCTCGATATGCTGCCGCCCCTCTCACAGCTCGGTGGGTTTGGCCTATTCATAAATCTACCTTCTCCCCACCACCTCTTGCCTCCAAGTGCTCGATCACTGGATATGCGCCACCATTCCCAGAATGGCGTCAGAGCGTGGAGGCGTTTCACCCAGTCGAAGCTACTTTCAAATCGTCATCACATTCCACTCATGAGTGCTGACGAAATACAACCCGAACGCAGTGTATTCTATCTCCTGGAATCCCAGGTGACATGGAGTGTCCACAGCAATAATCCCAGCACATCATCTACCCCTGCGATTTTCACCGACAGAGCTTGTTTGAACCCCTTTTGGACCAGTTTTCCACATTTTGCCAATCACTTTGTGTTCACGGTGTAATTTGGCAAGTGAGTTTTGGTAACAGCACATGGCAGCAGTGATGAATTAAAAATGCACTGGCAGTCGTGCATAAACTTATTTAACAAGCTGCTATGCTTCCCCTTGTCATTGTTCTCCATGCACATGAAGAGGCAATGGATTGATGCACACACCTGCGGTATGATCAACATCAAGCGCTGCATCATACTGTACAGTACAACTGCTACGTGAGAACCCGTGCTTTCACCTCTGAACGCTTATAGGCCTCAGTCTTTGACCTCAAAATGCCATTAATTTTTTTTTACTTACAATCGTCAGATGTGCTCAGTGCGTAGTAGCATTTCGCATTTGACTGGAAATTGGCCAAACGTGGAAAGGAAAAATTGAGGACCGAGACGTTTGAGAAACCCTGCCTTAATCCAAGGGGTTCAATCGCGTACAGCAGCAGCAGCAGCAGAAACAGCAGGATCTCCTGCCACACACGACAAAGATATACAAATATCCCCAGTATAGGCTGAAAAGGCTGTTGGGGCGAGTGCTGTTAGCAAGCACCTATGAAGGCCGGCACGGCACACGAAGGGGTAGGTGGCCAACACCACGCCTGACCGCCTTTGTCTCCTTCATGTCAATATTTTTACACATCACACCAGGTACTCATTTGAGGCTGAGTCGACCTGGGGGAGGCCCAGGACCGGTTCAAATAATCGTAACTGCTGTTGACCGTGAGCGGGAATCTAACTCGGGTCGCCAGGTTCATAGCACAGCGCACAAACCACTAGATTACCGCTCCGTACTATATACACGCACACGCAATGATTGGGTCGACGCATCAAGGCACAACAATTGATTAAATTACAATATTAAACAAATGCGTCACCTTGTGCGCGTATGACCGGAGTGTATCACGTTTGATTTGGGTTGCAATTCGCCCGATGTTTTGTCGCCATAAGGATGAGGCATCAAAATATTTGTGGGCGAAAGCAATATTTGTTCCCTTACATTTTTTTTTTTAAAGGCACATAAATAGGCAAGCAATTGCTACATTGGTCGTCATAATTGCACTTATTTTGTAACATGTAACTCCGCTGGAACTGTGCAGTTGCCTTCACCGCTTACATACGTGTAAACTATTTTGTGATCTCGGTAACTTGACTGGCTACGTCGTCAACATTTGTTTATCACAATGACCGACTGAAAATGCAATACATATCGTAGTTACTGAAGCCTTATTGAAATAAATCCTCCGGTGTAAATTCAGAAGCTCTTTGATGATCTTGCTAACTTGACCATCCCAAAATGGTTGCGTGTTCATGACTTGTTTACCGAGCAAACGCTTCATAGAAATGCAGTAGAAACTGTACACGTGGAAAAGCCACGTGTCAATCCCACTGAAATGGGTCCCCCTTAAAGGGGAGCACAACCATCCAGCCGCCTGTACTGGACCTCTTCGTGATTCTGCCTTCGCTTCGCATCTCCACAGCACCACAGCGCCCTCGTGTGTCTGGTTGGAACAAGTCAAACAAAAGAGGAGTTATACACCATTGGAACCTCATTTGCCAGTAAAAAATAAAATTGTTTTTTTTTACCCTTCTATCTGGCAACAAAACTGACACCTTTTTTTTTTACAAGGAGTCATGTACACATAGACCACAATACCTGCAGTCATAATGCAAACAAAAAACATAACTCTGATAATGTATGCACTGTCCTTGAAGTTGATTGGTCCACACCCGAGACAGCTTTTCTTAGAGCCTAGTCTCACATGGGTTGGACCAGATGACGCCAAAAGGCGCACAACTCAAAGACAATGCACCATCAGAGTATGAGAGCTTGGGGTAAGAATTTACACCATTGGAACCCCATTTGCCAGTAAAAAATATGATCATTGTTTTTTTAAAAAACAATTATCAGGAGTTATACATTCAACAAATGCGACGGTTCACACACACCACCGTCCTCCCCCCTCCCCTTAGTAATTCAATACCGGTAGTCCCCGAGTTACGAAGGGTCCGACTTACGATATTTCGATCTTACGATGGCGATAGCGATAAGATAATAATTGCCATCAACAACCTAACATCGTTCAAGTATGCAGACGACGGACAGAATCTTGGTGAGTACAGTACAATGTGATACGTTACAATATGTTCAATGCTTGTATATGTAGCTTTAGCGATTTCATTGTAAGGTTACCACGATACGATACGTTCAATGCATGTTAAAAGTTTTTTTTATAGCAGATAGGATTGTTTCCTGAAAAAACTTTCTATTAAATTGCAGTTCATACAGGTAGGCTAAGAATTTACCTTGTTTTTTTTTACTTTACTGTGCAATACAGTATTGTAATTAACAAATGCATACAGTATATAGTTTATACAGTACAGTACTGTAAATTGCTCTGTTTAGCTAAATTATCACCATTCTTTAATACTCCTGGGTAGGCTAGGCCATCTTCGACTTACGATATTTTCGACTTACGATGGGGTCATTGTAACACATCTCCATCGTAAGTAGAGGACTTACCTGTACATTGTTGCAAATTCAGAGCCGTGATTCAATCATTAGCTTCGCCTGGTTTTTCATCTTTTCAGTTGTATTTCTCATATTTCGATATAAAGCTTTCGTGACTGCAGGGATTCATCTTCTTGGTTCTTTCGGTAAAGTTACGTAGAAGGGAAATAATAAAATAATAAAAAATAAAACATAATAAAATAATTCTCACGACGTTTCGGCCACAACACAAGCAGCCGTCCTCAGGTGAAGAACAGGTCTGTCGGTATCCCTTCTACGTGACTTTACCGAAAAAACCAAGAAGATTTCTCATATTGTTCCGTGTATTTTCAAAAATTCCATTTGCTCTGCTAATACGTAACATTAACATATCACCTTCACATTTACATCCCAAAGTAAAAAACATTGATTCTTACACACGTGATTCTAAGCATTTATCGTCAAGCCAACAATCAATGTTAACAGATAAATGGTCGCATTCACACCCATTCAATAACGATATTTTATAGTGACTGGTCTAAGTGGCTTGAGTGAAATTTGTTAGCGTGTAAAGTATTCTCCCACGTGGCTGATAACGGCAGTGATGTCAATGTGGTTGTAACTTCTAATAACTATTAGAAATGCGAAACAAGATACTGACTGTCAGCTTCATTATCTCAGGATAAAACTGACGGTGCACTGTTGTGGATAACTGTGGTTATCAACTAAATGCATAAGCAAGCAACAGTGTATGCGAATGACATTTGTTTAAGCAGGCAAAATCTGGATTGGCTTTGATCTTCAGGGTTTCATCAGCAGTCCAAAGCTGTTAAACCAATTATGTAATTTTGCTCGGTGTTATAGGCAGGAGCCATCCATTTCAGTTCTGGGGACTGTCAGTGCAAAACAATCACACAGCACAAACACTGCCCTCGTCACAAGTCGGATTCTTTATGAGACTTCTCGACCACAAACTGGATATGTGACAACTTCACCAGTGATTCCATCATGATGTGGGGTGTGTTTGGCATACATCGTGGAGGTTTTGTTCTAAAGGTGGCAAGCGCCCCTTGGGGTGGTGGTTGGGGGTGGTGGTGGTGGTTGGGGGTGGTGATGGTGATTGGGGGTGGTGGTGGTGATTGGGGGTGGTGGTGGTGGTGGTTGGGGGTGGTGGTGGTTGGGGGGTGGTGGTGGTACGGATGGTGGTGGTGGTACGGGTGGTGGTACGGGTGGTGGTGGTGGTGGTACGGGTGGTGGTACGGGTGGTGGTGGTGGTGGTACGGGTGGTGGTGGTGGGTCTCACGTGGAATTTAGCTGCTGCGATATTTCCTCCAGAGTCTGACCCTTTGTCTCGGGCACGAATGCGTTCACAAATACCACGGACACCACGCCCATGATAGCATACAGCAGGAATGTCGTTGATAGCCCCAGGCACTCTGTGGGAAAGGTAAAAGGTGATACAAACATCCCCATGTCAAATCTGACACGGCACAAGTTAAATCATTCTTTGAGAGCATTTAAATCAAGCCTTAGTAACATTTTCAAGGGGGTACTATTTGGCCCGTTTGACCAACCTCAGAGCATTTGTTACTGCATTTTTGGAGGAAACTGCAATGCTCAGATCATATCCATGCACATAATACATAACGATAATAGCTTAAGAGTAGGCTCCAACGGTCAGGAACAAGTCACCAATATGTTTGCAGTAATTGAAGTCGTAACAGATATTGTAACGATCATACATAGTGATCGATATTATTTAGCACATTTTACCTTATAGCTCAAAGCACCATGCTTACAGAAAAAAACGCGTCCATCTGGTTTCGTCGGCAGGATCCCCATTGCGGTCTACTTAAGCACACGCGTGCACTGTAAATTAAACAAGCTGTAGGGTTGGGTGGCCATTCCATACATTTACGCGGAGTGCATTTGGACGCTGCGCAAAAGAAATAAAACTTGCCTTGCTTTGTATTTTGTTATATTCGCCAACAGAGATGGCACACAAACCTCAGGTGTCAGTGAAGGGTGCTAAAGTCATTGAGGAAGAGGAGGGTGATTGGAGGCTGGGAGGAAGGAAAGAACAGCAACAGTTTAGAGGTTTAAAGACTTCGTGAGTGGTGGGATATTGATTAGTACACACACAATAAGATGCAAGTAGGAGCACAGGCTTGTTGAAGGGTGTTGATTGCCCTAAAACACATTGTACAAGAAAAAAAAAGTGATACCCCACTTATGCACAACAGCCAATACATTAATCTAGATTTGAAGTTTTCGTGACTGCAGGGATCCATACTCTTTGGTTCTTTCGGTAAAGTCACGTAGGCATAAAGTAAAATAAATTAAATCACGACGTTTCGATTGCAACACAATCAATCATCAGGTGGGAAAACCACAGCAAGATTTTTTTTTGCTGAAGCGGGAGAGAGAGTTACCGTGGTAAGAGGTTTTCCCACCTGATGATGATTGCCTGTGTTGCAATCGAAACGTCGTGATTTAATTTATTTTATTTTATACCTACGTGACTTTACCGAAAGAATCAAAGAGTATAGCCAATGCATTAATTTACATTTGCACTAACATTGGTCACCAAAAGCAGCTGCGTGCACTACCTGCCAGTGCTCGTGAAGAGAAACATAAAACCACAATCCATACGCTGGAAAGTAGACAAGAAACAATGCAGCATCCCCCCTCGCCAGCCTCAGTATTACGTAATTTCCATGTGAATAATAAATTACATGAATCCATACACCATGTGTCTTTGCTGTTATGGTATGGTGATATGAAAAGCCCTTCATCCCACACCAGATTGTTTCTTCAAAAAGGCTTACTTGTTCTTGTGCTACGATACAGAGTTGGATTTGGAAGCAGATGAATAATGGGAGTGAGTAAATATAAACACCGAGATGTAGACAAAAAGGAAATGTTTCTGAAAGAGGCAGACAGTGTTGACATTTTAGCCCAAGAGTGGAACGTAGTTAAGTGTCATGGAGCCAACTTCAAATTCCGATCATTAAAAGGCCACGATACACTTGTGGAAACTGCAGGGCAATCATTGCCAACTATCGTCATTCGCAACGCATTTACTATGAACGCCTATAATAATTTGGTTCTTCATGAGAGATTGTCACGGTTAATGGAGTCGAATGATGGAGTTCTGTCTGGCAATGAGAAGCTTTTTTATTAAGTGTGTTTGATGAACTCTATAGAACACATTGTCCAGATATGGGCAACGAAATCGTTCACGTTGGAAAACGGTACGGTCACTCTTGCCGGTGACAATTTGCGGGTGACGACTCCGCAAAAAAATTGCCCAACTGGATCGCGGCCTTAATAATAGTCGCTCGACAGCCTCACCGATGATATCCAGAAAAACGAGCGACACCACCAGATTGATGCCCCAGTTGAGGCTGGTGGTCACAGCGATGGCCCGACCCTTGATGCCAGCTGGGAATATCTCACTCAGCAGCACCCAGGTCACTGCACAGGGGACACGGACACACTGGCACAACAACACTCTGTATCGCTACTCTAACATTTTAATGATAGAGGCACCGATTCTTAAAGTTGGTGCTTCGAAGTAACACTTAATTTTAATTATTAATATAATTCGCCAAACCCGCAAAACTCGCACATGTTATTTACACACCTGTACAGGGGGTGCCCTGGGGTTTTGAGCAGTCATTGTACAAATGATGACTGACCACCATGCTTCTAATATTGAAACTTTAACATACTAAATTATACGAATTCTTGATTTACCTAGAAACACATTAGTGCATTAAAAAAAATCTAAAGTTAGGAAGGATTTTGCTTGGAATGTTTGGCCCATTATTATTTGTATGTGGGAAACAAATCAATCCATATTGATAACCCACATATACGAGAATGCTCAAAGCTCAGAAATAAGCTGTCAGCTACCGCTTTGCTAGAGTGGCTTATACACACTTCTCACGCTGCTTGTATGATCCAAATACATTTATAATGCCCCCTCTCAAGTCACTGAATTACAGGCATGTGCTTCACCCAATACATATACACTGTCCTCATGTGTACGAAGATTAGACTGATGATAATGATCCAGCTGTAGTGAAAAGATGTGCTTCTTTACAGATTATCATTAGGCAATAGAGAGTATATTGGCTAGAAAATATAATATACACTGTATCTGTGACCCTGATACATCCACAACCCTAATAATAAATTCATCTGTAAAATACCTATCATCTTCAGAATGATCCTTCTGATTATAATTATCTATAATATATATAAAATAATATATATAATTATCTGTCGTAAATCATGAACAAGAGGCATCACCCAGAACTGCTCACTCACTGCTGGCGCTAAATTCATCCTATATCAGCCACGTCTTTTTGCAGTTAAGAAAAGTCAAGTGTTCTTTGGTTCTTTTCGGTTAAGTCACGTCTAAAAATAAAATAATAAATTAAAATAACATATTACGACGTTTCGATTGCAACACAAGCAATCATCATCAGGTATAAAAGAAATAGCAACAAAAAAATCTAACTAGAAAACTATAGACAGACATACAAGCAGACAGACATCACAACGGCACACAGAGAGAGGACACACATCGGCACAAAGAGAGGGGTTGTCTCTATGACGGTCCCTTAAATATAGAGAGGGGGGGGCGAGAACGGAGAGAGGGAGGGGGCAGAGAGAATTAGCATATCAATGAGTGTACGCCAACGTACTGCTGCTGCTGCAAGTAAGATGACAATGTGGAACGCGCACGCAAAATTGAAAACTAGGAGACAGGCACACGAAAATTAAATAACCCAGCAAAATATCGAAATGTGATGTAATACAACACAGAGAGTCGGTTAACACACAATTAACGCATAGCCTGGTTGATTACGTGTTTCAAAATTTGCTAAGTTAGAATTTTAAGTGTGAAAATTCCAAAGAGAGGACACAGGCAGAGAGAACAAATAGCCAGAAAGAAAAAGGATAAGCTTAAAACTTCCCCGTAGAAGTGGTTGAACCACTTCTACGGGGAAGTTTTAAGCTTATCCTTTTTCTTTCTGGCTATTTGTTCTCTCTGCCTGTGTCCTCTCTTTGGAATTTTCACACTTAAAATTCTAACTTAGCAAATTTTGAAACACGTAATCAACCAGGCTATGCGTTAATTGTGTGTTAACCGACTCTCTGTGTTGTATTACATCACATTTCGATATTTTGCTGGGTTATTTAATTTTCGTGTGCCTGTCTCCTAGTTTTCAATTTTGCGTGCGCGTTCCACATTGTCATCTTACTTGCAGCAGCAGCAGTACGTTGGCGTACACTCATTGATATGCTAATTCTCTCTGCCCCCTCCCTCTCTCCGTTCTCGCCCCCCCCTCTCTATATTTAAGGGACCGTCATAGAGACAACCCCTCTCTTTGTGCCGATGTGTGTCCTCTCTCTGTGTGCCGTTGTGATGTCTGTCTGCTTGTATGTCTGTCTATAGTTTTCTAGTTAGATTTTTTGTTGCTATTTCTTTTATACCTGATGATGATTGCTTGTGTTGCAATCGAAACGTCGTAATATGTTATTTTAATTTATTATTTTATTTTTAGACGTGACTTAACCGAAAAGAACCAAAGAATAATTCCTGCAGTCACGAAAGCTCCTAAATTAAAAAAGTCAAGTGGTAAATTCATCCTATTATCGAAACATAATTTTGATAACTAAAAGGATTTATTTTCTCGGATAATAACATGAAAACTCCCTCTCATCCGCAAATGTTACCCCGCCAAGAAAGTCAAAGCGGATAAGAGGAGCTCGACTTCGAACGCATTTTTTTTGGGTTACATCTTCCCTTCTTGCCGTGTGGCGACGCGGCTTTGACTCACTAGGCCCGTAGCTGAGTGAGAAGGCGCCGACGAAGGCCAGGATGGCGAGCAGCGAGGCCCAGCGGGCGGTGGGGCCCACGCTCACACCTCCATCCTCCACGTGCGTCCAGTTGGCCCACGATGGCCCTGCTCCCGCACCGCAGTGGCAGGAAGGGGATGATGATGGGTGGTGAAGGTTTTGAGCAAAGGAAAAATACAAAAATGAAAGTATTTCCACTTATTATCCATTTTTTTATGATGCACTTTTTATTTCATCAGGCGAGGCCCACTGAGCTCTTCTTCAGAAGCGACCTGGCCACAAATAATCGCTACTTGGAACTCTCACAGCAAGCAGTGTATCACCCTGCGTCAGACAATGCACCCAGGATGGACTTAACTTGTAGTTGAAGTACAATTGGTTGGAAAACACACGTTTTTTTACTAAACTTACAAAACTACATTTTCATTTCATCTGGTCAGGCCCACTCTGCTGTATAGCTCTTTATCAGAAGCGACCTGGCCACAAATGATCGCTCAACTAAGTAGCTTATTGCGTGGAAATTAACAGCAGCTAAATAATCTAAAACACATGTTTATAAATGTGGAGGGAAAAACCAGAGGTCCCGGAGAAAAATCCATGCGACCATGGGGAGAACATGCACACTCAGGTGCGCTTCTGCAGCCATCTGGAATACTCTTCCTTCTGATATTAGAAAGCCAGCGGAACTTTGCACTTTTAAATCTAGATTGGAAACTCAGATCTTTAGAAGTACTTTTAGTGTTACGTTTGTTGTCCTTCCCCCGCACCTCCGATTAGCGTCGTTGGCTACGTACGCTGCGAGAGAACTTCAATATACATACATGCATACAAAGTGACGACTCATTTGCAAAACAACGTAAATGGGGCAGACGTAAATCGGGGTATTGCTGTATATCAGAATCAACTAAAAGCAAGATGAACTGCTTAGGAGCAGAGCGCTAGAGACCACTCTAACCGACTGCCGCGCTGCCCTCGCTCAACGCTGGACAGAAGCAGCCGAGCGAGAGAGGCAGCCGAGCGAGAGAGGCCGCCGCTCTCACCGCCCATCGTGTCGTTCCCTCCCGACGCGACGGCGCTCGTGTTGCCGCCCGCTGCGTCCCCCAGGCCGGACGTGGCGGCCGCCACCGCCGCGAGCGAGAGGGCCATGGCGACGGAGCCGGCGAGCAGCGAGCGGCGGCGCCCGACGCGATCCACCACGGCCACGGCCACGGAGGTGGCGGCCACCTTGACGAGGCCGAGGCCCACGGAGGCGAGCAGCGCGGAGGCCTCCCCGCGGTACCCCGCCGCACGGAACACGCTCGCCGCGTAGAAGAGCACGGTGGGCTGGCCCGTGAGCTGCTGGAACGTGACGAGTCCGCCGCCGATGAGCATGCGCGTGCGCATGTTGTCCTGAGGAAAAGGCGATCGGGGTCAACGACGGCGATCGTCGTGAGGGCAACGGCAGCAGCTGTTTTTAAACCTTTGCCGTTCTTCTTCCAATTTTGTTCCGATTACGTACGAACCAGAAGAAAAACTAAAATAATATATTCTTTGGGTCTTTCGGTAAAATCACCTAGATCGGTTGAAAGAAAATAACAAAAAACAACAAACATCAGCAGTGTGATGGTGAGAATAAACACCGAAAGACACAAAGAATATGATTTTCTGCAGATCATGAAAGCTTTAAGTCAAGATTTAAAACAAGTATAACCCGTAAAAACAAAGTTTTTCACTATAAATCCTTTATATGCGTGGCGGCTAGAGTCCTCTCGTCCTCTGGCTTGAGATGGCTGCCACCTATGGGTCAGATGATTGCATGGCAGCATTAAGCAATTGGTAATTAAATATAATATTTTTGTCCTAAAAAGTGTAAAATTGTAGAAATTTTTTTTCACGAACATTAATTGTCACGCACGAGTCTGTGTGGAAAATGTCAGCTCGATTGGATCACGGGAAGTGGGTTAAAAAACGACCGAAAGATTTGCACGGTCCTAAGCAAGCAAGCAAGTGAACTTAATATAAAGGATTTAATAATATAACTTTATCGGTGCCGAGGCTCCCACAAGGCCCCCACAAGGCCATGCAGGAGGCCGTGCGGCAGAGGTTCGCGCCAGCTATCATAGAGTGCGATCACGTTGCTACAGTTCTCTACGGTGAGAACAATGTTTTTAAAAATAACGGTGCTATGCCTCTCTAAATAATATGAACGCTAACCGCTTGGACGTTCCGAGATTCACTGGTGAACAGGAGTCATCTTGCAACTTGCAGAAGGGAAAGGGTTCAATAATGCCATGTACGTAAATACAAATTGATCTCAAAAGCGTCTCAACGCTACCACGCCTCAAGAGTGGGTGAAAGAGGTTGGGAGAAGAGGCGATTATCAGTTGTCAGAGAAATGGGAGGTAGTGCGATTACACGAGGTTGTTAGTCATGGGCAGAGGAGGAGTTGAGAGTCAGGAATTGGACAATGACAGTCACCAATGCAACCTAGTAAGGAGGAGTTTCAGACCACAAAGGCAACAGAGAAGGTGCATTTAAGCTAGAATTGTTTTAATATTTTACCAAGGCCCACTGAGCGATATAGCTCTTTTTCAGAAGCAACCTGGCCACAAATGATAGCTCAACGAAGTGGCTTATCACGTTGCAATTTAAAGCAGTCAAGTACTCTAAACGCACGTTTCTAAATGTAGAGGGAAACACTGCATGACTCGCAGAAGAATCCACACGACCATGGGGAGAACATACAAACTCCAAATATACAAGCGTCAGGGTCAGGATCGAACCCACGACCTCCTGCATACCAGGCAAGGTAGTAGGTTAGGGAATTTTAAAGGAGGCCTTGATTAATTTTATTCTTTCTTTATGTAAAAATATTATTGCATTTTTTGGAATAACCTTTTTGAGTCGTTTCATTCTGACACCGAAATCCCCCTCACAAATTTAATTAGAAAATTATTCACGTCCAATCGCAGTGCCTCTGTGCTCATTACCTTCCTCCGCAGAAGGTCAAGCACGCTATATTGCTTCTCCATCTCCAAAGATGATCTGCAGATGAGAAACATTTCATTGTTTTAAATATATGTACATGAATTCATCAATCTACTGCATCTAGTAGATTATAGAAGATAACATTGTGATATCACATCTTAAGAGAGGAGGATTGTGCTGCCGTAAGAGCTGGGATAACATTCAAACGAGCACAAATCTACGGACGGTACGGAGCTTCTGCTGCCCGAGTCTCCGTTTAGGCCCCAGGCTCAAGACGTATCTCCGCTTCACGGCCTATGGCTGACCACGGTGTTTATTCTCACCACCACACAGAGGTCGCAACCGGGTACTCGATACCCGTACCCTACCCGATACCCGGCTACCCGTACCCGGCCGGGTACAGGTATCCGTTTGCGACCCTGGTGCGGCCGGGTACGGGTACGGGTAGGCCGTGAGTCACTGGTGAGTCACCGTTTGTCACTCATTTCCTAACGTCTTGTCTCTTCTCACAATTCAAGTTCCTAGAATCAACCCACCCGCGCCTGCAACATGGCTTCATCCTAGAGGTCGCAATCAGGTACCCGATACCCGTACCCTACCCGTACCCGACCGGGTACGGGTAGGGTACGGGTACGGCCGGGTACGGGTACCCATTTGCGACCCTGGTGCGGCCGGGTACAGGTAAGGAATCAAAACCCGTTTGCGACCTCTGCCACCACACCACTGATGTCTGCTTCCCTTATATATCTGATCCCTAAGCTTTCCCTCCATTCTAAACACATAAAATCCCTTCTCCTCTGCATCATTTTATAACATGCCTTTTGATAAAGTACCACGTACAGCATCTTTAGACACTGTGTTGATGGACGAAGTATTGTGATATGTATAAAAATTACCAACTTTCAGACAAATATAAATGCCAAAGCTATTTTGATATTGCAGCCAATATCAGGTCCTGCTCAGTGTTGTACACCATTTTGTATTCTTCTTCGTACGGCTGATGTTGATGTAGAGCAACAGATATATAAAAATAATTATACTTTTTTAGGATTGATGAATAAGACGTTCTTAGCGAAATGACCATTGTACCATTACACACATTTCAGCTTTACCCTCAGAAATGTAAATCCACCACCAGTTTATTCAACTCACCAACAGTGCCAGCTCAACCACTGGGCCCGTTCAAATGGAGGCAGCCAAAAACGACTGCACACAAATGAACCATCATGTTAAATGTCACTTTTCTCTTCATTTGGAAACATTCCTTGGTTAATACTGCAAGTATATTAACCATAACATAGGTTCAATCTGCTTCACAGTGGACATTAAGATTCCGTGATGTAATTTGAGTAGGCTGTTGTTTGGCAGTGTCATGGTCAACATTTCTTTACTTTACAACACTCAATTTTGATTTCACAAAGCAACATCGCCCCTACTGTTAAACTATTGCACACTTACTGTGAAAGATTGCGCTTTCACGTAAGCCATGCAATATAAGACTAACGCAAATACCAAATGTACTCAATTATTACATAGCTCCCCCTAGTGAGGATATTTGGTCACTTGAAGGGAACTCAGAAGTGGTTCTGTGATGCCCTCTTCTGCGGGCCATTGTCTGATAATGGGCGATGAACCGCAGCGGACATATAGTCTCATGACACAATGCCGATAGCACATTTATGATAAAACCGTGGAAAAAACTTTCTGTTTCAAACGCAAAACTGAAAATCGCCCTTGGATGTCTGCTAAAATCTTGACCTGAGTGCGTCGATGTCTGCGCTGACATCCTGCTGGCCCAGGATCCTGCGCAGGGTCCTCTCCGCGGCCTCGGCCTGCCCGCACCGCAGCAGCGAGCGCGGCGACGCAGGAAGGCACGCGACGAGCAGCATCACCTGCGCGAGGGCCGGCACGCAGCACAGGCCGAACATCCACCGCCACGGCGCGACGCCGCCCACCGTCTCCCCGGGGCCTCTCCCCAGCACCAGGTTGGCGGCGTACGCGGCGAGCACCCCGCCTGTCACGCCCAGCTCGTAGGCCGACACGAGGGCCCCGCGGCGGCGCGGGTGCGCCACCTCGGCCACGTAGACGCACGTCGCCACGGAGGACGCCGCGATGGCCGCCCCCACGACGGCGCGGCCCCCGAGCAGAGCGGCGTACGAGGGTGCGCACGCGAGAAAGGCGCTGCCCGTCACCAGCAGGGCGCCGCTGCACCCCACGGCGGCGCGACGGCCCAGCCGGTCGAGGAGGGGCCCGCCCAGGAAGGAGGCGACGAGGGCGCCCGCAAGCGCGGCGCCGACCGCCAGCTCCTGCTGTGCCGAGCTCAGCAGGAAGCGGTCGCGGAGGTGCGGCAGTGCGCCCGAGGGTACGGCCAGAGCGTAGCCGAAGGCGAGGCCGCCCAGCGCAGCCACGGCGCATGTGGCCGCCAGCAGCACGGCCGAGCCTGCGTACACGTCAGTGTGTGCGCGCGTGTGTTAGTAGTGTTGTATATGTTGGGTGTGAAAATTTTGATGTGTTGTATGCGTGCGTGGGTGAAATTATTATGTTGTATGTGTGGGTTATGAATATTCAGTGAAAATAATAATAATCAAATGAAATTTGGCCAAATGTGTAATTATCCGGAAATATGTTAATCATGTAGTTACGCACATTTAATTATGCCAATTCGAGAGGTAATTGTAGTAATTATGCGAGTGGGGGTAATTATGATAATGCAAGTCGTTATGATAACCAGACTCCGCCTCGGTGACGAGGGTGGGTTATCGATCGGAATAAGGCAATTAATCGTATGCAGTTATGCAGGTGTGGTGTAAGTATACAAGATTAACTTAGATTAACTCGGCCTCGTTGTCTAGGTTCGTCTCATTCTCGCTTATTTAGGTCCCCGGTTCGCCCCGTTATCGCTTTAACATTTACTGAGTATGTGTTAGTGTGTTTATTAAGGTCACCAAGTTCAGATCTCAACGCAGAAGCAGATCTTATGCATAGTTCAGGAAAGAATCACACAACCACTTCTGTATTAATCAATTTATTACTAATTCAACCTCAACTATGATATAGTATGCGAACTCTCAATCCCGGAACGTCAACACGGCATCAATACAGTATCATCAATGATTGTCTGATTTCACTTGACAACGGCACATGGATCCCGCGTAACGCGATGGTTGTTAGTGAGAGAGAGTCGTTAAAACATGCAAATACTATGCTAAGAAAACCTTAACGTTAATGAATGATTATACTTGAAAGATTATACGGCGATAAAACACAATCAAAACAGTTATGATTCTTAAAGGCACCAATCTCAACAGATACATCGCAGGTTATCTGACAACAGAGTGGCTCGGCGGAAGGAGGTGCCAAGAATCAATTCGTATTGATGGATCTGTTGGGAATTTATGCGATTAAGAGTACAGTCCACTAAATATTAAAGATAATACTCTTACAAATGACGGATGGCCATCACTCGGTCTCGAGTTTTTCTTCACAGCCACGGATGGCTTATGGGTTCGAGTGGGTTTGAGTGGTAAGAGTTGTCTTCAATAGTCAGTGTTCGGAGTCGGTTCTTTATGTCAAACAGATGCCTGGGGGTCGTGTGGTGAGGGGGCGGTGCGCGTCATACGTATTAGTCGCTCCTCTGTCGCCGTGGGGAATTGGTTGGATGCCTGTTGATACGCTGTCGTAGTTCGGAACCCGGTCGGTAGGTGGCGCCCGCAGCTCGCTCGCAGCGTCGTCGCCAAACCGCGATTCTCGCGGCAGCAGGGAAACCGCCGACTCGGCAGAGGTTGGCTGTCGCGGCCGAGTTGAGCTGTCAAGCGGGTCTTGCCCGCCTGCAGAGGAGATGGGGAGCCGCTTGAGTCGAGCCCCGAGAGCCGTCTGAACTCGGCTGAGTCCCAGAAGCTGAAGAGTCGAGCCGACCCGTTAGTCGCAGCTCGCCCTTGAGTCGACCCGCTCGGTCGAGCTGAAGATGAGTCGAGCCGACCCGCTCGGTCGAGCTCGCTCCGGAGCCGACCCACTGGTCGAACTCGTGATGAGTTGACTCCTGGTCGAACTGGTTTCCAATGCTCAGAGTCCTTTCTTTTATGCCGAAAAATCCCTTTGGGTCCTGCCCACAAGGCGGGGTTTTCTTTTGATTTACTGTGTCAGGATCTGTCCGTGTGTAGGTGTGTTCATGTGTGTGTCCGTACGTCCGTGTGCTTGTGTGCATCACCCACGGCATCTTCCGTTGTCATACTCCCTCCATAAAATCCATGAGCAAACAATCAGATGTTACAAATTGCCTCGAAGTCGTCTCTCTGTCTGGCCTCCTTCATGAACCAAAACACAGACGTTACAAATCGTCTCATAGGCACCTCTGTTCGTGTTGCACGACCTGGAGGGAGGGGCACACTCCCTCCGATCCTCACAGCACACAAAGACATGGTTAAAAAGTTTTAAATTAACATTTGTCCCTTACCATTTCCCAGTTATGATTCTGTATGTAACCTCAGGTGTGTCGTTTCCCATCGTGGTGCTTGACTCAAGTGGAGGTGCCTCCCCGAGCACATACACACTCCCATCCCGCGCTGCGGGGATACAAAGACGGCCGGGATCTCCCTTTCTCTCCGACCCTGGGTTTAACATCGCTCTTTTATTATGTATTTTATTTCGACCTAGTGGTGATTTATCCCGCTATCCTGGCTTTTCATAAGTTTTACTTTTGTCTTTCATGCATAGGCTTGTTATTATTAATTTATTTCCGATATCTTAGGTTAAGGGGTAAGTTTCTTGATCCTAGGAATTCGTATTCCTTGGTGTCTGCATGGTTATATAAGCGGAATATAGTTGACGGTGAATAGCGTTAACATTGATGTTATGTACGATATTATGTATTGTGATGTCATTAACTTAACTTGTTGGTCAGGCTTCACTGACATGAAGTTGCATTTCATAGCCTCGCAGGTTTTTGCCTCACTCTGTCTCTGCTCGCCGGTTGTTGTTGCTGTCCAGCTGACGCCGTTAACTCAAGGCCTCATTAATTTCCGTCACTCCTTGTAGGTGAGGGCGGTTGTACCTTGGAGTCAGTTCTGGTTTTTGTCTGCTTGCTTTTTCTGATGTCCCCTGACCCCGGGAGTTATCATTCCTACTTTATGGCCTGTCGGAGCCCGACTCGCTGTTGTTGGCTTGGTGTGTTGTTCCCGGCTTTTTGCTTACGTTTGCAGTTCGCCGTGCTCTTAATTTCCTTCCCTCTTCAACCTTATATCGACTATTCGCTCCTATCTGGGTGCGATTCAATTTTGACTTAGGAAGGTTCTGATTGTCATATGCTTCGGGTCGAGTTGTATATTAAAGTATGGAAATAACATTTCATATTGACTTAATGATGGTGATGGTTCAGTAGGCGTAACTTGTGGCCTGGTTTAATTGGAGTGGGTGTGAATATCAATAACTTTAGCCTACCCTGTTGTTAAATTCTGATTTTAACGTTGCTTTAATAGCAATACAGAATAATTGAGCTTTTCGACTTAACTAGGCGAACACGAACTTTTGGTGACCTCCGCAGCCTTGTTATTCAGCTGAGTCTGCATCCTTGATATACAACGCTCTTATTCGTCTCACTGTGGTCATCCAACCTTCTGCTCTGGGAGTGTTATTCTTAATTTCAGGTCAAAGGCCCCCTCACGGTTCAGCCGGGCAGGGTTGTTAATCAGCTCCCTCCCCTGTGCACACAGCGTTGCTGACCCACTTCATTTGACCACTCACCCTGGATTTAATAATTTAATTCCTTAAAACCATGCAGGATGGTTGGCTTTTTGCCTTAATTATGTCTGGCTGACTCTCCCACTGTCTCTGCCGCCTGCACGGGTGACATATGCCCGTTCATCAGGCCCCCTCCTTCCTTGAAGCAAGGTTGCAAATTCTGTCATCCTAGCCCTCCTCCAGTTCATCACTTAACAACACCTGGTGTTTTGCAGTTTGCTGCTTTTGGGGTGTTTTCATTCATTATATATCAAGTAAAAAGATAATATATAAAAATATCAAGTTTGGAAGAAGGCTTAGGATACAACATTCCGCCCTTTTAAAAATGGCCAGTGGTCAAATGGCCACGGGTTATTTTTAAAAAAAAAAATGTATACCCTTCTTCCATCATGAACCATCGATTGTCCTCAAGTTTTGCTGCTATTTCCTTACAACGCGCGCGTACGTGTCACAACTTAACATGGTTATATGTGACAAGAGAGAGGAGGAAAAAAAAAATTCTAAAGGAAGGTAACACGATAAGGGAGGGAGAAATTATTCTATTGACTACGTGTTATAGGAGATATCGTTAAAAATATAGTTTTTACGGTTATTCTTGGGTGGCATCATCAGGCCTTGGCTCTATCTAGCTTGGCAAGGTACGTTAGCAGGAGCGTGAGCAGGAGGGCTGCCATTCCCTGGAAAACATGTTACACATTATCGTAGTGTGATATGCCCATTAGTTTAGTTCCCCAGAGATTGGTGTTTTATTCTGAGTTAATTTTTTTTATGTCCTAAGGTTAAGTGTACTATGCACTTAAGCTTTCTGGAATTCGTACCCTTTAGTTTTTATTTTTTTTTTTTTTTGGAAGGTCGTATAGGTAGGAAACATATAATAATAAAAAGTATTGTTTGTTGGTTAATTATCTTTGTTAAGTTTCTACTTTTCGGTACGGAAAACGTTAAGAAACGCGAAGTTTCAACCGTTATTATTCTGCCCTTATCTGTATCTCTAGATGTCTTGGGAGGCTAGTCCATACATCTTTTGTCCATTTGGATGTCCATGACCTCTTTGTGACTGAACTCTCAACACTTTAACCGCCCTCCATGTTTCATGGATTCCTGGTGTTCTTGTGAGGAGAAGTGAGTTGTTTTCATTAATTAATTAAAAAAGGTATATATATAAATTTAAAAAAATTATTATATTTTTTTTTGAATTGTTCTTAATTAAAAAAATAGTCACAACAATCCGGCCGTTTGAAAATTATCAGGGGTCGATTTGGCCACTGGCGAATTTTCAAACCAAGTAAATGCCCCTTTTTTGTGTTATGCATCTATAGGCCGCCCTCACTCTCGGCGGTTATTCTTACGACGCGCACATAGGTATCACAATCGTAACATGGTCACTTTTGAAATAAGCAAAAAAAATAAAACACCACGTTAAACATCGGTACTAATCCATAACGCATTCCTTCCAAAGCGCGCGCATGTATCACAATCTTAACAAGGTTACATTTGGAATAAGCAAAAGAAATAAAACCCAACTTTAGCATCGATATCACCAGTTACATGGTTCTCATCCCTCATAACTCCGACGGATATTAATTTTCCTTGTTTTTGTTAAATCCTGGGAAACGATAGGTAGCGGTTTCGAACGCATTTTTGCGTTAATTCCCTCCTGTTACATCCTTGCAATCTTTTTACCAAGTTCTGAGTGTCTGGTTTACCACTTATCACTTTGATCATTCGATCACGGTTTTCCGGTTCGTTTTTGTAATTTCCCCTCTCACTCTCTCGCGTCGTGGGAGTGTGGGGTGTAAGATTGTGCTGCACATAATCAGAATTCGCGCACACAACCAACTTCTGTACTCCGTCCTCACTGGCATTCGCTCTCTCTGCGATTACATGCACATTTGCCGAGTCAGTGTGTCGATTTAATTCTGTTCCTCGTAATGTTGCCCTCTTTGTTTTTACGAGTGTGTTGGATTCCAACACCATTCCCGATACGTCATGGACATTCGTCTCCATTTTAGCACTCCGATCCACATAAATTTTGGTTTCCCTTGGATATTTTCCATTCAAAGGCTCATGCCTGCGCTCCTCAGGGCGTGTCCCTGCTGTCGGTTTTTGTACTGTCCGATCACGCTTCAATGCAACCCTGTCCTTGTATTCGATCCGCGCGTCATTTACGGGAGTACTGTCCACGTTTCTGCCCGCCCGGTCACTTGCAGCCTGCCTGTATTCCCCTTTGAGCTCCGGGTTTAATACCTCGGCGGGTGGGACGCGTGTTGGCCGCTCGCTCGCGCTCACTGTGGGTAGTTCATCAAGTCTTTGGACCGCATTCTGTGTTATTCCTCTATTCCCTCCTGGTATAGCCGGTGGAGGAATTGGTCGGAATTGGATCGATTGTGTTTGACCTCCCATCCTGCGATTACTCTGAATGTTCGCATCCATACCTCCGCGGTCTGTGTAACACCTTCCCGCTAGGTGGTTATCTTGCCATCTCTGTGCGTAATTTTGGCCTCGTGTGTGTCGTGGCATGGGGTGTTGGTATGGTTCTGTTCCGAACCTCCCCCTCCTGCGATTCCTCTGAATGTCCGGCTTTGTGCCGCTCTCATCCTCGTGCCAACCTCTCCCTGGGTTATTTTGCCATGTGTGCGTGCGTGTTTGCTCCGTCCTGCATTGTGGGACTGCTCGGTGATTTTTATTCCTCTCTGAGAGGCTGGGTTCCTTATCCCTCTCCCTGTGTTCTGGATCCGAATTATGATTCTTAGCTCTGTATAACCATGCCATGTACGCCTTGCTCTCTATGCGGCGTAAGGATGCGGTTTCTGGATTCAAAACCATTCTCACCCTTTCGGTAATCTCTGGGCTCAAGGATTCAAAAAACATAATTTTGAACATTTTATCTCCTTCGTGGTATTGATTCACATCGCCTGGGTAATACGCTCTTTTAAATTGCACGAGGTAGTCACGTGGATCTTGGTCCATGCCCTGGGTCATCGATTTTACAGCATAAAACCCCTCAGTGAGTGTCGAATATTCTCCAAACTTCCGAATCACTGCCAGGCTCAGTTGTTTAAAATCATTTCTAACCTTGTGTGGTAGTGACTTTACCCATGTAATAGAATCTTTATTTAAGCTTCGTTTCAACAAACTCGCTTTTTCATCCCGTCTCATCAACCCTCTAATCATTGCCTCCTCTTCCACTGTCGCGATATGTGTGTGGATATCCATAGTCTTATTGTGGGGGTCAAAATCGGGAATTCTGACTAGAGCCTTGTCCATCAATTTAAGGGTTTTACTGGTGAATAGGTATTCCGAAAGTTGATCGCCGTCAGCGTCATCATCAAACAAGTTATCATCAGGCAATCTGTCACTTTTATATGTTCTGCGTGGGGCGTGATTAAGCGGTGTGCATTTTCTGTGTGCGTGCCCAGTGCCGTGTCGCTAGTGTTGCCATTTCCCTTCAGTTTCTTCCTCTGCCCTTAGCGGAACACGTCCTGTCAACTTTACTTTAACATTTTGCTTCCCTCTATCTGTGAAGTTGTCAATCTCACATGTTTTTGTTTGCATATGTATCTCTCCCTCCCTTCTCTCGAATGAGTGTGATTTAATGTTACTTCCACATTTATTCTGTGGATCCACGTCTGTGAGCTCCGCTGGTGTCGCGAGCCCTGATTTCTCCTCCCTTACAATGGTGTGAGGACATTTTTCCTCGTTTATTAGAGACGATTTATCTCCCGTTTCCTTTCCAAATTTCCCTTTATTCCACCATCCCTGTCTGTATGCCTGTGTGAGGAGGAATGAGTCCTGTCCTGCCTTTCCTGTAGTTTTTGCATCGTGTTCGCCTCTGTTACATTTTATCCAGTCAATTAGTTTCCCCCGAGGTGTGTTCGTGTTATCGATACAGCTCCCTCCCCATATGTCTCTCTGACTGTACTGCTTTGTAACAGATTGGTCGGTACGTTTTAATACGAGCTCCCCGTACCCCGTCACCCATTCAAACATTATTCTTAATCCTATCATCTCAAGTGGCAGGAGTTACTTTGACATTCCTTTTCAGAGTACTTATACACAATTGTATCACAGGATGCGTCAGTTCAACTCGAGCAAATAATTTCAGCCCAGCTGTCTTTGTTATACTCTGCTACTCTGGTATTCCCTTCAGAGCGCGTTTTGTTTTGTTTTACGCCCGTTTACAATCACAAAGCAACGTCAGTTCACAACTCTTTGATTAACACAACAGTGATTCGTTCCTGAATTCATGCATAAACTGTCTGCGAGAAATCCCGGGCGACGCCCCCATTATGTTGTATATGTTGGGTGTGAAAATTTTGATGTGTTGTATGCGTGCGTGGGTGAAATTATTATGTTGTATGTGTGGGTTATGAATATTCAGTGAAAATAATAATAATCAAATGAAATTTGGCCAAATGTGTAATTATCCGGAAATATGTTAATCATGTAGTTACGCACATTTAATTATGCCAATTCGAGAGGTAATTGTAGTAATTATGCGAGTGGGGGTAATTATGATAATGCAAGTCGTTATGATAACCAGACTCCGCCTCGGTGACGAGGGTGGGTTATCGATCGGAATAAGGCAATTAATCGTATGCAGTTATGCAGGTGTGGTGTAAGTATACAAGATTAACTTAGATTAACTCGGCCTCGTTGTCTAGGTTCGTCTCATTCTCGCTTATTTAGGTCCCCGGTTCGCCCCGTTATCGCTTTAACATTTACTGAGTATGTGTTAGTGTGTTTATTAAGGTCACCAAGTTCAGATCTCAACGCAGAAGCAGATCTTATGCATAGTTCAGGAAAGAATCACACAACCACTTCTGTATTAATCAATTTATTACTAATTCAACCTCAACTATGATATAGTATGCGAACTCTCAATCCCGGAACGTCAACACGGCATCAATACAGTATCATCAATGATTGTCTGATTTCACTTGACAACGGCACATGGATCCCGCGTAACGCGATGGTTGTTAGTGAGAGAGAGTCGTTAAAACATGCAAATACTATGCTAAGAAAACCTTAACGTTAATGAATGATTATACTTGAAAGATTATACGGCGATAAAACACAATCAAAACAGTTATGATTCTTAAAGGCACCAATCTCAACAGATACATCGCAGGTTATCTGACAACAGAGTGGCTCGGCGGAAGGAGGTGCCAAGAATCAATTCGTATTGATGGATCTGTTGGGAATTTATGCGATTAAGAGTACAGTCCACTAAATATTAAAGATAATACTCTTACAAATGACGGATGGCCATCACTCGGTCTCGAGTTTTTCTTCACAGCCACGGATGGCTTATGGGTTCGAGTGGGTTTGAGTGGTAAGAGTTGTCTTCAATAGTCAGTGTTCGGAGTCGGTTCTTTATGTCAAACAGATGCCTGGGGGTCGTGTGGTGAGGGGGCGGTGCGCGTCATACGTATTAGTCGCTCCTCTGTCGCCGTGGGGAATTGGTTGGATGCCTGTTGATACGCTGTCGTAGTTCGGAACCCGGTCGGTAGGTGGCGCCCGCAGCTCGCTCGCAGCGTCGTCGCCAAACCGCGATTCTCGCGGCAGCAGGGAAACCGCCGACTCGGCAGAGGTTGGCTGTCGCGGCCGAGTTGAGCTGTCAAGCGGGTCTTGCCCGCCTGCAGAGGAGATGGGGAGCCGCTTGAGTCGAGCCCCGAGAGCCGTCTGAACTCGGCTGAGTCCCAGAAGCTGAAGAGTCGAGCCGACCCGTTAGTCGCAGCTCGCCCTTGAGTCGACCCGCTCGGTCGAGCTGAAGATGAGTCGAGCCGACCCGCTCGGTCGAGCTCGCTCCGGAGCCGACCCACTGGTCGAACTCGTGATGAGTTGACTCCTGGTCGAACTGGTTTCCAATGCTCAGAGTCCTTTCTTTTATGCCGAAAAATCCCTTTGGGTCCTGCCCACAAGGCGGGGTTTTCTTTTGATTTACTGTGTCAGGATCTGTCCGTGTGTAGGTGTGTTCATGTGTGTGTCCGTACGTCCGTGTGCTTGTGTGCATCACCCACGGCATCTTCCGTTGTCATACTCCCTCCATAAAATCCATGAGCAAACAATCAGATGTTACAAATTGCCTCGAAGTCGTCTCTCTGTCTGGCCTCCTTCATGAACCAAAACACAGACGTTACAAATCGTCTCATAGGCACCTCTGTTCGTGTTGCACGACCTGGAGGGAGGGGCACACTCCCTCCGATCCTCACAGCACACAAAGACATGGTTAAAAAGTTTTAAATTAACATTTGTCCCTTACCATTTCCCAGTTATGATTCTGTATGTAACCTCAGGTGTGTCGTTTCCCATCGTGGTGCTTGACTCAAGTGGAGGTGCCTCCCCGAGCACATACACACTCCCATCCCGCGCTGCGGGGATACAAAGACGGCCGGGATCTCCCTTTCTCTCCGACCCTGGGTTTAACATCGCTCTTTTATTATGTATTTTATTTCGACCTAGTGGTGATTTATCCCGCTATCCTGGCTTTTCATAAGTTTTACTTTTGTCTTTCATGCATAGGCTTGTTATTATTAATTTATTTCCGATATCTTAGGTTAAGGGGTAAGTTTCTTGATCCTAGGAATTCGTATTCCTTGGTGTCTGCATGGTTATATAAGCGGAATATAGTTGACGGTGAATAGCGTTAACATTGATGTTATGTACGATATTATGTATTGTGATGTCATTAACTTAACTTGTTGGTCAGGCTTCACTGACATGAAGTTGCATTTCATAGCCTCGCAGGTTTTTGCCTCACTCTGTCTCTGCTCGCCGGTTGTTGTTGCTGTCCAGCTGACGCCGTTAACTCAAGGCCTCATTAATTTCCGTCACTCCTTGTAGGTGAGGGCGGTTGTACCTTGGAGTCAGTTCTGGTTTTTGTCTGCTTGCTTTTTCTGATGTCCCCTGACCCCGGGAGTTATCATTCCTACTTTATGGCCTGTCGGAGCCCGACTCGCTGTTGTTGGCTTGGTGTGTTGTTCCCGGCTTTTTGCTTACGTTTGCAGTTCGCCGTGCTCTTAATTTCCTTCCCTCTTCAACCTTATATCGACTATTCGCTCCTATCTGGGTGCGATTCAATTTTGACTTAGGAAGGTTCTGATTGTCATATGCTTCGGGTCGAGTTGTATATTAAAGTATGGAAATAACATTTCATATTGACTTAATGATGGTGATGGTTCAGTAGGCGTAACTTGTGGCCTGGTTTAATTGGAGTGGGTGTGAATATCAATAACTTTAGCCTACCCTGTTGTTAAATTCTGATTTTAACGTTGCTTTAATAGCAATACAGAATAATTGAGCTTTTCGACTTAACTAGGCGAACACGAACTTTTGGTGACCTCCGCAGCCTTGTTATTCAGCTGAGTCTGCATCCTTGATATACAACGCTCTTATTCGTCTCACTGTGGTCATCCAACCTTCTGCTCTGGGAGTGTTATTCTTAATTTCAGGTCAAAGGCCCCCTCACGGTTCAGCCGGGCAGGGTTGTTAATCAGCTCCCTCCCCTGTGCACACAGCGTTGCTGACCCACTTCATTTGACCACTCACCCTGGATTTAATAATTTAATTCCTTAAAACCATGCAGGATGGTTGGCTTTTTGCCTTAATTATGTCTGGCTGACTCTCCCACTGTCTCTGCCGCCTGCACGGGTGACATATGCCCGTTCATCAGGCCCCCTCCTTCCTTGAAGCAAGGTTGCAAATTCTGTCATCCTAGCCCTCCTCCAGTTCATCACTTAACAACACCTGGTGTTTTGCAGTTTGCTGCTTTTGGGGTGTTTTCATTCATTATATATCAAGTAAAAAGATAATATATAAAAATATCAAGTTTGGAAGAAGGCTTAGGATACAACAGTAGCCAAGCCAACGTGAGCAGTGCTTGTAGTTTTACTGTCTATACTATGTCGCTGAGAGCAACCACCATTTAATTCGATGCTTGTGTCGTGAGCTTGAGAATCAATATTAATGTATGATTGGAAGCATCATTGCACCCTTAAGTGTATTCTCAAAATACTGTATTAATGCAGAGGTGTCTTGTCTCGATATATGTTTTAATTAAAAAACATTATGGTCAATAAATGAAGACTATATTTTTCCCATCGATAGCATATAACGTTAATTCATCTTTGGTTCTTTTGGTAAAGTTAAGTAGAAAGAAAATATAAATTAAATAATAGCATACGACGTTTCGATTGCAACACAAGCAATCGTCATCAGGTACAAATGAAAGAAAAAACAAACCTAGTAAAATTAGAAATATAATGCAATACAACACAGAGAGTCGGCTAACACAACAGTCAACACCCTACCTGGTTGATTACATTCTTCCAAAGATTGCTAAATTTAAGAGAGAGACAAAACACAGACACGGAGACACATATACAGACACATAAGCAGAGAGAGATAACACAGAGACACACACACATAGAGAGACACACACATGAGAGAGACACACACAAGAGTAATTCCTGCAGTTACGAAAGCTCCAAATCAAGTTTGAACGTTAATTATGTAGTTTAAAAAATATGTAAAATACTCTTGATATACTTAATAAAAAAAGGGTAATAAAAACACCAGAAAAATTGTGCAACTCGCAAACCCAAAGCACCTCCGGTTTGCACAGTTAGCCACATACGGAGCGAAAGAAGTTCAACATACATACGGAAGTTCATATACAAGACAGCAACAAACTGGGACTCCACGTTGCTATGCAGCGTGGAGGGGGCACAGCGAGTAACACGTCAGCATTCTTTTGCATATTTAAAAAAATTAGAGCTTGAAATGCTAATATTCCACTTTGTTTTTTTCTTACTTTGTTAGGGTACCCCCATCCCGCCAAAAAGTGTGACACGGTATACTATTTTGAAGGCACACCGAAAGGATAAATCCAATTAAATGTAGGGGAATATCATCAGAATTAAACTCGAAATAACAGGTGCCAAGTAATTATATTGACTCGCATCATTCAGCGAGTCGCATTTGTGTTGGCAGATTCGACAGCGTATTGCGTCCCAAGTTGTCACGAACTCAAATGTTCCAGTATTAGAATAGGTTTGAACTTTTCTGGCAATAATACAGGTGTTTGGATGTTCAAACGCCAAACAAAAACCTCTTTCAAGGAATCATGTCTGCATCAACCACACATACTTGTGGTGAGCATGCAAACAAAAACACATGTGGTTAATGCAGGCATGCTTCCTTGCAAAAGGCTTCTGTTTGGTGTTTGAACATTTTAACACCCGTGTTATTGCCATAAAGGGAAAAACCTATTCTTACACTTTGATATTGGCAAGAAAGGCGAATGTTACAGACACTGCAATACCGTGGTGGTGAAGCTGCGAGCACAGTGCTGTAGCACTCCTAATCGGATTATTCCGCTTACAGTAATCACAGCCGAGGTGGCACGTTTTGCTTCGAGAATACCTGGAAGTTGGCACAAAACGCATATTCATTGGATTCCAAGTGAATGAAAGAAAATAGCTAAGGTTCAGCAAGTGGCTTATGATGCTAATGCGGGTATTTTTTTAAACATTAATCTAGTAAAAAATATAATGATCTTTACGCCGTGATATTAAAGATTAGTTTAACGTCTTAATCTTGCATGTGTGAACATTTAAGTTACTGTATAGGTTATGTAAAGGTGCTGCCCTGAAATGTCTCTCTGTCACTGCTGATGGAAGTTCCTCCACTAGTGGGAGCCCATGTGGAGGGTATTGTGGTCTACTCTTCTCCACTAGCCAAATATTTTTTTCATATCGGTGTAAGTATCCACGTTATTTTCACACCACGCGTGACCTGCCTTCTGATCGACCATCTGTGGTTATCTCCGTTGATACTGCCAGGTGCATAGACGAGGTGGAAGGGATTCAAGAAACTTGTCCATTGTTTCAACTGCTGATGTGGGAGATTGAACCGATGACCCTTGGGATTGCAAATCCAGTAGGCTAACCATTACATCAGAGCAGCAACCATTTGAAATGTGTGATGTTACATTATTTCAAATTATTGTCAGTAAACTTTATAGAAAAACGAGATGATTACAAATCATAGTCACGGGGTCAGGGGACATGTTCACGATGACAGAAGGCCATAACATGCATGAAGATAAAGATATAGAGACAAACATAGATAAGGGCAGAGACTCATCATCAAGAGTGGAACTCCTCCCATCCGCAATGGTGTAGGGGTCAAAACTTAACAATCATATTCTTCGTGGGACTGCCTGCAAAACTAATCCACTCATCCGTGAAAGAAAAGCAAGTAAATACGAATAGGATGGGCTTGTCGATGAACTCCTCTTATCAGCAAATATAATATTAAAAAAATAGGGAGAATTACATTCCAATAATTGCTGTATGAATCTAGATAAGATATTGGGGGTGTTTTCGAACACCAAGAATCACACTGCTCTGAGAGGGATCTGAAACAGTTCTCTCATGAGACCAATAGCCGAGTCACGGTGGCGAGATGGTAACTACCTCGCCTGGATGCAGGAGATAGTCAGTTTGATCCCGAATCTGATGCCTGCTGTATAGTTGGAGTTTGCGTGTCTCTCTCCCTGTGGCCGCGTGGATTTTTCTCTGGGTCCTCCGGTTTTTTCCCTCAACCTTTGTAAAAAATTATTTTATTTTATTTGGCGGCTATAAAATCCCACGTGATAAGCCACTTCATTGCGCTATCATTTGTGGATAGGTCGCTTTTGAAAAAGCACTATATAGCTCAGTTGGCCTTACCTGGTAAAATAAAATAAAATGTAAAGAACGTAATAATGTATTGATGTACAAAGAAGCCAACAACAACAACCGTCATTCGCCACTAAGTGGCGGCGATGTCATAGGTGTGGTGCTGGAAGATACTTTGTTGAAGGAGTTAAAGAGTGATTTGTGATCACGGGCTACTGAGGCAGACTCCATCTCTTCAGAAACCCGTGACCACCACCCATTCTTCTTCTTTGGTTCTTTCGGTAAAGTCACGTATAAAGATAAACTAATAAATTAAATAATAGCATACTACGACGTTTCGATTGCAACACAAACGTCGTAGTATGCTATTATTTAATTTATTCTTTTATCTTTATACGTGACTTTACCGAAAGAACCAAAGAATAATTCCTGCAGTCACGAAAGCTCCAAAATTAAGATTAGTCCAGCAGATGTTCTTGCTTGGACCCGGCGTCATCAGGAAAAGGGGGTTAACTTCTTAAGGCAAACTGTTTATAAAGGTTTTAAATGGGGGTAGCCCATATTACAGCAGCATGGGCAGGGCAGCTAATATTAATGTGAGTGGTGGGCAGCGACCGCGATGGTGGTGGGTTTTCCACCAATTAAAGGGCTGCCAGTTAAAAAATTAGCATGTTAATGTAAGATTGGTGAGCGTTACACACTGACATTCTTGGGTAAATATAGTAGTCAATACGTTGACCAAGGAGAGACCCATGAACTTGTTTAGATGCCACTTGCCACTGATACTTTCCGGGGCTGGCGGGATCGAATTCTGTGGGTTTGGGAAATACTCTACATATGCTGTGAAGAAAAGACAAAGATGCCCCCCGTATAGCCTGAACAGATTGTACGGGGAAGTGGAGTTAGCAAATACTGGAGTACTGTACTTAGGGGCCGTCCATAAATGACGTCACGCGATTTTGGACGATTTTTGACACGGCATCACAAAAAGTCAGACCCCCCCTCAAATATGACGTCTAAAAGCTCTGCCCCCCCCTACCAAAAAAATAAAACATGCTTCAAATCGCTTTAAACTATTGTCATTGTAGTGCGTATTTAATGTGGCGCTGCACTCTGATGTAGGAGAAAACATTTATTAAAAAGTCTAATTAATTAAGTAGAACGTGTTGTCTATATTTATTTAAAGTTGCGCATTTTTATGTGACGTCACATTTCTCACCCCCCCCCCTCGTCACACATCGTCACAAATGTCTGACCCCCCCCCCCTAGGTGCGTGACGTCATTTATGGACGGCCCTGTTAAAGGCCGGCACGGCACACGCGGGGGTGGGTGGCTAGTACCACGCCCGACCGCCTTTGTCTCCCCACTACTGATGTTTCTACACCGCACCAGATAATGTTAAGGCTGAATCGACCTAGGGGAGGCCCACGACCGGTTCAGATGTCAGTCACCAATGTTGACCGCGGTCGCCGGGTTCGTAGCGCAGTTGTGCCAGGCTAGGTGCACTTTCTACACGACAGCGCGCACACACAAAAGGCAAACATATAGACTCTTGCCCATTTAAAATGTCCCAGTGTTGTGACATCTCACCTGGTTAAACGAGAAAAACGTCAAGACACAGACACTCACTCACTGACGATTTGACCCTCACCTCTCCAGGGCCAAGCACAGCAGCAGCAGCAGACACACGCAGACTTACGCACAGATGGAGATAATCACAGACCATAGACTATCAACCTCGCTACCAATGCCAATGACTGAGATGACCGGTAGATGCACCACCAGCTGTACCCCCTACTGTGCCAGGCTAGGTGCAGGAGGTCTCTGGACAGACCCAGCAGGTGCCATGGGTCGGCTGACTGAGATGACCGGTAGATGCACCACCAGCTGTACCCCCTACTGTGCCAGGCTAGGTGCAGGAGGTCTCGGGACAGACCCAGCAGGTGCCATGGTTCAGCTGACTAAGATGACCAGGAGATACACCACCAGCTGTACCCCCTACTGTGCCAGGCTATGTGCAGGAGGTATCGGGACAGACCCAGCAGGTGCCACGGGTTGGCTGACTGAGATGACCGGTAGATGCACCACCAGCTGTACCCCCCTGTGCCAGGCTAGGTACAGGAGGTCTCTGGACAGACCCAGCAGGTGCCACGGGTTGCCTGACTGAGATGACCGGTAGATGCACCACCAGGTGTACCCCCTACTGTGCCAGGCTAGGTGCAGGAGGTCTCGGGACAGACCCAGCAGGTGCCACGGGTTGACTGAGATGACCGGTAGATGCACCACCAGCTGTACCCCCCTACTGTGCCAGGCTAGGTGCAGGTCGTCTCGGGATAGACCCAGCAGGTTACCATAGGTCGGCTGACTGAGATGACCGGTAGATGCACCACCAGCTGCACCCCCTACTGTGCCAGGCTAGGTGCAGGAAGTCTCAGGACAGACCCAGCAGGTGCCACGGATTGACCGAGATGACCGGTAGATGCCAACGTTGGCCATTTTATCCGCTCGTTGTTGTGAGCGTCGTTCCTCTGCCCTACGTTGTTGCTGGAGGACGACTGCCTCCGATTGCCCCAGTAGCAGCAGCGTACTCGCTACACGACTAAGCACACACGCACACACGCAGGCAGACAGACAGACAAACTCACTCCGAGGGAGACCGAAGTGGATGCGCGTTCTCACCTCCGTGCGAGTCTGACTCCAGTATCTGAAGTGGCTCCATCATCCGTGCTGACGAGCCGTCGCCTTCACAGCTCTCCTCCCCTCCCACCCAAAGTTAAACACAAACAACAAACACGATGAAGTCATGCATGAACGGCGAACGCCCCCCTCTCCACCCCACCTTTTTCTGCTCGTAATTAGTTAATAATTAGCCCATGAGCCGTGCCCTCACCAAAAAGGCACTCGCTCCGCCCGCTGGAGGCCGCTGCCGCCGATTTAAGTAAAAAATAAATAAATAAACGCGTGGTCAACTTGGGGACAACGTCACTTGTTGAGAATTGCCCCGCTCGCTCTAGAAACGCGTCGTTAAAAATTCCTCGTAACTTTCGTTTTAAAATAAAAAATACAAAAGTTATATTTTTTTGTTCACGCCGCTTCAGCGAGCCCCTAGCGGTCGGTCAGTGCCCTTTAATTGTCTTTTTTTGTTCCGGCTACCGCCTCTCTAGTTTTTTGGTTCCGGCCACCCGTTTATATTTCGTACAGTGCATAAATTAGCCCCATCCCCCCCCCATCGACGACGCGTTCAGCCAATCACGCGCGTTTCCTCGGGCGCGTGCGCGCAAGCGTTGGCCACTCGAGCGGCAGCATTGTTTGCCGGCTTCGCCCATGCGCTCTAGGAAATGTAATGAGGGGGTGGGACTGAACGCGTTGCTTTCAATGGGACGTGGGCGATGCCTGTTCCTGTATTTGTGTAAATCTCGGATTTACATTTAAATAGTGACAAGACCACACAAATATTCAGAGTTTTGCTTCCGTATCGCCGCACGATGGAGGACGACGCTCCCGTCATCTACGGCATCGAGTTTCAGGCACGTGAGATTTTCACGTAATAACGAATTGCTCGTTTTTACACCTCACGCCGTGAAGCGCTTTTAGGCCCCTAAATGCTCCAGAGGTTCTATGCGCGTGTGTGTGTGTGACAAATGTGTGTTGTGTTTTATATACATGTGTGTCCGTCCTATACGGTGTGTATGTTGCCCGCATGCCCAGCCACCGCATGACTAAACAGCTTTTGTTCGGCCGGATCGAGGGGGCTAAACAGGCGCGGCACGGGCTAGAGAAGAGATGGAGTGGTGTGGTACAGGAGGATGTGGAGCTGAGTGGACTTGCCGATGACTGGTACCAGCGGTGTCAAGATCGGCCTCAGTGGAGGAGGCTCGTGAAGGACGCTACTGGGCAGTTGGAGGCAGTCGCCCTCCAACAACAACGGAGGGCGGAGGAGCGACGCTCACAACAACGAGCAGAGCGCCGGGTGGATAAAACGCAGAAAGTTGGCACAGTGGGGAGCACAGGTGGTGTATCTGCCAGTCATCTCAGTAATTCAACCCATGGCACCTGGGTCTGTTCCGTGACCTCCTGCCAGCGGGCCTTCGACATTTCACGTGGCCTCAAAGTACACCTAGCCTGGCACCAGGGGCCGTGGTGACGTCGTCGTCACTTAGTGTCGAATGGCCGGTATTGGTATTGGCACTGTTTAGCAAACTGCTACAGAACTCTGCAACCAGTGCTTAATTTCCCTGCCACGGCTAACGTTAGTGGCAAATAGTTTGTGAGCGCATTGTGTTACTCATATGAGCCATACGTACCACTCACTTCAGTGCGTACCAACACTGGGGAAATCAACAGTGATTGTTCTAAAGATAAACTCGCCCCCGCCATAAGAATGTGGAATTGTCACCACCGGCTCAGGGCTGTAAACGGGAGGTGAGCACCGCCTCGCGTTCTCATTTGAGTAGGAAATCACTTGGATTTTTGTGTTCATGAATATGCCTCAGACCTTGACTCGATAGATGAGCATCTGATGACTTGCGTAAACATCAGCACCCGTCACTGACATCACTCAGTAGGTGATCGTTAACAGCGCCCTGACCAACAGTCTATAAGGTTTCGATTTAAAGCTTTCGTGACTGCAGGGATTCATCTTCTTGGTTCTTTCGGTAAAGTCACGTAGAAGGGAAGTAATAAAATAATAAAAATAAAACATATATTATATATATTAAAACATATATTTTATTATTTTATTATGTTTTATTTTTATTATTTTATTACTTCCCTTCTACGTGACTTTACCGAAAGAACCAAGAAGACCGTCTATAAGGCTTTATAAGCGAGTATCTTGCATGTAGCCTATGACTAAAAACGTCCTCGTCAGATCTCGGAAGCTCAGCAAAAAGCAGCCTGGTTATTGCTCAGATGGAGGATCATCATTCATAAGAGATCTTATGGGCCACGGTTATATGTGGTCAGCAGGGGACAGTGTAGCAACATTGATTTTACTATAGTAACTATACCATGCCGTCATACTCAAATGTCTATATGATCACAATACACTATTTATGAAATATATGCTTTTCATACTTTAGTCGTGGACTCAATAATTTATTTATTGACTTGTATTTATTTTTCCGATAATCAGAACATAACTCTTTTCTCCAGTGTAACCATTTCCCTCGCTCCCATAACACCTATACGTTTATAGCAATCTCAATGACAGCCTAACCCTACCCGAACCCATATACCAGCCTTCCCACTCCACCTTATGTCTATTCCCTTATTAGTTTCATTCCAACCTCCTCATCTCCTCTCCTGACCAAATCGGGTAACTTGGCAGTTCAGAATAGAACATGAGGAAATAATCATAATAAGGCATTGCAATGCATATGTATATTCTTGGTTCTTTCGGTAAAGTCACGTAGAAGGGAAATAATAAAATAATAAATAAGAAAGAACCAAGAATATGAATCCCTGCAGTCATGAAAGCTTTAAATCAAAATGCATATGTAGTCGGGAAAAGGAGCTTGCCATGGGTGGGTCACGTGTGCATGATGTGAGAAGGCAGTTGACCAAGACAGACGTTCAAGTGACACCCAGAGGTCGGTGACCAAGAACAAGACCGACATTCAGATAGTGGACCGTGGAGGTAGGGTGTCGACTCTACAACAGCGTAGGAGTCCAGAAATAAGTGATAATGGTGTGTGCTGGCAATAATGCATTTTTTTGTGATCACCTTCGCATTAATATTTCCTCGTTTTCTATACATCCTCCTTCCCCAGTCTGCTGAAGTTCTGCTCTGCATTATTCCAGCTGATGGGATTGTAGCAAAGTTGACTTGATTTATAAACTAATTTACCGATGGGTTCATCAACCCGTACGTCTGGGTACTCCATTTTCCTCCCACATGCACAGGACCCTTGAAAAAATTATTCGTCATGCATTCAAATGCAAGAGTGTCATGAAAGAGACGTCCCTGCATAAATTACACATGTTCCAGCTATGCTATTCAATCCTCTTCAAATTTAGGCTGCAGAATCAGTACAGATGTGCTTGATTTCAATACCATTGTTAAGTATCAGAGATACTCAGAACTTATTGATCTATAAAATGTGTCGAACCAGTACACAAATACCATATAGGGTAGCAAGATTAAAATGTTCTGATGGTCCATTATAAGTCTAAGCAATACACACTTGCCATGTAATATCACAACGAGTATTCTTAAGTGCAAGCCAATTTGTTGTCCATTGAATTTTGAAATGTGCATCGTATTGAAATATATTCATCTTAGCATAATTGAATGTGTAGCTAAACAATAATTTTGTATTGGTACACTTCGCCAATCAAAATTTTAGAGTGCAAACGATAAATGTTTAAACCTTTTTTTCCAACTTAGGCTCGAACATTGACTGCACAAACAGCCGAGACAGATGCTATCCGCTTTCTTGTGGGAACACAGTCGATGAAATGTGACAATCAGGTATGGAAATTCAACATTGCTGTAGTTTTTGTATTGTAATGCTGTTGTACAACTTATACAGGGAGTAGCATAACTTGCCCTTGCAATGGGCCTATAATTATAAAATGCCTAAAATATTAAATTCTCTGGATAGATAACCAAATGGTTATAATGCAGCCCAGAAAGCCAATTTTTGTTCATTCCAATTATTTGTATGTCTTAGAAAGCCATTTTTCCCTGTGATAAAATAACACACGTGCCCCATATGGCAGCGGTAGCAACTGAAGACGAAAAAAACGAGTAATATGTCTTCGTGTTGAAGGAGAAATAATGTTTTTTGTGAGCCAATAAAAATTATCACTTGATATGCTTTTCTGTACAGGTGCACGTGATTGACTTTGATGATGAGAACAACGTGATCAATAAGACCGTGTTCTACCATCGCTCTGGCGAGGTGTGGCACATCAGCGCCAGCCCTGGAGACAAGAATGTGGTGGCGACATGCTACAACACCAGTAAGAACCTGTGGGCAAGAGGTCCACACTTGATGACTTGTGCACATAAAATGCAAACTCCAAATGACGACTAATAATGCTACTCATTGAATGATCAATTTCACAATTGGCCAAAATGACACAAGCCGGTATGTTTGATTAGTTTGTGTAACATAAATAACAGTATCCTCCATTCAGTGTCTTTTTTTAGAGCTTCAGTTTCCAGGCCATAATTCTAGTTTGTGTGTGTGCATGCATCATTTGTGCTGATGCTTAATTATAAACAGGTTTGTGGTGTTTCACTCACTAATCATAGCTATCTTGATTCAATTGATGGTCATGTAGAACATCAGCGGCAAGTCATATCTGAACATGGCCAAGATCTGCCATTGATAAAATATTTCTAATGTAATCATCTGACACAACCCCAACATTTACAGTTCAAACAACAACCAGGAGTAGTTATGGCCACACCACCCCTTGTTGTGTTGGCAAGTCTGACATTCGCGACAGTTCGATGAGGATTCACTCGTGATATATTTTTTTTCCCCCGTCCTCGATCCACGTTCCGGTACGACTGCACAGTGGTGGACAATAAGCTGCAGTCGTGTGCGTCCGTGTGGCGTATCCCGCGGGATTTTGATTCGGGCAGCAGTGAGCCTGCTGACGAGAGTGGAACCAACCCACTCGCCCTGGAGCTGCTTTGTCACTTTGACAACAGTGGCCATGGCAACATGGCCAGGTGAGAACCCTAGTGCTTTTCAAGCACTTATGCAACCAAATGCGTTTTTACTTTTCATTGTCAACTTCGTCTCAGTATTTGTTATATTCACGCGATAAATAAGCACGCACCTAAGCGTTAATTGTAATTATATATTACACATCAAGTTTGAACCAAATCTCGAGCACATTATTAAAGATGGAAAAGTACATTGTGGTGATTTACACTGAGACCTCCTTTACCAGTGGCAAAATATAGTAATAGGTTTTTACCCTTTCTACTGGTACAAAAAGTGACACCTTTATACATTGCAATTCCTTACAGGTGAGTCACATGTTAAGTGGCTGATTACTGATCTATTACATAATTACATACACCCCCACCTCTGATCTCGAATCCTGATGGGGTTCAACAATGATGACGTCATCCTGCACTATTTAAGACCGGATGCAGGCGGATAGCTTCACTATTCTGGCAAATCGCCCGAAGATGCTGGATGTAATTTTCAGAGAAACGTCGTATTAAAATTGTACGTGTTATGGATCCACTCTTCAACACACCGGTGGGCTAAAGTAGTGAAATATTTGTCTTTTGTAAACGTGGCACATTTATTCCTGATTGGCCATGTCGGGTGGTGGAGGGTTGCGACACATTTATAAATAACTCGATCTAACCCAAAAACCTTTATTATGAATGATGAGATCCGTGGAACCATTAACTTCAGATCTTCACTTCATGGTCTGAATAGTGCATAGATGTATTGCCAAAGCACCTGAAAACATAAAGTAATGTCAATTACATTTTCTCAAAATTATGGGTGGCTTGAAGGATTATGCCCGTTGTTCATGTGGCCAGGGGACTTTGTGTGGCGAGATGTTGACTACCTCGCCTAGTATAAAGGAGGTTGTGGGTTCGATCCCAACCCTGACGCCTGTATATTTGGAGTCTGCATGTTCTCTCCGTGATGGCTTGGATTTTTCAGCGGGTCATCCGGTATTTCCCTCCACATTTAGAAACATGCGTTTAGAGTATTTGGCTGCTATGCTTTTCCACGTGATAAGCCACTTTGTTGAGCTGTAATTTGTTGCCAGGTCGCTTCTGAAAAAGAGATATACAGCTCAGTGAGCCTTACTTGGTAAAATAAAACATTGTTTGGTTTGATAACATGTCACAGCAATGAGCCGTCACCACTAAGATCTTGAGTGTAAACTTGGGCAGTCATCTGTGCTTCAACGAGGGTTGTTGATTTCAGCAAGTTGATGATCACCCTGCCCCCGGCCATCATAGACTGCACAGCAAGGCCTGCAATATAAATTAGATTCTTGACTTAATGTGGCCCAGCTCTGCCATGAGAGATAAAATATATGAAAATATATGTTTGATGTTTGGCACACAGTGAACTGGTATATAAAGAACATGAAAAACAGACATTGAAGAGACTGCAGATTTTTTTTATGCGCCACGCTATAATTATTTAGCACTTAACGATACATTTTTAAACGTGCTTACCATGCAAATAACTAATAGCTCCGTGGGCTTTACCCGGTTAAAATTTTAATAGTTTAATTTTAATGCATTTATTTAGAGTAATTTACTCATCTTTCCTATACTTTGCACTCATATCGTTATTTTGTGTTGTTTGTTGTTGTAACTGACCTGCTCCTACTGGACATCTGTGAAAAAACCCTTCATATAGCTCATCGATGTCTCCAGGGTAAACAAAGACTCTGAATTCTGAATCAAAGGAATGCATGTTTCTGTCGTGCGTGCAGTGTCTTATGGGAACCCCTTGGTGATGGGAGCAAGGCAGTCACTCTTTCTGACAACCACCTGCTATGCTGGGACCTAAAGGAAAGCTCAACACAGGCCGTTGTGAGTTGTGTTCAGTTGACTTTGTGCCCTCTTAACACGGACGTCCTGCGCAATACTGCATCTCGTTCTTACATCATATTTGGCTGGGTGACACAGTGGTTATGGCGTTTTACCTGCATTCTGAAGGCTGGGAGTTTAAACCCCAGTTGGTGGTCACCACAGCCCTTTGTCCCCCCTGTGGCTGATATAATGACTGCCACTTTGCGGGAAGTTGATCGTGGTTGTCTTTTAGATAGAGTAGCCTCTGCGCTGGGAATGTGCGTTTTTCACAAATGGCTTAGTGCTGTAAACAGGAGATGTGCGTCATCCCACGCTTGTGCGAGCAATAATCTACTTTTACTTCTTTGCTCACATCTAACGTGATATAGATAATGCATGGAACTTTCATGCCTCCAAATAACAAGACCAATCGGTGCATTTGGGATTAATTCAAATAGCAAAACTGAAAGCACTCACTGATGACACTGCCTTGCAAAGGGAATATATATATAACATGTGATCTTTCTGACAATGGTCAAACATACACACAGCTTCACTTAACATGTAATGAACATGCTCACATACCTGTATTACACATATGTGTGCATATTCAAAGCACAGCAAGCAAGTTGGCACAGTAGGGGGCACAGGTGGTGCATCAGCCAGTCATCTCGGTCATCTCAGTCAGTCGACCCGTGGCACCTGGGTCTGCCCCGTGACCTCCTGCCAGCGAGCGTTCGACACTTCACGTGGCCTCAAGGTGCACATGGCCTGGCACAAGCGTCGTGGTTGACATCACCGCCACTTAGTGGCGAATGGCGGTTGTTGTTGTTGTGCGTATTCATGATATAACTCAAATCAACATTTACTTCAGCATATGGCCAAGATAAGTAATGCCTGCTGCGAGTTGCAAAGGTAGTAATGATTAATGGAGAGAGATTAAATCAACTTACGAGTTTCTGTATAGGAGAGATCTTCTGGTGTTTCGCGATACATGGAGTTATAAGCCACATGGTGTGAAGGCCCTTTTAAAATTCCATAATGTCTTGTGAATAGTGTTATTATTTAACAATCAAATCATGGTGCGCATGTGCCTCTGGAGAGTACTGCACGGCCATGTGCGTCATTGGAAATTGTGTTTTGAATTGGATTTCCCATTTGTTGACGCAGCTGAAACTCAGCCACCTGATATATTGCGTTAACATCAGTTGTGGAGGGACAACGCTGATTGCATGCTGTGCTACGCCGCCCGAGTGTGTATTTACGTTTGCTTTTGCACGTGCGCGCACGTGTGTATGTGTGTGTCGAAGTTGTGGGGAGCGGTAGTGTCACGGTTAGCGTTTTGCGCTACGAACCCGGCGACCCGAGTTTAATTCCTGCTCACGGCCAACACCAATGACGATTTTCTGCACCGCTTCTGGGCCTCCCCTAGGTCGAGTCAGCCTTAAATGAGTAGCTGTTGCAGTGTGCAGACATCACCACGAGGGAGACAAAGACAGCCCGGTGTGGTGCTGGCTACCCACCCCCTCGTGTGCCGTTAAGGCCTTCATAGGTGCTCGTTAACAACACTTGCCCCAACGGTCTGTCTTTAAATCCTTTATATTAAGTTTGCTTGCTTGCTTGCGTGCTTGCGTGCTTGCTTGCTTGCTTGCGTGCTTGCGTGCTTGCTTGCTTGCTTACGACCGTGCAAATCTTTCGGTCGTTTTTTAACCCACTTCCCGTGATCCAATCGAGCTGACATTTTCCACACAGACTCGTTGTGCGAGACAATTAATGTTCGTGAAAAAAAAATTCCCAAAATTTTACACTTTTTAGACAAAAATAAATTATTTTACATATATTCAAATAGAACTCATTCATGGCTTTGGCTGAACGTCACAGTATAATAGCCCAGAGCGTAACCCCTCCACAGGCCGTGGCGGAGTAGCGCAGTTGGTAGCGCCCTCGCTTCCCATGCCAAAGGTCGCGGGATCGATCCCCGCGTCCTACACAGGCGAATATATTTTTAAATCCTTTATATTAAGTTCACTGCCACGCATATAAAGGATTTATAGTGAAAAACTTTGTTTTTACGGGTTATACTTATTTGTTGTTGAAGTTGACGAGCTCCACATCACTGGAGGGGAAGGGTCAGCTGAAGTTCACTGCTGGACGCTGGAGCCCCCATCACAACTGCACGCAAGTGGCGACGGCGAACGACACGGTCATCCGTGGTTGGGACATCCGGTCCATGAGGCAAGGAAACTACTTAACAACTGTGCCTTCAAGAACAGCAGGCTGCAACACAACTCTCAGCCCTGTCAGTCTGAATACACCCACAGCAGAGTAACCTAATACATTTATTCATGACGCATTGCCCACCCGCTGTTGAATAATAGTTTGTTTTTAACGGTGCAATTGATAAAAAAATGTAGAGGTTCTTTGTGCCCTGCCATAGCCTATTTTTTCCATTTTCTGAGTACAACATGCTAAATACTGATGAACTTCGCTTTCATTGCTTGAGAATGTTTACTACAGGTGAGATGTGTATACAGTTTGATTAGAAACATACACCATTGGGTCCGTAATCATATGTTTGTTTCGGAAATGGTCACTCAATGCCCGCATTCACTGAATGTTTCAATTTCGGCCAGATGAGGGCAGCAGTTTATAGCAAAACTGCAATGTGGCTAGGATATTCTTTGTACAACACAAACTTCAGATTTTACTTGCATTGGCTAACAGTGTCCTGTATAAGGCGTATGAATAAAATCATCCCTACAAAGATCACTGGCTGGATCAGTCGCCTGTTTAGCTGCAACGTTGCAGGTTCAAATCCAAACTCGGCTCTCCTGAACACATGCTTCGTGAATATTATTGAACAAGCAAATATTCAATTTTAATTTGCGCATTATACATTGTAATGATGGGGCCGAAAGCTAAGGGATAATACCATATCAGGGTAGTTGAGCTGGCACTGCTGAGATCTGAGGTTTGGATCTTGAGAATCCTTTATTGAATAATTCTTTTCTGAAGTGAAGTGAGACTTTATTCTGACGGGGTCACCAGTGTCAGAACAAACAACTTCATAACATTTTGTTACTTATTTTTTTTATATTCCATCTCTTGACGATAATATGCATTGGCTCCATTGCCATGTTAAACAGATTCCACGCAAGGTATATACACGTTTTCCACCGAGCGTAGTAAGTGGCTGCTGAATTTTGTGTATAAGTAGTTATGGGACCTCATCTTCCAGAGCTGTTTTCTAATACAAGCTGGTGCACTGCTCGCTGAAACAACCTCCAAGTGGAAATTCATTTTTCTCAAGAGACTTGCATCCCACTGGGATTTTTGCACACAGCGTTGGTGTATGGTGCTTTTTCTGCAATATTTTGCTGTCTTTTTTTGGATTTTCTGTTTGCACTCAGTCACATAGTCACTTTAAGATGTTTTCTTGTTCATGTTTTTTGTTTGTTGCGGTTGCACCCGATTCAAGAGCCGAATGGCTCACAAGGCTATACCTAATAAAAGAACTTGAAACTTGAATTAGGATGAGAGCAGACTTACAATATGATTACGGGGAGATTGAATAAACATAGATATGTCATGTTGCACAATTACCACAGTTCAATGTAAGTTATTGATCATCTGGGAAAAAAGCAAATCTTCACTTTGGCCAGTGACTGCCCGAGTGCATTTTAACAACGTGTTGCTGATTTAAAGCTTTCGTGACTGCAGGGATTCATATTCTTGGTTATTTCGGTAATATCACGTAGAAGGGAAACAATAAAAATACCGCCACTTTTTTCAAATTTTCTTGCAGTGTTTTTCACACCTGATGATGATTGCTTGTGTTGCAGTCGAAACGTCGTGATAATTGTATTGTTTTATATTTTTATTATTGTATTGCTTCCCTTCTACGTGACTTTACCGAAAGAACCAAGAATATAATGTGTTATTGCTTTTAATTTTAAAGATACTTGAACAAATGTAAGCAAAACTCTTATAATTCTACACTCGCCTAATTCACTGGTGCACTTTAGGGATGCGTCGACGTTAACCCCGTTTTACGTGTCCCAATGCAGACAGGCTTATTGCATAGAGAACGCGCACGGACAGCTGGTCAGAGACATGGACTTCAACCCAAACAAGCAGTACTACCTGGCGAGCTGCGGTGACGACTGCAAGGTCAAGTTCTGGGACACCCGGAACCCGACGGAGCCTGTGCGCAGCTTAGAAGAACATTCACATTGGTGAGTCTTAGAAGGGCATTCACATTGATCAGTCTTAGAAGGGCATTCACATTGGTGAGTCTTAGAAGGGCATTCACATTGGTGAGTCTTAGAAGGGGCACTCACATTGATCAGTCTTAGAAGGGCATTGACACTGATCAGTCTTAGAAGGGCATTCACATTGATCAGTCTTAGAAGGGCATTCACATTGATCAGTCTTAGAAGGGCATTGACACTGATCAGTCTTAGAAGGGCATTCACATTGATCAGTCTTAGAAGGGCATTCACATTGATCAGTCTTAGAAGGGGCACTCACATTGATCAGTCTTAGAAGGGCATTCACATTGATCAGTCTTAGAAGGGGCACTCACATTGATCAGTCTTAGAAGGGGCATTCACATTGATCAGTCTTAGAAGGGCATTCACATGGATCAGTCTTAGAAGGGGCATTCACATTGATCAGTCTTAGAAGGGCACTCACATTGGTCAGTCTTAGAAGGGCATTGACACTGATCAGTCGTAGAAGGGCATTGACATTGATCAGTCTTAGAAGGGCTCTCACATTGATCAGTCTTAGAAGGGCACTCACATTGGTCAGTCTTAGAAGGGCATTGACACTGATCAGTCTTAGAATGCCACTTACACTGATCAGTCTTAGAAGGGCACCCACGCTGGTCACTGGAAGTGAAACTGTGCTACTTTACATCATCAATAGACAGGTTTCCATTTTAATAGCATTGTTCTGTATTTTTTCCATGATTCATCGGTATTCTTTGTTATTATTTTCTTACATTTTTTCTATTTTCACCATTGGAACCACTGACGGGAAGCACAAATGCATTCAAATGCCGCAGATCAGTTGTAATGCTGTGCCACAGTACAGCAGTGTGCATCGATGCTGCACGTAAGAATGTGATGTTAATAAGACACCAAATTTAATTGCAGTCAACATAAATATATAAAGATATGCTTTGTACGTTTATATAAATTAATCTGACATATACATGTATTATGTTTAAGAACTACACAAGACGTGGACAGCGTTGAAGTAACATTTTACAATAGCTTTTACATGGAACTAGCAGAAGTACCCGGCGTTGCCCGGGTGAAAAATATATTTCTTAATAACCTTACATATATACACAGATGGGCTGCTACCCCTGCCCCCCCCCCAGCCACGATCTCCTCGGCCGCTGTGCAGTAATATGTACGGCCTATAGTGTGGTGGGGTGTCGAGGCCTAGTACCGTGCAGAGCCTCCGGCCTCGCCTAAATTGCCCACCCGGCTGAGGCTGGGTACTGGGGCCGTTACCCCCCCCCCCTGCGCTACAATAATACTGTCTAATCGCTATAATTTTATTATCTACCGACCCTATAATAGTAATTGCACACATTGGGGTGGGGGGGGAGTGAAGAGGACGTGAAACTATGATGAATTTACCTCAGAGTTGCGTGTTAATGCGTGCGCATATTTTTAACGGGAATTAAAAATGGCGTCCACCCCGCAGCGAATGCGTCGCTACCCGTTGCCAGGGGCAACCGCCGTGGAAAACCAAACGGACCAATCGTGTCTCGCAAATCCCTCACATTTCGTCCAATGAAACTGCGTATGGTCCGGCGACACACAGACAGACAGACAGACACACACACAGACAGACAGATTTGCGATTTTATATATATAGATACAAACGAGGTGCTGGTTTCTAGATGTCAACATGGGCAGGGAAGTAGAGCAGTGAGAAAAAGATAAATACAACTTTTTTTTATTTACCAGGTAAGGCAGACTGAGCTAAAAAGCTCTTTTTCAGAAGTGACCTGGCCGCTAATGATAGCTCAACGAAGTGGCGTTTTACATTGAAATTTATAGTAGCCAAATAATATAAATGCATGTTTATAAATGTGGAGGGAGAGACCGGAAGACCCGGAGAAAAATCCACGCGTCCGCGGGGAGCACACGCAAACTCCAAACATACAGGCGTCAGGGTCGGGATCGAACCCACGACCCCCTGCATACCAGGCGAGGTGGTTAACATCTAAACCACCGCGGTTCCCTGCAGTGGCAACACCGGAGGAGGAGAAGGAGTAGCGACCGCCTGGCACGTTGAGTCCAGTGCTGGGAAAGGCGAGCAAGCGAAGGTGGTGGTGCGTGCTGGCACGTGTGACGTTAACGAGGCCTGCTTTTGACCGCAGGGTATGGAGCGTTCGCTACAACCACTCGCACGACCAGCTGGTGCTGAGCAGCAGCAGCGACAGTCGCGTGATTCTCTCGAACATGGTGTCCATCTCGTCGGAGCCCTATGGGCAGGGGGCTGATGATGACGATGATGAAGCCAGTGATGCAGACGAGAAGGTCGACACGGAGCCTAAGTAAGCCTTTTGCACCCTACAAGTTACCCCGCTGTGGTTTTTGCTTGCTGTTATATATTTTAACCACGAACTATAACATACCTGTGAAAATTTAGTTGAAATCTCCCACACCAAAGACTCTTATTGTCCTCTGACACATTACCTGCAATTATTATAAATATTTTGTTCACTTTTTTTTACCTGGTTCAACGGTCAAAAATGATGTGCAACGCATCATCAATACCATAGGTCCTTGGTACCTTCTGGACAGATTGGGTCCTGAATTCTGTTGACGAAAATATATCAAGTATTGACACAGAGGAACAATGAAAGTCTATTACAATGTAGATTATGTTTTTTCTTAAGCTTTTTATGCAGGAAATCCTTAATTTCCAGATGCACTTTCACTGGGGTCCTGTTTCAGGATATTCGATAATTTCCTTTTTTAAATATCTTCGGGTCTTTTGGGTGTACCCAGGAAAACTCTTGCTTTTGATAGAATATCAGTCAAACTGCACAGGGGTAGCTCAGTAGTCGTCCTTGCTGTACTCCTACCTATATTATGATCCAGTTGTGAAATAGCAATTTCTGGGTGATCCATCAAAGCCACGTGGGTCTTGGGAATGTGAGAGACTTAACTGGGTAAATTAACTACGGGTTATTAAATATAATTCCTACTGAAATGAGCAATGTGGCAGTGCTCATTTTTGCCAGTCCTCAGCCAGTGGTGGAATTTCTTCATTGTCATTGTAGGGGCCAGTTTAACCGTAGGGTGACCACGATTGACCTCCAAATAGTTCCTACTCATTATTTTGATCGATATTAGCCTGAAGCAATTCCCAATCATGATTTAAACTTGCAGCCTTTCCATTACGAGTCCCTGGCTCTTAACTACAGTGGCACCCATCTAGTCAAAAGAATATAGGTGATTTTCTTAAATAATAAGATTAGAATTAAGTCATCAAAAATGGTCACCGCATGGCCGTCTGGAACGCTCTTCCGATATTAGGAAGCCACTGGAGCTATGCACTTTGAAATCTAGATTTAAAACTCATTTCTTCAGAACTGCCGTTTATATGTAGTTGTTGTCCTTCCCCAGCATCTCCGATTATCACGGTTGGCTACGTACGATGTGAAAGAAATTCGATAATTTTCTGAAATAGCAAGATTATAATTAAGTTATCAACAAACCTCTGAACGGCTGCCAGTACTGGCAAGAGACGAAGATCTGGCAATAGACGACTCAGGTGTGCGGTTCCACCGTTCCCTCCCCCCGCCCCGTGAACAGGAGTAAGGAGCCCCCTCAGGACAGCATCATCGCGACGTACGAGGAGCACGAGGACAGCGTGTACGCCGTCGAGTGGTCCGCCGCCGACCCCTGGCTCTTCGCCTCGCTCAGCTACGACGGGCGGCTCGTCATCAACCGCGTGCCCCGCACCGTCAAGTACAAGATCCTGCTCTGAGGCGACGGCAACCGGCGTGCGTGGGCCTTGCCCACCCAATTGCTGTTGCCACTTTACTCGAGCCAGGAGGCCACACGCTGGGCTCTGGTGCCCTTCGTGCTGTGATATTTGAAATTCAGGTTTTTTTTGTGTGTGTTTGTCAGGCACTTTGGTGACACGCAGTGCCAGGTTGTATGCATGCATGTTGAACTTCTTTCGCGCACCGTACGTGGCCAACCGTGCTAATCGGAGGTGCGGGGGAAGGACAACAGACTAAACACAGAAAGCAGTTATGAAGAAATTAGTTTTCTATTTAGATTTAAAAGTTCATAGCTCCAGTAGCTTCCTAATATCGGAAGAGCATTCCAGACGGCTGCAGAAGCGCATCTGAAAGCGCGCGATGCAGTGACCGTTAATCACTGTGCACGTACACAGAGTAAAGGTCTGTAATGTGCGTGTATTGCATCCGTGCATTCGCTACCGCACTACGCTTTAATCCCAGTCACCCGAGTTCGATTTGCCCACAATCACAAAAATGTAGTGCCATGTGCTAGAATAACCTGTTCTGGGCCTCCTTCAGGTCAACTCCATGCTAGTCCATACGAGTTGGTGAAGGTGGGGAGCATAGCCGTGGGGAGCATAGCAGTACAGTATAACACGTAATGTTCCTGCACTGCCCTTTGCTGCCCACATGTAGTTCCTCTAGCCTATAACACCTATTGTGCATGGGGATCAATCATCCCTCTCCCATTGTATGGTACCTGTTCACATCCTCGCCTGCTACATCTCAGACGCAATATGTGCATCCTGCCCTGGCTTCTCACGCTATAGTTTATCAAGGACGGTTTAGAATTTAAGCGTTTAGGAATGGTCTATGGTCATGGGGTAAGCAATGTAACACATTTTTTTTCAAATCTGCTGCGAGTAGTTTGCAGAATCAATTCTATGTTCAATTCTATGATCTTAATTTTGTGCAGCAGTGAACATCTTTAACTGGTTCCTTTCCACAAAGAACGGTTTCGGTCTAACGCTATCATGCATTGATTTAAACCTGCCGATTGGTCGTGCTTGCTATTTTTAGTCTGGATCAAGGAATACATGGATATTTTGTAAAATAATTTGCCACTCTTATGGTTTTGGAATAGGTCATCAAAATTATTTCTTCTAAAGAAAATCAATTTATTCACTCGCTATTGTCCTTCACATGATGTACACATTTATAAACATGTAGATAGATGTATGAAACCATAGATATATAAACTAACGCTCTGCACACACTTATATAATTTGTATATTTAAAGATATGCTTTAATTATCTAAGCAGAGATAGCAGTATGATCTGTAAATCTACTTGATCATTAAGTTAATCGAATCTTGTGCTCCCCCCCCCACCCCTATGAGATTACTGGTCGGAATAACATGCTTTGAATATGGCGCACTATAATGCTTCAAGAGTCTTAAGAGAACTTTACTATAATAGTACTTAAACTCTAAATTCCTAAAACCTGCACTCTGCAGAGCTGGGCAGGGAATCTCAAAGCTGTGTAGCAACTTGTTTGTGAGACAAGCTTGAGCAACCACGTGAGTGTTCATAATTACTCTAATGGGAACTTGACTTTCACTGAGCACTTACTGAGTATCCTTATAATCTGTTCAGCTCACGCGCAGTCCAAACAGAGCTGGTAAGACCCAGCCCTATCGGGCTAAGTGCCTTAACCCCCTTTTACCTGTGCAATTGTGTTATTATCTTAGAAGACACACAGCCAAAATGTCCGCGGGTAATGCTCACGGCATCGATTCATCAGGCTGCCCTTTGCTGATGTCGTTTTCTTTAGTGTCCCAAGTGGGACATCCCCACTTGTGTCGAATTTGCGCAGGAAAAACCGCTTCAAAGCAGCCACAGTGTGTGTTTTTATCGAATTAAAACAATACATTTACATTTTCACATTGGGAGGGGGGCGGTGGATTGTTCTGGCAAGCATTAGTAGCCGTCGTGTGATGTCAGGCGTAGCGAGAGGATGTTTCAGTTTCACTGGCCAGCCCTTCTTCTGGGCTTGCTGTTACATGCTCGAAGCAACAGATTGCATTTGCCTGTACAAGCCACGTATGGCTTTTCTTTCATTTTCAGGAGTGGTAAAACAATAAAGGCAGTCTCTCCATCACTTTGCCTAAACACGAGCACAGGTAAAACCCCAGGTGTGCATCCGATTGTTGGCACTGAAATATTTAACTAACAAAACATTCCCTTTCGCTGGGTGCCCTTTTTTAAGTTTTCATGCTCATGGCTGCTGCGACTGAGAGCCACAATGTATATGCAATCCATAGGTCATAGCAGGTAATATCCACGATTTAATCTACACGATACTATAGTTAAAGCCTTTAAACACATCGATGTGCTGCTTTCATTACCAAGTTAATTTCTACAAATGCGTTCCAACCTATTATTTCCTTATTTTCATCCCATTCCATCTTAAATAATTGCCCAAGGTGTACACACTCTGATGCCTTTTCATATTTCCAGTTTTATTTAGCAATATTGTTGTGCATGGCTTTTGTTTTGCACGGATAGTTCTTCAATCAGTTCCTGTCGCTAATTTCCATTGCTTTTTTATGACTGCCTCAACAGCAAATCTGAGATGGCTGTTATTTTCTTTATTTTAGAGCGTTTATTTATCCAATCCAGTGTTCGAAATTCCTCTTCTGTTGGCGTTAATATATATCGGGTTATCTCTGATATATATTGTTAATCTAATGCGATCTCTGTGTCGCTGTTTCATCCATGTGAATGGTTTTCATTCTGAATGTTATACTTATTCTGTGATAGCTTGATGACAGCAGCAATTTCTCCCGAGTCAAATGCTTTTGCGTCATCTTCAAAGGCTAAGCATAATGGTAATGTCATGATGGCGACCAAAAGTATCTCCAGGTGATGGGACTATTTCTTTGAGACCGACTTAAGTGGCCTGAAATGTGTTTAATGGATCCAGATTTCATGAACCCAAAACTGAAAAAGTGGCCCCGTTGTTTCCTCAATAGAATTCCTCTCGGTAGTCCACGAGTGAGGAGTGTCGTGTTTCGGAATGGGGCACGGGTGTGAACGCAAGGTGCCTGTGTTCAACCCCTTGCAATTGTGCCTCATCACGCATGGTTTCATAAACAAATTTAAAGGTATTATAAATAATGTATCTCCATTTCCATCTTTTCGAGTGGTTTCCTTTTGTAGGATTGTAGAGTTATTGTAAATTAAACAAGTAGTCGTTTATGCGATGATATGCTTTTGGTTTATTAAAATTACTGGGTTTAAATGTGGTTATACATTTGCGTATTGTTCAGTGCTTGGCCAGTGATTCTCCAAATGTTTGCATTACAAATGTACATTTTCGTGTCCACTTTTAGGGGGATTCTCAAAATGAACTCTGAAGATACTGTAAATATTACATGGTACCAAATGAACAAATTAGAAATAAAGTGTGTGTGTGTGCTAGATTCTGGTTTGTAATTCACTGCTATGTGCATAGTGCAATGCCAAGTTCACTCATTCAGATTTGACACGCGTATATTTGATGTTGGCGATGTGCGCAAGAAGCCCTGCTCCGTTCAGTGACCTGTACTGCCTTTTACTCCCATGAACTGGAAACGGTTGCCTGCGAATGTATTCATTTAAATACTTCGCTTGGGAAATCCATTGAGGTGGAAACATCTCGGTTTGCAAGGGCGTTCAAGAAATGGAAACATTGTGTTTAATTACGTTCTCCAACTGTGTCCAGAGCGTGCTGCTTGATGGAATGCATTGCTAGGAACAATAGCAAACATATGGTGCATGCCTCTTAGCTTGTAAATGCCAACGTTTACTTGGCTTATCCGATCTTTGTAATCAATTTGTTTGTCAGTGTAAATTGGAAAATAACTCTTACTACATTTCACTAATGATGAAGCATGGTTAAGCATTACCCGTTTTTTGCGTATGAAAGATGGGGCGAAATAAATATGATTGCAACTTCAATCAACCTTTTACTCACACAAGTGGGGTACATCCGTGCGGGTGGTTAGTGTGAGCAAACAACGCAATAGAAAACGGTGGTTTTAACAACCTCGGTACTAAATTTCGATTTAAAGCTTTCATGACTGCAGGGATTCATCTCGGTTCTTTCGGTAAAGTCACGTAGAAGGGAAATAATAAAAATGTTACATTTTTTCCCTTCTACGTGACTTTACCGAAAGAACCAAGAAAATTGGGCACGGTTTACATTTTAAACCCGCTGACAGTTTTTTTTATTATTATAAATTTGTTTTATTCCACATCCTTTCTCACATCATACATTGCAACATCCTGACATTCTGGACGGCATTACCAGTTGCATCGACGGTATCAGGCACACCGGACTCATCAGAGGGGGTTGGAGGGGTTGGCCAGGTCATTGCCATTCTGGGCTCAGGTATATAAGACTGTTCTAAGGTCTAGGAATGGACCCCATGCACGTGCTGTATTCTTCTTCCTTGTCTCTTGAGCTCCGCTCAGACAGACGCTCCAGTGCTGAGATTGGGCACCAATGAATACAACCATCGAGTATGGACCGGGGTTTGTGAGTTTTCCACGTACTCAGAGGGTTTTTTTTCTGGCTGCTCTATTTCAAAGTCTTTAACAAAATGTTCTGTTCTCCATTCAGTCCCACTTCTCGCAGGCCCCACAGGGTTGTTTCTACAATTATTTTAGCAGATGTGTAATGACGCTCCTTCGCTGTTTCCATTTTTTTCAGGGGACATTTATTTCCCGAGAACGTTTAACACGTAGGCTTTCGCGACCAATATCTATAATGAAGGTTATTTGGGTTGGGTCGCGTAAATATATAAATGTGTCGTTAAAACCCGGCACCACCCGACACAGTCTACTAGTAAGGGTTGTCACGTAAACAGAACGTGCCAATTCGTCACTAGTACAGCACAAATCTGGCTGTCGCCTGATGAAGCTAGTTGCAATTACTGGTGAAACGTCGTACTCGGATTGTAAATGTTGTGGCTTGGCTCTCCAACACACCGGTTAGTGCTGTACTAGTGACCAATTGGCCACGTTCTGTTTACGTGACAACCCTTACTAGTTGGCTGTGTCGGGTGGTGGCGGGTTTTAACGACACACATTTACGCGATCTGACCCAAAACCCTCCATCATTATCCGGAGAACGTATTTACAAAGGCTCCCACTAGATTAACTTTAAACGCTCTTTCTAGATGTGTTACCACGCACGACGTAGATGTTTTAGTAAGTCGGCTCCGATGTTCTCCACCTCCAGTCGTCGTTCAGTCCCCCCCCCCCCCCCCGAGCAAACGCCCCAATCGCGGGCCTGGGCTCCCCCGTTAGGGATCGGCCATAAATGACGTCACGCGATTTTGGACGATTTTTGACCCCCCCCCCCCCCGTCGTCACACGGCGTTACAAAAAGTCAGACCCCCCCCTCAAATATGACGTCACAAAGCTCTGCCCCCCCCCCAAATAAAACGTAGAACGTGTTTATATTTATTTAAAGTTGCTCATTTTGATGTGACGTCACATTTCTCAAACCCCCCCCCCTCGTCACACATCGTCACAAATGTCTGACCCCCCCCCCCTCTAGGTGCGTGACGTCATTTATGGACGGCCCCCTATATACCCGCTCGGCCGCTCGCAACTTCCAGCACTTTCCCCGGTAGACTGATCCAGCTGACTCTTTCACCGTCTAACTTCCCTTCTCGAACCTCCCCTCGTACAGTAAACCCTGCACGTGTTTCCACCCATCTCCACTCGCCCCACCTATAACCTTTGCCACGTACAGTTGTATTGTTAATCTTATTGAATACCCATAATCAACGTTTTTGGGTTAGATCGCGTTATTTATAAATGTGTCGTAACCCTCCACCACCCGACACGGCCAATCAGTAAAAAAGTGTCACGTTGACACCGGTGTGTTGACGAGTGAATCCACAACATTTACACACGTGATGTGCAAAATTGAAGTGACCTTCATAGGCCAATAATGATCTTTGAGGTGGTTTTAATGGAGTGCCATGAAACAGGTCAAGCTATTGTTCTATTTCCATTAATTACTATAAGAACAATAATTCCCTTCAAACAGGCCTCATCAACTCTCCTGCCTGCATTGGGATGGTTCGTCATTTCTATTCTCCAGAAACACATTCCTGCGGAGGGAGCTGGTAGGAACGTTGGGTTACTCGGTCAATGGCCAGGGTCAACGGCGGCGTGGTGTATTCCGCAAATATGCCCGACTATGAGGGCGGGCACAAGCCGGCGTGAGTAGGTTAAACGTTGAGTTTTATAAGGGCACCACGGGGTGACCCCCCCCACCCAGCCCCTCCCCACCTTCCCCACCCAGCCCCTCCCTCCCCACCCAGCCCCTCCCTGCATGACGGACGGACGGACACAATAATCCCCTGTGGGTTGGTGTAACCAGGAGGTTCCTACCAGTAAAACGGAGTACCTGGAGAAAACCCACAAGTGCGTGGGTAACAATCCTGGCCTTCTTTCAACCCAAGCCTACAACACCTGGCACTCCCAGGCAGTTTCGCATCCAAGTACTCACCAAACTCAGCCCTACTTCGCTTGTGAGATCTGATGAGATTGCGTTCAGGGTTGTTTTATTTTTTGGAGGCAAAGTGAGTTAGCGTTGCCTGCATATCAGACCACAATTTTGAAACGAAGCTCCGTAAATATATGAATGCGTTGCAGATCTATTACCAATACGTTTGCTGCCCTTCATAGGAGTGAAAGCTGAGGACATGCCTCCATCAGCTATGTGCAACTAGTAATCCCGTCAACTTCAAGTACAGTCCTGCTCAGTTAAATACATCTTCATGAAGATAAAAAAAATTAAATTAGCAAAGACGCTGCTTGATTGAAATGCCAGAGTCTGTCAATAAAACTAACAGGATCGTGTTAACAGCATTACAAGGTATTTTGCAGATGGACCTGTCACAAACAGATGCGGGCCTTCACAAGCCATAACCGTTTGCGTTTCTCATGGACATTGCTAACTTCTGCAACCTGCTTACAGTTTGAGAGGTGTCAATGGGTATTGGGGGGAGAGAGAGAGAAAAAAAACCGCGGTTTTTAAATCTTTTATATTAAGTTCGCTTGCTTGCTTGCGCGCTTACGACCATGCAAATCTTTCGGTCGTTTTTTAACCCACTTCCCGTGATCCAATCGAGCTGACATTTTGCACAGACTCGTTGTGCGTGACAATTTATTTTCGTGAAAATTTTTTTCCCAAATTTTCCACTTTTTATGAAAAAAAAATTTCATATTTAATTTCAAATACCAATGTCATAAAAATGAAACTCTTACTCAAGAAAAACAGAAATGAATAATAAATTAAAACCGATGCCACGCATATAAAGGATTTATAGTGAAAAACTTTGTTTTTACGGGTTAATTTTTTACCGCTCACGACGTATTTAATGTACCGAATGTCAGGACGACAATTTCCTGAATAGTTGACGGTTTAAAGTTAAAAGAGGAACGTGAAGCCTAAAAACGCCAGGATGAAGCCGCTTTTCTGCATGAGCAGGCAAGGGGGCCGACGCTTAGTTATTGGCAAATGCACACTGTGCACGGGCTCAGAACGAAAACACTTATTGGGTTGTTTGAGAAACACGCCGTTCAAGCCTCGTCCGAGATTGACTTCCGTTTACTCAGAAAAGAAAAATAGCGGCGTGTTCTAGACGTACGGAATTCTGTGCCGCGTGTGTTTAAGCGGCACTTGAAGCCTAATTGCTGAGGTGCGTTTGTGACAATTTGCAATGGAGCCGTGGGGAGTGGGTGGGGGTAACCTGTAAATTAAACACTCTAACAAAAAAATGTTGTTCCTGGGTAGTAAGTGTTATTTCCCAATTGCTTATGCCTCAAAAGTACAGAAAATGCCTATTATTCCCCACTAACTTTGCTTTTGTGACCAGGACAGTGATATTTATAAATGTACATATTTTCAATGAGAACGTGGTGTGCATTTGTGTCATTCCTTCACGTAAAGTCCTGGTCACAAAAGCAAAGTTTGTGGGGAATAATAGCCATTTTATAAACTTTTTAGGCATAAGCAATACAAAAATAACACTACACAGGAACAAAAATTGCGTTACATAGTGAATTATTAACCTTAAAAAACTACTGTGAATGTTGTGCTTTGCAAGGATTTTTTTTCCTCTGAATTTTAAAAGCAACGCTGCATTCACCATGAAGGACGAGACGTCAGAATGTTGCCAATGTGCATTTCTTACTGAACAGGGCACAAGACGGAGGAGGTAAAGTGGCCAACACCACTTCAATATGTACCTCATTCACCACCGCTTTTAAACAATAACGTCTCATTTTCATCAACTCAGCACTGTGGCTCACTAACCCACTGACTCATTCGCTTGACTTGTTGTGGAGATGGCTGCGACCAATTCGCCGCAGACTGAAAACTATTTTTCGTGTGTTTAGTTTGTTGTCCTTTCCCCGCACCTCCAATCAGCACGGTTGCTTAAGTACGGTGCAAAAGAAGTGCAACATACGTGCACACGACATACATGTCCAAGCACCTTCAGTTGAGGCTTCCACGTGTGCCTCGTCCTGCCGAAGGGAGCCGGTTGTGTGTGGGCCGTGCTGGAGCCGTTTCAATCGCTGCCGGATCTTCATGCAGATTTCGGTAGCAACGCAAAGGTTGAGAGTGGCATGAGCAGCAGTCGCACCAGCTGACAGGAGCCCCCCCCCCCCCTCGTGAATGTCGCGTCGGCGGTGAGTCTCCCCCTCGTGTGCCCAGCGAAGATCAGTATCCAAATTCGAGATTTTGCGTGGCTTGTTTGGTGATCTAATCAAGTCTCTCCATTTCAATAATCATTTCCATTTAAAGCTTTCGTGACTGCAGGGATTCATCTTCTTGGTTCTTTCGGTAAAGTCACGTAGAAGGAAAATAATAAAATATTTTATTATGTTTTATTTTTATTATTTTATTATTTTCCTTCTACGTGACTTTACCGAAAGAACCAATAAGGTTCAATAATCATGTTACTCTCAGCGTTTGTGCGCTCGAGTTCACTTTTCACTTTGCAATTCATTTTGTTTCCGCAATGTTTATGTATTTATATTAAGGAGAGAATATGGTGAATGAACACTCACTTACCATCGGGGTGGCAGTTTACAGATGTCCAATATCACCCCGATCTGAACATTATCACAAAACTGTGATCCAAATTGAATTTCAAAGGACCCGTCAGTTAAATGACCATTTTTCATTAGAAAATGGAGCCTCCGATACGAACGCACCTATATTTTCATGGAGATCTCTCTTTTTCTTACATGTGACTCGGGAAATATTACACAGCAAATTGCAATTCACATGTCGCCGATTCTATCTCCCGGCGGGCAAGTTGAAACAATGGCAAAGTTTCTCAAATACCCCCCCACCCACCTCCTCCTCTGTCTGCCTAGCAATGTAAATGGGTACACCACAGTTGATCGGCGGGTCACATTTGTCGGACTGAAGTGTGGGTACTCCAATTGCAAATCGTCTGGCCCAGTGCGGAAGCCTCGGCAAAAAAAAGCCCTCTTTGAAGGGTTCTCCCTTCAGTTGAAGCCCTTCTGCCAGCAGTGGCATGAGCGAAGCAGTTGCGGGCCTGTACCCTTGGCAGGAGCTGCAACGTCGCAGATTTCACAACGCGATCATCGGCCACCAACACCCCCTCCCCCACAAGTTGACAACCCCATTGGTTGCTGCAAGGTGTTTAAAGCGAATGCTTGTGTAATGCGAGCGCAAGCGGGGTTCGCTGCTGGCCCTTGGGCCAACCACATGGGCCGGGGTACTGGGAGGCGGAGCCAGTATGGGGGCGTATGTGAAGGTCCCCGCTCGCCTCGGGTCCAATCGGAAGCGAGGTGAGTGGGGGCGGAACCTAGGGGCGGAGCCAGCAGGGCGCGATGGGGAGGCAAGATCTGGAAGGTTCGAAGGCACGTGGTGTGAGGGAGGAGACAGGGTCACGTGGTGAAGGGGATATAGGTGGGAGCCCAGAAGGGCTCCGGGTCAGTTGGAGTGAAGAAGCGGGACCACGTTGGGTGGCCGGAGGGATTCCGCACCATCAGCCACGTGGCCGCACGGGCTCAGCACACCATCGGCCAGCGGTGTGCGGAGCGGGGGAGCTGGAAAGACTGGCGGAAGAGCGCGTGCGGGGCGCGCGCGAGGAGCAGCTGGTCCGCTGTCGGGACCAGCGGGGTGCGAGTGTCAACCAGAATAAAGAGTGACGGAGACCAAGCAGTGTGTCGGCGAAGTCCTTTATTACACTTGTATTATTTGTTACAAATCGAGTCGTGTGCATCATTCGCATAATTTTGAAAGGCCGGTGACCTCTTTTCGTTTGTATGTAGCTGTTGCAGAGTGGATATTTTTCGCAACGTACATCGCCTACCGTGCGTATACTCCGCAAAGCTCCGGAGACTTGCTGACTTTCAAAGACCTCAGGAGGCCTTTGCTCAGCTAAACGTCTTGCTATTCGAGCAAACAGCCGCAAGGCTGTAATTTAATCACGGAATAATGCATTCCTATTATTAAATACCAAAACACTCAAACTCAAATATGTGTTTCCTTTTGAGGCAGGCAGCGTTAATGAGTTGTTTCATGTGCTTGTGCACTACTGCCCAAATGCAGTATCATCAGCTTGTGTATTTAATATCAAGCGCAGCTGGTGGGCTGCTGAATAGGGAAGACTTTCGTTCTGCGTCTCTCAGGATCTGGGGCTTGAACTTACAGAGGAATAATGAGTCATGGATAGCCTTTAGCCAAACTACTTGGGTGCACCCAGTCCCATCAGATCTCAGAAGCTAAGCGCGGTTGAGCCTGGATTGTGCTTGCATGGATGCCCACCGGGTACAGCACAGGTAATCATCGACTGCTGCCGGGGCTTCTTTGTGGACATCAGGCGACAGTGCGAGAGGATCGGTTGTACTTCACTGCTCCCACACCTGTGCTCTGCCATCTCCACCGATCCGCATTGACGAGCGTGGCGAAGTATGGTCATATCAACCCCACAACCCAGATCAGTATGGGGAGGCTTTCATCCAGCAGTGGAATTATAAACAAAACGTTCTGCACACGTGAAATCGATGTGTCAAGAGATGCACAAGAGTCAGGATATTAGCATCTTGTTGGCTCCCACGTCACTTATTGACGCGCTCTCTGGGCTCTCTGGGTACCCACTCGGGTTTCTACCATTTCAGCGGTAGTCCAAACTTGAACGCATTCTCATTCAGCCTCGGCCTATCAACACCGTCCTGTGATGAGGACAATGCCGCCAGACTCGGTACAAATGAAATACTGCCACCCGGACACAGGATGCCAATTCAGAATCAGAATATTCACACTGGAGGAATCCGATGAGCTATGAAGCTCTTCTTTTTTTAGAGATGTTCAATAAGCTTCACAGATGTCCAGCAATTTCTGGACTTGCACTGTCAAGGGTCAAACGGGACAGGTGGCAACCTGAATTCTCGTCAACTCGGGGAGAGGGGGGGGGGGGAGCCACTGAGTGTGGCAAAGAGCCCTAAAGATTGTTGGATTTGCGCGTGTAACCAAATATTCCCATTATGCGGAGACGGCAGAACAATGCGGTTAATCCCACTCGGGTGTCACTTGCCGAAAGGCTCGAGGGGGCCCGAATGTGTTGAAGTAGCCTCCGTTCGCGAGAGGTGGTCGTGGCGGTGGTGGCGGTGAGAGGTGGTGGGGCGGCGTGTGGAGGGCGGGAGGCGACATTTCAATAAGAGTGAAGCCCTCGGTCTCAGCCGGCCGAGCTCTCGTCGTGGCAACAATTGACTGATTGATGGACTGGTGGTGAGGATTTGACCTTCTCGAAGCCCCCCACCCACTTGCCCCCCCTCTCCCTCCCTCCCCTCCCGCAACCCACTGCATTGAGTGCGAGCCCCGAAAGAAAATCTGCGGACGGACAACGTCACCGTTGGGTAGGGCGGTCGGAGTCTAGTTTGTGAACGGATGTCGACAGGTCTTGTTTTTTTTTTACTTCTTGTTGGAAGTATAAAAGTTTGAAACAAAGTCGTGGTTTTGCAAGTTGAAGGTCAAGTGCCTGTTTGTTGTGTGACTCGAGGGTGTTGGCAGACCAAAGTGAAGACAAATCCTCTTGTTTTGGCTTCTTCGGTGCCCTTGATACCGCTGTTATTACTGCAATGACACGTATTGGTATATGGAATTAATGATGTTTTGGTTAATAGGAATGCAATGACGAGGAAAGAAAAAAATTAACTCCCCACCTCGACAATTCCATGAATTTTCACGAATTGTGATTCAAGAATCGATTGTTGTTATCTTGTCCTCACTGACGTTCTTACTGGGTAGGGTTTTTTTTCTGTTTGTGCAGTTTGGTTCACCTTGTTAAACATAATATAACGGTGTATAAACTGCATACAACTTTAATAAAATATTAAATAATTCATGCTTTACACCCACGATTCAAGGCATGTGTGAGTATAACAATTTATTTTAATCTTTGAAATTATGCGGCATTGCGGTACACATCTAATAATTACACTACAGAACTGGTTTGAGCCCCCCCCCCCTCCCACAAAATGTAGAATGAAAAGCTCATACTGCTGTGTAATAATTGTCTTCGTAATTTTCAATGTACTTGAGCAGCAAAAAAACACACTGCTCGTGTAAAAGTTCATAAGGAGGCATTGCTAATTAACTTGTTGCCCGCCCTTGATGAAGGTCATTCTTGGCCCTAAGCCAGGATAATATCTCAAGCCTCCTTCGCCCCCATGCCCTTGAAATCCACATCAACCATCCCCTATTGAATTTTTTTTTAATGTTGAGTATTAATGTGACGGCTCTTTGAGTGCCAGATTTGTGCCACAGAGGCGCCAGACAACGGCGGGGCTTTTAATACGTCCGACAAGAAACGAACAGAGATGCCGACATCCGTTCACAAACTAAACTCCAACCACTCTACAGTACACAACAATAAGATAGACTTGACTAACCCTTTACGGACACCCATAAGAAGGAATTCCTCTACCCGCTGGGTAATATAACCTGGCAGCTCTTTGTCAATTCGATTGGTGGGTGGAAGGGTGGCACAGTGGTTACACTCGTGCCTCACAAGAAGAGGGGTCTGGGCCTATTCACGACTCAGGGTCTGGCTCTATTCCCGACTCAGGGTCTGGGTCTATTCTCGACTCAGGGTCTGGGTCTATTCACGACTCAGGGTCTGGGTCTATTCACGACTCAGGGTCTGGGTCTATTAACGACTCAGGGTCTGGGTCTATTCCCGACTCAGGGTCTGGGTTTATTCCTGACTCAGGGTCTGGGTCTATTCCCGACTCAGGGTCTGGGTTTATTCACGACTCAGTGTCTGGGTCTATTCCCGACTCAGGGTCTGGGTCTATTCACGACTCAGGGTCTGGGTCTATTCTCGACTCAGGGTCTGGGTCTATTCACAACTCAGGGTCTGGGTCTATTCACGACTCAGGGTCTGGGTCTATTCACGACTCAGGGTCTGGGTCTATTGCTGACTCAGGGTCTGGGTCTATTTCCGACTCAGGGTCTGGGTCTTTTCCCAACTCAGGATCTGGGTCTATTCCCGACTCAGGGTCTGGGTCTATTCACGACTCAGGGTCTGGGTCTATTCACGACTCAGGGTCTGGGTCTATTCACGACTCAGGGTCTGGGTCTATTCTTGACTCAGGGTCTGGGTCTATTCTTGACTCAGGATCTGGGTCTATTCACGACTCAGTGTCTGGGTCTATTCCCAACTCAGCATCTAGGTCTATTCCCGACTCAGGGTCTGGGTCTATTCCCAACTCAGGGTCTGGGTCTATTCTTGACTCAGGGTCTGGGTCTATTCCCGACTCAGGGTCTGGGTCTATTCCCAACTCAGGGTCTGGGTCTATTCTTGACTCAGGGTCTGGGTCTATTCCCGACTCAGGGTCTGGGTCTATTCTCGACTCAGGGTCTGGGTCTATTCACAATTCAGGGTCTGGGTCTATTCCCGACTCAGGGTCTGGGTCTATTCCCGACTCAGGGTCTGGGTTTATTCACGACTCAGGGTCTGGGTCTATTCCTGACTCAGGGTCTGGGTCTATTCACGACTCAGGGTCTGGGTCTATTCACAACTCAGGGTCTGGGTCTATTCCTGACTCAGGGTCTGGGTCTATTCACGACTCAGGGTCTGGGTCTATTCCTGACTCAGGGTCTGGGTCTATTCACGACTCAGGGTCTGGGTCTATTCACAACTCAGCATCTGGGTCTATTCACGACTCAGGGTCTGGGTCTATTCTCGACTCAGGGTCTGGGTCTATTCCTGACTCAGGGTCTGGGTCTATTCTCGACTCAGAGTCTGGGTCTATTCACGACTCAGGGTCTGGGTCTATTCACGACTCAGGGTCTGGGTCTATTCACGACTCAGGATCTGGGTCTATTCTCGACTCAGTGTCTGGGTCTATTCTCGACTGAGTGTCTGGGTCTATTCTCGACTCAGTGTCTGGGTCTATTCTCGACTCAGGGTCTGGGTCAATTCACAACTCATGGTCTGGCTCTATTCTCGACTCAGTGTCTGGGTCTATTCACGACTCAGGGTCTGGGTCTATTCCCGACTCAGGGTCTGGATCTATTCACGACTCAGGGTCTTGGTCTATTCACGACTCAGGATCTGGGTCTATTCCCGACTCAGGGTCTGGGTCTATTCCTGACTCAGGATCTGGGTCTATTCACGACTCAGGATCTGGGTCTATTCACGACTCAGGGTCTGGGTCTATTCGCGACTCAGGGTCTGGGTCTATTCACTACTCGGGGTCTGGGTCTATTCCCGACTCAGGGTCTGGGTCTATTCACGACTCAGGGTCTGGGTCTATTCACGACTCAGGGTCTGGGTCTATTCATGACTCAGGGTCTGGGTCTTTTCACGACTCAGGATCTGGGTCTACTACCGACTCAGGGTCTGGGTCTATTCATGACTCAGGGTCTGGGTCTATTCCCGACTCAGGGTCTGGGTCTATTCCCGACTCAGGCACATTTCTCAGTGGAGTTTGTAGTTTCTCCCTCCTGCCACCCCCCTATTTGGAGGTTCTCCAGTTTCCTCCCATGGCAAAACAAAAAGTATAATGTACCTGGTATTGGCCAAATATCCCAAATTCGACACATTACCTACATATTACTCTTAGGATTATACACAGCAGCGTCACCTCCTGCGAAAACTTGCCAGTACCCTCCTGCAAAATAGTGGGGACTCAGTGAGGCTTACCTGTGTGAACAATGGCAATTATAATAATGACTTTAAAAAATCATCATCCACTGCTTGCTGAAGGACTCCCTCACAGTTGGTCATTGTGGGTGAGTGGGGGTGTTTGATCATGTATCACTGTGCTGGTCAGTACACTGACGTACTCTTGTAGTCCGTATTGACGCGCACCTCCGATTAGCACGGTTGGCTACGTACGGCGCAAAAGAAGTTCAACGTACACACGTAAAACATACAGGTTGCTGAAGCAGAGTGACCGTAGAATGGCTGAGCTGTCATTTGTCACTGATTATAGTTGTGGCTTGAATCAAACTGAGGTATCTGGGTTCACAGCGCAGTGTGCTAACAGCTGGCTGGGATATCACTCGTCACTGATGATAGTTGTGTCTTGACTCAAACTGAGGTATCTTGGTTCACAGCGCAGTGTGCTGACAGCTGCGCCACTCATCCAACGGGGTGATACCCAGTGAATATGGAACATTTGGCCAACGTTAGTCCAACGGTTCCAACCACATGCCAACATTCGCCCAACGTTGCACGTTTACTGGGTTCGGGTTCCTGATGAGACAGATCGCTGGGGCGTCTCGTTTTGGCTCTGGAATCATAATTGCTAACGGCTGTAAACCAGTGTTGTGTTCGTGCTGCTGTGTTTCTCCTGAATGGCCACTGAAGCCGTTTGCTCAGAGGTCACAGAGCAATCGTGGATTGATTCCTGTCCTGTGCTGAACACAGATCTACTCAGTTCTCTTCAAGGGCACCAGAGAGAATGAACAAGAGAAACACTAGATTTGAGGCTTTCGTGACTGCAAGGATTCATATTCTTAGGTTTTTTCGGTAAAGTCACGTAGGTAAAAAAATTTATATTAATAAAAGTAAAATAAAACAAAATAAAAATCACGTTTGATACAGCTGTCGTGGCTGTGACGGTTCCACCTGAAGACGGAGGCTTGTGTTGCTTCCGAAACGTCGTGATTTTTATTTTGTTTTATTTTACTTTTATTAATTTAAAATTTTTACCTACGTGACTTTACCGAAAAAAAACCTAAGAATAAGAGAAACACTGCAAAAGGCCTCTTAGTGTTTGACAGTACACATTTCATTTGCGCAACAATGTTGGAATCAAAGAGAGTTCAACCAAGAGCAATTAATCTCAATATTTATTGTAAATACGTTGTAATAAACATTACGATTTACAATCATTGTATTTAAGCGGCAGATTGACAATAAAGGTGCCTCGTCAAAGCGCTAAAATTAACTTGTTTAAATACTTATGCTCATGCACAATTTTAAAGTGGTTAATTGCAACCTCATGGGATTTATAGACCAATCGGAGGCTTTTTAAAAGAAATCAGTTAAATTTTTCTCACTAAATGCATTTTCATTTTATTTGTTCAGATATTAACTTTCAATGAGCTCACATTTAGATATCCCTGGCTTGCTCGCCATTGATGCAGACAGTTGTTTTCTTTTAAAATCTTTTAAACCAGCGTTTCCCAATCTACCAACCTTCACATGTAAATAGTCATTACACACCACGTGTGCCTGATGATTGGTGAACATGGAGTGAGGTAGAAAGTGCTGATCCAAATTAAGACAGAGATCTCGTGTGTATGTGTCAGAGGTGGGACAAAGTCATTGTTATGCAAGTCCAAGTCGAGTCGCAAGTCATCAAATTCATGACTCGAGTCTGACTCGAGTCCAAGTCACATGACTCGAGTCCACATCTCATAGGTGGGACAAAGTCATTGTTATGCAAGTCCAAGTCGAGTCGCAAGTCATCAAATTCATGACTCGAGTCTGACTCGAGTCCAAGTCACATGACTCGAGTCCACACCTCTGGTATGTGTACATCAATCGTCGGGCACAGACAGCATGTAATGATGTACACTGTGTTATGATCAGTAATCATTGAAAAGTGCATCATAATCTGGAGCGAGTATGTACTATTTGATATTCATGTACATCATGAATGTTATGGTTGTTTTACCTCCAAATTACCTCCAAATTCTTACTGAAATATAAACAATGAAATTATAATTTGACCTCTGTAGGAACCCCCCCTCACCCCCCTTTATCGAGGTTGATTTGTCACCAGCTAATTTTATAGACACGTGACTCTTCATACACACTCGCTAAGGCCATTTCAACTTTTGGTTATGGGTTACAGAGAAACCTTGTTTCTGTTCAAGAAAAGTGCAATGATCACGTTGCCTTGTTCACCTCTTGCATCTCTGTAACGGTAAGCCGCCCTGTAGGCCTTCACCAAAACATCACAGCAGCTTCCTGAAGCCAACCAAAATCCGGCAATGTGAAGTGCTTATGATAACACAACAACTCCTTTATAATGAAGCACAATTTGTTTTCCAAAAGTATCCCAGTACATTGCAGATTTGTATCGCGCTAAGCAGGAGAAAAAAAACTAGAGTTCACGACTACAACGTCAAATATTGGATTGCGTAATGTAAAGTTGTGATGCAGTGAAAACAACATAAACGGGAGGCAAGGTGGTCAGTCCTTGTGCTTAGATTCACAAAGGCTCATTAAGCCTGATGCGTCATCACAAATATGCCAATAATGTGATGACAAAATATAGGTTTTTTTTTTTTTGGGGGGGGGGGGGTCTTACAAAACAATGTATTTCCCACCCACTGCCTAACACAAGTCGGTTATGATGAAGGTTGTCCAGTACAGAAACAAACAAGAATCAAGGATATGAAAAAAAGGAAATGTAGTGAGAATAATGGGAAATATAAGGAACAAGAGGGAAAAATGAACTGAGAAATGTGACCCAAGAAGTGAAGAGAGAAGCGGATGGGGAGGAAGAGGCTCTTTAAAAGGGCCTCAGCGCTGCTGCGTGGAGGAGCAGTGTCGGTTTTCACAGGGGGCGTGGAGAGAGGAGGAATCCAGAGTGGGCGTGGCCACACAAGTCACGTGACTTTCAGGAGGCTTGAGCTGACATCTGCACATTCGTTACGACTGGCGTTGTTATGAATTTATTTCGTGTGCTTTGAAAAAAAAATGCAATTAATGTTTTGCATTTTTTTTGCACGATTGAACTATTACATAATTACATTTCATCGACAGCTATAAATGTCTGTGCACAGAAGCAAAGCAACTGATTTAACATGAAGCCTGTAAAATGTAATAAATTATGCAAAATCAATATTTAATGTGAAACAAATTGGCAATAAAACATGTAACGTTTAAATTTCAGATTTGTTTGAATCAAAAACGTAAGTACTTACGAGGTTACATTTTCAAGAGCTTCAGCTAATCAGTCACACTTCTTTAACATCACTTTTGCCAAAAATAGTAGTGTCATTTTAAGTAAACATTTTGATTTCAAAGCAAAAACAAGGACAGAACTTTGCTTAGTCTTTGAACAACCATCCCTGTTACCAAATGTCTGTTGGTGGAACAAATAAGTGTATTAGAAGAGGTGTGCCTGCTCTGATCCAAGAGAAAACGAGGTGTCTACCGAGGCTGTGATCATCAACCCAAAAGAGTATTTGTTTTATAGAGGCACTGCACCACCATAGGAATGCTCTAAACAAACACAACGGAAGAGTTCTGGTTGATGACGCGTTCATATATATATTTGGTTGATTTCGGCTGTTTTGCTCTGGGCATTATCTTATCAACATCGTCATCAGCCACCCTTAAACCAATAGTGGCCGAGGCCATTCCATGCTGATATTACTGCCCATGGTGTTGTGCGTGTGAAATCACTTTCCGAAACATCCAGGGTTGTTCTTAAAAAATAATGATAAGGTTTGCATTTGGATAATCAGTTAAATGCCAATCGCGTTCCTGTAGTCGTGACACGCGGTGATTCAATGTCCCTGATGGAAATCTGTCGATCAGCAGATATTGCTGACGTGAAGCAATTTTTTGACCCAACATTACTCGAGGTGTCCTTCCAGATTTCTATAGTGTGATTCACCTCATGTCAATTATCCAATATGTTTTAAAAAAATGTTAGCCCTCATATTTGGCTCGATGGAATTAAAGTCAAAATGATTGGCGACCAGGCTGAGCACACCAACCTGCTAAGCGGACATCTGTGACCTACTGAACTTCCTATCTCATCGGATTCCTCTAGTCTAATTCAGGATTCTGATTCGTGTTCTGAAGCTTGTTAACTTGTTAACATCGGTTAATGCAAGGCGGCTGTCCATGCTGGATTCCGCGATGTTTGCTGCACTGGCCCCGTGCTATGACCAAGCTGTCCTTGAGCTCATGTGGCCACCTCTGCCACCTGTTTCACCTTCCGATTATTTCGCGTGATTTTAATGTTTTTCCTTTTAATGTATGAATCACTGTTGTTTATTAGTAACTTCACAGACTGAGATCAAATGTGTTTCATTCGTTATTCTGTTAAGTGGCAGAATCTGCAGGAGGAATTGTATCGCTAATAGTTTTGGGGGGTAAATATTTTGAGAAAATAAATTGAGCGCAAGGATTAAAAAAAATGTTGCCATTGGCAGAACGTTTATAATTCTAAAAAATATATATTTTAACGAGCATACACAAATTGGCGATGGGAGTTTATGGAGAATACCATTTGTGTTTCCATTTGCCGACACAAAATGGTCACGTTTATGAATAAATGTGGAATATTTTTGAGTTTTTTTCGGGACATTAATGGGATGAAGCTCAGGTGAGAGTCAAGAATTCCAGTTCATATTCTCAGGTTTCTTGCGGTCGAAAGAAACACTATTTGTTTTTTAAAATAATGTTTAGAATGTCAACCATTCACATCACTTCATCAACCAATACCAGTAATTTTATCATGCCAGTTTTACACAACTCACCTATAATGGTATAATAAATTAGCCTCAATTAAGACTTTGCAACTGATTCACTTTGGTTGATTTTTATAAAATGGAAAACCGAGGTCACGTCTCTTCTTAGGCAATGGGATTTATTTCGTTGTTTACACCTGGCCTTTAATATCCAAACCACGATATCTGATTACAACCTCGGTGTAATTTTAATTAACTGAGCTCATGACCGCACTCATCAGCCAGCTTCCAGCTGCTTCGAGGAAACTTTAGCTTTGAGAATAATTAGATTCAATATTTCCCATCGAAATTGGCAAATCTCACGAACAACTATCATCTCATCGCCTTGACTTCATTACACGGAAGATGCTTCAGAGGCATATGACGCGGTGATTTACAAATAATGCAAATTAGAATTTCTTGGGGGGTTTTGGCATATTTTTTTTTAAGGCAAACGATGCAGTTTTCGGCAACACGATTTGTTAGGCAACCGTTGTTATGCCATGAGGAGAGAATGCTTCTCGTCAAAAGGAATGTGGAATTCTTCTTTTTTTTTTTACCCCCCTGCTGACTTAGGGGTCACCGAGGGAGACGATCACTGCCGCAGGGAGACGACGGGACTCGACTGACTGGGACCTGCACTGCCCCTCGGCGCAACGAGGAGGCTCGTCGCGCACAAAGTCGCAGCAGCCGCGTACTCTGAGCGCACGTCGATTCTAAACGTGGAAGGGGGGGAAAAACCGTAGGACGCGGAGACAAAATCCACGCGACCGCGGGGAGAGAGAGACACACGCGAACTCCAAATACACAGGCGTCAGATTCGGGATCGCACCCAAGACCTCCTGTATACCAGGCAAGGTAGTTAACATCTCGCCTCCTATTCTCCTTGAACGTAAGAGTTTGCTGATAGAACTTAGGGCAGGCAACGTGAATGCCACGCGCGTTCAACAATGAGAGTTGCCCCTTAAGCTCGTTAAAATGAGGGCCGTCCACCCTCATTTGCCGCAGGTCTTCTGGTGGAGATGGGGCAACCCGATGACGGCAGAGGCTGGGATCCACGTCACATGACGTCGGGCAGGTCTGGAACGGAGCCAGGGATGCTCTCCCTTCCGTCATTCTGCGGCAGCGGCACACAACAAGACGCCAAGATACCTCGTGTGACCTTAACGGACTGTTGGGGCAAGCGCTGTTCGTGAGTAGTGCCGACAAAGGCCCGGCACGGCACACGAGGGGGGTGGGTGGCCAGCACCACGCCCGGTCGACTTTGTCTCCCACAGTGGCGATGTTTACACACCGCACCAGGTGCTCAATTGAGGATGAGTCGACCTACATGAGGCCCAGGACCGATTCAGATAATCGTCATTGGTGTTGACCGTGAGTGGTAATCGACTTGAGACTAAAATTTCGCAGGTTGTCGTCAACCAGGCTCAGGACAAACACATTTTTTACATCGCCAACGAAATTACCATCGGCGAGATGTCACTGGACCAATATGCGCGCGCATGCTTTAGCCAACATCAGTTAGTCCTGCAAGGGGTGGCTAAAGCCAGGGCTGGATTAAGGTTCTTGTAGGCCCCCTGGCACTTCTGATTCGTCGGATTTTCTCCAGTGGGCACTGCTGCTGTCCCATGTCACTACCACCGCCGCTGTTCACTCGCGAAAAAACACAATTTGAAGATGTTATTGCTAATTTAAAAAAAAAAAATTCTTCGAAAAGTTCATCTCCGGCGTTAATTTCTCTCACACCTTATGAAAACAAAAACAATAAACGATTGACATTGCCATAACTCTGCCTCTTTGTAGACACGTTGTTGCCTATCCTTGCTATGTATAAATATATTTATTCAACAATATATCTCGGTTACCATTTTCTTATCATACATACAAACAACAACAAAACATGGCCACATTTTTTTTCGTAGCGCCCTTCAGTTTTCATGGGCCCTAAAGGCACAGTGGCTTCTGTGCGGCCCAGGCTAAAGCAACCCTTTTAAAGTGCGTGCCCGTGCCCGCTGCTTTAAATGTCCGAGGCATGACGCACGCGCGCCCTGCCTCCAAGTCGGGCAAGTTCAATACGGCGGCGCTGGTAAAGAAAAACTTTTTTGTTTTGTTTTGTAACAAAATGCCACATCCACTTTGTGCAAACACACTTTCAAGCAATGTACACCGACACTGTTTACGTGGAAGGTCTACAAGACCCTTTTGCTAATTCGGCTTTTTCAAGAGAGCCTCTGGCTGTCTGAGCGTCCGCGCCACCGGTGAACCCCAGCCACCCGAGTTCGATTCCCGGCTGCGACTAACACAAACAAAAATCAGAGGCGACTGATACCTGCACTTTGTCAAGCTGTCCACGCCCCCAAGGCCTTCAACAACCCACACTGAGCGGTGCAGTCAAGGACGGTCCAATAAGCGCCCGTGACTGACACAGCACTGGGATGCCTTCATCCGGCAGTGGATTCCAGATCGCTGGACATTATTTTCGGTTCTCCGAAGCTGCTTCGACTAAAGCTTACATTAAGTTTAGATTCATTTACACGGGAATTCAAAGATGCCATCGTGCTTTTATGAAGATATTTCATGATGATGTTGATATATGCAAGAGTGATAGTGGTAATCAAGATTATGATAATGTATGATCTTGGTAAGATAATCACATTAATAATGAATGATTACTGTACAGCTTTTCTTAGCTATTCTTACATGCTGATAGCTCAGTTCATTGTATTAGCCTCTTAAATGTTATCCTGATGGCAATGACGATGATCCAGATGGCAATGATGATCCTGATGGCAATGACGGTGATCCTGACGATGATGATGATACTGATGGAAATGACCATGATTCTGATGGCGATGATGATGATCCTGATGGCAATGATGATCCTGATGGCAATGAGGATGATCCTCACGATGACGACGAAGATGAAACCTTTGGCGAATCGCTATGCATCTTTTACCTCCATGCCAGAGTCATGGGACATCTTGGAGCCCGTGCGGGTGAAGTTTTTGTCGTTCACGAAGGAGCCGTTGTCCGCGGCTTTAACGGACACGACGTTGGAGGAGCGCCCTTGAAGCTTGGACATCTGCATCCTAGAACACGCGGGCACTCGTCACACCTTCCCCCGCACCTCCATCACGCAAACTCCGGTCTTCCTCGCAGCTGCAGCCTTTTGGCTGGTCATCGAACAAAGACGGTTCACCGCATCGCGCGCTTCCAAGTGCGCTTCTGCGGCCGTCTGGAACGCTCTTCCTTCGAGACATTAGGAAGCCACTGGAGCTAAGCACTTTTTGAATCTCGATTGAAAACTCATTTGTTTTAGAACTGCTCCGATTAGCACGGTTGGCTACGTACGGTGCAAAAGAAGTTCAACATACATAGGTGCACGGGCTGCTGATGCGCGTCTTTTGTGTGAGCTTGATGAGGATTTATCACTCCGGTACAGCATGTGCTATCCCCAGTGGCCCGTTCAACAGGAGCATGTTACTTCAAATGGCTTTCATCTGGTAATTCCATTCAATGAAGAATAATTATTCCTTTCTTCTTATTCTTCTCAGATGTCCATGTATTTTTAAATTACCGTTCAACGGAATATTCATGAACTACTTCCCGCGTTTTGTTTACGGCTTCTATTAACCGAATGAAACGTGCCGCAGTGATTAAAATAATAAAATGTTACAATATAATTTTAAATACATTTAGAGGCGTGTGCTTTAGTTTAAAAAGATAACCGTCCCTTGGTAAAGCCGCATCTCTTGCATAGAATATTTGTGAAAAGATATTGTCTTAAACAGGATAGTGCCATCACCTATTAACAGTGTTGCTTTATATGTACAGTATAGAGTACCCAATTTACAGGGTGCTTCAAAAAATGTGAACACTTCCGAGAATTTGCAACAACACCACAAGAAATGTGCCTCCTCCGGGTTCTGGAGACCACCTGGAGAAGATTCCAGGCGTGCGTTGACAACGATGGCGAATAACTGGAGACTCTTTGACTTTCTAAAGCTATTGACATACATTTGTTATTATGTTACAGTGTAGTATTATCCGTTCTTGTTTCCATTAACAATTATAGTCCCATAAAAGTGTTCACATTTTTTTGAAGAACCCTGTTTTCAGTTGTTGGTATACGGTGGTCGAAATGCGAATGTAGCAAAGTTCCGGAATGAAAGCTACTACGTCCGGGAGCTCAAGCTCACCGACGTTTCTCTCCGCGGAAACACCGTCGCGTAGAAAATCATTTTGAATCGCGACGATCCGGCACAGCGTTGTATGCCAGACCCATTTCGACCGCTGTTGGCACGGTAGATGAATGTCGTGGGTCGCTGTGTGAGCGTCAATGCCGAGCAACCTACAGTTGTTTAATTCCGATCGCAATCAAGGAAAGGAGGCTGCCAGCGCTCACAAATCCCAGCACGATGGACACGATCGTCGCCAGCGAGAGGTTGCCGGAGTCTGTAGTAGGGTGAACAGAGAAACACGCATCTTTAGTTTTCACTCATCTACTCGCACAAAGACAACGATCCCCTTATAGCCTTAACAGACTGTTGGGGCAAGTGCTGTTAGCGAGCACATATAAAGGCCGGCACGGCACACGAGGGGGTGGGTGGCCAACACCACGCCCGGCCGCCTTTGTCTCCCTAGCGGCAATGTTTACACATCGCACCAGGTACTCATTTGAGGCTGAATCGATCTAGGGGAGGCCCAGGACCGGTTCAGAAAATCGTCACTGGTGTTGGCCGTGAGCGGGAATCGAACCCGGGGCGTCAGGTTCATAGCGCAGCGTAGCGCTAACCACTACACTACCGCTACACTATCGCTCCCTCCGCTCGCACGCGCACACACATAGACACTCCACGTGTCCCCATGAATCTGGTGCATTAACAACCTAGCGGAGGCACGGTGGGTGGTTTAAACATCACTCGCCGTTGACGTGAGCCGAGTAACGAGCTCGGGTCACCGAGGGTTGTAGCGCGCGGTGCGTGGACCACTCTGCACTGCTGCTCCCACAAGCACCCACACAGACTGTTGGGGCAAGTGCTGTTGGGGCGAGCACCTGTGAAGGCAGGTACCACGACCGAGCCGCCTTTGTCTCCCTGGTGGCGACGTTTACACACCACATTAGGTACTTATTTGAGGCTGAGTCGACCTAGGGGAGGCCCAGCACCGGTTTAGATAATTGTCACTGGTGTTGGCCGTGAGTGGGAATCGAACTCGTGTTGCCGGGTTCACAGCGCAGCGTAGCGCTAACCGCTACACACACACACTTCACACGTCCAGTTCCTGCAAGGTTAACACAAGCAGAATTAATGTGTATCTCCATATATCAACTCGCTCACAAACTCTACATGTGAATGCTTGCCAAGCGTGCGGGGGATTGGCGGGTGCGCGCGGCTCACCGATGCAGGTCCTGCGATCGTCGGCGAGCACGTAGGGGTCGGTGCACGCGCACTCGAAGCCGCCGTCCGTGTTGACGCAGGAGGCCGAGGCGTGGCACGGCGGCACCGTCTCGTCGGCGCACTCGTCAACGTCTTAAGACGGGGGGGGGGGGGGGCAGAATGAACGGCGGCGTCTACGTCGCAGTCATCGTCATCCTTAACCCGGGGCTCCGATGGGGAGTTTACGCTTCATTTCGTAATGTTTCTTTACTCACGTTGACGACGCAAGCAGCGGTCCAACACATTTTTTTGAATTACGAGTATAGTCGCCGGACCGTGGGTGTGAGACATTGCCGTAAAGTGGCTGAGACGAATGAGTGTGGCAGCCAAAGTTGGGACAACCACTGACTGCTATATTGCGATTTTAAGCTTTCGTGACTGCAGGGATTCATCTTCTTGGTTCTTTCGGTAAAGTCACGTAGAAGGGAAATAATAAAATAATAAAAATAAAACATAATAAAATAATTCTCACGACGCTTCGGCCACAACGCAATCAGCCGTCCTCAGGTGAAGAACAGGTCTGTCGGAAAGACAGAGTCTGTCGGAAAGACAAGACAGCGACCTGTTCTTCACCCGAGGACGGCTGCTTGCGTTGTGGCCGATACGTCGTGAGAATTATTTTATTATGTTTTATTTTTATTATTTCCCTTCTACGTGACTTTACCGAAAGAACCAAGAAGATGAACCACTGCTACATGGAGGCGCAGCGTTGAGGTCAGCTCGTGTGCAAGCAGCGAGATGGGTTGTCGCATCGTGCGGTCTGGAGGGGTGCAATGGCTTGGGGTGGCATTCATCCAGCCGTGGATAGATCCCGGCGGACGATGACGCGTCTCGAAAGAAGCACGTAAAATTCGACGACTTGACAATTGTGAATTGTTGTCGGGAACTGCTCGCCGCGATCCCTGCATCCGCCAGAGATGCCTGAGGCCACTGTCGCACGTCCGATTAGCGCGGTTGGCTACGTACGGTGCGAAAGAAGTCCAACACACATACAACATACATAGATACTGGAGGTGCTGCATCCATCGCGTGATCATGGGTTTCACAAAGAGAATCGATGATCGGATCAATCGAAGGCGTCCCCGTATTGGCTTGCGAGGATGGGGGGGTAGGGCAGGGCGGTTCTGGGGTGGGGGGGTGACTTATTAAGTGCCTTCTTTCAGCACAGCCCAGCCTCGTCACTCACGCTGGCAATGTTCTTCACGAGAAGCCTCTTTAGGAAGTTTGTTTTTCGACGCCGAAGGAGACGCACCAGCGGAGCGGCGATGAGCGTGACGTGCCGATGTGGGTCACGGGCCGGGCGTTGGAATCGGGCAGCCGAATTGCCCCGGGAGGGTGTGACGCCTTTTGTGAGAGCGTTTGTAGAGAAAGGCTCGTCAAGTAAAGCATTTCACGCTGTCCGTTCTCTGTTGGAGAACATTACATCGTCGTTCGCGTCGAAGTTACCGCATTTGCTTGGCATCCTCTGTTCGCTTTAGCAATCGTTTACGAGGCGGTTGTGTAACCATGAGAGGGTTCACTGAGATTGGCTCAGTAACCATAGATATATATATTCTTGGTTCTTTCGGTAAAGTCACGTAGAAGGGAAATAATAAAATAATAAAAATTTAAAACAATTAAATTCTCACGACGTTTCGACTGCAACACAAGCAATCATCATCAGGTGTGAAATCCACAGCAATATTTTTTTTTCAAAATCCACAGCAATAATTTTTTTCTCATTTTCTTGCTGTGGATTTCACACCTGATGATGATTGCTTGTGTTGCAGTCGAAACGTCGTGAGAATTTTAATATTTGATACTAACATTTTAATTATTTTATTATTTTCCTTCTATGTGACTTTACCTAAAGAACCAATAATATGAATCCCTGCAGTCACGAAAGCTTAAAATCAAAATTTAACCATTGGTATCTCATTTTTTCAGTTGTTTAATCGCTTATTTTTTAGATCTTTTAATTTAGGTTGTCAACTAGATTTGGGTTGTGATGTTCACACACAACAGTCTTATCTTATGAATGGCACCAAGGGGTCTTGAAGCCTTTAAACTGGTGACATGATGTTATTGACGGTGACGGTGATGGTGATCATAGTAACAATAATGATGGCGTTTACGTTAATGAGAAGAATATCCGTTTTTTTATATAGTAGCCTAATTTATTTAACTGCATCACACAACGCTGCGCACTCCGCAAACACACAGAGACACATAGATAAAGGTGACTTCAGCCAATTACTGATCAGTGTGTACACACGTGGGAGGAAACAGGAGCGCCCTGAGAACACCCACATGTGCGAGGGGGCAACACTCTATTCCATGCAGATGGGACAGATGGTATTCGTCCATATTTGCTGCAGCGCCTCCTCCTGGCGAGCCAGGATATGGCACCTCGACGGCCACGGGAAGGAAATGTCGCAACATTTGTGTGGTCCACCAGCCCTCACGCACCCACAGTGGTGGATTACACGTTGATGGCGGTGACAATGTTGGTGGTGCCAATGATGATTATGAAAATGATTGTGGCGATGACAGTGATGGTTGCGGTGCTAATCACAATGGGGAAAAGCATAGCGGTGGTGGTGATGATGATGATGGTGGTGCTAATGATGAACATGAAAATGATTGTGGTGATGATTGCGGTGCTAATCACAATGGGGAAAATCACGGTGGTGGTGGTGACGATAATGATGATGGTGGTGACGATGATGGTGGTGGTGCTAATGTTGATTATGAAATGATTGCAGTGATGACAGTGATGATTGCGGTGCTAATCATAATGAACAAAAATCATGGTGGTGGTGACGATGATGATGGTGGTGGTGGTGCTAATGATGATTATGATAATGATTGTGGTGATGACAATTGGGAAAACTGTGGCGGCGCCGGTGGTGGTGATGGCGATGACGATGGTGAACGCAATCGGCGGTGTGTCGTCAGCGATTTGCCGTCGTGTTCTCACCGTCACACGTGGGCGGCGGGCTGCTCCAGCCCTGGAAGGTGCACGTGACGTCGGCGGGGGCTGTGAGTCTGTAGCCGCTGTGACACATGTACGACACCTGGGGCTCCCCACCACTAGCGCACAGGACGAAGCCTCCGTTCTGGATGCTGGGCGGCTCCCCGCAGCGCCCCACTGCACGCAGTCACGGACGAGGATGAAGGTCCCCACAGCGTTGCGTCGGAGACGGCCGGGGCAAGTGCTGCTAGCGAGCGCCCGCTCAGGCACGCGCGTGGCGCGAGCGGGGGAAGGTCCGGTGGAGCAACTACGCCCAGTCGCCTTTGTCTCCCCCGATGATAATATTTACACACCGCACCAAGTACCGATTCAAGCACTGAGTTTGTTGTCATTTCTCCCGCACCTCTGATTAGCACGGTTGGTTACGTGCGGTGCGACGGAAGTTCAACATATATTAAGGTTGAGCCGACCTAGAGGAGACCCACGACTGGGGCAGATGTCACTCGCCACTGATATTATCCATGTCTAATGCCAGTTTCACAGTGCAGTGTGCTAACCACTATCGCCCGCACGCGACATAATCACACGACACGAACAAAGTACAATACTTCGCCCAAATCAGGGCCTTTTTGTAAAAGTCCAAATACTCGGCAAGAGATTTCCCCGAGTAAAGACAGAGAGTGTGCGCATCATTATCTTAGAATGGTCCCGGCCAAAGGAAAGTGGAATTCACACCACCGCCACGCTCCAGGAGATGGGTGCTACGGTGGTGAGATGTTAAGTGCCTCGCCTGGTACACAGGAAGTTGTGGGTTCGATACCGACCCTGACACCTGCACATGTGGAGTTTGCACGTTCTCCCTATAGTCACGTGGATTTTTCTCCTAGTCCTCCGGATTTTCCCTTCACATTTAGAAACGTGCGTTTCGTGTATTTGGCCGCTCTAAATTTCGACATGATGTGCCACTTCATTTGCGGCCAGGTCGCTTCTGAAAAGAGCTATGTAGCTCAGTGGGCCTTACCTGGTAAAATAAAAATAGATAATAGTTTAGTTTTAGGAATGGGTGTGAGTAGCACCACACATGACTGAGGAGCAGTGCAGCTCAGAGTCAGTCGAGTCAAGTTGTCTCCCTGCTCCAACGGGTGTGCGGCAGTGCCCATCCCTCTCAGTGACCCTAACTCAGTGACAGAACAACAAAAAAAACTAACAAATTCCACATTCCTTCGGCGAGGACCGTCAGTTCGGCAAGAGGAGCCAGTCTGACTTTTGAGCGTCGTCAGCCGGCAACGAATCGGGCGCTCGCGACACCGCCGGTACCTGTCGGCCTCTCTTGCCACGCTTGGAGGTCGAGCGCCGGCAAGCTTGAGCACGAGACGAAGTCGGCGGGATACCTGCCCAAGATGAAGGCGTCCACGGGGACCTCGGTGAGGCCGGAGTTGTCGCAGACGACGCGCGACAGCGAGTGGCGGCTCAGCTCCGTGCGCTGGGCGGGAGTAAACACGCCCGGGTTCTCCCACCAGAACCTAAATGAGACGCACGCACGCACGTGGAGGAGAGTAACTTGAATGCGTCATTTCGTTTGGAGACCGCTAGCCAGTCTGGATTGATCTACGTCTACTTGATTGTCCTTCCCCCGCAAACCCGATTATCACGGTTGGATACGTACGGTGCAAAAGAAGTTCAACGTACACACATACTCTTTTATTTTCTACGAGGTAAGGCCCACTTAGTTTAGCTTCAGTTCACATACCTGTCAACCCCTTATCAGTGCCCTACCTTATTGCAGACCAATTCGGACCTTATTGGTCACCTCGTGCCCCTATACATCTCAGAGTTCATCCTACAAAGTCCCATCACAAGGGAGAAAAAAATAGACTTTTTGTTTTTTGCCCATATTGAAACAGCTATACGCCGTATGGACATGAAAACAAAATTTCCCTGTACAAGAATACGGGGTATAAACCGTATGGGTTGACAGGTATGAATTCAGCTCCGCAAGAAGCTGCCAGCACACGGAGCGAAACATCTGACTATTTCGACACAAGCGGTTACGACCCCGAACAACAACAAATGAAATTTGCGTCTGCGGCGGCAGCACCTGTCCCCGTCTCTCAGAGCCTTCATCTGGCGCCCGATGAGGCAGGCGAAGAGAGGCCCCACCCGGCTGTCCGGGAGCAGGTCCTCGGCCAGCCCGCCGAGCCAAACGTCCACGTTGTTGGGGTGGCCGTAGAGCTCCATGAGCTTGGCCACCACGTCGGGGGACGAGATGGCCCTGGAGAGGTCGGCGGCCGTCTCCAGGCGAGCCAGCCCACAAAATTGGCGCCAGTCGTTGTAGCCTTTGGACGGCGCGCGCACGTGCCATGGAGAGGAGGAGAGAGATGCGGCACACGGCAAGGGTGAGAGGCAGAGGTCGCAAACGGGTTTTGATTCCTTATCCGTACCCGTACCCGGCCGCACCAGGGTCGCAAACGGGTACCCGTACCCGTACCCGGCCGTACCCGTACCCTACCCGTACCCGGCCGGGTACGGGTAGCGTACGGGTATCGGGTACCTGATTGCGACCTCTGGGATGAAGCCATGTTGCAGGCACGGGTGGGTTGATTCTAGGAACTTGAATTGTGAGAAGAGACAAGACGTTGGGAAATGAGTGACAAACAGTTACTCACCAGTGACTCACGGTCTACCCGTACCCGTACCCGGCCGCACCAGGGTCGCAAACGGGTACCCGTACCCGGCCGGGTATGGGTAGCGAGGTACGTATCGGATAGGGTACGGGTATCGGGTACCCGGTTGCGACCTCTAGTGAGAGGCGGGCGAGAGTGCTCCGCGATTATAGTAATTTTTTCGTGGTGGAGGTTCGGCAATTGTACTGAAATCCTCTGATCGGCATTCCCATCGATGACTTTAAAATAAATTGTGAACACAACGGGTTGTGTTCGTTGCAGTGGTGCGCGCCTGTAATCCAGCACTATGGAGGCAAGGGTTGGAGGATCACACAATATTGCGAAACTCCCTTCTCTTGTGCATCACGGTGCCATACCCTGGTTCACCAGGAGAAGGCATTAGAGCAAGGTGACTAATCACCATCTGTTTCCATCTGTATGCTCCCTGTGTGTGGGTGCTCCGGATTCCTCCCACTTGTATAATAAATACTCGCCATTAATTTACTGAAAACATCATTAAATGAAAACCTGCAAATGAGTCATACGCCTCAGTGTGGCTTTCCTGGATAAATAATACAATTATTATTCGTACATTATAGAAATTCCAATAGAATAAAGATGATGGCGATGACAATGATGATGGTGTCATTCGCAGCAATCATGAATATGACGACGATGATATGACGACGATGATCATGATCAGGATTTGAAAAGGAGGATGAGAGGCCAGATCGTTTGTATTATCGTTTGCAGTTCACCAAGGAATTGGGCGATTGCCCAGGTAGTCAGTCATGGGCCCCCAGCATCCACTAGGGGACGATTCCCAACCCGGCGTGTGATCGGTGACGTCGTCACGGACGATGCCGGGCGGGGGTGGGGGTGTGCTGCGGGGGGTAGGGGGGGGCACCTGGGAGGCCGTGGTCGCGACCCCGCTGCAGGTTGAGCGACGCGAGGTCAAGCGCCACCTTGTCCGTGAGCTCAAAGAGCCGGTCGCGCAGCTCCTCCGTCATCATCTGGTCGGCCACGAACAGCTTGGCCGGGCGCGCCAGCAGCCCCCGCAGAAGGGGGTCCAACCCTCCTGCGGTGACGCAGAGGGGGGGGGGGCGGTGGAAGATGTTGGGGGCGTTGGCGTCGGTTTGCGAGCGAGGGGGGGTGATCGAAAAGTGCCGTGTGGTGGTGCACAAAGTGGCTTTGTGAATAAGCTGTCCACGAATTGGATATGACTCCACTGGTGAGACCCAGAAGGTCGAAATTGCTCCAGAGTTTCCCGGCTTAATTAGATTCTGCCTCATAAAACCTGTCTGGAAAGGCTAATAGACAGGACTAAAATATAGATTCTTATTAAAGTGTGCAGACACAGCATAGAGTTGTGCTTATATTTCATGAAACAGTTCAAGTAACGTATGGTTTGGTCCGGGAATGCATCACTGTGCAGACGATGGTTCTTTCATAAATAAGATACCACACTGCATCATGGGTACCCAGAATGCAACGTCAGAAACTTTCAAACATTCTACTGTTCATGGAAAGTCAGTTTCTACGTACATTTGGACTTTTGAAGGGTTGGCCCATTACAAATAATTATACTCTGAAAATAATCATAAAAAACATTGGCCAATCAATATAACTCCAAGATGAGCTGATGCAAAGAGGTAAAAGTTTCCGTCGCTCAATGCGATAGTAGATGCATTTCAAAAGAGAGCACACAAAGTGAAACCAGAAAGATATCTGCCGAATGGCACATGCAGTACACACGAAATGTTGTCCCACATCCGACCGCATAGCCGCTTTTTGGCGTTCTCTGGTCAAACACCGGTGAGACAAGGCTATAAAGAAGGTTGTCTCTGGTGTAGGCCAATCAGTTTCAAAGGCAATAGATATATATTCACAGCATTTGAAAACATAACAATAGGTTTTACCCTTTTTGGAAACAAAACAGGTGTTAAGTGTCAGACCAGAGAACGCCAAAAGGCAAATATTTTCAGAGCGTATTTTTGTTTGCATGTTCACCACAAGTACGTGTGGTTAATGCAGTGTCGATGCCTTGCAAAAGGTTTCTATTTGGCGTTTGAACACCTGTTTTATTGTCAGAAAGGTTAAAATATATTGCTCTTTTTCATAATTTTTAATACTGGCAAAAAGGTCCCGCAAATAACCACCAAAAAGTTCATCATTCGCCGATCTCAAGGAGCGACTTGGGAGCGTTCGGGAACCAACAGTCACGGGAAATTTATCTCCCGGATGTAAACTTTCCACCCGCACCACCTCCACCGCCCCCCCCCTGACCTTCCTTGATGATCCTCCATGGCGAGAAGAAGGCTTCGTGCAGATCTATGGTGGAGAACCGCGGGTGCTCCTGGAAGTTGTCGTCGAGGCGGCGGATTTGCGACGAGATGGTGGCGTGGCCGAAGCGGTAGGCGGCCGTAGTGAACACGTTGGAGACCGTGGGGTTCATGCCCGGGTTGTAGCTCTTGAAGGATCCAATATGCTCCTCGAAGGCCACTTCGCCCAGGATTTTGGGGAAATAGTCTCTCATTGTGATTATCTGCAGCGGTGGCGGCGGCGGCGGCGGCGGAAAAGGGAGACAATGTCATCGTGGATATGTACAATTGATTTTGTCGCGTGATCTGCTTAGAAAAGAAAACACGTTCAAGTGCAGCGTGAATGTATAGCCTGAATAGATCATTGTCTGGGTATTCACCTGTGCCTTGCAACATCCACAGAGTGTAGACGATCTAAATGGATGCATTTACCATTTGTACACTTTGGGATGGTCCCAGTCGAAGCCCAGTTGTTCAACACAGATTTTGTTTTGCGCTTACAGACTAATCACGTGCCCATTCCAGAAGTGCCAAAATCATCCTATAATCTGTAAACATCTCCGCATTAACAGGCGCCGCCCAAACACGCCAGCAAATTCACCCAATTATCTGCCATTTGGTTGAACACGTAGGTGTTCGCGACCAAGATCATCCATAATATAGGTTGGACACGTGACAAACCTCACTAATTGGCTGTGTCAGGTGGTGGCGGGTTTAACGACACATTTATATTTACGCGATCTAACCCCAAAAGTTAACTATATTATATCTTCCATTTATCCTAGGATAAAAAGGGCAGAATTGCGGTCGACAGGACCCCCATGAGTAGTGCGATCAGCCCCATATGTAACCATCTCACCGGGCCTGGGCAGCATCACCCTATAGAAATCTAGAAACTGTTTTTACCAATTTTTATTTTCCAGAGGTAAGACCCCCACTGAGCAACAGAGCTATTTTTTTCCGGAAGCAACCTGGGCCACATGTGGCAGCTCAACAAAGCGGCTCATCGTCACGTGTGCACTTACAGCGGCCTAATCGTTACCTGGTGCAGGGCGCCCACGATCTTGCGCGCCTCCTGGTAAGTCGTCTCCCCGCTCCAGTGCGGGTTCATCTGCCGCAGCGCCCGCGCCAGGCGGTTGTGCTCGCGCACCCACAGCGTGTGCACCGAGGCGAGGGTGAGCACCTCGCTGGCGCGGTTGTCGCCTGCCGCGAAGCACTCGATGCGCTCGCCGAACGGGTCGTCGGGATCCTGCGCGCACGCCGTCGGCAGCCCCATGGTCTGGAAGGGCAGCAGCTCGCGGCCGCCGTCGTCGAAGCGCGCGTTCGTCTTCATGAGGCCCTCGTCGCCGTCGAGGTTGCGGAGGGCTCGCGCCGCCGCCGGCGTGCTGCCGTACACGGTGGAGGCGTCGATGAACGAGGTGAGCGCGTTGATCTGCTGCCGCGGCGCCAGGGGCCCCACGGCGCCGAACCACGCGCTCTGCTCGCCCGTGCCGCACACGGGCGACGAGCGAAAGAACGGCAGGCAAGCGCGGTCCGTCACGCGGGGGTCGTTTGCCGGCACCTGTGTGACGCGCGCGAGGGGGGCGGGCGGGCGGGCGGGCTTATGAGTGGGCGTCTATTGGTGGATTGTGCACGTGTTGTAACGACGGCCCGTGTGCGTGGAGTGCAGCTGCGCTACGGACCCGGCGACCCGAGTTCGATTCCCGCCAACACCGGTGACGATTATCTGAACCGGTCCTGGGTCTCCCCTAGGTCGACAGCCTTAAATGAGCACTGGGGAGACAAAGGCGGTCGGGCGTGGTGCTGGCCATCCACCCCCTCGTGTGCCATGCTGGCCTTCATAGGTGCTCGCTAACAGCGAAAGTCTGTTAAGGCTATGCAGGGGATCTTTGTCTTAATTCATACACATGGCTGACAGTGAGTCGGACGAAGGGGGTTTGGTTGAACTTGAAGGGCAAATTAATAATCGGCCAGCTTGCATGGAAAGCAAATTACAGATATCGAGAACAACCATCCGAATCTGAAAGGCAGGAAGAGTCCAAGTAATTCGAGGCTGTAACAGTGAAAAAGATATAGGTCAGGGGCTGTCTTTCGTGTTCTTTCGGGTTATATCGCGTGTCGTTCGGCATGATGTCCGACGTTTCGTTCCGCACCTACAGGAGCTACACGGTGGGAACCGGCTGCCTAGTCTTTTTGTGGGGGGGGGGGGGGGGGAAGGGGGGAGGCACCTTCATGGGGAAGCAGGGGTTGCGGTTGTCGCAGGTTTCCTTGCAGTTGAGGCCGCTCATGAACGCCGTCTGGCTGAGGCTCTGGGGCGTCAGCGCAAAGTCGTGGTCGACGTACTGCCCCCACTCGACGATGATGTGCGAGAAGACATCGTCGTCCGTGAGCTGCCCGCTGCGGGTGCTCATCACCTCGTTGGAGACCGTGCGCACCTGATGGAAGAGGGGCGGGCAGCATCAATCACGTCGTGTCACGGGGGGCTTGCGCGGGCAGCGGCCAAGGGCTGGGCGCAAGGCCCCGTGGGGTTGTGAATCCGTACGCTACCGCGGTTGGTTTGACACCCAGCAGAGAGTCTGCTGGCATCTCCAGCCAAACCCCCCTAAACTCAGCCAAAACCCCCCTAAACTCAGCCAAAAGCCCCCTTCATATCCGCATCCCACTGGGATTTTTGCACACAGCGTTGGTGTACGGTGATTTTTTTTCTGCAATATTTTGCTGTCTTTTCTTGGATTTTCTGTTTGAACTTAGTCACATATTCACTTTAAGATGTTTTCTGTTCATGTTTTTGTTTTTTGTTTGTTGCGGTTGCACCCGATTCAAGAGCCGAATGGCTCACAGGGCCATACATAATAAATTAACTTGAAATGAACTTGATCTCCAGTGTCTTCCTCCTCCCACTGCCAGCCCCGCCCACTCCCCCCCCCCCCTCCTCTATCTCTCCTCCCTGGCTCCTCCCCCGTCTCTTACCTATATAGCGTCTTGTTACAGCAGCTCTTTTGCCCACTTCAGCATCTGTTTCTTGCTGCGGTTGTCCCACCTGATGACGGACGCTTGTGTTGCGCCCGAAACGTCGTGATTTATTATTTTATTTCTATTATTATTTCTATAATTTTATATTTTATTTTTATAATTTATTTTTACCTGCGTGACTACCGAAAAAAACCTAAGAGTATCTTCACCTTTGTAAAGAATACCGGTCGAAGCATATACACAGCGCAGTGCGTAACAATGGTTATTCTGGGCATTGTTATTTCTCCACAGTTTTTAGTTGCGGGTTGGCTTTCACTGTCGGGATTTGTTGGGCAGTGATGCCAGTACACGACGGCCTGCCCGCTAAAGTGATTTACTGCCCGCGTGAGCATTAATGCGGTGCTCAGCCCGGAGCCAGCGGTGAAAATTCCCCATTCCTATGACGGGAGCTGAGTCTTTCCACACGGCAGCCATTGTTTTGTTTTCCCCCGGCAAAATTGCTCCTGTTTCATCAACTGCGGAGGGATGATGGGCTGAGTCAACCCGCCGAGCAGGATTTGAACTCGCAAGCTTCCGATTTGCGAGCCGCTTCCCAGCTGATTTTTAGCAGAACCCCTTCAATGCCCTCAAACGACAGCAGACGATCACCTTTGGTGATTGCCCTTTGGGGACATCTGGGCGGCCGTTACTCTGCATGGGCCGCTTTGAGCAGTGCGAATCAGCATTCTGGGTCAGATCTCGATTTGAAGCTTTCGTGGCTGCAGGAATCCATACCATACTCTTTGGTTCTTTCGGTAAAGTCACGTGGGTAGCAAAATAAAATAAATCACGACGTTTCGGGCGCCACACAAGCGTCCATCATCATACTCTTAGGGTTTTTCGGTAAAGTCACGTAGGTAAAAATAATATATATGTAAATAAATCGTCCATCATCAGGTGATGCGCCCGAAACGTCGCGATTTATTTTATTTGATACCTACGTGACTTTACCGAAAGAATCAAAGAGTATGGATACTGGGTCAGGTTTCATAGAATAGCGAAGAAGCCTTAATTTGTTTTTATGTTATTCTCTTATACTGCTTTTTATTGACTAGTTAAGCATTCAATTTCGATTTAAAGCTTTCGTGACTGCAGGGATTCATCTTCTTGGTTCTTTCGGTAAAGTCACGTAGAATGGAAATAATAAAATAATAAAAATAAAACATAATAAAATGTTTTATTTTAATAATAAAATAATAAAAATAAAACAATAAAAAAATGCTTTATTTTTATCATTTTATTATTTCCATTCTACGTGACTTTACCGAAGACGGCTGCTTGCGTTGTGGCCGAAACGTCGTGAGAATTATTTTATTATGTTTTATTTTTATTCTTTTATTACTTCCCTTCTACGTGACTTTACCGAAAGAACCAAGAAGATGAATCCCTGCAGTCACGAAAGCTTTAAATCTAAATTTTAGCGAAGGAACCAAGAAGATAGTTAAGCATTGGCAGGTAGAGGCTTCTGTCGATGGGTGATCTGAGCTTTTCCCCGTGTAGCCCCCAGGCTATGGAACGCTCTTTCAATATATATCAGGGATCTCTGAGTCTATGGACATAAAAAAAATCGTCTTAAAACCTATTTATACGCTTCAGATTACTAAACTTTTAGTTCATTTAGTGAATGGATTCTTAAAATGCATTTATAAAACAATTGTTTTTTCATGCTGAGTGTCTGCTGCTGTGTCCTGTACAGCGCTTTGAGATCCTTGATGAAAAGCGCTCCATAAATGGAAGTATTATCATTATTAGGCTGTCCGATTACTCAGTGTAACACATGTTCTATGCCGATATAATTGTTGCATCATCATCAGCAGTGATCAATCCACTGCTGGATGAAGTCCTCTCCAATGTTTCACCATCTCTCATGGTATCGCAATGCAGTAACCCAGCCAGTACCTCGAGCAAACATTCTTCATTAATTTTCAGAGGGGGGGGGGGGTCACTTTCGCCGATAAGACTTCATCGGTGTGAGGGTCGCCACACATTTGGAACCATGGGGGGTTTGACAGCAGCACGCTGGCGATGGTAGGAGGGTGTTTTCACTCGTTGTGTATTGCCAGGGGCCGCACTAAAGGCCACCAGGGATCGCAAGTAGCCCGCGGGCCATGCCATGAAGACCACCGACCTAGAGACCAAATTATTCCATCGCTCCATCTCCTAGATGGACATTCTCTCGGACGCTTTCCATTCTTTGACTGCCACTCCATCGCTCTTCTTGACCATCGGCCGTGATTCCTTCAAGCGACGTGTTTTGCCCAAGCCCACTTACTGTTCTTACCATTTGAATAACGTCTTTAGCCTGTGTATGTTTTTTTTTTACAATGCTGCAAAACTGCACCTTACTGGCCTGCATCAGCAGTTTCCTTGCTGTGGTTGTCTCACCTGATGACGGTTGCTTGTGTTGCGATCGAAACGTCGTGATCTATTATTTTTTCTACCTACATGACTTTACCGAAAGAACCAAAGAGTATGGATTCCTGCAGTCACGAAAGCTTCAAAATAAGATTAAAACCAAACCTTACTTGACGAAGGTGCTTATTTTTCTCGTACAATCCAGGATGAAGCTTTTCCCCCTTGGCCGTACGCGCAAGTTGGGGAAACAAGCGCGCACGTGCAGTCATGCAAATTCATATTGAACATTGCCCCTTAGACAGACGGGCAAAACTTACAGAGTTCAAACCCCCATCCGTGATGGAAATAACTATGCTACTCGACCAAGCAAAACAAGAGAAACAAAAAATTAACCCGTAAAAACAAAGTTTTTCACTATAAATCCTTTATATGCGTGGCATCGGTTTTATTTTATTATTCATTTCTGTTTTTCTTGAGTAAGAGTTTCATTTTTATCACATTGGTATTTTAAATTAAATATGAAAATGTTTTTTTCCTAAAAGTGTAAAATTATGGAAAAAAATTTTCACGAAAATAAATTGTCACGCACAACGAGTCTGTGTGCAAAATGTCAGCTCGATTGGATCACGGGAAGTGGGTTAAAAAACGACCGAAAGATTTGCATGGTCGTAAGCGCGCAAGCAAGCAAGCAAGTGAACATAATATAAAGGATTTAAAAAAGGGGCACCTCGCCCCGGATTCAAGGCTCACTGACCATGGGCAGAGGAAAGCCGTTGTAGGCGCGGTCGGGGTTCCAGCCCTTGGGCTCGCTGAAGCCGTCTTCGTACTCCGCGGGGAGCCAGCGAGCCAGCGCCACGTTCGTCGAGCCCCAGCGGGGGTTGAACCTGAAAGAGGTTCGCCTCGTCGGGAGTGGTGTCAAGAGGGCCGCTACGGGGCCATCCGTTTAGTGCGTACGCCATGGAGGGGGGAGGAGGGGGGGTGGTTAACTCAAATGCGTTCGCTTGCGTATGGGGGGTCTACTGACAATGTACGCATAGGAAACGGGGGGTTGGGTGGTGAAGCCTCGATAATGATGTGTCGACATTGGCCTTCAAATGTGTTAGATAGTCCGGCGGTGTGGACTATCTGTTTGCTTAAACACGTTAATAGTATTATTATTCCTTGCTCGTTTCTGCGTGGATTAAATATCGGCCGTTCTATAGGATTCTGGAGCTGCGTCAAGCGTACGTACGCAAGTGGGGGGGGGGGCGGGGGGGGTCAAGCTTTGACAGATTTTTGCGTACCAACTCGGGGGGCCCCAGCACTCAACTTCGCGTGGGATTTCATCGGCGGCGAGGAGGAGAGATCTTGTCGCAGTTTAGGAGTGTAATTTTTTTGTTAAATTCATTTTGATAGCGCAGTTGCTGAGCATGGAATGTTTATGTATTACTGGAGGAATCCGATGAGGTTTTAAAGTTATTTTTGACCTATGTCCAGAACGTTACAATAGCAAACAATATACAAAAACACGATACGAGTGCAAAGTTTACGCAAGGTAAACAAATCACATTAATTTAATTTAAAATTTTCCAGGTTAAAACCCACTGAGATATTCGCTTCTTTCTCAGAAGCGACATGGCCACAAAGGTGTGCAGTCGGCATCAACAGACAGCACTTTTTAAGGTTTAATAGATAAGAGGCTTTTCGATTTAAAGCTTTCGTGACTGCAGGGATTCATATTATTGGTTCTTTTGGTAAAGTCACGTAGAAGGGAAATAATACAATAATAAAAATAAATCTATAAAATTCTCACGACGTTTCGATTGCAACACAAGCAATCATCATCAGGTGTGAATACCACAGCAATAACTTTTTTCAAGGTTAAGAAAAAATCGCCACTTTTTTCAAAAATGTTCTTGCTGTGGTTTTCACACCTGATGATGATTGCTTGTGTTGCGATCGAAACGTCGTGATCGATTATTTTTCTACCTACGTGACTTTACCGAAAGAACCAAAGAGAATGGATTCCTGCAGTCACGAAAGCTTCAAATCAAGGTAGGGTAAAGCCTATTCTTATTTTTCATATTGTATTTGACAGCCCGGGACCTTGAACCTAGGTTGATACCCACAAGCTCGACGGCAATTGTATTCGCAGTGTGGCTAACGCATTTGTTTCAAACAGGAAGCGGGCACGCTTTGATTTCGGGCACACGTGGTGACATTCATGCCACGAGACACTTGTAACCTGCTGTCTCAATGGCAAGCTCGACGGCAATTGTATTCGCAGTGTGGCTAACGCATTTGTTTCAAACAGGAAGCGGGCACGCTTTGATTTCGGGCACACGTGGTGACATTCATGCCACGAGACACTTGTAACCTGCTGTCTCAATGGCAAGCTCGACGGCAATTGTATTCGCAGTGTGGCTAACGCATTTGTTTCAAACAGGAAGCGGGCACGCTTTGATTTCGGGCACACGTGGTGACATTCATGCCACGAGACACTTGTAACCTGCTGTCTCAATGGCAAGCTCGACGGCAATTGTATTCGCAGTGTGGCTAACGCATTTGTTTCAAACAGGAAGCGGGCACGCTTTGATTTCGGGCACACGTGGTGACATTCATGCCACGAGACACTTGTAACCTGCTGTCTCAATGGCAAGCTCGACGGCAATTGTATTCGCAGTGTGGCTAACGCATTTGTTTCAAACAGGAAGCGGGCACGCTTTGATTTCTGGCACACGTGGTGACATTCATGCCACGAGACACTTGTAATCTGCTGTCTCAATGGCAAGCTCGACGGCAATTGTATTCGCAGTGTGGCTAACGCATTTGTTTCAAACAGGAAGCGGGTACGCTTTGATTTCGGGCACACGTGGTGACATTCATGCCACGAGACACTTGTAACCTGCTGTCTCAATGGCAAGCTCGACGGCAATTGTATTCGCAGTGTGGCTAACGCATTTGTTTCAAACAGGAAGCGGGCACGCTTTGATTTCGGGCACACGTGGTGACATTCATGCCACGAGACACTTGTAACCTGCTGTCTCAATGGCAAGCTCGACGGCAATTGTATTCGCAGTGTGGCTAACGCATTTGTTTCAAACAGGAAGCGGGCACGCTTTGATTTCGGGCACACGTGGTGACATTCATGCCACGAGACACCTGTAACCTGCTGTCTCAATGGCAAGCTCGACGGCAATTGTATTCGCAGTGTGGCTAACGCATTTGTTTCAAACAGGAAGCGGGCACGCTTTGATTTCGGGCACACGTGGTGACATTCATGCCACGAGACACCTGTAACCTGCTGTCTCAATGGCAAGCTCGACGGCAATTGTATTTGCAGTGTTGCTAACGCATTTTTTTCAAACAGGAAGCGGGCACGCTTTGAAATCGGGCACACGTGGTGACATTCATGCCACGAGACACCTGTAACCTGCTGTCTCAATGGCAAGCTCGATTGCCGCCAGGATATCCCCCCAGGACCTTTAACAGGCGCATTGCAACGATAACAATCCTAACGCGCGCTACTGAGTGGGCAGAGAGAGCGAGCGAGAGCTACGTGAAGTGGGGGAGTGGACGTTTGAATTGAGATGTTAAGCACTCTCTTTTCACGACCGATGGACGGTAGTGGTTTTCTGAGCAAGAGAGCCGAGCCTGGTAGATTCTGGGTGGCCTGAGATGAAGGCTGGTGCAAGGATCCAGAGAGAGAGAGAGAGAGGAGTGGAGGATCCCTCAGTGGGTGTGAAGAGGAGGAGGAGACGGAGGAGAAGTAGTTTTGGTGACCCTTGAAGTGCGCGTGTGTGGAGCGTTGTGTGCATTATGAGCGGTAGTGCAGCGCTTATTGATTACTGCGCTATAAGTTCGATTCCCGCTCACGGTCAACGCCAGTGACGACGATCTGAGCCGGTCCCTGCGCCTTCCCCTAGGTCGACTCCGCCTCAAATGAGTACCCGGTGCGGTGTGCTGTGTAGAAAACATCGCCACTGGGGAGACAAAGGCGGTCGTGCGTGGTGCTGGCCACCCGCCCCCTTCGTGTGCCGTCACGGCCTCCATCGGCGCTCGCGAACAGCACTTGCCCCGACAGTCTATTCAAGGGCTATACGGGCGATCTTTGCCTTGTGTGGGTGCTCGCGGGGGGCAGCAGTGGTCCACGCACCGTGGGCTACAACCCCCGTGATCCGAGTTCATTACTCGGCCCTGGCTCACATCAATGGCGAGTGACGTCTAAAGCACCCACCGAGCCTCCACTAGGTTGCCTCGGCCTTAAACGAGTGCCTGGTGCAGCGTGTTAAACCATAAACACATGAGCGCCGGGGCGAGGGTCCCATCCATCACCACCCCGTGCGCCGTCACGGCGCGCACAGCGCTACTTTGCCCCCCGCCAAGGCAATGCAAGGCTACGACGGTGGGGGGGTTAGTGGGGGGGTTAGTGGGGGTGGTTAGTGGGAGGTTAGTGGGGGGTCAGTGGGGGGGGGGGGTCAGTGGAGGGGTTATTGGGGTGGTTAGTGGGGGGGGTTAGGAGGGTAGTGGGGGGGGGTAAGTGGGAGGATTAGTGGGGGGGGGGTCAGTGGGGGGTTAGTGGGGGGTTAGCTGGGGGGTTAGTGGGGTGGGGTTAGTGGTCGAGTTTAGGGGATGGGTTAGTAGAGTGGTTAGTGGGGGGTCAGTGGGGGGGTCAGTGGAGGGGTTAGTGGGGTGGTTAGTGGGGGGGGGGGGAGGTTAGTGTTGGGGTTGGTGGGGGGGGGGCGTTAGTGGGGGGGGGGGTCATTGTGCGCGCGCGCGTGCGTGGTTGCGGCACCTGTTGTTGCACGCGCCCGTGACGCTGCGGTATTTGCTGGCGAGGCACGTGTTGGGGCAGGCGGGGGTCTGCAGGTGCGGCCTGCAGCCCGAGAGGCTGGCGACTGTCCGCAGCACGTCCATTGACAGCAGGTCTGCGGCGGTGTTAGCACAGACCCCCGCGTTGACATTAGAACAATTCTCCCCCCCCTCCCTCCCTCCCTGCCTTAGACCTTGAGATTTGGGGAGACGCGAACAACAAACACATGAGTGTTGTTCGTGCCATTGTTGTTCAAAGTGACGTCACCCTCGACTCCCCATATCTAACACACACACACACCTCCCCTTTCCTACATTTTAGAGAATATTGAAATAGTTATTTTCATGCTGGTAGGATGATTGCAGGCTTATTTAATACGGTAGACGGGATAAATTCTAAGGCGGGGGGATCATTCCACCACCTTTATCATCATCATTTATTTAGGGCTGGTAAAATGAGCACTACAGAGTGAGAAGTGAGCATTGTCTCGTGAAGACAATCCTTACTTCCTTGAGAATGATGGCTTAGCATCTGTGTGTGTGTGTCATCTCCAGCAGTGGAGGTAATCGCAAACGTTTGATATGATATGGAAATCATTTACATCTACTGGAGGATAACACTGCATTAGTCATACTCAAGCAAACACGCAATCATCATTTGCTGTGGCAGAGTCAAAACAAACTTGTACTGCGTGGGTGTTAGTGACTCAAGGATAGGGGGAAGGGCAGGGAGTTTTAAGTATCGAAGCTCTGCGAAGCACTAGACTACAATACACATTTTCAATGCAGCGTATTTTTTTACAAAGATCAAAAGTGGTCTTTGGCCAGAAGGCCCATTGTCAAGCATAAATAACAGAGCGGCAGCCAAAGAACAGAAATCATCTTCCAGGACGTCAACCGACGAGATGGAGTGATGAAATCAGCTTTGTATGCAGGTGCCATGATGAGTGTTGCATCGAAGAATCGGGAGAGGTGGCGGTGACTTGGGGAGGCCTTCATCCAGCAGTGGATTGACCATGGCTGCTGGTGACGATGAATTTCAAAAAGGCAGTGAATTGCAACCTGTATTGATATATTCTCTTATCAGTAATTAGTTATTACAATCGTGTTAAAGTGTACTGACAAAAATATTCTGGCCAATAGTCTGTAACATTAGAATGTCTGTTTAACACGCGACCAATATCATACATAATAGAGGATTTTTGGGTTAGATCGCGTAAATATATAAATGTGTCGTTAAAACCCATCATCACCCGACACAGCCAACTAGTAAGGGTTGTCACGTAACCAGAACGTGCCAATTGGTCACTAGTACAGCACTAACCGGTGTGTTGGAGAGCCAAACCACAACATTTGCAATCGGAGTACGACGTTTTGCCAATAATTACAACTAGCTTCATCAGGCGACAGCCAGATTTGTGCTGTACTCGTGACGAATTGGCATGTTCTGTTTACGTGACAACCCTTATTAGTTGTCTATGTCGGGTGGTGGCGGGTTTAACGACACATTTATATATTTACGCGATCTAACCCAAAAAACCTCTACAGTATTATGTATTAGAATGTCTCCCTGCTTAAAGAGGCAATGGGGGGCAGCTCTCATCTCCGCTGGCATCTCTGACCACCCATTCAGAAAGTTCCCATTCTCACGATCGGGCCTAGTCTCTACGATAACCACAGCTCCGGCTTCTTAAAACAATTGCATTGACTCTGGAAGGATAAAATAATTGACTCGATCCCCATCACCAGAATTTGACCTCACAACCTTCCAACTGTGAGTCAATTTCCTTTCGCCACAATTCTGTAACGGCCACATCCCATCAATGGGACGCACGCATAGAGAGAAAGAGAGAGATAGCAGTGGAGGAATGCAGGGCCGTTGAAAGAGTAATGCACCTGTGGCATTGATGGAGCGCTTGTGCCGCTGGTGAACCTTGTGTTTGATGAGGTGCAGTGTTGTTTCCATAACCTCGGCCGCTCGGTTGATCTGCTGACTCTCGCGCTCAGGCCTTTTAAAGAAAGCCAAGAGCTCTACGGGGGTCAGACTCTTCTTAATGCTGGAGCTCCTGTAAGAAAACAAAACAACAACAAATATCAAGCAAAAAAAGTTATCCACACAGTTGATGTCATCTATGTCATGAAGGTTGGCGACCCAAACAGCGCCAAATTTACATAATTTCAACTTTTACACCCAGGACAATGAATTATGGCTTTACCAGTCGCAAAGTCGAAATGCGTATCCATAAGTATGTGTTAATTATAAATACCCTCTTCTTGGTTCTTTCGGTAAAGTCACGTAGAAGGGAAATAATAAAATAATACAAAATAAAACATAATAAAATACAATTCATAATAAAATACAATTCTCACGTAATAAAATAAAATTCTCACGAATTGTATTTTATTACGTGAGAAATGTATTTTATTATAAATACAATTCTCACGAATTGTATTTTATTACGTGAGAATTGTATTTTGTTATATGTTTTATTTTTATTATTTTATTATTTCCCTTCTACGTGACTTTACCGAAAGATACAAAAATATGAATCCCTGCAGTCACGAAAGCTTTAAATCGAAATATAAATACCCTATAGGCTCAGTAAGGTGAATGTTCTGACAAGTGTGCATATAAATATATGAAAACATCAACGAGGCGATTTCCTCATTGAACCTTTTAGCCTGCCAGGAAAGTGCTGTTAGCGAGTTACTCTTAAGGCCGGTGTAGAGCGCAATTCAACTTTACGGGTTCGTAGCGCAGTACGCAAACCGCCACGCCAAACACTCATCACACGACGGCGATGATGTATCGGGAAACACGCACGCTTCACACGTGGCGCGCGATAACACCGCTCATTGAAATTATTATGCCAGTACTGTAGTGAGCCACGAATGCATGTTGCTTTTTGAAGCACTTTGGTTTGGTCATTCATAAACGAGCGACGGTGCGTGAACGCGTCAGCGGAATGCACTGGAGGCGAGCGGTACCTCTTCACCGTGTTGAAAATTGCGCTGTCGACCATGTGCAGAGCCTCTTGCACGGCGGTGTTCACAAAAGGGTCTCCCAGCTTTCCCAGGTAGCCTGTGTGCAAAGCGTCGTCGTGAGTCATCACGGCTACTAGGTTATATTTTCAGCAGCAGCAGCAGCAGCATCAGAAATAGTTGGTAGAAGAATACAGGGGCAGGGCACGTGGTGTCCAAACGACCGGCAGAAGAAGGCAAGCCAGTGGGCGCCACGGTGGCGAGATGTTAACTACCTCGCCAGGTATACAGGAAGTCTGCGGGTTCGATACCCACCCTGACGCGTACTGCTGTATATGTGGATTTTGCGTGTTCTCCCTGTGGTTGCGTGGATTTTTCTCCGGGTCATCCGGTTTTTCCTTCCACATTTAGAAAGATGCGTTTAGACTGATTTGGAGCCTTCGTGACTGAAGGAATCCATACTATTTGGTTATTTCGGTAAAGTCACGTAGGTAGAAAATAGATCACGACGTTTCGATTGCAACACAAGCAATCGTCATCAGGTGGGACAACCACAGAAAAAAACTGGTGAAGTAAGTGTACTTCAGCAGTTTTTTTTGCTATTGCTATTATTTTTCTACCTACGTGACTTTACCGAAAGAACCAAAGACTATGCGTTTAGAGTATTTGGCAGCTATACATTTCCACACGATAAGCCACTTCTTGAGATATCGTTCGTGGCAAGGTCGCTTTTGAAAAAGAGCTATATAGCTTAGTGGGCCTTAACTGGTCAAATAAAAAAAATAGTTTTTAGTTTAACAATAAGAGCCTCTAGTTGTGTCGTCTGTTGAGAGTCTTCTAAAGTCTAATCTCGTCGTCATGTCACGGAGCATGATCCTTTTAGCTGTAGTGGACGGGTGCTTGAAGAGGAGCAGTAGAATGAATTGTGGCTGAGAACGACCACAAATACCAGCTATTAAAGCTAATCCTGGAAGGAAAAATCGAAGGGAAAAAACGACCAGGACGGCCAAAAACGACATGGCTCAGTAACATCAAAACATGGCTACAATTAACAACAGCAGCACAAACTCTACACGCCGTGCTAGACCGGGACCAATATCATCGTGAAGTCGCACACGCCGTTAGGCAGCACTAAAGAAGAAGAAGAAGAGAACTAAGATGAAGATAGAACCCACAGTAGAAGAGGGCCGGAGATCTTCGGATAACATACGAGATCTTGCAGGAGATAAAGAATAGTACGGTAGTAGATCCAAATCAAACGATTAGGAAATGGTTTGAAAATGCCATATTGGACGTGTTAACGTGTGAAATGTACATGCTATGAGAAGTCACATGCACGCACGTGTGATGGGAGTGGGGAGGATACACGGTCGTTTATTGTTTTATTTTTATTAATTTTAATTTCATTTTTACCTACGTGACTTTACCGAAAGAACTAAGAGTATGAATCCTTGCAGTCACGAAAGCTTCAAATCTAGAAAGGATACACGGTGCCAATACGTGGCAGCATTCGATGTTTTGCTCCATTGTAAAAGCCACTTTACTATCAACACAGCCCGGCGAGAACGGGTTGCATACAACAGTGGCTGACTTTCCGCAAGGTTCAGAGCCACAGGGGTACGTCGGTCGGCTTGAACCGAGCTGCTCGTTCAAAGTTCAAAGTTCAAACTTAATTTATTAGGTATAGCCCTGTGAGCCATTCGGCTCTTGAATCGGGTGCAACCGCAACAAACAAAAAAACAACATCTCTGTGCGTGGAGCGAGCGAGCGAGCGATTTAACGCGAGTGACAGACCTCGCGCCAGCGGAGCGCGTTTGCGGATGACGAGCGGCTGCTCTTGCACTCACCTGTCAGGGAGCTCTCTGCTCCTTTCTCAACAGAGAACACGAGCAGGGAGACGAGGCCCAGGAAGGCGGCGGTCACCAGTGCCTTCTTCATCGCCACGATTTCTGTCAACGTACGGGAAGAGAGAAAAACCCAAAAGCGTTCACCCAATGTACAACAGTGTGGGATGTCTGTTCATTGAATTAAATGGCCCTGAGCCGGAAATGGAATGTCTACAGTTCAATGCATAATAAACGGTTTTGGGTTAGATCGCGTTGTTTATAAATGTGTCGTAACCCTCCACCACCCGACACGGCCAATCAGTAAAAAAGTGTCACGTTGACAAAAGACAAATAGTTCACTACTTTAGCCCACCGGTGTGTTGAAGAGTGAATCCACAACATTTACAATTTTGAGTACGACGTTTCGCTGGTAATTACATTCAGCATCATCAGAATTGCCCGAAGATGCTGGATGTAATTACCAGCGAAACGCCGTAACTCAAAAATGGTAAATGTTGTGGATTCACTCTTCAACACACCGGTGGGCTAAAGTAGTGAACTATTTGTCTTTTGTCAACGTGACACATTTTTTACTGATTGGCCATGTCGGGTGGTGGAGGGTTACGACACATTTATAAATAACACGATCTAATCCAAAAACGTTTATTATGAATAATATTGGTCGCGAAAGCCAACGTGTTATACAATTCTATGACCGGATTATGTTATCCCATATAATAGGACAGTCACTTTTGAGACACACAATGGCATTTATTGACTCCATAAGTATGGAACGCTCACAGCCTAAGTTATTGCAAATTCTCTCATTCTGATCAGTGCCACCCGGCCAACAATGTGTCTCTCGCGTGTGTCCACGTACTGCAAATGTGCACGAACCTAAAATCGTACTCACCTCCGCTGCCACCGACTACAATACAATTATTTTCTTAGCCGTGCTACCTCGAACCCTCAACGACCACCTCTCTGGTGCTTCCCGTGCTTGCAAGAATTTGAGAAGATGTTGCCTTAATCATTGGCGGGGGGTTACAGATCTCAACAGAGTGTCACGCCTCAGTTCCATCTTCCCGAACCTCCCCGTGTTGTTTGGTGATTTCTTACGTATGTTTATTGGCTGTATGTTTGTTACATGTACCGTCTGTATGTGTCAATGGTTAATTACAGATTGTATGTCTACGGTTTGATACGTATATTTTCATCGAATTATGGTTAGCATTAAATGTTATATATTGCGGTTATATCAATGTGTGACATCTGCTCTTGCTAAAAAAGCAATGTTTAATTTGCCGAAAATTTAATATATTTAATCTCCTGGTTAATTGAAGGATATCATTCAAGTATGATTGAAAATTGCGGTTTAATGGCCATTAACATACTAGTGGTGTTCATTCAGACACTGTCTTTCCGACAGACCTGTTCTTCACCTGAGGACGGCTATTTGCGTTGTGGCCGAAACGTCGTGAGAATAATTGTATTATGTTTTATTTTTATTATTTTATTATTTCCCTTCTACGTGACTTTACCGAAAGAACCAAGAAGACTTAGGGCATTTTGTCGCGCACCCATGACAGCCAGAATGGCACACGAAGGGGTGGGTGGCCAACACCACGCCTGGGTCCCCTGTGCCGAATTATGCACACGGCACGAGCTATACATTCAAGGCTGAGTCCATCTAGAGGAGGTACAGGACCGGTGTAAGTATTAGCCACTGTTATTGGCCTCGAGTCAGAAAAAGCGCTCCATAAGCCAACGCTGCGCTAACCACCACGCCACTGCTTTACAACCGGTGTGCCGCAGCAAAGTTACCAGGTGCGCCGCTGGATTTTCGGAATTTCTAGGAAAGAAGCTCACTGTTCAAAGGCTGGGACCGACAAACGTTCCTCCGTGCTGTTCAGTGGCCGATCCAGCCCCCCCCCCCACCCTCTCCTTTCCATTGCTCGCGGTGCAGTCCAGCAGACGGCTGTCAGCACCCACCTCACCCCTGGACTTTAAAATGTCCATGTGCAGTTGGGCAAAAGAGGCGCAGCCCTGCAAGTTCTCGCTCACGCCGCTGCTGTCGGAAGGGCCTCCACTAGCGGAGGGTATTTGGTGGGAGTACTCGGATTTTAACCAGCCACACGTTACACGCTGATCCACTAACTGTGATATACCCATGTATACTGCTCGCTGGACAGAGGGTATTTTAAATAAAACAATTGCTCCCATAATTTAAACTGTTGGGATGGGAGATGGATTTGAACCATCGACCAATCGGGTGCAGGTCCTGCGTGATAAACCATTCCACCGCGACATAAACAGCAGCAGCGCCCTCGTACGGACAATGGCCAGAAAATCCAGGATTTTTGTTCGATGTGCCACGAACATTCATCAGTGTCGAGTGTGTGCCGTGGAGTGAATAACGTTGAGAAACACGGCTCTGCCCTAGCGCCCCCCCCCCATCAATATAAACAGACGTCTCAGTGTTTACTCATTCCGTGATGCGCGCTATGGTGTGCACATTTACGGGCAATGTCTGACACTTACAATGGGATAGTTTGGCCCCCTCACAAAGGCAGGGACTTGAGTTTATACTTTTCAGATATTTACAGTCAAGAACAACTACATTTACATTAATATAGCGCTGCCAATGTATACATGCATTCACATAACATTTGAAACTTATGCCATTAAACTATGATATTGTTTATTAAATGTTATACAAATCAACAATCTGGAAACACAATCACATAATATTTTGTATTTATATTTTAACATAGGATAATATTATTACAAAAAAAAGTTTTTTGTCAATTGGGACATGTATTCGTTTTTTTCTTACAAGGTTTGTAAAAACGTACAGAAATTATACGTAAGTAGATATATCTACCAATATTACTTTAAAATAATGTATTACAGGTAGTAATGTATTACATGTAGTAATTTTAATTCAATCGTACCTTTTAAATATACAATCTAAATATCACTAGTTATAAAAGTTACATGTGAAAAAAATATCGTCAAAATGTGTGCTGAATGTAAGTTACATAAATGAAAAATATTAAGAATATAAAGTGAGGTTTACGTTTAATAGCATGATACAACATTAACGTGTATCCATTAAATGACCAGAATCTTTCACTTTGCTTAGAAACTCCCAGGTTACAACCATAGCCGTTTTTAATCATGTAAGACGTTATTAATTCTGTAACACATTAGTCTTCTGTATTACGTTAATCATTATCTAAGACGTTATTAAGACAACAGGCCAGAGGGTGTCCCATAGAGGTAAACCAAGACTCCCATGGGATGAACACCACAATGCAAGGTGGTGCTGTCAGTCAGCAGGACTCACGTGGTGATGATGTCGGAAAGGATGCCCAGAAAATGTATTCCGATTTTCATCCGAAAACAGCTTGCACACGGAGATTGAAAGGGTTATAAAACGATCGGCCGTTGTCGATGCCGTTATATAGCAGCGTGTGTTTTGTTAAGACACCTCATCAGGCCGCTTCTCTTTCGCTTTCATTGCGTAAGAAAGCAACCTCCACGGAGTGCTGCCCAAGCTTTGAAAATGAGCAACATTACACAAACAAACTGCCCTGCCACTTGAGGCTGAGCCCCGTGCACTCAAGCCAGCAGCGCGTACCGTAAGACGCAAGGGGCAGGGTGGCAGGGGCATGCTGCGTAATAGCGGGCCGACGTCGTGATCATTTTCTTCGTGAGACCAAGGTGTGCGGCAGGCATTTGCTGGAAGTTGAGGGCACGTGTTTGAGGCTATCATTGTAATTTGTCTCGAAGGGATCATATGGCTTTGTCCAAAGAAAAAAAAAGATTTCGCACCTGCATGTGTGTGTGCGACGCATACTTAAGCGAGCCACTTCATGCTCTACGTGTTTGCGTAGTTTTATTTATTTGCGTGATCTCATTTTGGGGACAAGACGCGTGCAAGGGGGCCTTTGTGATGATAATCTACGACGATGAGCGAGTGGCCCCGCTGGTTGCTGTCTATTGCAATGGTGGCCAATCCATTCAGCGACGTGACCCATTCTGGTGGAACTCACCAGAAGACCATCAAATTATTCACATTTTTTTTAATTCTACCAGATGAGGCCCACTGAGCGATATAGCAATTTTTCAGAAGCGACCTGGCCACAAATGATATATATCAATGGAGTGGCTTATAGCGTGGAAATTTATAAGAGCCAAATACTCTCAATGCATGTTTTTAAATATGGAAGGAAAATCCGGAGGACCCGGAGAAAAATGCCCACGACCACGGGGAGAATATGCAAACTCCACATATGCAGTCGTCAGGGTCGGAATCGAACCCCCGACCTCCTGCGCATGAGGCAAGGGAGATATCTCGCCACCGCGGATTTCAGTTGTACCAGCTCAGCGCTCGAACCTCTGCGATACGAGGCCATTCCTCAAACTACTGACATTCATACATTATTGACGACAAATGATAAAATATTTGATTTTCCTCCATGGGACACCCTCTACCCTGATAATCGCAGATAAGTTTCAGTCCATATGTACAGGAGGCTATTATACAACACATTTTAAAACTGGCACGTTGCATTAAACCACCGTGCCTCTCTTTTAACATATATAGGTGTCCTTTATTTATTTTTGTTAACGCTGCAATATTGAACATTATTTTGTATATATTATGACGATTTTGTTTATATTATTCTATTTAAAAAAAATTAATGACAGTGTCAATGGAGATTTTCTGCATACATTTTTTAAATAAAAAAACCCAATATGAAGACCATTACGGCTTGAATTTACAAAATATCTGCACATCAGGCTAGCATACCGTAAGCGTTAGGAACTAATAACAATCTTTCATTTATACATTATAATAAGGCGATACTTTTACAAATTGCTGCAGTCTTAGCATGGCTATCATGCATAAACCACAGCAAGGCATTTGAATAAAGTAACACTAGGTCTTCCGAAGTGGTTCCAATTGTCCATAATGCTTCCTGGCGAACGTTTGCCCTTCGTCTTGCCTCGGCCTCTTTACTTGTTGCTGCTGCTTTCCTCTGCTTGGGGCTGCACCAAGGCTTCTCTCCCGGGCTCGTTGGCGCTGGGCGCTGGCAGTGCCGGAGGTCTCGCGGGGGCTATGGTGGTGTCAAGCCTGACCTGGGACCTCCTGGTGCTCGAGGTCACGTGAGCCTCACGGGCCCCAGGGGTCCCATGGTGGCTGTCCTCGAGCTTGCTGGCACGTGGTTGTGGTACTACTTGGGCTCTCCGATGGTCTTGCTGGGTATGAGCTCCCGATCATGCTGGTCTCTTCGGGGACCCACTGGCGGCACTAGTCCCAGGTAGAATTGGAGTTATTCTGGTAGCTTTTGGGCAGATGGCATGGTCGGTGCAGTTCAAACGGTTGCAGTTCATGGTGCGATTGGGCCGGTTGGAGTTTCATGCGGGTTGGTGTTGGGATTGGGTATCGTCGGATAGGGCTGGTGTAGGATAGGGTTGTCATCCCAGGGAATTGGCATGTGTTCGGGTGGCATTGATTTGTGATGAGATATGGTAGTGACAGTGTGTTCAACATTATCACAGTACAGTATACGGAATAGTTTGGATAAACCTACGGTGACTGAGAATTATCTCTGGATTTGGTGTGTGGGAAAAATGTACAACCCTGTGGCCTTTGGTTGTTCCCTCATCAGTGCTGGGCCTCCGTCACTCCGGCACTCCTAAAGGCCTTCTTCTCTGTCTCATTAGTGGTCCTGGCTTGTTGAAGTTATCTTGTCTTCCTTTGTCTTCTACCTCAATGTTTTGCCTTTTGTATTTCCCAAATCTTGTCCTTGGTTATTGTTGTTGTTGATTTGAAGCTTTCGTGACTGCAGGAATCCATACTCTTTGGCTCTTTCGGTAAAGTCACGTAGATAGAAAATTAATAGATCACGACGTTTCGATCGCAACACAAGCAACCGTCATCAGGTGAGAAAAGCAGTAGGAAAACTGCTGCTGCAGTCTGCTGCTGCACTCACGTGATGACGGTTGCTTGTGTTGCGATCGAAACGTTGTGATCTATTAATTTTCTATCTACGTGACTTTACCGAAAGAACCAAAGAATATTGTTATTGTTCCGATTTAAAGCTTTCGTGACTGCAGGGATTCATCTTCTTGGTTCTTTCGGTAAAGTCACGTAGAATGGAAATAATAAAATAATAAAAATAAAACATTATAGAATAATTCTCACGACGTTTCGGCCACAACGCAAGCAGCCGTCCTCAGGTGGAGAACAGGACTGTCGAGAAGACATTCAGACTGTCCATTCAGACTCTCTCTTCTCGACAGACCTGTTCTCCACCTGAGGACAGCTGCTTGCGTTATGGCCGAAACGTCGTGAGAATTATTTTATTATGTTTAATTTGTATTATTTTATTATTTCCATTCCACGTGACTTTACCGAAAGAACCAAGAAGATTGTTATTGTTCTATGTTTTAATACTACCTTGAGATGTGGGCTGCATTTAGGCACTTTAAAAACACAATTACTGTTCATCCGTTACTGTGCATTACGTTTTCGTAAGCAGTTATTCACTTGCAATCTTTAATTTTTAAAAATGGTTATGCAATGTTAGGACTGTAAAAAAGTTATTTAAGAGCTTATTTTGGTGAACGATCGTCCAGTAATTTGTGACCACACAAAATACATAGTGGCTCTCATACGTATTCATCCACATGCTGTATTCAAGCTCAAACTATCCACATTTTCATCAGTGGTTAATAACAATTGATAAACATGTGTAAAGCAAGCCCTCTATGGATATGAACTTTGGGCATCTCAGTCTTGCTACCTTGGGCAAAACAATAAAGACCGTAATTCCAAAGTTGCATTTACCCGAGCTGAAGTATCTCTATTCCCTAAGCGACAAGTTCATCTCATTAGTCCATAAGCACGCAAAAAAAGTGCACATGAATTACACAACAGCACATACAAAAGTAACATTTAATGCACCACGTCCTTATTCTAAATTTACAATAAGTGAAACTAAATCAGCTGCTGATCGATATGTACACATACAGTATATCAATGTTATGTATTGATGTAATGTAGACAATGGTGCTGTTTAACCACTTAAAATACGATTTTTGGTCAATGATCCGAGAGGCATTCCGGACCAAAGTTCTCCAGCAGCATTTGTTTAAGAGGAAAACCCCTGAAAATTATTTTGCGCTTCTAACTCTGATTATCGGTTGAACCTGTTCAAGCATATGTTGCCGATGTTAGTGGATGGGATCTCGTACGTAACATGAACTAAAACAACAGCGTGCGTGTAAAATATGCCACGATCTGCTAATGAGACTCAGAAAGATGACATTGGTTCATGGTTTGCCAGCTTAAACATTTGCTGCTGTAAAACAAAAATTTGGTCCGGCATTGAGTCAACGGACCACAGGCTTACGAACCCAAGAAATAATTTTACTTAGTGTAACAGATCCTTTTGTGTTTAGATATATTCTGTACACTGCAATGTGTTTCGGGTTGTACTGTGTGTTGTTCACCACGAGGTCCAACATTTCGCTTGACATGCTGGGAATCTTCTTTAGGAACTCAAGAGTTGTTTCAAGAATTTAATGAAATTCCCGAAACTCCCAGCACATGCATCGGACATTGTGCTGAATAAAATGCACTGCAACCCGAAAGGACATCGCAGGGCTACACAGGACAATCACGATTACCTGCCCAGTGGTGTATTCTCTACAAGCACACATACCTGATTTAATAAATCACATCTATTTATTGTTGTTGATATCTTAGCAGGAAGCCAAGACGTTCCCATGGTTGGTACACAACTCAAGAGGATCTTGTTTTTTTGTCATTTCTAGTGTCCTCCCAACAGCTGTGCATGTGTAAATCCATGGGAGATGCTGCCATTATGTGGGACATGTTTACAATGTAACATCATCAACATATCCCTTGAGTTGTGTGCACCCGTGCTCCATGAATTATAAACAGGCGGTGTGATCTCGCGCTCTTGTAACCCTGTAGAAAGTTCAAGAGCTCTGGCTACAATCCTCTTGGTATACTCTGGTCACCGTGAAGTTGCCCACAGCCATTGTCTCTGAGGTTCCCTATCCGATGAGGTTGCTTGTGATGGCTCCTGGCAATGTGTAGAAAAGCAGGGCGATGAAGAGGGCGAAGATGAGCAGGAGGATGGCGGTGATGATGTACCACTTGTAGTTCTTCCAGATGACGAGGAAGAGGGACTTGAATGGATTTGTCAGCCATGAGAAAGATGTTTTTGGGCGACTGTGAGAAACAAAACACAAAGAAAATAATCACATTAGTTCAAAAATATCACATTTGATGTAAATCTTTTAACATTTTTTATAATTGTTTCAAGATACAGCAATTCATTCCAAAACAAGTTTTGCATTTCCATTATCAGAACTCTACTTTGGAACAAGAAAAGACAAGTTAAATACAAACAAGCAAAAGTGCCAGCAAGGCATTGCTGCAAAGCATTCCTGCAAAGCCCAGCTTTGCAGCCATGGTCATTTACAAGACGCAGCTGGTCCTGACACTGTGTTGCCATGCCGTGTGTCTTGGCTCTGCTTGCCGTGTGCGTTTGGCTCGCGGCTGAATGAACAGATTCTAAGTGTATTCAAAGCATCACTGGTCACAGCATTTTTCACGCCTGAATACGACAGAGGACAGGATATCTCGTTGCATTTTTTCGTGAGAAGTCCTGGTAGAAGTGCGAATTGTGCTGTGAATGTTTTTAGGAGTGAAAGCAGCAGAACGTAGGAGAGACGGACTTGGGTTTCTCGAGGGGGTCGGGCTCGCTGCGGCCCAGCCCTGCCGGGTTCTTCTCCGCCTCTTCGGCCGTCAGAAGATGCAGCTCGGCTTCCACCTTCCCCTGCAGGACACATGGACACAGGGGTCACGCAGAGGTCACAGAGGGGGCACGCAGGGGTCGCAGTTAATAAAAGTAATAATGGAAATACAATAATAAATAACGACGTTTCGGAGGCAACACAAGTCTCCGTCATCAGGTGGGACCGTCACAGCTAAAATTACTGCTTGTGTTGCCTCCGAAACGTCGTGATTTATTATTTTATTTTATTTCCACTATTACTTTTATTAACTTTTTAATTTTATTTTTTACCTACGTGACTTTACCGAAAAAACCTAAGAGTATGAATCCTTGCAGTCACGAAAGCTTCAAATCTAGAAGCAAAAATACAATTTATATTCTAGATTTGAAGCTTTCGTGACTGCAAGGATTCATATTCTTAGGTTTTTTCGGTAAAGTCACGTCGGTAAAACATCAACATTTATTTTATTTTATTTTCATTAATTTTGATGTTTTACCGACGTGACATTACCGAAAAAACCTAAGAATACAATTTATATTCTCTCACGTCGCCACTCGTCCATTCATACTCTTGCTGTGGACATAAGTTCACGATGTTTTCCACTGTCATGTCAACTGTGAGCGTTCTGTGAGGGCATGAGGGGGCTTCACTCGTTGTGCTCTAAAGCCAACTGTGGGATTTCCAGCTTAGACATCGATTTGTAGTTGCTACAAATATTATATCCGTACGAAATGTACATCGCAAAATTCACCCCTGCGACGAAACTTAGCAGGATCCTCCTGAAAAAAAGTCTTGAAACTCATGGAGGCCTTCCAGGGCAAAACATTTCCAATTGTTTTACCGAGGGACAACAACAGCAGTGGCTTCGTGCGCGATCATTCTCTCTGGGAGATTCATGAAGACGAACGCCGTACCGTGAGCTCCTGTTCATTGTTGTCATCGGTGGAGACAAAAGGCCACCAGCCCTTGATCCGTTTGAGCTTGAAGATGGAGGCCATGGGCACTGAGCCGTCCATCTTGAGCATGTTCAACGAGCACTGCTTGGACGACTTGGCTCCTCGTGGGAAGCGGTTGAGGTCCAACTCAATTTTACCTGGGTATGACAGGGGACAACATGCATAGGTTCTAGATTTGAAGCTTTCGTGACTGCAAGGATCCATATTCTTAGTTTTTTTTCAGTAAAGTCACGTAGGTAAAAATATTTAAAATTAGCTATCGTGCTGTGACGGTTCCACCTGAAGACGGAGGCTTGTGTTGCCTCCGAAAGTCGTGATTTTTTAAAATTAATTTTAATTTTTTACCTACGTGACTTTACCGAATAAACCTAAGAACATGCATAGGGGCATGTATAAACAACTTTGCAGGAGAAGGGTCGTCCTAAAATGTCAAGCTTGTTATAATTATAATAATAAAAACGTGTCATGTACAGGCATCCCTCGATATACGGAACAAATATATTCCTGAAAAGTTGCCTGTGAAGCAAAATTCCATAAACCCTATTTTTCCATTGACTTCCATTATATAATTGGAGATGCGATCCTATGGGAGAAAAAAAAATCGGCCCAAAGATGTTATTAAATCACACTTAGGAACGCAGCAAACCTTTGTTAAGCAAATATTTAACGTGAAATTCCATAATGTTATGGAAACATGTAGTAATAATGCTCCAAATAAGTTACGCAACTGGCACAGTAAGAAAACTGCGCACAAACTACCTGGAGCAGTTTGAAATGTATGCTAGGACCAACAATAAACCGTGCATTTTTCAATATCCCCCAAAATCATTTATACTTTACAGATTTTAAATTCCATAGCTTCAAATTTAACGTAATGTAGATGAAATTCGTCTCCTAATTACGAGTTACATTTTTGCGAAATCCCATATACAGTACTGGGATGCCGTACACTCTTGTTCTTCCTTGGTTTCGACACTGATGCATATAGAGAAGCACCCATTGAATGGTGGAATATACTCACAAGAAACAGTGGTTTACAATGTATGTAGACTATATTATGGAACCTTTTTGCCAGTATAAAAGTATGAAAAATAAGAATACGTTTTACCCTTTCTGGCAATACAACAAGCGTGAAGATTTCGATTTAAAGCTTTTGTGACTGCAGAGATTCATCTTCTTGGTTCTTTCGGTAAAGTCACGTAGAATGGAAATAATAAAATAATAAAAATAAAACATAATAAAATACAATTCTCACGACGTTTCGGCCACAACGCAAGCAGCCCTCATCAAGTGAAGAACAGGTCTGTCTTCCCGAAACGTCGTGAGAATTACTTTATTATGTTTTATTTGTATTATTTTATTATTTCCATTCTACGTGACTTTACCGAAAGAAACAAGAAGATGAAACGTGAACATGTTCAAACACCAAATAGAAACCTTTTGCAAGGAATCAAGTCTGCATTAACCACATGCACTTGTGGTGAACATGCAAACAAACATCTGTAATAACAGTCATAGAGGGTTCACGTGGGGATTGGCTTGCCGGTCCTGCTTGTAGCCAATAAGGGTTGAGATAGGGACCATGGCCCCGGCGTGATCACGGCATGTCATCAGTAGTGATTGGCCTAGCCATTCGGGGCCCCAGCTAATGGGGAGCCGGATGAGGGGCGTGGTCCGGGGATTGACAGGGAACCATCGAGAATGGTCAAGGCTGTCCATGAACGATTGGCTGGGGGGACCACGTGACGAAGGGATCAAGAGAGAGTGAGAGAGAACGATCAAGAGCAGACTGGAAACCGACAAGAGCAGGGTCACGCGCGGACGGGGGCTCTGGGTGCCACGTGCGCGGTGGGGACTTAGTGCAAAGTCTGTCCTCTCTCCGTTGTCTGCCAGCAACGGAGAGTGAGTGAGTAAAGTGTATTGTGGAGTGGAAATAAAAAGGACTGATTCCGAAGCCGTCTCAAGAAGGATTATTACACATGCACTGATAATATATGGCGCTGTCTTTGAAACTGATTCGCCTACACCAGAGACACCCTTCAAATAATGTGTTTTTGTTTGCATGTTGATTCCTTGCAAAAGGCATCTATTTGGTGTTTGAGCATCTTAACGCATGTTGTATTGCCAGAAAGGGTAAAACTTATTTTTATGCAGACTATACTGTGACATTTTGGCGACTGGATACAACACAATTGTACAAACAAGATAAAAGAGTTAAGGGAGGGAAACAAGCTGTAGATGATCGGCAAGAGTGTTCCACAAACATGAAGCAGAAATGCGGAATTAATTTTTTTTACCAAAGTTTAGGCAAATGTTATTTTTTGTGAGAAAAAGGAAGAACTTCTGAGGCTATGGGAGCGAGTTATAGAAACTTGGTAGTCTGTTAGTTAACATGTTTAAGAGGAGCTTTAGGACGAAGTAGGGGTCGGCACGGTTTGAACCGACTCAAACTGGTTTCAAATTGAGCAATCCAAACCAAACCAGCGACGACTGAACCAAACCAAACCAAAACCAAACCAAACTAAGCTAAACCAAACCTCTTAAGTTGGCTTGAACCAAACTAGTTTGAGCCGGTTCCACCCTGTCCGAGCCAAACCGAGTCGGTTTTCGTAGCCCCAAACCAAACCGAACCAGTTCAAACAGAGCCAAACCAAACCGATTTGGTTCGGTTCAAACCGCGGTTTGGTGGTTTGAGCCAAACCGTGCCGACCCCTAGGACGAAGACAGCCCAGTGATGGTCTCTCCGGATATCCGGGGGGGGGGGGGGGGCATGTACAGGTTGCAATGACGAGTTCTATAGGGGGCATCAAGGGAAAAACGTAGAGTGGAGAATGGCCCCTGCCATGGAAATGTGATTTTTCCACCACTACCTCAGGGCTGTAAACAAGAGATGAGCATCGTTTCAATGCTCATTTGTGCAAGAAATCACTTTGAGTTATGTTGACTGTGTAGAATGCCACTGCACCAATATGCCCACACATCCACACAACAAAGACCCCCCCCCATATAGCCTTAAACAGACTGTTGGTGCAAGTTGCTGTTAGCGAGCACCTATGAAGGCCGGCATGGCACACGAGGGGGTGGGTGGTCAACACCATGCCTTGCTGCCTTCCTCTTCTGAGTGCTGATATTTTTCACACCTCACCAAGTACTCATTTTGAAAACCGAGTCGACCCCAGACAGACCAATGACGAGTTCAGAAATTCGCCACTGTTGTTGGTCGTAAGCGGGAATCGAACTCGGGTCGACATGTTCGTAGCGCAGTGCACTAACCACTAGGCTACCACTCCCCACACATATACACACACGTGTACACACAGTCACACACACACAAAAACATGAACAGGACCTCACCAAGAAAATCATCGGCAGAGAAGTGGTTGGCGTCCCACACTTGCATGTTGAGGATCGCTGGCATCCTGAACTCGGTTGGATCCAAATCGAAGATGGACTGCTTCTTGAAGAAGACAATCTTCTCCTCAGCCACCAGGTAGTCGAAGGGGTAGATGAAGCGCCAGTTGAAGTTGCCCTCGCCCGTGAGCGAGTGGTAGTGCACGTCCGTGTCCTGCTTGTCCACTTCCTTCCCCTTGAGCCAGCTGCTCGCGAGCACCGCATCAGCCGGTTCAGAAGAGTCAACCATTACAATGATTTCGATTGAAAGCTTTCGTGACTGCAGGGATTCATCTTCTTGGTTCTTTCGGTAAAGTCACGCGGCTTAAATAGTCGCTCCAAGCCTGGGGCTTGTCATTCAGACTCTGTCTCATAGACAGACATGTTCTCCACCTGAGGACGGCTGCTTGCGCTGTGGCCGAAACGTCGTGAGAATTAATTTATTATGTTGAATTTTTATTATTTTATTATTTCCATTCTACGTGACTTTACCGAAAGAACCAAGGACATTACAATGATCTCACCGATTCAAAGGGTTTTAGACAAACACCACGACAAACGACACGGGCACGCTCAATTTAATTTGCAATAAGCGGTTGAGGCGAGCGCGAGGTTGCTCGTTCATCGTGGATATTTGCATGCCACGTGCAGGGACATGGCCGAGCGAGGAGTCGCACGTTTGCCACTTCATTCTAGATTTGAAGCTTTCGTGACTGCAAGGATTCATATTCTTAGGTTTTTTCGGTAAAGTCACGTAGGTAAAAAATTCAAATTCATAAAAGTAAAATAAATAAAAAAAATCACGACGTTTTGGAGGCAACACAAGCTTCCGTCTTCAGGTGGAACCGTCACAGCACGCTTGCTGTATCAAGTACATTACCGAAAAAACCTAAGAATACGTTTGCTACTTGTTGTGGAGGTTCATGGTTGAAGTTCGGCAGGCCTGCCCTGGTTAATGCAATGGGTGCATTGACTGTAAGAATATGCACGATGTGCTTCACCGTGGCAGTGAAATATCCTGTGCCCTGGTTCTGGTATCATGACCCAAATTTGGAAAGTTTGAAAAGTTACAAAATTCACGCAGTTGAAAAAATGTGGGGGCTAGGGCAGCTGGGGGGAGAGTTGCGGGTGGAGAGTGCAATTTATGGTACTTTGGTTGCTAATTTGTGGTACTTTGCGCTAAGTTTACAGCAGTTTGCGGTACTCTGTGGTGATTAGTGTGACCCCGTGAATTTCTGTAGGAAACTGGTCTCGAGCAGGGAATAACAACCACTGGCGAAACGTTGTACTCATATTGCAGATGTTGTGGGTTTACTCTCCAACACACCAGTGTGCTGAACTAGTCACGAATCGGCACGTTTTGTTTACGTGACAAACCTTACTCATTGGCTGTGTGCGATGGTGGCGGATTGAACGACACATTTTTTACTTACGCGATCTAACCCAATAAAAAACCTCTTGTGGATATTATTGGTCGCGAAAATCTACGCGTTAAACTGACAAAGAAATTATTGATACGGCTACACTGAGGCCACATGAAGAAAGTAACAAGATACTTGTCAGAAGGATGAGTCTAGCTAGGTGGATTACCACTTGTGAACGTCATTCGCAGAAACAAAGGATTGTCTTCCATAAATCGTGTTGGAAAATAAATGGCATGAACATAAATGAAGAAATAATTAAACATTTCAGATTGAGCTGATGACAGTGATCATAACCAGTGGAAATCAATTATGGGGACATTTTAATTCTGTACTTAATAAAGAGGGCTGCAAAAGTTGAGTTGAAAGTTTTAATGAGTAAAAACAAAAAAATGTAGCCTGCAGCAAGAAGGGCAAATGAGATAGGAGATACAGGTATGAAAAATATAGAAAGAGGCCATGGGGAGTGAGGCGAGGCGAGGCTGTACGTACCCGCGCACGTAAATATCGCTCGATCGCTCGCCTGTGAAGAAATTGTCGTCCTCAAGCTTCACGTCATCCGTGTTCCATATCACAACCTTGAGCACGTAGCTGTGGGGGGGAGGGTGAGCGCAGGGGGAGATCGAGAGAGGATTGTTGCGTGCCAAACACATTTGTGTTTGATGCGTTGCAGAAGAGGAATGATCACAGAATGTATTAATATGGCGAGGTATATTCAAATGTATATTAAAAAAATCTCTCTGATGTAGGCCAATCAATTTCTATGGCAATGCATACATCATCAACGCATATTTGTTTGCCTGTATTACCACAAGTGTGTGGTTAATGCAGACTTGATGCTTTGTAATAGGTGTCTATTTGGTGTTTGAGTATCTTAACACCTGCTGTATTAATGCCAGAAACGTTAAAGCCTGTTCTGTGTTTTTCATCCAGGTACATACAAACACGTTGGTCGGGTAAGTGTACATCTTCCAGCACAAATGCTCGTTCGATTGCTTAATCATTGCAACTGATTTGCTAACAAGTGCATCTCAACCCTCATTGGCATTAACACAGGTAACGTGTTTTTTTCCATTCATACGGTATAATCCAGCTAGATGACACAGTGGAAAAGGTTCAAGTTTATTTTGTTAAACCAGGTGAGGACTCAAGAGACAAGGATCGAGTCTCATTTGCAAGTGGCCTGGGTTGTGAGTTTGTATGTTATGTTGAACTTATACTGGTAGGAACCTCCTGGTTACACCAGCACACAGGGGATTATTGTGTCCGTCGTGCAGGGAGGGGCTGGGTGAGGAGGGGTTGGGTGGGGAGGGTGGGGAGGGGCTGGGTGGGGAGGGTTGGGAGGGGCTGGGTGGGGAGGGTTGGGAGGGGCTGGGTGGGGAGGGGAGGGTGGGGAGGGGCTGGGTGGGGAGGGAGGGAGGGGTTGGGTGGGGAGGGGGGGGAGGGGCTGGGTGGGGAGGGTGGGGAGGGGCTGGGTGGGGAGGGTTGGGAGGGGCTGGGTGGGGAGGGGAGGGTGGGGAGGGGCTGGGTGGGGAGGGAGGGAGGGGTTGGGTGGGGAGGGGGGGGGCTGGGTGGGGAGGGTGGGAAGGGGCTGGGTGGGGAGGGGCTGGGTGGGGAGGGTGGGGCTGGGTGGGGGGTGGGAGGGGTGGGGCTGGGTGGGGAGGGGCTGGTCACCCCGTGGTGCCCTTATAAAACTCAACGTTTAACCTACTCACGCCGGCTTGTGCCCGCCCTCACAGTCGGGCATATTTGCGGAATACACCACGCCGCCGTTGACCCTGGCCATTGACCGAGCAACCCAACGTTCCTACCAGCTCCCTCCGCAGGAATGTGTTTTTGCACTGTACGTAGCCAACTGTGCTAATCATCATCACCACCACCATCGTTATAATCACCACCACCATCATCACCATCAGCATCATCATTATTATCATCACCACCATCATCATCAGCAACACCATCATAACTATCATCATCAGCACCATCACCATTATCATTACCATCATTACCATTATCAGTTTAAATCCCAGTTGGAGGTCAGCTCATCCCTTCATCTGTCTGGGGTTAAAATAATATTAGTTATCACTTTATCGGATGTCAACACCGATGGTCCTATGGATACACTCTCCCTCGCCATAATAAAGCGGAATTAAACACCACTGGCTCAGGGCTGTAAACAGATGCGCACTGCCTCATGCAGCAGTCGAATTTAAGCCTTTTACAAACGTAAGCAGCAACACCGCTCTGTTATTTTGACAATGCACATTCATAGCTTTTTACTGAGCACGATGAACGGCGATAGATGAGAACTACTGATCCGTGCACAGGCACTGCGAGTCCCAGGCAGACAACGGCAGACATTTCGGTAAAGTCACGTAGATAGAAAAATAAATAATAGATCACGACGTTTCGATCGCAACAACAAGCAATTGTCTTCAGGTGAGAAAGAGAAACAAGTCGCTGTGATGGGGCATTATATAGATCCGAGGGGGGGAGGGGAGGGGCTGCTGTGGGTGAGAGGGTGGGGGTGGAATTCAAAGAGGGAACAAGGTGAGAGAGAGGAAAATAAAAAAATATATCAAATTTAGCAAACTTAGAAATGTAATGCAACTCAGAGAGTCGGCCAACACAACAGTTAACACTTTACCTGGTTGATCAACGTCCTTCCAAAGATTGCTAAATATGCATTATTTATTTTTCTATCTAGGTGACTTTACCGAAATAACCAAAGAGTATGGATTCCTGCAGTCACGAAAGCTTCAAATCAAGTCAACTTCACTAAAAAACGAATTGTTGAAACACCAAAAAAGCACCGATATAATTACATTTCTTAAACCCCAAAGCTTCAAAACGAATCAATTTGCTGTCAACTGGTTATAACACGTGTCACGTGTGCTTAGCCACTGCAGGCTCTTTGAGCTCAAAGAAAACACCCCTTCTAAGGTAAGTTCTGACGACTATTTGGACACCGCAGATCCACGCAGACAACGCAGACCTCTTGGGTTTGCGCGGAGAGATGTCCACGGGTGGCCCTGGGTGCGGCAGGTCCTTTGGAAACATGTCCACCCACATTTCCACACGGCCCTGCAACGATGAAGTTTCATTTCAGAATTTAAGGCCCTTTTTACACGGGGGGAACTGCACTGTTCAAATATTGTGTGCGATAGCCCGGCGACGGAATTCAGATGTACAGGGTGGCCCAGATATCTTGTGACGCTCCTCCCTCCCATTTCATTTTCTAAAATATTTTTGTAAGTAAGGTTTATTTAAAACAAAAATTAATACGCAAAGGGAAACCATTGTTAGGGGGTCAATTAATTTGGGTCACAAGACATCTGGGCCCCCCTGTACAACGGAAATCCAGACACCAGTTAAGTACTCATGATGTTACATACATTAACCTATGTAAAAGAGTGTTTTTGTGAAATAGTTGCATTGCTTTCACAATGAAACTCCTCCATCTTGCAGAAGGTAACCGAGGGCTCAAAACCGAGATCTCATCTGATTTTACGCAATGCCACATGCTCTGTAATGTGTAGAATGTGGTTAAATTATAGTCAGAATCAGAATATGTATTTGTACTGGAGGAATGCGATGAGCTATTAAGTTATTTTTTACAGATGTTCGGTAAGGGGCGGATCAGAACGTTACTACAACAAACAAACACGATAGGGACGCAAAGTATGGTAAAGGTAAACAAATCACTTAAATAAATGTATACTCACGTAACTAAACTATGTTTTATCTTACCTGGTAAGACCCACTGAGCTATTAGCTTACTTTTTCAGAAGTGACCTGTCCACAAATGATAGCTCAACAAAGTGACTTTTATAGCAGCAAAATACTCTAAATGCGTGTTTCTAAATGTGGAGGGAAAAACCAGAGGACCCGGAGAAAAATCCACGTGACGACAGACAGAACATGCAAACTCCAAATATACAGGTGTCAGGGTCAGGATTGAACCCACGACCTCCTGTATATCAGGCGAGGGAGAGAACAAATCGCCACAGCGGATTTCAGCGGTCCCAGCTCATCACTCTAACCTGAGATACGAGCGATTTTCATTCATACATTTTCGACCACAAATTATAGCTCAACAAAGTGTGGCTCATCACGTGGCATATTTATTGCAGCAAAATAATCTAAACACTCTTTTAAGTGCACGTTTCTAAACGTGGAGGGAGAAAACAAATGCTGGAGGTATCCATCCACCTGCTCAATGCCAGGCTTGTCAGGGTGAAGGAGAGGCCGCGTCTCCACATGCTCTGGCACCAGCCGGCAGCCCTTGGGGCTGATCTCTCCCCAGTTGTGCAGGACCTTGAGTGCCAGATGCTCATTGGTCTCCTTTATGTGGCCTGAAATCATAAAACACACACAATCCTGTGATTGATTTCCACTGATTATTATAATCGCTGTCATCAGCAGATCTGAAAATGGTTCCTTATCCATTCATGTCTATGCCTTTATTTTCCAATACAATTTTAGGAAGACAATAACTTGTTTCTGTGGATAATCTTTTCTTAATTCGTGTTAACAAATTAAGAAAAGAGGCAATCAACGGCAGATTGGTGTAATTTTTTTGGAAGACCGAACTTGACGGTCGAAAGCAATGTAACAATATGCTTGACGAAGAAAGTGTTCCATCAGAAGCATGTTACCTGCTCTGACATGAATCAGAAACATGGGCAGACAAATAAAATGGAACAAATTAAGAAAAGTGTGCAAAGCATGTATGCTTGGGTATTACAGTGAGGAGACAGATAAAGGAACACATGGATCAAGAAACAAATCAAGATTCATATAGACTTTTAAGAATTAAAGTGGGCTTGGGAAGGGCACATGACTCGAAGGCATGATGGCCAATGGTTGAGAATTACGATGGAGTGGCAGCACAAGGAGGGGACATGCCTGAGGACAACCAGCGTGGATACGGAGCAATGAGATCAGCTCGTGTGAAGGAGCTGGATGGATTATTGTAGCATGAAACTGTGAAGAATGGTGATGCATTTGGGAAGCCTTCATGCAGCAGCAGTGGACAGAGCATGTTTGATGATGACAACGAAGATAATGATGATAACCGCTACCACCTTCCGTAGGGCGGTACATCCTCATAAAAACGGTGCTATTTCGATTTAAAGCTTTCGTGACTGCAGGGATTCATCTTCTTGGTTCTTTCGGTAAAGCCACGTAGAATGGAAATAATACAATGATAAAAATAAAACATAATTTTATTATTTTATTATTTCCATTCTACGTGACTTTACCGAAAGAACCAAGAAGAAAAAAAACGGTGCTGATTTTCACAAACCCAAAGGCGGCGGTGACCACAGAGTTGAGATTTGTACCCTTCAAAACACAACTCTTTTGAGCTGTCTTCTTGGTTCTTTCGGTAAAGTCACGTAGAATGGAAATAATAAAATAATAAAAATAAAACATAAAAAATTAATTCTCACGACGTTTCGGCCACAACACAAGCAGCCGCCCTCAGATGAAGAACAGGTCTGTCGAGAAGACCTGTCGAGAAGACCTGTTCTCCACCTGAGGACGGCTGCTTGCGTTGTGGCCGAAACGTCGTGAGAATTATTTTATGTTTTATTTTTATTATTTTATTATTTCCATTCTACGTGACTTTACCGAAAGAACCAAGAAGATGAATCCCTACAGTCACGAAAGCTTTAAATCTTTTGAGCTGCTTTGACAAAATGCTTTCATCCTCACCGGTCTCGTCTTCTAACTCGGTGGGCCCTGTGAAGATGCGGCTGGCCACCTTCACACGGCCGATCGGCCCGTATTCCGGTTCGGCCATTTTGTTGTCCTTGCAGAGCTGGGCCAGGATCTCCGTCGGCTTTTGAGGGTCACGCCACACATTGTAGCCATGGCTGGGAAACGGACGTCAAAGCAACAGCGTGTTCAGCTCGTTGCGCACAAGTTCGTGCCGTCACTGCTGTTCACAATGCTGCGTCGGTTGAACCTGCATTTCACTACGGCGCATTCCCACAGCATCCCTCCAGCACGGCTGAGATGGTCCACTTGTATTGCTACTTGTGGAGCAAACAAATTTGATGTCCAAATATTTCAAACTGCCCCCTTTAATTGAAGTACGGCACTCAAATCGCCAACTCATGCCGCTGCTGGTGGAAGGACCTCCGCCTCCACTAGAGGAGGAGGCTCTAGAGAGCCTCCTGATTTGAGATTTCATGCTGCCCTACAATCCTGGCCTGACATCTAGGACGTGGTGGGAGTAATCACACTTGAACCCAGCGCAACTGACCTGCTGAGTTTGCGACTCAGTTTGTGCCACGTTATGATTTATACGCTGCTGAAACTTCTTGTCGCCATGTTTCTCCACGGGTAATTCGTGGAAAACAGCAAACAGCCGAATGTTCCTTACTTGCGTCAACAAATAAAAACAACACAAAACAAACTGTGCTGTTGGGGCGATTTAAGAAAACCTGCTAATTCTTTCAACAGCCATGCCAGGAGATTGATTCAGGTATCGCTGGATTGTTAGTCCAGTGTGCTTACCATGGCAGAATCCCATTCTTAATTGTCCAATCTTAAAACAAGCGTAGACGCAATATTATTTGGTTCTTTCGGTAAAGTCACGTAGATAGAAAAATAAAAATGTAAGTGAATAAAAAAATAAAATAACACTAATGTAAACTGTAGCCTGGTTCTTAACCTCAGTGAGTATACTGGCAGTCTATAATGTAGACAGTAGCCTGGTTTTTAAGTTGGTGAGCATATTGGCAGTCTGTATAGACTGTAGCAATGGTTATTAAACAGAGTGCGCATACTGGCAGTCTATATTTTTATTCACTTTTTTATTATTATTATTTTTCTATCTACGTGACTTTACCGACAGAACCAAAGAATATGAATTCCTGCAGTCACGAAAGTTTTAAGTCAAAATTTAAGTGTAGACACTCTCTAAGCTGTGTACTTGCTGTGTATGTACGTATAACTCCATCTTGATTTAAAGCTTTCGTGACTGGAGGGATTCATCTTCTTGGTTCTTTCGGTAAAGTCACGTAGAATGGAAATAATAAAATAATAAAAATAAAACATAATAAAATAATTATCACGACGTTTCGGCCACAACTCAAGCAGCCGTCCTCAGGTGGAGAACAGGTCTGTCGAGAAGACAGGACGGCTGCTTGCGTTGTGGCCGAAACGTCGTGAGAATTGTATTTTATTATGTTTAATTTTTTATTATTTTATTATTTCCATTCTACGTGACTTTACCGAAAGAACCAAGAAGAAGACACTTAAACCCTTTACAAAATTCAAAAGAAGCATCAAGCGTAATGGGATTTATTCTTGGTACTCACATGGCATACTGCTGTGCTATCCCACAGGTGGCACGGTGATAGCTGTAGTAGCGATTCTCCAGGTCGATCTTGGTTTCTCCAATGAGGTCATTTATTCCCACCAGGTCCCAATCCATGATCTGCACAGTGAGCATTGATTCCATGGGGAAGGTGGCCTCGATGTCAAAAGACCTGGAAACAGCGAAGCAATCACATCATCACTATACGCCGCATTGTCATTCAATAAAATTTTACAGCGAGAAACAGATAGCAGAACACACGGATTATGGAACAAACACGGGTTTAATGACATCATCCAAACTATAAAAAGTGGGCTTGGGGAGGATGCATTGCTAGGAGGGATGATAGACAATGATCAGGAATGATGACGGAGTGGCAGTCAAGGTGATGAACGTATCCGAGAGGACGTCCACGAAGCAGGAGCTATGACATCAGTTCACGTGCAGGTGCTGGATGGATCACTGGCATTGGAAGATCGTGAGAGATTTCGATTTAAAGCTTTCGTGACTGCAGGGATTCATCTTCTTGGTTCTTTCGGTAAAGTCACGTAGAAGGGAAATAATAAGAATATTTTATTACGTTTTATTTTTATTATTTTATTATTTCCCTTCTACGTGACTTTACCGAAAGAACCAAGAAGATGGTGAGAGATGGCGGTGGCTGGGGAAGGCCTTCATCCAACAGTGGATTTATCATGACTGGCTCATGATAATGACGTGGAAATTATGCAGTTCCATTTACAACATATAAACAACATTTACCATGTCTATGTTCCCATTATTATAACAATAATCGTAAGCATATCTAATGGAAATCCATTACGTAAAAAAGACTATCATGAATAACACCAAGACACCGTATCTAATAACATGAGCACGCACTTTCCAAAGATGGGGTTCAGCTGCTTGGCGATGTAGTTTTCATTGTCCTTCACCTCGGTCTTGCCCAGCTTGAGCACAATGTACGGATCCGCCTTCCCATTGATGTCAGCTGGATGGAGGTCAGTCGCCTGGTTCCCAGATCAGCAAACGGAACAAATAGGTATCAGGTTTATTCACATGAAGTGGCTTGTTGGCTTGGAGAATTTATGCTATGTTATGGTACTGAGTCAGTACCTCTTAATAGTACGTAATAACAAATTAATTACTCCTATATCCAATAATTATTTTTCAGGAGGGTCCTGCGTTGGGTTTTTTCATAAAAAAAAAAATTTCAGCCAATTAATGACGAGTGTTTATACACGTGGAAATAAACTGGAGCACACGAAGAACACCTACGCACGAGAGGGGGCAACACTCTATCCCCATACAGATGGAGATTAGTCCATTTGCTGTACTGCATTCTCTTGGTAAGCCAGGGTTATGGCACCTCGATGCCCATGGGAAGGGAGTTTCCCGATCTTTTTGTGATCCACCAATCCTTGCCTCCCTAGTGGTGGATTACAGGCACGTGTCACGGCCTCCTGGCCACGTGATCAACGCATCATCATTTGAAACAGTGAGTCTATATTTACTTGCAAGGGAAAAACTAGTCCTGCTTTTTAAGAAACTACCTTGCCTGTTTAAAAATATGTATAAAAAACTAAAAACCAGTGCAATCTTCCTGGGTTCAATAAACAATACTCTTTGGTTTTTTCGGTAAAGTCACGTAGGTAAAAAATAAATAAATGAAAACAACTCAATAATTTCATTTATTTTATTTAATTTTTTACCTACGTGACTTTACCGAAAAAAACAAAGAGTATGAATCCTTGCAGTCACAAAAGCTTCAAATCTAGAATCAATAAACAATGTTCTATATAAAATAATACTGGCCTCGTACGAGCAGCAGGTTCATGGCTTCAACATCATAACAAACATGTGCACAATAAAGCTATTGCAGATGTGCATTTCCAAGTTTTTTTCAATAGAAAGCTTTAAAGAAGTAAAATAAATATCAAAGCCACTATGAAATGTATTTTCTCTTGGAAATCCACATTGCAAACTTGCAGCAGGACAGTTAAGCTCTTGGATTAGACACACATGGAGGGACGAGTGGATGCTACTCTGCAGCTGTTCCTGGCCAGGTAAGGTTAGCCTAATACAATACGCAGAAACATGTACAGGCAATTTGACACGTAGGCTTTCGCGACCAATATAATTCATCATACAGGTTTTTTTGGTTAGGTCGCGTAAATATAAATGTGTCGTTAAACCCACCACCACCCGACACAGCCAATTAGTAAGATCTGTCACGTAAACATAACATGCCAATTCGTTACTAGTACAGCACACCGGTGTGTTGGAGAGTAAACCCACAACATGTACAGGCAATGTCAGTTTTTCTGAATCTACCAAATAGACGAATAATCATATTTAATTGGAGGAAAATAATAATAAGTAATTTATTAATCATGGAACATCTTCTGGACCAATGCATGAGAATAGTGTTTAAACAACTGATTGGTTTATATTGAAACTCACCGGTGCGTTCAAATTTATTTCGTTTAATCGGGTGATTACTCAAGAAACCAGGACAGCCTCGTTTGGAAGAGTAACTTGAGAGGCATTAGTCTGCCTGTAGGTGGTGACAATTGCTATGTATAGTCCCAAATTAATTATCATTTTAGATTTTTACAAATTGGGACCCAGATGCCAGTTACACTATTCCCGACTGTCGTGTTTGACGTCAATGACGCGAGGGGATCTTTACTGGCCACTGTGAATCAGACGGAGCATATGTTATGGTTATTACACCTCAGAGAAATAATTAGAGCAGCTCATGCATTCAAATGGTGATTATCTACAGCGAAAGGTGAACGTGCTACCACGAGGCCATGCCACCAACCCACGCGTGGGTTTTTCAGCCAAGATTTCCAGTGATGGAACACATCAATGCAGGTCCATCGAACCCCCACAGTAGCAACTGAGCGCAATCAGCACTGTCACGCGCACGCTTAAGGGCGTACCCGCACGATGTAGACCCTCACGAGTACGCTGATGGGATCGTTTACGGGGATGCCCTGGAACATCCCCAACTGGGGGTCGTACCCCACCTCATCCAGCACCGCTTTGGAGAGGGGCCACTTGTAAATGCAGGCCGAGCCCTGTAGCGAGAACCATAACAACCACGAATAACCAGCTCATGTATCAATCAACACGTGACGATTAGAAGAAACAATGCTGACTACATACGGTACGCAAGAAAACAATGACATACTTTCGCCGTAATGCCTTATCAGCCTGTTGGGGCAACTGCTGTTAGCAAGCACCTATGAAGGCTGGCACGGCACACAAGGGGGTGGGTTGCCTTCACCGCGCTCGGCCGCCTCTCTCCCTAGTGGCGATGTTTACGCATCGCAACAGGTAATCATTTGAGGCTGAGTCGACCTAGGGGAGGATCGACTTAGATAATCGTCACTGGTGTTGGCCGTGAGCAGGAATCGAACCCAGTTCGCCGGATACGTAGCGCAGCGCACTAACCACTACACTACCGCTCCCCATTAAGAAGTTCAACATGCATACATAAAGGCATCTCCGCACTCTGCCGGTCACTGGGGTTGTTGGCCATACTTTACCACGATGGCCAGTGCTGGTTGGAGAAAAGGGCCAGGGTCGTTCCAGATATTAATCGCCACAGATTGCCAGGTTCTTAGCATAGTGCACTAATCACTGTGCCATCACTCCCCCCTGCACATTCATCACTACATTATTACTTAGAGGTGTTATATACTTCAATGGTATTTTTTGTTTCATGTGATGCTAAATGTAGGTGTGAGATGTACTTAGATCTTGGAGCTAATCGTCATCATTGGTGCGTTTTCGTCCTCAAGTTTGAGTGGGGTGGAACTCACCTCGAAAGCTAATCCCAAGTCAGCAGTGACCATTTCTACATTCATATATTGGGGCCAGTCAATCTGTACTGTAGCCACTGCAGACTGCCTTCTCACCAAGCAGTGATAAGTTAGAACTTGGCGAAGCTCATTTGATCAATTCTGGATGGATCATGGGCTGAGTTGACCTTGATTAGAATTTTAACTTAGGAATGAAATCTCTTAAATTTCGATTTAAAGCTTTCGTGACTGCAGGGATTCATCTTATTGGTTATTTCAGTAAAGTCACGTAGAAGGGAAGTAATAAAATGATAAAATTTATTATTTTTATTATTATTATTATTATTATTTATTATTATTATTTTATTACTTCCCTTCTACGTGACTTTACCGAAAGAACCAAGAAGAAGAAAATTAAATCTCTGCTGCTCCTGCTTTTGTTGTCCTTTCCCCGCACCTCCTATCAGAAATGGTCGGCTACGTACGGTATGAAAGAAGTTCTACATACATACTAACTCAAATTTGCACTGCATTTAACATATTTAATAAAGTGATCATAACTCAATAGAATATGACAGCTTTAATTAAGTGAAAATATAAATATATGAGACTGACATTCTACTTTTTGTCCACGTAGGACTCACATACCTGTCAACCCATACGGTTTACCCATATTCTTGTACAGGGAAATTGAGTTTTCAGGTCCATATGGCGTGCAGCCGTTTCAATGCGGGCTTTGTAGGATGAACGTTGAGATTCATAAGGACACGGGGTCACCAATAAGGTCTGAATTGGTCTGTAATAAGGTAGGGGCACTGATAAGGGGTTGACAGGTATGGACTCACCTTGAAACGCCCCACCAATCTCTCCTTGTCAAAGTCGCTGTCTTCGTCGCTGTTCTTGCCGCGATACACATTGAACGTGTTCAGCCAGTCTTCAAAGTTATTGAACTCTGCCTCCAGCTCCTTATCATAAACCTGCATAGAAGAAAAGGCAACTGGGATCAGTGTGTGGCATTGGCAAGTATGCAGTTTTTTTTTATTGAGTATGGTAAATTAACTGTTGAATGGAGTGTATTAACGATGCAGTTCGTGAACAGGTACATGAGGGCAGATGTATTGCAATGCCTCAGCAGAGAACATTTCGGAGACAATTGCAGAAGAGTCCACTTTTGTTAAGCAAATGAGCCAGGTGAGATGTGTCAGTGAAACTGAAGGTAAATATTAGCAAGCCACTGGAGCTATGCACTTTTAAATATAGATTGAAAACTTATTTCTTTATAACAGCTTTTTGTGTTAAGTTAGTTGTCCTTCCCCACACCTCCGATTAGCACGGTTGGATATGTACGGTGTGAAAGAAGTTCAACATGTGTACGTACAAATAGGTGACTCAGAAGTATAGTGGCTTGTTCGCAATTGGAAGTTTGCGAGTTCAAATCATAGTTGGAGGTTGACTTAGCCCATCATCCCTCCAGGGTTGATCAAATATGTACCACTTTAATGGGGAAGTCAACAGTAGTAGTAGTTGGTTTTTACCCTTTAAACTGGTACAAAACTGACACCTTTATACAAGGCATCATGTTTGCAATAACTGCAACACAAGCAGTCAAAATGCAAAAAAAAAGAAACAACTCTGATAATGGTAATGATATGCACTGTCCTTGAAGTTGCACTGTCCTTGAAGTTGATTGGTCCTCCAATGGAGACTAGGCTCTAAGGAAATCTGTCTCGGGTGTGGACCAATCAACTTCAAGGACAGTGCATATCATTACCATTATCAGAGTTGTTTATTTTTTGTTTGCATTTGACTGCTTGTGTTGCGGTTATTGCAAACATGATGCCTTGTATAAAGGTGTCAGTTTTGTACCAGTTTAAAGGGTAAAAACCTACTACTATATTTTGCCACTGGTAAAGGAGGTCTCATAAGTCAACAGTAGTTTATCATATAAACTCGCTCGTGCCATAGAAATGTGGAATTTCCAGCAGTGGCTCAGGGCTGTAAACAAGAAAGCACTGTCTCAACGCTCATTTTAGTGAGAATCACTTTAACTTTTTTGCGTGAATAAAAGTGCTCATGTAAGTTTAATGCGCGGTAAAATGTCACTGAAAACCAGTGGGAAAATTGCTTTTACAGAAAAAAAATTGATTATTGTATCAGTCATTGCCGTGCCTTCTATAGAGGCAACGTTACTTCAACATTGCTCCAATTTATTTTTACTGAAGTCAAACTAGTTTGGATGAAATATGTACATTTTTAAAGTTTATAGTTTCTTGCATATGGAGGCTTTTACAACCAATATTGACTCATAATTAGTTTCTTTTGAGTTATGTGTTGTAACGATGCGAGTCATAATCCCGCCTCCACCCAGCACAGCCAGTTAATAAAAGTGTCACTTGAATCAAACGTGGCCATATTTATGACTGCTTCAGCAGCACCAGAGTTGATGTTGTTGGAGAGTAATCACAACATTTAAATGAGAATGCAGGCAAAGCTTGTTAATCATATTTATTATAGTATTTATCAGCTGCATTTTTAATTCAACAATTGTTCAGCAAATTAACCATGGCCATTTGTTATGTAAATGGTGATGCACAAATGTACCGAGCTAAACATAATTCCTTCAATTGGCTTCCTAATCAATGTATCATGACTAAATTTTAGACTAAAATGTATTTTAGAATGTGACCATTGTTGATTGTACCAGGATGTAATATATTTAGGCTGATCTTTACACTGGGTTTTCAGCAGCCATTCCTGGTTGTTGCATCTACAAGAATTCCATAAATGCAATTGTACAAAATGTATGTTATATCATAGTGGACTCTTGGTAATATAATATTTCGGCCCATCAGCCTATGGGCCTTCAGGAATTTGAACTGCAGTATTTAAAATCCCAGACTGCACTGATTAGACTCAGCAAACTAAATATGGTCTAGATTTTGTCCACCTGATTAAAAATACTGCCAGAAAAGAAAACATTGGCCTAGAAGGCTAATAGGTTGATGAACTGAAATGTGTTTTTTGCATTTTAACCTGGAAAGACAGGACCGTATTAAGCAATTAATTAATAAATACATTGACAAAATAATTAATGTACTATCTAGAATGAAAGTTCCACCGAGCCCAAAGGAAGGCACAGCTCATAACACCTGGGCCCCACTATAGGCAGTGGTAGGGCCTGGTGACCATACCGTACCATGCAGAGTCCACCAGACTTCACGACCATCAAGCAGTGTTTCAGCAGCTCTGGGTTCATGCGACGCTACGAACAAACACACACGTCGGCCAGGATTAGCGTCCTTGTTAAACGGGGCTAACAAAAGATGTCCCCCTAAGCTGCAGGACCAAGAGAAAGCCGAGGGTGCTAAAAATATAAGAAAAAAACTGTTAAATCTTCAGAGTTAAAAACGTGTGCTGCTGCATTGGCATTGGGGCACAAGCACAAGTCATACAAATTAAACACATCTGTCAAGAAAAAACATAAGAATAGAAAAAATATTATTACATTTGTTTTTTTCGGAAAGCCTGAAGCTCAACTCTTTTTAAAGAGGGCCATACCAAATGTTCGCATTAGGGGGTGATGTTGCTACACGTAATCTCAATTGAGTCATTTGCTAATGTTTCATCATTGGGATGTTTGGCCATTAACAGTTACCTTGTGTGTTTTGTTAGCTGTATATACTGTAATAAGCAACGTTTCAAGCAAATGCCCTTCTTCAAGGCAGAGAAAGTTCCTCTATAGATCATATATTTGGATTTTACATCAATTACAATTTCAATCAAATTTCATATAAATTTAAGTATCGTAGATTTAGAATTTGACTTGTATGATTCTGATGTCATTTTGCAAAGTGTAGCATGACTGCAACTAAACGGTGTGAACGGCCACCATCCTAAGCTTGGAAATGTTTCACCTACTTTCATCCCACTGGGATAATTGCACAGGGTTGGTGTACGGTTATTTTTCTGCAATATTTTGCTGTCTTTTCTTGGATTTTCTGTTTGCACATAGTCACTTTAAGATGTTTTCTTGTTCATGTTTTTTGTTTGTTGCGGTTGCACCCGATTCAAGAGCCGAATGGCTCACAGGGCTATACCTAATAAATGAACTTTGAACTTTGAACCTACTGCGCATAAATCATATTGCATTTTACACACACATTTCTCAGAAGATGTTTTACTTTGTCACTTCGCGAGTTGAGAACCAAAAAAAACATCAAGTAAAACGAACAACCCTTTGTACAAGTCTATTGGCCCAGAACTTCAGATTAGATGGGGCCATGGTGGGCGTGATGTTCAGTCGGGCTACTCAACATGGGCACCAGTGCAACGGGCAATTTGCTATAAGATGGCAACAAATTTGAAACGTCAATGTGGTATAATCTCCTCGATTTTGTGGTGTTAAAAGTACGCATATTTTTTATTGCGCAAATAATGTATGCTTTCAATTAAATATTTCTCGATGAAATATATTGTGTAAACAGGGATGGCGATGATGTGAATGCAACTATCCGTGGGACTAATGATATTGTGGTTAACTCTCAAGAAAACAAAATATGGTTCAATAATCTGGAAGCCAATGGAGCTGAATATATTTCTGTTCTATAACATGTAACGTCCAGAATAAGTGAAAAAAAACTTGTTTGCATATCATAATCTCTTCCAAGCCATATAGCCAGCGTGGAAGAGCAGGCCAAAATAAACTTATAGTGGTGTGCGTACGCACTTTCAGGGCTGCACCTTTATCTTTATATACTATATATTTAGACAAACACACATATACGCAGGCACAGCACATATATATATACATACCTTGGAACTATGTGTGGCTCAAATATATCGCTGGGAGCCATGTCGATCTCTACAATATCTTTATAACAAAACAGATATACCGAATTACATAGCATACAAGTAAATTTGAGGACCTTTCCCCAATCCACTGCCGGATGAGGGCCTCCGCATGCCATGCGGGTCATGGGAGTTTAATTTACCGTACTCCGTGTGGCTGGGTGAAGGCGGGTTAGCAAATTTTTGGAGCATAGAAGCACAGTGCAACAATGTAATTTGCTGCACTAGCCTCAGCTGCTCGCATAGACCTGCAGCCTACACCACCTGTTTTAGATTTGAAGTTTTCGTGACTAGAAGGATTCATACTCTTTGTTTTTCTCGGTAAAGTCACGTAGGTAAAAAATTAAATAAATTAAATCACGACGTTTCGGGCGCAACCCAAGCATCCTTCTTCAGGTGAGGATAACTTAGCGAAAACACACTTAAGCGGTGAAAGCACACTTAAGCGGTGTGCTTTCGCTAAGTTGTCCTCACCTGAAGAAGGACGCTTGTTTTCTTGGTTCTTTCGGTAAAGTCACGTAGAAAGGAAATAATAAAATAATAAAAATAAAACATAATAAAATAATTCTCACACAACGCAAGCAACCGTCCTTCACCTGATCAAATAGAGCAAGTTAAGATCTATAAGTATCTTGGTATCATCCTGGATTCAAAACTGAATTTTGAAGATCACATTGATTATATTGGGAAAAAGACAAAAATTAAAATTGGTTTTCTATATCGACACAAGCACTGCTTCCCCCCTATGTTCCGTTTGGAATTGATTAAAGCTACCATACTGCCTCTACTTGATTACTGTGACATTGTTTATAAATCAGCCCCAAGTACTGTACTGAAGAAGCTTGACTCAATGTATCACTCGGCCTTAAGATTTGCATTGAACTGCCCATATAGGACTCACCACTGTGACCTCTACATTGGGTCAAACTTAACATCTCTGAATGTTCGACGGCTTGTGCACCAGATCTTATTTATTCATGATGTACTTGCAAAAGAATCTGCAGATTACCTGCTGGATCTCATCTCTGTTTCAAAGAACAAATTTGACCTAAGGTCTACACTCATTTACCAGCTTAATATTCCCTATTGCCGTACATATACTGGAGGAAGGGCCTTTGCTATTGATGCCCCCAGGGTCTGGAATGCTGTTGCCAATAAATTGAAACTTGAGTCACTACCTATGAGATCTTCACTCAAAACTGCTCTAGAGGAGTTGTACACCCCTAGCTGCCAGTGCTATTCAGTGACCTAAAATAAAATGTTTCGCTCCGGATGATCGCTACAAAGTATGACCTGTGTTTTGATTTAGTGTGCTGATCTTAAAGGTGGAGTGACTCATGCAGCCAGCTATGGCTGCAGGGTTTTGGTAGTACATGTTGTTTATGCCATTTATTGTGAAAATTCTGTCACAGTTCCTATGATTGCTTTTTCATTGCTTTCATGGCTTTATTTTGGTGATTTCGAAAAGTGTATTGGTTTAGCCATGTTTGTTTGTTGTAGTACAGAGTTAGACTGATGGCCTTAATCTAAGCTGTCTTGTGGTTGTTGTTGTTGTTGTTGTTTGACTTGCATCCCACTGGGATTTTTGCACACAGCGTTGGTGTACGGTGTTTTTTTCTGCAATATTTTGCTGTCTTTTCTTGGATTTTCTGTTTGCACTTAGTCACATATTCACTTTAAGATGTTTTTTGTTCATGTTTTTGTTTTTTGTTTGTTGCGGTTGCACCCGATTCAAGAGCTGAATGGCTCACAGGGCTATACCTAATAAATGAACTTGAACTTGAACTTGAACCTGACGACGGCTGCTTGCGTTGTAGCCGAAACGTCGTGAGAATTATTTTATTATGTTTTATTTTTATTATTTTATTATTTCCCTTCTACGTGACTTTACCGAAAGAACCAAGAAGATGAATCCCTGCAGTCACGAAAGCTTTAAATCGAAATTTAAGGACGCTTGTGTTGCGCCCGAAATGTCGTGATTTAATTTATTCAATTTTTTTACCTACGTGACTTTACCGAGAAAAACAAAAGAGTATGAACACCTGTTTTATGCACGGGGATCACCCGGTCAAGCGCTGTTCAGACTCGAAAACACTGCTTAGCTTTTAGGATCTGAGGGGGATTGAGCACATTCCGGGTGATTTGGTCACATGCTTACAGCATACACATATGGGACATTTACACTGCCTGACCTCCCCAGTTCATCCCGACGTAATGAACGAATTACCTGCTTGCTATTGTTACACCACTTGTCTAACATGCGATTCCTTTGCCAGTTTGGATGCTGGGAGATCGTAACCACCGCACTCAAACCTAGGCCCTTGGCTTCTGCTCTTGAGGTGAATTAAATACTTTGTAATAAAAAAAACATCACCCATTTGTTTGGGTGTTGTATAAATAATTCCCAACGGGACTATATGTAATGAATATACAGTATATGTGTGCATATGCTGTTTAATATAGCCAACTTATATACGTACCAAATATACAAGTGTTGCATAAAAACGCTTGCACGCAATTATAACAAAAAACAAAGACCGGGGAAGTCTGGCAAGTGCAAATGCCTTTAAGCACATGAAGGCATGCAATTTATGGAGCTATCACATCTGTACGTACTGACCCAGCAGCCCTGATCCAGTTTTAATCCGTCCAATCTGGGTGCCACTGCCTGGAATGTTGAGTAGCCCTTCTTTACAGCTCGCTCAGTGTGGCTTGATTGACCAACAAGTGGCTTTTTTTGGGTTGTTTTTGTTTTGGGGGAAAGGGGGTGGAGAGGAGGGGGGGGAAGGGATGATATCGATTGTCTTCACAATGCAAAAAAACAGGACTTGGCGAGGGAAAAAAAGAAGTCCCACGTTCACCTGCCAAACTGGAAACGTACGTTTTTTTTTAAAAGAGTTACGTAAGTCAGATTTTTGTAAAGTTCTGGCAGCACCAACGGTAATGATTGTTACAGATCTCGTCTGAGTGTGAACAAGACGACACCCAGAACTATTTTAAAGCCAGTCTCCCATTCCCCTCTTAAACCTTTGCGAGTAGGGGGGGGGAGGCTCAACCAGCATCACATAATACACCACAAATCAATAGTTAATACCGCATTCTCTGAACTATACCGGACTGTTTTTAAGTCCGGTAGGTGTGTGTAATTAGATTTGTAAATCGTCATTGACACTAAGCACAAGTGTGGGGTGCATCTTTCTTTCTGGAACTTCTTATCGTCTGACGGACACAGCAATACCGTATATATTTTTTTCACCAGATCCTCTCTTCTTGGCATACGGTTTGGTTTTGCAGTGCCATGTGTCGATCAACTTGCAGACTTGACACTGGTTACCGTCGTACAATCAGCCACATGCTCTTATCCTGTTTTCCACCAAGTCAACCCATCCCAGGTACCTCTGCTGAGATGGGGAGATAGGAGGGAGCCTTGTGGGTGCTTCCAGAGAATTCAAAAACATACTTTTAAGGATGTCCTCCTACTTACATTTTAATAAAATGCAACTTGGATGTATACAGCATTTAAAAGATGCAGCATCTCAAGATGAAGTACATAAAGTGCAAGATGCACTTTTGGGGATACCAAATGGGGAAATATACAAATTTGTATCATTAGGTTGGTCAGTCACAGGCAAATGAGCAGTCAAAAGTCGTGAGCCCAGACTTTTTAAAAAGTTTTGTAAGCCTAGACTTTAACAAGGGCAGCAGGGGCAAGCATCCAGCAGCATGGATGGCTGAGGAGTGGGAATTCCAGACGACAGCGGTGGTGGCAGCAACCTCCCATTGTGTCCTTGCAGCGGCTGCAGTCATTGCTATTTATGACTGGACATTTTCACAAAAAGCCTTCGAATCTCTAACACTTCTGACCTAAGTGATGGCCACAAAAAAAACCAGTGTCTCTGATGCAAGGCGGCGCATGTCAGTTTGCCATCGACACAAAGCAAGATCCCTGCTCATCTAGGACCAGTGGCACGTCCACAGTGCTCCAGCCCTGAAGAGTTGAAAAGCCATCAATTTTAGGATAGGACAAAAGTGTGTCAGACACCAAGAGTTGGATGTATGTATGTTGAACTTCTTTTGCACCGTATGCGGCCAACTGTGCGCATCAGAGTTGCGGGCTCTTCACCTCCATTATGGAACATTGCATCTGCTTCCAAATGATCCCTGAGGAAGTTGATACAATTATCTTGGTGGAACTTGTCGAGATGGTTGATTATTGCTGGAAGTCCACACGAAATTGGAAGCTTCTCCGGCTGGCTAGGCCAAGAAGAATACAATTCCCGGCGTGAATTGCAGCAAATATATAAAGCGGAAATGTCCAGGCCTGTGCTGAAGCTGCACAAACCTCAACTGTTTATTTTCCACATCAGATGAAAAATTATGGGTGTCGTTATCCCCTGCACAGTGGATAGGGTTGCGCCAATGAGGAGGGAGTGGTAGGGCTGCCAGTAACACTTGAAGGCAGCATGGTATGAATAGGCAGTTTGACAGGTCTACAGATGGACTCCTGAGAATAAGGCTCAAAATTGTGGGTCTCGCAAGAGCCCTGCGTTCATTGAATGGAGCTGCTTTGGTGATGGTGGCGGTGGAAACAGAACTGGGAGGCAATGGCAACTGAGCTTTACTTTCTGGGCCTTCACCCTCACAGTAAATTTTCAGTTGAGGTGATGATATGGGCTATGTGAACGCAAGACTCGCTTCGAATCCGTGAGAGAACCTCCAAACCAATGGGGATGGAGGCCGAAACGGCTTTGTGGCACGGTGGTTTCCCCTTCAAGTGCAGAGGCAGGCAAGTGGAGTCCAGTGGTACTTGGGCCAACAGTTACCAAGGCCACGCTTGGCCTATCTCTGCTTGTTAGCCTGGCTCTCTTCTGCAGGCAAAAGTCAACAGGCTGGATGACACCAAGCAACTGGTGCAAACAGGGTTGCCACCTGTCCCAGTTTTCCTAGGGTGGCCTCGGTAATGTGTACGTCTTCTTTGGACATTATCATTCCTGGCGTTTCTCAGTTGCATAATCATGGACAACTCAGCATAATTCATTTGAACGTATGTACCAACTCCCCAGATATTATGAGACATTCTTCTTATTCTTACGAGGTGGCAACACGAGGTACTAATTACAAGGTTGTCAAGAGTCAAGTTGGGCCTTGTCATGGAGAAATTATGTTTTAAAATAACAGGGGCTTATTAACTAACAAACAATAATGATACCAAACTGCGGCTTCCATGTAAATGCAGAGAAAAAAAGTGATGCTGGTAATCTATCCATCAGAGGAGGATGGGAGACTGACTGGCTGGGTTGACACCCAGACAAGATATCCTACAATCATTCCGACTGGTACTGCCAGACATTACAAAAACTGGTTCTTTCCAAAAACCAACCGACAAGATGATGAGAACACAAAACATGTCATATATTGAATTTTGATCCATCATTAACAATCACTGCAATGCATGTTCAGTTATACGGCCGAGGTGCTGCCTAGAGGATGATCGGTTACTTAGCAGCACACGTTTAAACATAATGTCCTGCATTAAATATATCACTTTAATTTTCAATACTTCAGTGCTATATTTTTAACTAGGTTGCCTCCAGTATTGGTAAAATGCTCAAGACAGCATGCTTGTAATGTGAACCTGAAAGGTAGTCTAAGGTCAAATTACAGTACTGTTAAAACATAACATCCATGGCAAACATGACATTGTGATTGTATTATCCTACATATCAATACTGTCATTTTAAATTTATATTAAAACATTTGAGAAAGCATCAATTATAATAAACACAGCACTTTTTCACAGCACTTTTGTAAAAAAAAAAGAAGATAATTGTACCAATGAATTCATGGAATTATCACTAAATTATACTTTTACCGCATCAAGAACTCAGTGGTGCATTAGCACAAACAACAAACGCAACACCTTCGTCAATAACACTGCCCTAATGGAAATAAATCACGCCATCTTTTTAACGAAGGTATTTCTGCATATAACAAGTGTGTAATGACGAGTGCGTTATGAGTTTGCCTACAGATAGAATTGGCCTTTGCAAGAGCTACCAGACACACACTCAAAATCAAGAATTGACTATGAGTGTGAATGTGACGATCACCATCTCATATGCAATACAATCCGTTGAATATGCTACAGGGCGTACAATATATAAATAACTTAACAATGCATTTATTTTAGCAAGATATGCTTGTCTCCTTACACCGTTTGGGTGACGGTGGCAGCATTTCTTAAATGCCTTGAGTGTTCATGATCTGAGTTTCCAGGAGGAACTTTTGACTGTTCAAAGCAGCGGTCCATTGCCAAATTCATTTCGAGGTTGGCCCATTAATAAGGCAAGCCTACTACGATACATATGCCACAGCCAAAGGTAGTAGTTTCTAAAATCCCCTATGGTGCATTGCTTTTCACGCCAGGAAAACGATGTGCATGCACATCCAATCAAGGCAGAATCATGATTGAATATGTTGGAACAGAAGAGATATTCTAACTTTGTCACTTTTTCCCAATTGATTTGTATTTTAAAATGAGGATTGAGTAAAACTACAGTATTGCATCATTTGCCGATTTTGGCACATAGTGGCTAAGGCTGCTATTACGTACACCCTGCAGCCCACAGTGTTGATAAAACACAAGGTCCTAGTCCCCACTGGTACCTCATTTGCCAGTAAAAAATATAATAATTGTTTTTTTACCCTTCCATCTGGCAACAAAACCGACACCCCTTTTACGAGGAGTCATGTTTGCATTGACCACAATACCTGCAGTCATAATGCAAACAAAAAACACAACTCTGATAATGTATGCACTGTCCTTGAAGTTGATTGGTCCACACCCGAGACAGCTTTCCTTAGAGCCTAGTCTCACATGGGTTGGACCAGACGATGCCAAAAGGCGCACAACTCAAAGACAATGCACCATCAGAGCATGAGAGCTCGGGGCAAGCATTGTCTTTGAGTTGTGCGCCTTTTGGCGTCGTCTGGTCCAACACCATGTGAGACTAGGCTCTAAGTGAAGCTGTCTCGGGTGTGGACCAATCAACATCAAGGACAGTGCATACATTATCAGAGTTGTGTTTTTTGTTTGCATTATGACTGCAGGTATTGTGGTCTATGCAAACATGACTCCTCATAAAAAAGGGGTGTCGGTTTTGTTGCCAGATGGAAGGGTAAAAAACCAATTAACAAGGTCCCAGTGTTTATGGCATTCATGGCTCTGGAGTGGAAAGCCTTGGATTGTACCTTCAACTCTTCCACCTGCAGTCCAGGCTTCTTCGTTTGTTTGTCGTTGTCCTTGTCGGCCCCTTTTTTCCGAGCCTTTTTTGGGGCCACTGCTGTTTATGGCAATTGGAATGTGATTGTTTGTGTGAATGGTAACATAGGACATTATACCAATGTTACACATTTATGCACAAGCATAAGAAAGCAACAACAAAAAACTGACGTATTTCATTGCTGGAATGGTGATGCAGTGATCAACACACTGGACAATGAAGCCGGTGATCTGAGTTCGATTCCCGGCCATAGCTAACATCAGTGGTGGAGTGGTATCTGAACTGGTCCTGCATCTCCCCCGACACTTTAACTCACACTGACCAGTTTGATTAAGTATGGTCAAACAACTTGCATGACTGACATGGCATGGGGAGGCCTTCACTCAGCAGTGGAATGACAAAGGTCTACAATTATTAAAAATGAACAATAGGCTTTTCATAGGCTTGTCTCAATGCATCCTGTTTAGATTTCAAAGAATGTTCATAATTTGGGGTCACAATTCAAGAATGTATTTTTGGCAGTTGTGGTAGCATCTACAGGATGAACCTCTGCAATGTTTACTAGAACGACATCAATCAATTATATGAAGTATTTATCATTAAAATTCAACGTATGTGTCCTGAGAGTCAAGTTTAATACATCGAATAATCATTCCATGTCTATGTTATATATTGAAAATTCATTAAGAATACAATTTGTATCATTAAATCACGTAACTTAGACACATGGGAATGCTCAGGCTTGAGTTATAATTAAAACTCAACACATGTGTCAATAGCCCTGCCCTCCTTAGCTTCATAGCACATGAAAGGAAGAAGGGGTCAATGCCGGAAACATTGTCTATTATATATTTCTTCTTTTAAGGCAGTGTTATTGACATATGCGTTGAGTTGTGTTGTTGTATGTGCTTGTGCACCACTGCCAACGCAATATCACCAAATAATTGGGTCATACCTACATTTGGTAACCCCCAAATGATAACACATGTTGTAAAGATATAGTGGAAACATTCTTCCATCTAGAGCTTATTTGCCTTGTGTTCAAGTACGATGCTGGGAGTGTTATGCTATGAGGCCCCTTTTTCCACTGGCCCAATCGAGCTGTGCCAACGTGGGTCCTTGATCTTACGGGGCGCCACGATGGCGAGATGTTAACTACCTCGCCTGGCATGCAGGAGGTCGTGGGTTCCACCCCGATCCTGATGCCTGTATATTTGGAGTTTGCATGTTCTCCCCGTGGTCGTGTGGATTTTTCTCCGGGTCCTCCGGATTTTCACTTAGAACTGAGTCAAATTAATATTGTGTTGTGAGAGGTCTTTGGAATACTACCTCTATTAACGAATCTATGTTGCACATTTCAAACAAGTTGTGTGCGATAGGCCCAGCCAGATGATGGTAAAAAGAACAAACCCTTGACAGTCACTGCAGAAGTTCCCTCTACTGCGTCGTCCTCCGGAGTCTGCCGTCGACTCTGCATACAAAAGAACATCACAGCAAACTCTGAAAGCGGTGACAATGTCGACATTTTTTTGGGAAAATAAACCCAAACAAGCAAATATCCCCCTTTCTTCCCCCCTTCCAACCCAGCTTATATATATGCTCCAAGCGCGTGTGCTGTTTCATTCAGACGCTGTCGCCTCGACAGACCTGGTTTTGACCTGAAGACGGCTACTTGCGTTGTGGCCGAAACGTCGTGAGAATAATTTTATTATGTTTTATTTTTATTATTTTATTACTTCCTTTCTACGTGACTTTACCGAAAGAACCAAGAAGATGAATCAAATATCTCTTATCCTGTATGTATGTCAAAAGGCTGTGTGTTCCAGGCTGCCTGATATGACTTTGAAGCTTTTTTTTACATGAAATAATACTTTCAATTCATGGCCAGATGTTATGTCATCATGCTCTCACAATACTGAAATTACATGTTCAAGTTTGAAGGGTGACATTAGAAAATACTCTGAAGAGGTATAACAGAAAACCTAGCCCTGCTCAAAGTGTTTTTTTTTGTTTTTCCTGTAAGAGTGAGACTAGTTTATGGAACATTATTGAAATAAAATTAACGGACTTAGTTACCAAATGAGCAACGCATTATTTTCGCACCTTAATACATTTTTCACGTAAGTCAGAATATAAAACATTTAAAGGCCAACCAGTCTTGTGAGTAATCTGGGTTTAGAAAAGGTTTCTTTACCATACATACTTTTAATCAAATTCTGGACAAGAAAAATAGGAAAAATCTGAAGGCTAAATCAATTACCATGATTACCATTATGCCTATCCTTTGCAAAACATGAAAGGGACTTGACTCAGTGGAAATGTCTAGTGATCTGATCTCTCACAAACCAAGGCCAGACCTCTTATACAAATAATACAAACAAACTCAACACATTCCTCAATAATACTGTTCTAAAAGGAACAATATGTAATCGATGACTTTTTGCAATACATTTTTGTGCATTTTATGAAAATGCTTCATATCATAAATGCCATTATGGTATCATCATAATCTTAAGCACCAGCAAATCATCGTGATCAGCAGCATTTGCAGGACCAGCAGCATCACGTACTAATGGTCATTCGCAGAGCTCTGAGGTGCTGTAAATCTGACAGAGTTTATGCCACAAACTTGCAAAATGAAAAAACAAGGAGGCCAAATAGTTGTATTGTTCCTGTCTTGCCATCACAGTCATTTGTATCCAGTATTAGGCACATGACATAGCCCTATCGAAGTACTCCACAGTACACATGGATCGAGGAACATGTCAAAACAAGGGTATAACGATATATCAATTCTCATTGATTCTAAACCTCAAACCGCTTGCGTAAGAATCCATGCGCTTTATTCTGTATATATTGTAAATAATGGGTTCACATGGCCCCAAAATCAACACGTATATGTATCACAATGTTAAAACGTGCATTTGCAAAACAGAAATACAAACGGGCCACAGGCTCTGCCTTAGTTCTGCCTTCATTCTGCCAGAGCTTCACCCACTGTGGCCCTTTATGCAACTGTTGACCAAGCTGTGGCCAAGTATTTCAAGTTTTAAGTTTACTTTGTTTAAGAAGGATGATAACTCGAGACAAAGAGTCTCAAGTAAGAGGTGAGCTGGTTCACAAAAATGACAAATGTACCATGAGTGGCAAACATAAGCTTCTTGTGAATTACAAAAAACTGGAACGTGGTTGAGTTTCTGCAAAATGGATATTGTTCCACCAAAAGGAGGCAGCATTTGAAAACGAATTTCTTTAACATGTAGGCTTTTGCGACCAATGTAATCCATAACATAGGTTTTTGGGTTGGATCGTGTAAATATAATGAGTCGTTAAACCGGCAAAACGTTGTACTCGAATGGTAAATGTCGTGGGTTTACTCAGGTGGTGGCGGATTTAACGGCAAATTTATATTTACGCCATTTAACCCAAAAGCCTATATTATGCATCAATTCTGTAAAACTGCTTTTTGAGTTTAGTTTGTTGTCCTTCCCACCGCACCTCCGATGAGAATGCTAGCCTACGTACAATGCGAAAGAAGTTCAACATACGTACGTACGTACATGTATGGCCGAAGGTACTTGACGAAATGTGCCTGCTTGTCATACCTCTTTGAGCATCTCTATGGATGCGAAGAACTTGGACCACCAGTCCAGCACGCTCTCGTCCGAATCGTCAGAGGTTTCCTTCTTCTTTTTCTTCTTCATGATCGGGATGGCGACTTGCTTGTCCTACATCACACACACAGACATGCGTATGTGTTTCACTTCTTCCGTCACAGTTTTTTGTCAAGCGCAGAAAATTAAAATAAACGTATTCATTGTCACAGCAGCTTCGTTGCAGCAAAGTGTATATTTAGGAAGAGGATCTCAAGCAAATTTCGATTTAAAGCTTTCGTGACTGCAGGGATTCATCTTCTTGGTTCCTTCGGTAAAGTCACAATGTCCCCCCGACAGACCTGGTCTTCACCTGAGGACGGCTGCTTGCGTTGTGGCCGAAACGTCGTGAGAATTATTTTATGATGTTTTATTTTTATTATTTTATTATTTCCATTCTACGTGACTTTACCGAAAGAACCAAGAAGAGGATCTCAAGCAAAGTTTACTTGAATATTTCTCTGGAATGATACAAAAGATGTTGAAACATCAAATAGACAACTATTTCAAGGCGTGAGCAGCTACATCATGGGACCTCATTTGTCAGTAATGCTTTTGGTCAGAATAAAAACAAAAAACATACTCTGATAATATATGCATTGTCTTTGAAACTAATTGGTCCACACCAGAGACATCTTTTTTTCGAGCCTAGTCTCAAACGGTGTTAGACCAGAGGACGCCAAAACACCGTTTGAGACTAGGCTCGAAAGAAAGCTGTCTCTGGTGTGGACCAATCAGCTTCAAAGACAATGCATATATTATCAGTGTGTGTTTTTTGTTTGCATTCTGACCATAAGTATTGTGGTTAATGCAGCCATGATTCCTTGTAAAAGGTTTCAGTTTAGTGTTTCAACATCTTAACACCTGTTTTGTTGTCAGAAAAAAGGAGAAACCCTATTCTCATATTGCAATCCATCAAGTGGTAAAGGCTCCCATGTCTATGGAATAGATATGAATCTGTCTCACTTTCAATCACTGGCCTATAAGCATTATCGTTATACGCTTATCTAGGAAATTGTTTTCAAAATACAAGTTTTAGAGATGTTTACTTGTTTGGACAATTCATTAGCAATAAACATTCGTATGCTATAAACCAGAGCATCAGTTGAAAACCTACATACCTAATGGAGGTGATACTCAGGCAAGCAAGATGGTAAGCTTGTGCATAAGACCTGTGGAGTAATGAAGGTTCTACAAACAAGCTTGTAGGTCCTATCTGCTTCTAGGTTGCATCTACATTTAATTCATCTTTAATTACAAAGTTGTAATGTATAAGCAGAACTCTGATCTGTTTCCACGAATAAAAATATGTTTTTTTGTCGATCAGCCTATAAGCTTTCCAGACCAATATTATCAAGCAGCATTTTTTAACGCAACCTCTGGACTGGTTTTAACCTTCTGGAGCGAATCAAGAGGCAGGCTTGCTGCACAAATTCTGCTGATCGGATCTTATTTGCAGATTAAATAACGAGTTTGGTGGTGTTGCATTGGCAGTGGTGCACAAACACAAATAACAAAAAAACTCAACACATTAGTCAATAACACTGACTTAAAAGGAAACATATAGATAGAATGGGCAACGTTTTGGCTAAGGACCTTCATTAACTTATTTATGTTCTATGAAGAAGGGTCATTTCCTAAATCACCTTACATATTTCCTCTTTGAAGTCAGTGCTGGTGTAATGCGGGCGTAAGCGACCTTCCGGATGTGACGTCACGGGGGGTGGAGTCATGTGACGTGGGGGGAAGGTTCGGGTCCTTAAGCGGGTAAACCGGAAGGGGAAGGCAGTCGGGGTGTGAGCGGAAAAGAGTGAGGCCACGCGGGCGAGTGTGGAGAGGGGGGGGCGCCGACGGCCATCGGGAGCCAACCCCGAAGATAAGAGGAAGCTGCGGAGTGGTGTGCAGCTGCAGAGGAGACAGCCAGGAGGGCTGCGTGTTAGAGGCAGCGGTGTGGCTGCCAGGAGGAGCTGCGGAGAGAGAGAGAGAGAGCAAGAAGCTGTCAGAGCTGCGGAGGGAGAAGAGCAGCAGCGAGTACAGCCAAGGGGGGCTGTGTGAGAGAAACAGCAGCGGAGCTGCTGTTGTGGATCGGGCCGACATTGGAGTCAGCACCGTGGAGAAGCTACAGAGTAAAGACAGCCGTGTGGGTGTACAGCACGAACCGAATAATAAAGGACACTGAGCCAGACATCGTGGTCCAGTCGTTTATTACACTGGTGTCGGAAGTGCAACGGCATGTCGAAACAAGTGAGGAAGAAAGTTAATCCGGCGCCTGCATCGGCTTCTTCGTCCGACGACGACGAACTCCCTCCAACCACGGATCCTGTTGGGGTGGTGGAGGAGAGCCCGGCTGAGGCGACCACGGGAACGGGAGTGGAGGATGTTGGCGCGGTGGCGGGTCCGTCGACATCATCAGACGCGGATCAACGATGGCAAGCGATGGCGGTACAACTGGAGGCACTTAAGGACGTCCTGGCGCATCTATGCCATCTCGTCGCGCCAGGGACGATGGATGATGCAAGTGGTGCTCCGCGGGCCGCCACGTTGCCTGTCCTGCCGCCGCCATTGCCCACGCGGCAAGAGGCCGCCATTTTGCGCGCTCCGTGGCGCCAAACCGCCATCTTGGCCACGCCGCGGGCCGACGCCATTTTGAATTTGCCATCACAACCACCACCATTGGAAGACGGCGGGAAGAGGAGTCGGAGTCGCCACCTTACAACGGTTAAAGAATTTTCCGTCGGTGGGGACTGGAGCGCGTTCGCCTGCCGCTTCTTGGCGGCGGTACGCACAGCAAGATGGACCGATGCGGAGGCTTTGGAGGTGTTGCCGACTCTCCTGGACGACGAATCTGTCCGATTCTTCCGTTCCATAACGACCGATAAGAAGGCAACTTTATGTGGTGTTTTTCAAGAAATGGCCGATGCTTATGAGCCACCAGATGATGCGCATCGGCGATTCGCTCAACGACAACGAGCACCAGAGGAGTCGCCCGTGGCGTTCAGGGGTGCGGTGCTGGAGCTGGCCATGGCAGCTTATCCTGAGACGCCACAGGACCTGCTCGAGCCTCTCATATTAGGGAAAATGTTGGAGCTGTCTCGGGATCTAGGGATCCCCATGCCTGTGTGTGGGCATGAGAAGCTAACTTCCCGGACGGCTGCTAAGTGTCTCGATGCGCAATTCAACCTCCGTCGCTGGAAACAAGTGACGGCGTGGACGGGGGGGCCCGTCAAAGAAGGGGATGCGCTGGGGTGGAACCCTGCGCAGGCCGTCTATGTTCCGGATGACCGGGGCCCTCAACAACTGACGGCCGCCTCCGCTCCATGGACGGGACGCGGCGGGCCGAGACCGCGCGCGGTGCTACCAGAACGGGGCCGTCAGGAGGCGAGGCCTGCGCTTCGGCGCAACGAGGCCGAATGTTTCCGCTGCGGGCGTAGGGGCCACTACGCCAGAGACTGCTGGGCCCGCTTCCCGGCTCCGCCGCAGCAGGAGGCCTCGGCACCGGTCAAGTCGGCTAAAGATCCTCCGAAACAGGCATGTCGGCACGCACCAGACACTCGGCAAGGCTTTCCACCTCACCCACCACCTGTGTTGCGCGATCCTATTGTTGTTGTTAAAGAAAGGCCATCGACGGGGCCTTGTCATTCAGTTACGCAGTGGCGCAAATTGGCACGGAGAGTTGTCGCGGCCGCTACGGGTTCGTCCACTGTACCGGGGTCCATACAAGGTGTGGACGTGCGCATTTTGGTCGACTCGGGGGCGTCTGCGACTATTATATCGGATGTCATTTTCCATCTGTTGGGCATTCCGTCGGGGGCTGTGCGTCCGGTTTATGGGTCGTGCGTCGCTGCGAACGGGGGTAGCATGGGTATCGTGGGTCAGGTGGATGCTAAGATATCTATTGGGGATGTGTCGGCCTCGGGTGTTGTGTTGATATCGAGATCTTTGGCGGTTCCTTGTTTGTTAGGCACCGATTTTTTGGCTAAGATGCCCATTTTGATCAAAATCAATGAGAATTGTATTGAACTGCCGGGGGGCCGTCAAATCTCGTTTCTGCCGTCGCCCTGGGGGCGACCTGCTTCGGCCGTACAAGTGCAGGCGCTGTCCGTCGCATCTGTGGACATCCCACCTGGTACACAGATGCTTATACCCTTGCGGTATCGGAAGCCCCTGCCTGATCGGCTAGGAGCAGTAGGGGTCTTGTTGTCACCGTCCGCCACAATAACAACCGGGTTGGCGTTAGTGGGGGCACAGACCATCGTCCGGCCGAATCAATTACCGTTTTTACAGGTGCTTAATGCGGGGGGAGAAAACGTCCGTGTCCCGGCCGGTACGGTTGTGGCACATGCCACTACGGCGTTTGCGACCCATGATTGTCCACATAGCCGGGGAGTTGTTGCTGGGGTTTCCGAGCCAAGGAGTTCGGATGATCGTTGGGTTGCTCATTTATGTGACGAAAATTCTTCCCTGTCCATGGAGCAACGTGGTGCGCTGCGTAAATTGTTGTTGACATATTCCGATGTGTTCAGCTCCGATGATTTGGATTTGGGCCGCACTTCCTTGCTTTACCATCACATTGAGACGGGCGATGCTGCCCCTATTCGATTAAATTCGCATCGGATGAGTCCTGCGGAGCGAGAACACGTACGGGGGGCAGTGGAAGACATGTTGGCTGCGGACATTATATCGCCATCTAACAGCCCATGGGGCGCTCCAGTCGTCTTGGTTAAGAAGAAGGATGGCAAATTGCGATTTTGTGTTGATTTCCGCAAATTGAATAAGATATCGGTGGCAGATGCGTACCCCCTGCCGCGTATGGATGACTCCCTCGACGCATTGTCGGGGGCTAAGTTCTTTTCCACACTGGACCTCTCTTCGGGATTTTGGCAGCTTCCCCTTGACGAGTCCTCACGGGAGAAAACCGCATTCCGTACGCCGCAGGGGTTATTTCAATTCAACTGTCTCCCGATGGGATTGAATGCGGCCCCTGCTACATTTCAAAGATTGATGGAGCTCGTTTTGACGGGGTTGCAGTGGGAGACATGTCTTATATATTTGGACGATATCATTGTCTTCAGCCGCACATTCGATGAACATTTGACGCGGCTGGAGACAGTGTTCACGAGGATGCGTTCTGCCAAATTGAAATTCAAAGCAAAGAAATGTCACCTACTGCAACGGTCCGTCCGCTATTTGGGGCACATTGTGAGCACTGAGGGAGTGTCCACGGATCCGGAAAAGACGGCGTGCGTCCGGGATTGGCCGACTCCGGCCACCGTGGGGGATGTTCGGCGGTTTTTGGGATTTGCCTCGTATTACCGAAGATTCGTGCCGGGTTTTGCGACGATTGCGAGGCCTTTGCATCTCCTTACGGGTAAAGGACGGAAGTTTGTTTGGGGACAGCCGGAGGAGGCGGCCTTTCGGAGTCTGCGTGATCTATTGGCCACGGCCCCAACATTGGATTATCCCGATTTCGATCACCCATTCATTCTTGATACGGACGCGAGTGACACAGGTATTGGGGCGGTGTTATCACAGTCTAAAGGGGGTGTAGAGCGTGTCGTGGCGTATGGTAGCCGAGTCTTGTCTCCTGCGGAAACCCGCTACTGTGTCACTCGCAGAGAACTATTGGCGGTTGTTTTTTTCCTACGGCAATTTCGACCATACCTCTACGGTCGTTCTTTTATTGTGCGTACGGATCATGCGGCCTTGCAATATGCCCTTAAAATTGACCAGCCATCCGGACAGTTGGCACGTTGGTTGGACACGCTACAGGAATTTTCCTTCCAAATTCAACATCGGAAGGGAGTGCGCCATGCGAACGCTGACGCACTTTCCAGATTACCGCGGCGCGCCCCTTGTAAATGTGAGTCGGGGACGCATAGGTGTTCGCCGATTCCAAACCCCCCTCAGCCGCTCACGTTGGCCGTCGAGAAGTCGGACACTCCGATGGAACCGGGACCGGCTGACGGGGTTTTGAATCTGCCGCGGTCTGTCTGGATCCGGGAACAGATGATGGATGAGTCATTGGTGTCCTTGCGGAAGCGGTCTGCTAAGGACAATGGGAGTCCGAGTACGGCTGTGGGGCCGCAAACCGCTCTCCGAGATGGTCTGCTTATGTGGCGGGAGGGGTTCCAGGAACGTTGGCGCCTGGTGGTACCAACGTCCTTGCGGTTCGAGTTGATTAGAACCCTCCATTGTGACACTCTCTTACATTTAGGGGTGCAGAAGACCTTGTTGACGTTGCAACGTCATTATTTTTGGCACGGCATGGCGACAGATGTCGTAGGGCACGTGCGCGCGTGCCCTGCGTGTGCACAACGTAAGCCGCCGAAACATCCTTACGTGCCGCCTCTCCAGTCGATTCAGGTGTCTCGAGTCAATGAATTGGTGGCACTGGACATATTGGGACCTTTTCCACCATCGGCGAGGGGTAATAAATATTTGCTGGTAGGGGTTGAGTACCTCTCCCGTTGGCCGATGGCCTGGCCGTTGCCCGATCAGTCGGCCGCGGCCATTACCGACGCCTTTTTGTTTGGGTATATTATGGATAAGGGGGCGCCTGAGAGACTCCTCACGGACCAGGGCAGGAATTTCTCTTCTAAATTATTGGCGGAAGTGTGCGCGGGCCTTGGGACTAAGAAAGTACGGACATCCCCATACCATCCGCAGACGGATGGTATGGTTGAACGGCTGAACAGGACATTGTCTGCCATGCTTTGCCATACCGTGAGTGAACAACAATCAGATTGGGATCTGCACATCCCCGGGGTGCTTTCGGCGTACAGGATGACGCCTCATGCGGCTACAGGATATTCGCCGTTTTACCTTATGTATGGTCGGGAAAACGTGCCGCCGGTGGATGTGCAATTGGGAACTGGGGTGAAGGGACCTCGTAAACCACTTCCTGAATACATTCAGGACACGGTTCGCCGAGTCACGGAGGCGCGGGAGAATGCCCGCGTGGCTACGGCCAAAGCCCAGGCCCGGAACGAGCGATATGCGCGACGGTCTGAGGGGGAGTGCCCTTGGAAGGTTGGGGACCTAGCCTGGCTTCATTGTCCACAGGTACGGCCGGGGACCTCGCCGAAATTGCACAAACCCTGGCATGGTCCCGTACGCCTCATTGCGGTTCCCAACCCACAGTCAGCACGCGTCCAGATTGGGTCTCGTCGCTGGGTTGTGCATACGTCGCGCTTGAAACCATATGTTGCTCCCTTACATGATGCGTCATCCCCCAATGTTGCCTTGCCGGGGTCTGTTGCTGCCGACTCTCCCCTGCCTGCGTCCACTGATCTTGCTCGAGCGCCTGTCGTACCTGTTCCAGACAGGCCGGCCGTGACATTGCGGGGGACGAGGGGCCCTGCTCGGAGGACGCCTGCCAGGTCTGCGGGACCTTCGAGCCCTGCAGCCCTTCCGACCCAGCTGCGGGCACGGTCACAGGACAAGCCCAAGACTAACTCTTTAGGGACACGGGACGGCGGTGGACTTCCAGCTGCGACAGGGGGATTACCCCCTGTCATTCCTCGACTTTCATCGCGTTCCCGTTCTGCGAGTGGGCCGCCGACCGTCCGGGACGGGCCGGCGACCCGCACACGTTCCAAATCGCTTACGTTTCGTTGATTGTTGTTGTCTTGTTATTTTTTTCTTACAGTTGTATTTATTGCATGCTTTTTGTACGTTCGTTGATGTTAATTGCGTCGTTGTTGTTGTTCTTGCTGTTACATTGTATGCTTAGTGTCCTTTAGGGGGGGAAGCTCGGTTCGCCGCATTACGATTTGCTATTGGTCAGCCGAGGTCGGCTGGGATTTTTCTACGGGGGAGGGTGGTGTAATGCGGGCGTAAGCGACCTTCCGGATGTGACGTCACGGGGGGTGGAGTCATGTGACGTGGGGGGAAGGTTCGGGTCCTTAAGCGGGTAAACCGGAAGGGGAAGGCAGTCGGGGTGTGAGCGGAAAAGAGTGAGGCCACGCGGGCGAGTGTGGAGAGGGGGGGGCGCCGACGGCCATCGGGAGCCAACCCCGAAGATAAGAGGAAGCTGCGGAGTGGTGTGCAGCTGCAGAGGAGACAGCCAGGAGGGCTGCGTGTTAGAGGCAGCGGTGTGGCTGCCAGGAGGAGCTGCGGAGAGAGAGAGAGAGAGCAAGAAGCTGTCAGAGCTGCGGAGGGAGAAGAGCAGCAGCGAGTACAGCCAAGGGGGGCTGTGTGAGAGAAACAGCAGCGGAGCTGCTGTTGTGGATCGGGCCGACATTGGAGTCAGCACCGTGGAGAAGCTACAGAGTAAAGACAGCCGTGTGGGTGTACAGCACGAACCGAATAATAAAGGACACTGAGCCAGACATCGTGGTCCAGTCGTTTATTACACTAATGACGAATGTGTTCACATTTTTGTCATAAGCAAGAGCATTCATTTGAAATGATGGAGCCCCGTTAGAACACATAAAGCATTGCAAGCTTGCGCACTAATCTCATTGTTCGCCACTAGGTGAGGCACTTATATAGAGTCGCTACATACGCCCTCGACGTTGATCGCCGTCTCTGCTTTGTCGGGGTCCAACATACTCGTCTCCATGATCTGTTTCATGAAGTCAGCATCGTTGGTCGTTGGCGCAACTGCAAAAGGAAAACAATACAGAAGACTAAACATCTGTCCAAGGAATGGAATGTGTCTGAGAGGGCGTCTACTGCGGAGATTACGTATTACATCAGTTCGTGTGCAGGTGCTGGATGACTCGTTGCATCGTAGGATTGTGAGAGGTGGCGGTGGTATGGGGAGGCCTTTATCCAGCAGTGGATTGACCCTGGCTGGTGATGATCAAACGTCTGTCTATGCCCCAGGACAATGTCTTGGTCCACACATACTCGAGGAACCAAGCAGGTCATGGTCAATTGACTCAATTGCTTTTGCTTAATTTCTCCAAGTCATTGTCGTCCCCATGATGTTTAAATGCCGTGGAATTATGCCGCTCATTGCGTAATCCCTACACCCCGCAGAATATGCTTTATTCTCTTCGGGGATTGTGTGAAATTTCCACCGCTTGCTAAACGCTGATGATGGGGATGAGTGCCGAACCATGCTCATTTTACCATGGAGACGAGGGATGTTTACTGCCATTGCGGAAGCGAAAGGGTTGAGTGCAGTGGACACAGTACGCTGGGGCAACCCACCGCTGTATCTGCGGCCCTTGTTGGGCCCCTCTGCATGGAAGATGAACTTGCTCAGCGACGTAACTGTGTCCGAGCCCACGAGGATGTAGCGGCCAAACGCACGGCAGTCCACCACTCGGATGTTGAGTGGCGGGTGGTACAACTCCTTCTCTGGAAGATCCTACAACATGAAAACAAAACCCCTACGTTTCTGTTCGGTGCTCCTTGCTATGTTTTAACCAGATATACTTTAACAAATCCAACTCCTATCTCCATTAATTGCATGAATACTATTATAATAGTTCCCCATGTTACGTCGTATATATCGGACATATTAGGACATTGTAGGTGAAAATAAATAATACCTTACTGTTTTTTAAAGCAAGAAACTAGTAGCTTATTCTCTTTAGCCCTTGGATTGCAAAGCCATAATTAACCAGTCTTGAATACATTGCAAGCCCTTACAATTGTACACCTTGATTGGTTAATGCTTTCATTTGTATGTACCAGGTATCTCTTGAAACAATATACTGTATTTCTAAGCTCCAACAACCCTCACCTTCTTTTAACCAGGGTCATAATCGCGCAGCTTTCAACTCATCTGGACCCAAAGAACAGTCAACCCTCAAATAAAATGTGTGGACTACCATGCAGTAAAAACAAAAAAAAATGTTAGCTGTCTTAAAAAAATAAAAACGTATCTGCGACATTTCCATGGGCCACTTCTCACAGCGTTCGGGACCACCATTGGTCCACAGACCACAGGGTGTGAGCCACCACCATAATCTTTGTACGTTGAACTTCTTTCGCACGATATGTAGCTAATCAGAGGTGTGGGGGAAGGACAATAAACTAAACACAAAGCAGTTCTAAAGAAATTCGTTTTCAATCTAGAATTAAAAGTGCATAGCTATAGTGGCTTCCTAAAATCGTAAGGAAGAGCCTTCCAAGATGGCCGCCGAAGCACATCTCAATGTTGAGAAAACAATCGTCGCCTACCACTTCAAAGAACTTGACAAGGTGGCTGAAGTTGGGGTTTGTATTGAAGTCTTCGATCACCACCGACTGGATGCCCTTGCCCGCGCACTCGATGTCGACGCGTGGCCGATCCACCGACTGCAGCTGCACTCGCTTGAGATCCCTCAGGCCCCAGAAGAGAATCTGCAGAGTGACACAGGCCCAGATTCAGCTGTGACACTGAGCAGCCATTAAGAAAGCACCACACTCAAGCGATCAGTTGTGCAACCAAATCACTCAAGGAGCTGTGCGACTTAACCGCCTGCGACTGCCCTTTCTGGGAGTACGAGACTTGGCCAAATTTATTTATTTTAGAAGGTAAATCATCGAAAACACAAATTAGACACGGGCACGTAAGTAACAGCTACTTTTTTCTTCTTGGTTCTTTCGGTAAAGTCACGTAGAATGGAAATAATAAAATAATAAAAATAAAACAGAATAAAATAAATTGCTTTGGCTACCTACTTCTCGGTAAGCAGTTGCATAAAATGAAATGAAATGGCGTATTCAGAATCGTAACAATTATCGTTCGCAAGTGTACATGAAATAAAATTGGCTATTATAAATTACTGAGCAAATAATATAAAGCAAGAAACAATTGCTGTGGTTGTCCCACCTGATGACGGACGCTTGTGTTGCGATCGAAACGTCGTGATTTAATTTATTTTATACCTACGTAACTTTACCGAAAGAACCAAAGAGTATGGATCCCTGCAGTCACGAAAACTTTAAATAAAGATAGTAGACCAATCAGTTTCAAAGACAATGCCAATAACTCCTTCCCTTCCTTTGCTTTCTGCCTGTGTTAACTCGCTTTTGCCCAAACATTTTTTTATTCGCTCCATCATAGCTCACCTCCCTTATCTTGTTTACCCCCCAGGTCTCTATTAACTTCCAACCAACCACTCATCCCACTCTCCCCTCTAATCCTTCATCTCACTATCCCCTCCAGCCCCACCTCTTCCAATCCTTACACAAATATCTCCCCTCTCTCTAATTCCCTCCTTTCTTTTATCCCTCGACCTTCCCTCTCACCTCAATGTTTCTCCCTTCTAACTATGTCTTCCTCCGTTCACCCTCCCTCATATCCATTCTCCCCTTTGCTCCATCATCCTCTCTCTATCTGCCCTCACACCATTCGATTCAACCCACTCCTCCCTCCTCATAGCTCACCCTTCTCCCACTCAGCTCTCTCTGCTACCTCCCAAATATACTCGTCCTCATTTCACCCCTCCCTAACCCAAAATCAATTTTCCTTCGAGGGATACATCCATCACGGTGTGTATGTTCGTGGAGATTTTCCAGTAAGCTTCCGATCATGCTACTCCTCGCTGGGGGTATCATTTGAAATCCTGGTCCTGAATAATCAGACCATAACTCAACATCCTTCTGTGTGACCGACTTTTCAGACACATCTGGTCAGGGAATTCTCCGCCTATGTGTTTAGGGGTCTTTCAAAAAAACAAAACTGGATCTCCTCAAGATGGAGGTCGACAATCTGCACGCAGAGATGTAGCCAACTGCGCTCATCGGAGTGTGCGGGAGAATGGACAACAAACTAAACAAAAACAATCTTAAAGTATCAGAATATATTTTTTTATACTGGAGTAAACCGATACGCTATAAAGCTCTTTTTCACAGATCTCCAGTACGAGTGGGTAAGAACGTTACAGCAACAAACAATACAAAAACATGATAGTAGTGCAAAATAAAAAAAAAACGATAAACACATCACCCAAACACACAAATCAAACTAAACCATTCCCATCCTACCAGGCAAAGCCCACTGAGAAATCAACTTATTTTTCAGAAGCGACCTGGCCACAAATAATGACTCAACAAAATGGCCCAACATTTGGACATCCATAGCACCAACATAATCCCAATGCACGAGTTTTCAATCGAGATTTAAGGGGGATGGGGGGACAGCCTCACCTCTATCCTGTATTTGGCCAGCACAGGCCGGATACCCATGGGGACGGCGGTGACGGGTCCATGGTCAGTGCCAGTTGGTCCAGAGAGTGAAGGGAATTCGCAATTCTCTGCAGGTGGGACCTATTGAGAACAATCAATTGAGACGCGTCACGGTTATCCACCACCGCACACCGCTGCGTAGATTTATATAACACCGTTTTTTTTAAGGCACATATAACGTGCGTGTGTGTTTTTTTTTCGATTATGCAATGCAATCAGTGGCAACGTCTCACTGATGCTGCATTGCCACTGGTGCACAATTATTTTTAAATCCTTTATATTACGTCCGCTTGCACGCTTACGACCGTGCAAATCTTTCGGTCGTTTTTTAACCCACTTCCCGTGATCCAATCGAGCTGACATTTTCCACACAGACTCGTTGTGTGTGGCAATTAATGTTCGTGAAAAAATTTTCCCAAAATTTTACACTTTTTAGGACAAAAATATTATATTTAATTACCAATTGCTTAATGGTGCAATGCAATCATCTGACCCATAGGTGGCAGCCATCTCAAGCCAGAGGACGAGAGGACTCTAGCCGCCACGCATATAAAGGATTTATAGTGAAAAACTTTGTTTTTACGGGTTATACTTGTTACGTGCTAAGAAGTAAGGTCACTGCCCAAAACGTCACCGATTATGTGTTTCCTTTTAAGGCAATGTTATTGACAAATGTGTTTATACACATAATCTAGATTTTTCTTTTTAAGTGGTATGTATTGCTAATTGCATTAACTTGGTGCAATGGAATCGGAGCTGAGGCTTGTACTGCAAGCATTTGCACAAGTGGCAATAATGATTAATAGCTAAAGTTAAGGCCACTGATAATGGTTCACTTCGTGTTAATTGCAATAACACACATTTGTAGCACTTATAGTGCAAACACAATGCAGAGTATTCTCCCATGCCTTAGCAGCAGCGCAAAAATGTTATTTAACAGACCCCCACATGAGTTGGACAAACACGTGGAAGAATAAGAAGAGAAGGTGATTATACATTCACAATCAGTAGTGGCTTCAGAGTTAGGGGTTAGCAGTTGTGGACCTCCCTAAGATCAAGTCAACTCTAAATGAATCTACAACTCGCATCGTAACAACTGCCTGATTACTAATCTAGTATATAATTACAATAACCCGCCCCCCCTCAAATCGTTGCACCTCATGAGTTAATGATGACGTCACCCTGCTGCTGCTCTATATAAGAACGGGAGACAGATGAGAGCCTCACCATTCTGGCGAATTGCCCGATGATGCTGGATGCAATTACCAGCGAAACGTCGTACTCAAATTGTAAATGTTGTGGTTTCACGCTTCAACACACTGGTGGGCTAAAGTAGTGAACTATTTGTCTTTTGTCAACGGGACACTTTTTTACTGATTGGCCATGTCGGATGGTGGAGGGTTACGACACATTTATAAATAACGCGATCTAAACCCAAAAACGTTGATTATGAATAATATTGGTCGCGAAAGCCTACGTGTTAAACTCTAAATTAGTCGGTGTGATGTGTAGACACCAGAACTAGGGAGACAAAGGCAGTCGGGCATCATCCTGGCCACACCGCCCCCTCATATGCCATGCTGACTCGCTAACAGCACTTGCCCTAACAGTCTGTATGACTATAGGGGGATGCTGGTATTTGTATGTGTGGAGACATTTGAAGGATGCTACTGAGCATTTGGTTGCAGGCATCCCCATCAACAACAGGAGGCAAAGGAACACTGCTCACTACAACTGGTAGGGCATTGGGTGGCTAAAGTAAAGGAAACTGGAAAAATGAATAGCAGTTTTTGTACTACCCTAGTATGTTTATTGGTGACACATTAGCCAGTGGCTTCCTGCCAGCAATCCTTTACCTTTCGTTTTGTTTTCAAAGCTCACCTAGCCCAACAACGATGCGTGGTGATGTCACTGAGTGGGCGAATGGGGGGATGGTGATGCCGCTGTTATTCTGGCGAGTGCGTGGGTCACCTGCAGGAGCTCAAACGATGCCAGCAGCTCTCCGGCAGTGAGTGGGCCTCGGTAGATCTGGTAGTAGTCGAGCATTGGAGGGAAGCGCGGGGGTTCGTACGGCTCCGTGCTGATTTTCACCACCGGCTTGGCCAGCGCTCGACCAATGAACTCGGATTTGCCCTGAATTCAACGAAATAAGCACACTCGCCATCGCCATCAGTCGTTGACAACTGCTGCATCCAAATTGGAAGGGTAACTTTTCAAAATTAATGCCAAATATTTTTGTTACTTTATCATTTCTTGGTGATTATAATATCAACCCCATTCATGCCATCCCAAACGTTACGGCATCGAATTCGCATTTTTATTCATCATTAAATTGTGCAAACCCAACTTGGATTCATAAAATCTTGAAATGAATTGGATATTAATGACTTAATTTGCATTTACTCAGATATTTGTAATCAGTTTCAATAAAAAATTTACATTGAAAACTACCAAGATCCCACTGTCCTAATCATTCTTTAGAACAGTTTTTGTGTTTAGTTTGTTGTCCTTCCCCGCACCTCCAATGAGCACGGTTGGCAACGTACGGTGCGAAAAAAATTCAACAAACATCCATACAACGATCACATTTCACCATCACCAGCAGCATTATACAAATTGGCAGCCCTCAACTTACCATGGTGTTTTGATCGTACACCTCGATCACGACCATGGGTGGGTCATCTCTCAGCTCGCGTGGCTCCCCGTACATGTAGATGTCCTGGTACTCCAGCAGCTGGTCCCACGTTGGACAGAGCGTCTCCTGGAAGACCTGGTCATTCCACAGGGTCGGGGGGCGAGCAAAGGGTTAGCCGACAAGTGGCGGCGCTGTTTAGTCCACAAGAAGCAATGCTCCTACTCATGCAGGAAAGCAATGCAGGAATCTCCTTCGTACAGAAACCACGTGGGAGTATTTGCAGAGAGAGGCGTGGGATGACGCTGTGCAAAGTTCCCCTTTGTAAACTCCTGGCAATAGTGCGCATTTCATATCGATTTCACGATTTACAGCATTAATAATCTCAATGTATTTAAATACAGGCATTTCTAATCATTAGTAGCAATGGGAAATGCTCACTAGATTGTAAGTTCTAAGATGAAATGAGAGTTTAGGTCAACTGAGCTCATCGTTTTTCTTGGATTAGTTGCATTAGCACGACTATTAATCACCGCACAGTCTCAAGTCACTGACTGGTCGGTAAACACAGGCCGGCCCCTGCCACGTGAATGTGACATTTACACCAAACGGCTCAGGACCGGCAATGGATCCGAGCTGCACCCGACGCCGATCAGAGCACGACGACGCAAACTCTGCACCGTGGCACGGGGACTCTCGCGGAGTCTTGCGGTCGTCTCATCACGCCGGTGCCGGTTGATGGTCGGTGGGGGTAGATGCCGGCGACCTGCTGGGCACATTCACCCGTCCCGTTGCCACACTTGCCCCTGGACTCTGCGCCGGTGCCGGTTCTCCCGTGGCGGTCGCGCCACGACCGAGCGCGGCGCGCGAACCCTCGTTGACGCTGCGCGGGCGACGCGCTCTTCGGCAAACCTTCACTAGAGTGGGCAGCCAGAGAGAGCCGAGCAGCCTGGCGTACCTCGGTGGACTTGCAGTGGGTGGAGAAGATGACTCGAGCGAAGGGGTCGGAGAGCCCCGTGCTGTCGGCAGCGAAGAGGCTGCGAGCCTGGTACATGTGCGCACGCAGCTCGAACTGCGACCTCTCTGCGTCGCGGGGAAGGGAACGGTATCGTGAGAAAATAGATTTGGAGCGGCGATGCATATATGAATATATGGTCAACCTCATTCCCACCGTACGTAGCCAGCCGTGCTAATCAGAGCTGCGGGATTGGGTTGTCCCGGGCAGTCCGGTAACTGGCATCTGTGCCCGGGTGCCAGGAATTGGTTTGTTCCGATATCTGGTGGTATTGTATTAAACTTTTATGAGAGTGTAATGCACACGTTTTAATAGACTTGGGCAGGCTGAGAATATGTCTGGGTTTTGTCAATGGAAAAGTTGGCAACCATGAGCAGCTCGAGATGATCTCATTCACGGGACACTCCATGAAGAACAATTGCACCCTACTAAACTCCGCCGAGGACAGGCCCAGGTCAGAGGAATTATAGCACTGCTGTTGACACACACACACACATGCACAAACATCCGCCCATATACAACATTAGCCAAATGTATAAGAATACATTTTTTATACACTACAAGCATGCCCTTTGACGTACTGCTGTAGGTGAGGACCCTTGGAGGAACGGTGGGATCGATCGATTTCTTCTCCACAAATCCAGTGGGCATGCCGTTGAGGAAGTTATTGCGTTGCTTGTTTGTGCCCAGCCAGAGGTAGACCTCCAGCTTGGCTTGCATGGCCCAACCTCCTGGGCCAAACGAACGTTTCCCTGGCAGCTACAGCACAGGGGCAGAACAGGGCACGTGTGTATGTGTGTGTGTCGAGTATTTCAACTTTTTAAAAGCGCACAGTATTCACTCTAGAAGAGACAGCATTACTCGGAGGCGCAAGGCAGCCGCAAACGAGTGCGAAGGCAGGCATGCAATGAGCCGGCATCAACAAATGCCCAAGCTCTGTGGACCTCGACATATTAAGGTATTATTGGCAAATTGACGAGTGTTTATATTTTGATTTAAAGCTTTCGTGACTGCAGGGATTCGTATTCTTGGTTCTTTCGGTAAAGTCACGTAGAAGGGAAATAATAAAATAATAAAAATATCAAACAATAAAAATGCTGACGACGTTTCGACTGCAAAACAAGCAATCGTCATCAGGTGTGAAATTCACAGCAAGAAAATTTCAAATTTTCTTCGCCGAAACGTCGTGAGAATTTGTATTGTTTTATATTTGTATTATTTTATTATTTCCCTTCTACGTGACTTTACTGAAAGAACCAAGAATATGAGTGTTTATATGTGAAAGAAAAGCGACGAGTGTGCGGGCAAAACAATTTCTATCTCACATAGACGAAACAGGTGGAGTCCATTTTTAGCAAGTCCCCAGGTTGCGGAAGACCCAACTTACGGAAATCCGACCTTATGGAAATGCTAAATATATCATGTTTAAAAAAAATCTATATGCAGAACTTTGCATTTGTAGTGCAGCGCAGTGAGATTGTGGATGAATACTGCGGAGTGAGGCATAAGTCGGGCAGCATCTTCCCGAAGGCGGTAATGTATCACCAATCTGCACTGTCAGTCACGCTATTACATTGGTACCGTGCGTATACCCGCCACATCGTCTCGTAACTTTCAGTTTCTCTTGCTAGTGCTCTTCATTTTAAGTTATTTCCTGTTTGTACTTCATTTAACACAGTTACACTTCAATTGCTTAAGCCAGCATTGATCGGAGTAGTCAAGGCCGAGTCTATGGCACGATAAACGAACATTCGGAAGTGACTGCTTTCTGTTAACAATATAAAAATGTGTCGTGGTATTCATAAACAACTGGATACAGTATATATTCCATTATTTTAATTATGGGTGGTGTTATGGTAGATATTTGATGAATTGAACGAATCATAAGAAGTGTGCAGCGTATGTACAGCTATACGATAGAGGTAGTGATAGAAAACGGATGACAGTGAGATAGAGTACTGAGAGAAAACGACTCGTAATTGGGTAGGGGAGGCACAACAAGTTCTGGCTATGGGATTTATCTTGAATTTGGGGGAAAATTGTTCAGTTTCCGACATGGAAATTCTGGTTACATCTCGTTCTCGGGAACCTCACCCTGCCTGCATATGCTGTACTGCCTTCTCCTGGCAAGTCAGGCTATGCCACCTCGACATTCACGTGAAGGGATTTTTGCAACGTTTGTGCGATCTGCCAACCCTCACCTCCACAGTTCCGGATGAAAGGCAGTGCAGCAAATATGGGCTCCACCTGTATCGTCTGTATGGGATAGAATGATCCAGGCTCTTACCTTGAGGAAAAGCGTCTTGACTTTACCACAGTCCTTCCCCAACTCCTCATCGGCGTTGGCGTAGAGGATATCTTTGGCGGGGATGCGGGCGAAAGCGATGCGCTTCGTCTTGTTGACCAGCATCCAAATGAACACGTCCGGGATGCTGTGCTGAGGCTGCAGGGAACAACACGTGCCACAACATCGTTTGTTTTTTATTGGTGTAGGGTTGTGGACTCACTGAGAATTATAGCGTCATGAATTCAACACAATGTGTTTGAAACAGACCATCTGAGAAAACAACACAAAAATGGCTTCATTCACATTTAACACAATAACTTGTGAGAGTACTCAGTTCAGAAGAGGATGGTTGTGAGTTCAAATATCATTCAGGCTATCATCCCTCCGCGGTGAATTCAATTCATACCACTTTGTGTGAAGTCAACGGTGGTTGTTCCAGACTAGCCACATCAGAAGAATATAGATTTTACAATGCTGGGTCAGCACCATCAACGGAGCGAATCACAGGGCCAATAGCCCCTTATGAGCAAGGAAATATTCACAGAGTCGTTCACACAGGGGTTTTACAGTCAATATTATCAATCGCGATTCATTTTTTGGTGAGGCCACAATGATCTGACCAATTCCGTGTCATGAAGATCCTTCCATCGCCTGACACAGGCAAACATATAAATTGTCAAGCTGTGTACAAGCATTCAACATGCCGATTCATATTATTATTATTTCAGCTCACCGGCAAGTTGAGCAATTTCACAATATTTTGCAATGAGGCCGTTTAGCGTGAAACTACATCAAGCATATTCGGGGCAAGATCCAGAAAGTCGTGATAAAATACAGTTTAGCAATGCTGTGTGTTATAGTATTCATCAGTTTAGAAAAGCTCGCGTAAATGCATTTCAATATTGCAGTGACTATCTCGAAACAGCATCCAAATCGCAGGCACCACCCTGTCATTTGGATTGGGGATTTTTTTTTTACTCCTTCACAATCGTTAATAACACCGCAAATTGTGAGTGACCTCAAGCGTTTTTAGGCATCGCCCTCCACCACCAAGTCACTTTGTACAAAATGTGCAATGATGAACTTTGCCTACCTGGTGGTACACTAAACATTGTAATTGGCATCATCGCGATATCAAAATTCAAATTATCGTGTCATCTGCCATATCATGCATAAGTGTTTTGTTAGATACCACACTACAATTAGTTGATCGACAGGCCGTGGGCGTGGGGATAAACTGTGGGTACTTCCACCTCTTCAAAGACATCTGGCTGGCGTGGAAGCGTAAGATAAATACCATCTAGACGAGTCTTTTACTCGAGTATAGCCTCTTTTGCCAGCAGTGGCATGAGCAAGCAAATGCAGGGCTGTACCTTGTGCATGCTATTAAGGCCGACAATGAATTGCATTGCGGCCGTCTGGAATGCTCTTCTGATATTCGAAAGCCACTGGAGCTATGCACTTTTAAATCTAGATTGAAAACTAATTTCTTTAGAACTGCTTTTTGTTTTTTAGTTTGTTGCCCATCTCTCCCACCTCCGATTAGCACGGTTGTCTACGCACGGTGTCAAAGAAGTTCAACATACATGCATACATACATACGTCAGACGAGAGAACACGTGGGTGATCTGCCTGGATACATTTTTCACAGTTCAACAGTGCCCTGTGTGCTGCCACTACTGAGCGGTATTACTCAGCCATCACGATCTTTAGTTTTCCACAGCTCAGAAACGCACCTCGTCAGCGAGGTGCCGAAGCTTCTGCAGGAAGCCCTCGACTGTCTTGACCCGCTCCTTGAGGTTTTTACCCTTCACCTGCTTGATCAGGTTATTGCCCTGTACGCTAATGTGATCCTTGAGAGGAAAAAACAAAAGAGTGAAGTGTTAGGTCACATCCACGCTAGCGTAGAGAAATAGCAACGCACAAAAGTGTGCTCACAAACAGCAAGACAGCATGACTCTCATCGTGTCTTTTGTGCATGTATAAAGCTGCCAGCATAGTTATTTATATTTGTATAAATAACATACATAACATAGTTTTTAAAAAGCGCTGTGTATTATATATATATGTTTCTAAATCAGCTCAAGTCTTTCATAAATCACGTGACCTCTGCATGACCACCCCCACAATGCATCCCTCCCCTCTCCCCACCGCCCACTGTGAAAACAGACTGCTCTGTGCAACAGCATAGAGGCCCTTATCTAGCCTCTTACTCCCTAACATCATATGATACTTATGGCGGTTACCCAGGGGTACTAAATAATTCCAAAAGGCCGAGGCAATTAAATGTTTTATTTCTGGGACACTATTTTTTCCAGCGGTGTACTTAACTCCGCGACTGGGGTACCAATCAATCCGAAATCAGTGCCACACTCCGCGATGTCGAAACGCCAAACAGCATAAAAACATCCATTATCGAAAAATGTAACGTTGAATAGTGCATCGTGTACAGCTCGTCGAGATGAGTCGACTGCCCCATCGCCGACCATCAACAGACTACAAATGACTGCATCACGGACATTATGGGTACTATGGAACCCCGGGGTACCGCCATAAGGTTCATCTATCAACTATAATTTGTCGCCAGGTCGCTTCTGAAAAAGAGCTACATAGCTCAGTGGGCCTTACCTGGTGAAATAAAATTTAAAAAAATGTGTATTTCATAGTTTACCCTCGTTATTTCTGAATATTTGGTCTGGGTTATACATTTATTTCCCATTTTTTCCTCTCAAATCTCACTCTTTCTCATATATTCTGTCTGTCCTTTCCTATTTTCCTTCTCTTTTTACATTCATTATATCCTTGACGATTCTTTTTCCCTTTCTGGGGTGTGTAAAAAAGTTGCACGTGATATGTGAAAAAAATGTGGGTTTACCCATTTCTGGCAATAAAACAGGAGATGTTAAGATGTTCAAACATCAAATAGATACCTATTGCAAGGCATAAAGTCTACATTTACCACATGTACTTGTGGAAAAACATGGTCATATTTAATCTTTAAAATAAGATCTTACAAGCTCCTTCAAGCGCATCTTGAGCTGTTTTCGGTCAAGATCTGTGTACTCAATTGACGATGATTCCTTATTGGCCAGGGAACAGAATCGCCTGAAATAAAAACAAAAACATATTTTTTTTTAACTGCCAAAAAAACATTCCGACGAATATCCAATACACGAGTTACAACCAAAAATATATGAGTGGAGTAATATAATTTTAATATGAGTGGAGTATACAAAAATACTCACAGACTCGCAAACATTACTATACTTGAGTTTTCAATTTTGTTAGCCCAACAGCATTATACTAATTGGATGAATTTAACATAATGTGCTATAGAATATGAATAAGTCTAACATATATTCATGAAACAGTGTATGAAACCATATTTTTATACTTAACTTACATATTATTAAAGTTTATAAAAGTGAGTCTGCAGCTCATACAATAAAGGCCACATTAATGTCCAATTTCCCTGCACCACATTGAGATGTTTAGCAGTGACACCGACTGCTAACGACAGTTTCACCGGTTTGTGACTCCAGGAAGGTCAGTACACTGCGTGATCGGCTTGATAAGGGTGACAACCCGGAGCTAGGTGCCCCGCAGACTCAACGCTTCCTCAGGCGCTTCAAGTTACAAGTTTTCAAGTTTCATTTATTAGGTAGAGCCCTGTGAGCCATTCGGCTCTTGAATCGGGTGCAACCACAACAAACAAAAAAACTAAAACATGAACAAGAAAACATTTTAAAGTGACTATGTCCAAACAGAAAATCCAAGAAAAGACAGCAAAATATTGCAGAAAAAGCACCGTACACCAACACTGTGTGCAAAAATCCCAGTGGGATGCAAGTCAAACAACAACAACCACAAGACAACTTAGATTAAGGCCATCAGTCTAACTCTGTACTACAACAAACAAACATGGCCAAACCGAAAAACTTTTCAAAAATCACCAAAATAAAGCCATGAAAGCAATGAGGTGCAACGGGTGAAGCTCACTCGCAACCGCTGCTCATCTCCTCCAAGGCTCCTCGCAGCCTGCGCTCCGGATGGGGCTTATCTGTCTTCATCGCTTCCTTCACGTCGCTGATGCCCTCATCCTGCAGCACACACAAACAATTTCCAGTTCAGCAATAATTCTAACACGTGACGCAGCTTTGTTGCTGCTGCTGCTGATAGTATTCATATTGGTACTATTGATTTCACTAAACAAGTGAAATGATTTGCTGGAGAGACACAGCTGGAAAAATGCAACAGCCTGTGGTTTTATGGCCATTACTGAAAGTGAATCGGGATAAAATTATAGAATAAAGTGAAGCGCAAGAGCAGGTTGAGTCATTTTGAAAACTGAATTTGATAATGAAGAATGATGTAAATAATTGCATGTTGCCCATTGTGACATCGATTGGAAACATGGACAATGAAGTAAAAACAATAAGGAGTATGCAAAACACTCCCTGCAGATCCTTGCATAGTGTCGTGCGTTGTCTTTCAATACACGAGTTGGCTCAAAATAACTCTTTGGTTTTTTCGGTAAAGTCACGTAGGTAAAAACATAAACAAAATAAATGAAAACAACTAGATCAAATCACGACGTTTCGGGCGCAACACAAGCGTCCGTCATCAGGTGGGAAAGCATGGCCGACTGCTGATGCAGACTGTTTTAAAACAGTTTGCAGTCACGAAAGCTTCAAATCTAGAATGGCTGAAAATTATTTAAATTGACACGATTTGGTGACGTAACAACTTGATTTGTTTATCTGTGAAGGCTGGAGGAGGGTGTACAACACCATTTGGCTTATAGTAGTAGGTTTTTACCCTTTTAAACTGGTACAAAACTGACACCTTTATTCAAGGCATCATGTTTGCAATGACCACAACACAAGTAGTCAAAAAAGCAAACAAACAGAAGCAACTCTGATAATGATAATAATATGCACTGTCCTTGAAGTTGATTGGTCAACACCCGAGACGGCTTTCTTTAGAGCCTAGTCCCCATTGGTGTTGGACCATCTGGTCTGATATTGCACTGTGTTTGAGTTGTACGCCTTCTGGTGTCATCTGGTCCAACACCAATGGGGACTAGGCTCTAAAGAAAGCGGTCTCGGGTGTTGACCAATCAACTTCAATGACAGTGCATATTATTATCATTATCAGAGTTGCTTCTGTTTGTTTGCTTTTTTGACTACTTGTGTTGTGGTTATTGCAAACATGATGCCTTGAATAAAGGTGTCAGTTTTGTACCAGTTTAAAAGGGTAAAAACCTACTACTATATTTTACCATTTGGCTTCACACTTAAGTGCTCTAACCCAACAAAAATAATTATGAACCCTCCATCATTAGCGTGCTTGGCTACGTACGGTGAGAAGAAAGTTCAACGTACGTACAACATAAGTGTGGGGCACCGCAGCGGGGCAGCAGACCAACGCGCACGTACCAGCTTGTCGGCGATCTTGTCAATGATGTTGGAGTTGTAGAGACGCCGTCGCTGGTCGTGCCACGTGCTCTCCACGTGCACGCACGGCTTCTGTTCGTAGTAAGGCATGTGGAAGTACTGCCTGCCAGCACACAGCCGTCAACGTGGGCATGGTTAGCTCTGTAATACTTGCAAGACTGGACACTTGAGCCGATCGTGAATTCTGGAGCGAACTGAATTACTACTGCACAGGTTTTTGTGATTGTGATGTATAGCTCTCCAATGTTGAACTTCTTTCGAACCATACGTAGCCAACCGTGCTAATCGGAGGTGCGAGGGAAGGACAACAAACTAAACACAAAAAGCAGTCCAAAGGAAATGAGTTTTCAATTGAGATTTAAGAGTGCAGGATAGGATTGGAGCATTTCGGATTCGAAAAAACAGGGAATACCACTACTGAAAATACATCCGATGGAATAGGATGGGTAAAATCATCTCCCAACAGGAGTTCAAGTTCAAGTTCATTTATTAGGTATAGCCCTGGACGAGACATGATGAGTGCTTGCCCCCCAGGCAGTCTATGAGACTATAAAAGAGAATGCTTATGCGAGCACAATTACCTGTCGTTAGTCTCCGGCTTCATGGGAGGTGTGGTAGAGAACATCGACGATAAATCATCCGCGCCCTTGGCTTTCTCGGCTGTCAGCAGCACTGTCTCCTCCTCGTCATCATCATCGTCATCTTCATCCTCGTCGTCACTGCGCTCCTGGGGGTTCGACTTGTTCAGCCCGTCTATGCTGTTTCCGTAATTCCCTTTGAATGACAGGACATCGGCATTAAGAGTGACGTTTCGAATTAGGGGTAATCATATGAATGTTAGGAGTCACAGCGGGTCCATTGGGGGGGCCCTAAGTCGATACTACTTTCGGGGGGGGGCCCATTAAATCTAGAAGATGACAGAAAAAATAAAATGTAATGAAATGCAGTGCAATGAGAGAAGAGACACACAAATGAGACAGATGGAATGGAATTAGAGGTGCAGAGTCAGGTAGGAGCAGACAGATGCAGACAAAATGGGGATGATATTACGTCACTTTTAATGTTTATTAGGATTTGAATTTGACCGAAAAATATGGTTCAACCCATATTTGTTTCATGAATCCGGGGCCCCTGGGGCTATTCGTTTGCTATGCTTATGTCTGGCGCAGAGGTCGGAAACCAAAATGACAAGAAGAGCCTATTTTTTTCGAACCTGGTAAACAAAAAAACGATTTAAAGCTTTCGTGACAGCCGGGATTCATCTTCTTGGTTCTTTCGGTAAAGTCACGTAGAAGGTCTTCACCTGAGGACGGCTGCTTGCATTGTGGCCGAAACGTCGTGAGAATTATATTATTATGTTTATTTTTATTATTTTATTACTTCCCTTCTACGTGACTTTACCGAAAGAACCAAGAAGAAAAAAAAACCTCAATATTTCAAGAGCCGCAATGCACCGTGGTGAGTACGAGAAGGTGGTTCCTTAGTAAACCACGTGTCATGAAGCAAGTCCCTTTAAAGAGCCGCACGCGGCTCTGGAACCACTGGTCTAGCGCCACCACTGGGTCAGAGGCAGAGGTCGCAACCGGGTACCCGATACCCGTACCCTACCCGATACCCGGCTACCCGTACCCGGCCGGGTACGGGTACCCGTTTGCGACCCTGGTGCGGCCGGGTACGGGTACGGGTAGGCCGTGAGTCACTGGTGAGTAACCGTTTGTCACTCATTTCGGGTAGGGTACGGGTAGGGTACGGGTACCCATTTGCGACCCTGGTGTGGCCGGGTACGGGTAAAGAATCAAAACCCGTTTGCGACCTCTGGTCAGAGGCAAAATGTTCCAGAGCCCCGCCCACTTCGTTTATGACCCTTGGGCTACACCTATTTTAAACCTTTAAAACAGTCTGCATCAGCAGCTTTCCCCCTATTTGTTTCCTCCTGATGACGATCGCTTGTGTTGTGATCGAAACGTCGTAGTTTTTTTTGTATATTTTATTTTTAGTAATTAAAAACAATAACAATACTCTTTGGTTCTTTCGGTAAAGTCATGTAGATAGAAAATTAATAGGTCACAACGTTTCGATCGCAACACAAGCAACCGTCATCAGGTGAGTGCAGCAGCAGACTGCAGCAGCAGTTCTCCTGCTGTCTTTGTCTCACCTGATGAGGCTTGCTTGTGTTACGATCGAAACGTCGAAAAGACCCATATAATATGAATTCCTGCAGTCACGAAAGCTTTAAGTCAAGAATTAAAATGTTCTAGAGTTCACACAATTGGGAGGTGTTAAAGCTGTTAGCGAACACTGTTGTTATATGGCATGAATCAGCAGAAGAGGGGAATATTCCTAGATTTCAGACAAGGCATTGACATTGTTTTGTATCTGGACTTCCTATGATTGCCATTATAAACATACAGGATGAAGCTAAACGTAGAATCAGACCTCCGGCTGAAATTAATAAAATATTTGACCAGACATCCAACAACTGTGCTCTTTCAAGCAAGCTCACCCCTCCCATTAAAGGCACTCCCCAAAACCGCGGAAGGGGATCCCTGGAGGGTGAGTTTGTAATGTCTTAACAGCCCTCAGACTGCCAGACGGTGTAGATTAATTAGGTGGAAAGTGGCATCTCACCAATGCTGATTTCAAAGCTGATGAGCTTTTCACTGATACTCCTGTCAATCATCGTGGCCTCCAGAAAAGCTCCGAACAAGAAAAACTCTTCCATCTTTCCAAGCACCGACTGTCACCAAGGGGAACATGCGTACACACAGTGCATTCATTTTTTGACTGTATTAATTTCAGCTGTATTTATCTTCATGTTTTTTTTTTTACTCGTGAGTGACTTTACGTTTATGAATCACCATCAATTAGTAATTTTTTAAAAGCTAATTTATTACCATCCTAATATTTTAAAAGCTACTTTTCAACCACTTACTTGCTAATCCTGTTAGGGTGGGGCCTTACCAAGATATGTGTCACTTGCTATGTATCAACACTGGACACCCTTTCCAAATGTCTTACAAATCCATACAATCCACCAACCCTCTCCTCAAAGAGCTGAAATGCAGGTGTACACCACAAACAGAGTTACGTTTTGTAAATCTTAAGAAAGAAAATGACAGCGACGAGACGAGCCGTTAGAACAGCATTTCGCTTACATCATTGATCTTCGGAATATCCTCCACCATAACCTCCGTGGTGTTGTTCAGCTCCGGGGACGTCTTGTCCAGCTGCACGGTGGTGAGCTGCAAGAGGAGGCGGGCGCGGAACGACACGCCCTCCCCGAGGCCGTCGTTCAGCTCCTGGTGTTCGTCCACCAGCGTGTAGTTGCGCGTCGAGCCGTACATGTTGACCCACGCCGGGCCGAACGTCGGCATGAAGCCTGCAAGAGTGAAGGGGGGGGGTGGCGATGACATCGTCACAACACCTCTTTACAAAGCGTGTATATCAGCTGTGTAGCGGAGGCAGCGCGAGGAACACCGAGTTGACAGCACCATGTTGATAGGAACACAAAGAAGGACGAACAAACGTTGTACGTTTTTTTTGTTACAAGGCCATGAGTCGTTTCATTGTGTTTATGTGTGTATGTTGAACTTCTATCGCATCCGTACGTAGCCAGCCGTGCTAATCAGTAGGTGCAGAGGAAAGGACAACACACTAAACACGAAAAGCCGTTCTAAAGAAATGAGTTTTCAATCTAGATGATTTAAAAGTGCATAGTTTCAGTAGCTTACTGATGTCAGAAGAGCGTTCCAGGAGGCCGCATAAGCGCATCTGAAAGGGTGCGATGCAGTGACTTTCAGATGCGCTTCTGCGGCCGTCTGGAACGCTCTTTCTTCATAATTGTCCCTGGAGGGATGTTCACTCAGTTGACCACCTTCAACGGGATGATTTAAACTCGCCAGAAACCACCGGCAACTTCTTTATTCCATAAATAATACGGCAGTCTTTAGAGGAGGAAGAATAAGGCACAAAGCTCTCCCAAGGCACGGTGTGGTTAGCAGGCCATATATTTCCCACTCCTAACTGAAGGGGATCTACAGCGGACCTCGTGGGTGGGAGCACAGGGCGTGGAGAGGTTCACTACTCCAAGATACTGTGATAAAGGTAGTTGAGAGCAAACTGGCGTAATTGTGCAACAACATTGCCTTCATATCCACAGTACTTTAGTTGTACCGCATCTCAACATACAAAATCGTACATGAAAGGTTTGAAATATATTCATTTCAGGAACCTCTCTCCTCAGGCACGTGTTCGAGTCCCGTTGCCTATGATACCACGTTCACACACCACACACGCAAGAGGCATGGGTAGAAACTCAGAACGAGGCTTTGGTGTAAGACTGGTGACCGTGATGAGACGGGTCGACTCAATGTACATTTCAACCTCCTCCACCCGAGGGAATGACTGAGGGCTTCAAACCCAGAATTTCAGAGATGCGGGCTCAGTTCCATGACATAAATCTTAGCTATCTGTTACTTATTTATTTTTACTGTGCAACGAAGATGTTCGTTGTAATATTATCAAAGCAATTTGCCAGCATAGTTGCAATCCAGAGTCTACGTGTGATTAAAACTGGGTTGTTAGTGACTGTGCAAGCACCATCATATTAACCTGGTTTCGCACTTCATTTGGCAAATACAAGCACTGATCATTATTACACGTTTGGTTTGATTAGTGATCTGACGAACACTGATCGCTGGGTACAAAAGCACGCCCAACTGTGGACAATGAGTAGGCATGCAATGACGTCCGTTTCACGCGTAGGCTTTCGCGACCATTATTATTCAGAACGAAGAGTAGATCGCTTAAATACAACTGTGTCATTAAGACCGGAAACAGGAAGATTCTACACAATTCTGGCTCATCACCAGATGAAGCTGGTTGTAATCACCAGCGAAATGTCGTAGTCAAATTGTAAATGCTGTGGGTTTACTCTCCAACACACCGGTGTGCTGAAGAAATCACAAACCTTCCTAATTTGCTGTGTCGGGTGGCGGTGGGTTAACGACACATTCATATTTACACGATCTAACCAAAAATAACCTTTATAATGAATGTAACAACGTGCTAATTTAACTCGTCAAAGTATTCTTAGTGTGAAAGAGTAGGCCAAAATACTCTAGAATGGCTATGGTTCCCTATATAGGGGCTCTATAGCCCCCTCTAGCGAAAGCCCTTCCGCCAGCAATGGCACAAGCAAGTCATTGCAAGGGCTTCACTTTCACCTACAAACTGGCAGAGGTGGGACAAAGTCATTGTTATGCAAGTCCAAGTCGAGTCGCAAGTCATCAAATTCATGACTCGAGTCTGACTCGAGTCCAAGTCACATGACTCGAGTCCACATCTCATAGGTGGGACAAAGTCATTGTTATGCAAGTCCAAGTCGAGTCGCAAGTCATCAAATTCATGACTCGAGTCTGACTCGAGTCCAAGTCACATGACTCGAGTCCACACCTCTGCAAACTGGCGCACCTTTGTCCCCATTGTTGCAGATCTTCGTGAGGTCGATGAAGTGACTGCCGATGGCCACGTCGTTGACTTTGTCGCTGTCGCGGATTTGGAGCTTCATGCGGCGGCAGAGTGGTGGGAAGATATCGGTGAGCACCACCTGCTCGTTCCACACCGGCTCGTAGCTGTTGTTCTGCACCGACGTCTTGCCCTGGGCGCCAGTGCACAGCACGCAGCACGCAGAGTCAATCGCGAGAGAATGATTTCATCGCGATAATCAGTTCGGTTCAGTTTATTTTGAAGTAACCTGTGAGCTAAGAAGCTCTTGAATCGGGTTTCATCAACAAAGGCATCGGTTCCTTGGCAAACGTAACGTGCATAACGGGTCGCGAGAAATATAGAAATAAAAAGAAATACATAAGGGAGGGAAAAAATGGCAACAGATGACAATGTCGAACATATTACAAAATTATATTTTAAATATTTAACTAGTGACGATTATGATTAAATAACATATTGCAAATAAGGCATAAAAACGCAAATGGTAATCCTGAGAAAGATCAAATATCAAGTTACAGTAATAATAACAACAGTCACGATATCGCACCAAGTAAAATAATGTGGCATCTATATATAACGAAACATAGTGCATAAAGGCATAAAAAACACAAGAGGTCACTTACATGAAAATCATGAAGACATGCATACATTGAAAGGCATCTGTTTGCTTATGAAACATGAAACTGCATTTGAGCATTTGAGTTCATCGATCAATGTGCCTTACCGATCAGTGGTTTTAAGCGGCGTTTGCTCATTGCAAGGGTGACGAGGGATGCCGGCCAATGAGTGGAACTAACGTTGTATCGGCGGCCAAAGAAGGAAACGTGCCCGATGTTATCCGTCCACTGTGGAGATGGAACTATGAAATCGAATTTTGTGCAGGCTGTTGCGTTGCAGAACCATGAGAAAAAAAATGGCGGCCGTTTTTAGGAGGCCTTCATTAAGCGGTGAATATATCGTGGCCGATGGTAATTATTTGTGTCCTCATCAAGTATAGATCAGGGTACAAGGTTGGTTTAGCATCAGATCTTAGAATTTGGGGACAGATTTTGTTTGTAAAGCAATGCATTTGCTGTTTATGTGTGATTAGTGTAGATGAGTGCTAATTTTGATTACTGTATTTGCAAGTCAGCCTACAGTTTCCTGGGACATGCAGGGCATGTTCTAACATGTGATCTCTGCTGCTCCTTGCCAGGTTACTTTTTATAAATTGGACACATCAGAATCAGAATATCTATTTATACTGGAGGAATATGATTAACTATAAAGCTCTTTTTCACAGATGTCCAGTTATTATTGTTTATATCTAATACTTATTTTGGTGATTGCCATTATCAGTTTGATATTGCATTAAAGTACATTCCTCTGCTGCATGTACTGAGATGTGGTATGTATGTATGTTGAACTTCTTTCGCACTCTACGTAGCCAACCGTGCTAATTGGAGGTGCGGGGGAAGGGCAACAAACTAAACACAGAAAAAGCATTTTAAAAGAAATTCGTTTTCAATCTATATTTAAAAGCGCATAGGTCCAATGGCTTCCTAATTTCGGAAGGAAGAGAATTCCAGACGGCCGCAGAAGCGCATCGGAAAGGGATTAGTGAAATGGTAGTGAGTGCGATGGACTTGGTTTTGGTGATTTTAGCATTGTAAAGTGGCTCGTATATTTAAAGGTTAGGAAGAAAACATGAAAATAATGGGAGATTCAAAATAGGTGTATGAAGAAAAGCCTATCTATATTCTCCAGCATATTCAGGATACGTTTCATGGTCTTAAGTCATGCTGTTCTTTAAGTTCATTTGACATAAAAACATTGTACTTGTTTCTGATCATATCAGTCGAAAGTCAATGAAAGGGGCTCGCTGTCAGATATAGCCTTGATAATGCAGAATTGTGAGAGCATTTTTAGATGCACTCTACATACATGCACATATTGTACTTCTCTTCCATGCTGGCCATATTTTTTGGAAGACGTCGGCGCAGCTACACTTTCCCCTACCATACCCGGACCTGCCGATTGACTGTGGCATACCTCTCCACCTGATGAAGACTGATGAAGACCGCTTGTGTTGCGATCGAAACGTCGTGTGTTTTTTGCTTTTATTATTTAGTATTTTTATTTTACCATTTAAAATTTTATTTTGGTTTTTTGCTTTTATTATATTCAATTTATTTGTGTTTTTTATTATTATTTTTATTATTTAATTTTTTTGGTCTTCTATCTACGTGACTTTACCAAAAGAACCAAGAATATGTGGCATAAATTTTGATTTAAAGCTTTCGTGACTGCAGGGATTCATATTCTTGGTTCTTTCGGTAAAGTCACGTAGAAGGGAAATAATAAGATAATATAAATATAAAACAATAAAAATTCTCACGACGTTTCGACTGCAACACAAGCAATCATCACCAGGTGTGAAATCCACAGCAAGAAAGTTTGAAAAAAAAGCAAGATGATGATTGCTTGTGTTGCAGTCGAAACGTCGTGAGAATTTTTATTGTTTTATATTTATATTATTTTATTATTTCCCTTCTATGTGACTTTACCAAAAGAACCAAGAATATGTGGCATACCCATTTATACTGCTGCGTCGATAAGAGGCACGGGAATTTAATGAACTTGCGACATTGTTTCAACTGCCGCACTGGAAGATGAATCCAGTGTATTAACCATTATTACGGCAGCATATTATGTATGTTATGCACTAAACCACAAAAAACTCTAATCCCCCGTATAGCCTTTAACAGACTGTTGGGGCAAGTGCTGTGAGCGAGCACCTGTGAAGGCCGTCACAGCACACGAGGGGGTGGGTGTCCAGTGTGGCGATGTTTACACACTGCACCAGCTACTCATTTGAGGCTGAGTAGACCTAGGGGAGGCCCGGGACCGGTTCATATACTCGTCACTGGTGTTGGCCGTGAGCAGAAATCAAACTCGGGTCCCTGAGTTCGTAGCGCAGCGCGCCAACCACTGCACTTCCACTCCCTACACTGATTCACACGCACAGCGTAGCATGCGTGGTGCAGCAATTAAGGATGCGAAGATCGCTCCCCAATTTCCCCCCGCTCGCTGGCACCTTCTGTCCAGCGAAGGAGACTTGCACGTAGGGGTCGACGAGGTCCCTCTCCTGGCCCATGAGGGCCTTCTTCACGTTGGCCACGATGGCGGTGTTCATCTTGGGCAGGCCCACGGCTCTGTAGATATTCACGTAGAAACGGGCCCACTGCCTCTCCCCCTTGCAGCCATCCGGAAGTATCAGGTTCCTTTCCATGAGCAAACGAAGCAAAAAAAGACAAGAAACAGTTTTTACGTGAGAAATGTTTAACGTTCGAGCGCAGATGCAGAGGGGAAAACGTTGCAAGGTTTGCTGTTTATTGAGCACGGGTGTACAGAGAACATACACAGTGGGAACGCTTGTTGGGAAAATAGGTCGACAGCTGGGGGAGAAAGAGTAAGTTTATGAAAGGGTGAACTAGAAGTTAAACATTGCCTGGTTTTTGTTTGAGGGTCTTTACAGGTGGAGGGCGAATGTGGGCACGGTGTCGAGACAGTGCAGATATAGAAGAGATAGCGTTCTAGGCGTTGTGCCTAAAATTGCATGCACATTGCGACACTCGTTCCGTTGTATTGAGGTTACATTTCTTTAGCTTTTGAAGCGTGTTTCACGAGCAACTCAATAAAACGATCGAGACAATTTATCTGGCTGTAGCATCATCTCTACAGATTTAATCTGAGTCTTTAACATCTGGAAGTGTATTCAAAGGCTGGATTTCATCCAGTGCACTCAGGCTTTGTAGCACACTAACTTTCGCAAACATTGAATTGAGAAAGGTCTGCGTACGCTCACACACTTGTGTATATCAAACATACACATTTGTAAACCAATGGAAATAGATACACGATAAAGATATGTGTTATGCCCGATCTTATGAACCGTTATTAATCGGCATAATTTTCATGAAACCTAGTGGTGTGCGTTCAATATCGAGTCCACAAAGTTCCTTTGGCTACGTCATGTTGTGTAAGATGGAACCGAATGCACAAACCCTTCAAGCGAGTCGTCGTCGCTTTCGATCGACTTGTGCGACTTCTTGATGTTGTCGCCTTTCCCCACCACGGTGATGTCGCACTGCACGTAGCCCTTGACGTCGGCCGTGATGTCGTCTGGGTCAATCAGCGTGGCCCACTTGTGGTAGAAGCGGTGGTCTGCCAGTTACGATGAACATGGACGAGGAAAGTGGTCGACAGACATCATCAACAACACTGTCAATCATCATCATTATTATTATCCTGCAGCAACGCACTTTGTATCTGGCTGAGTGGTACTCTGGCTTCGTGCGTGTGAGCTTAACAGCAATGGACAACTGCACGTTAGAATGTTGGCACCACTTTTGGTACAAATATAAACTTTACATTTTTTAAGTTTGAGTGATCCTCATCAGCATAAAGAGAAGCATTTGACAAACTCCCGGGGCTCTCTCGAATCTTGATACGATGTGTGTCGTCAATGCCGCAGCAGACACGTGGCAATTCATAGCCATAAAATTAATCTGATCAGACTTCACCAAGCCCAGGGTAATCCCTGTGAGGATATTCGGCCGGCCATGGCCCAACAGCAATGGCATGGTGCCGGCGTTGTTGAAGGTGCGAGGAAAAGAGCCCATCCTCTGGCGCCGCCAGATGATTCTACCTCCGAGGAGTAGCTGGTCGTCTGGGACGAGTGTGGCGACCCTGAACCTCGGTTACAAGTTTGATCAGAGACACTTTTGCGAGCTTTATGTACCGGACTGTCCAGCAGGAGCTGCACCTATTCTCGAGGCTAGGTCCATAAGAAAATGAGAGCCTTTGTTTCGCAGTCTGCTTGAGTGTTGGGTTTCGGAATACTCTTCGAGCGTGAATCTCTGAAGGCCCCAGGAGGACAAGATCCTGTAATCCTGAGATAGACCCGTCAACTATTCATCGTTCCCTCTGTTGGAGTCATTCCGCCGGCAGGTCAAGAATGAGTGGACCAAGCCTTCTGTCTCTCAAGTCCACAAAGAGCCTGCTACGGTGCTTTGCGATGAATGACAAGGACATGCTAATCTCCTCATCGGTGCACTCGGTGGATCCAGCCATTAGGTCCAAGGTTTTCCAAGGCTACTCTTTTCTGCAGGAGAAAATCTCACAACCTAGGATCCCCTAGGCTGAACTTCTTTTGCACCATACGTAGTCAGCCGTGCTAATCGGAGGTGCGGGAAAAGGGCAACAAACTAAACACAAAAATAAGTTCTCAAGAAAAGAGTTTTCAATCGGGATTCAAAAGTGTATAGCTCCAGTGGCTTCCTAATATTGTAAGAAAAAGCATTCCAGACGGCTGCAGAAGCGCGTGATGCAGTGCTCTGGATGACTTTCGCTCGAAGCAAAAACGTTGACAAGGAGAAACCTAAATTTTCTTAAATCTGAAACAGGATTGGAAAACAGTCTTAAAGACAGAACACAGCTATTACGAGTCAAGAATAAAACAATTATGAATAATCAACGCTCACCAGGCTGACTGTAGACCGTGCCAACGTCGAGTTTGAAGGTCCCAATTGGAGTCCCACTTCGGATCGCATCTTTATTGTGAACTACCTGTGAATAAACACACGGAAATCATCAGCAATGCAACTATCGCCACGGAGAGCTGTGCAGAGAAGCATGAGCAGACAGCCAGGTGCAAGCCGCATTCAACACTTGAGGGCAGTGTCTAAACGAAACAATTTATTTGTAACGATATAAAGCTTTCGTGACTGCGGGGATTCGTCTTCTTGGTTCTTTCGGTATTTTATTATATTTGATTTTTATTATTTTATTATTTCCCTTCTACGTGACTTTACCGAAAGAACCAAGAAGATGAATTTATTTGTTATTTTTTACCAGGTAAGGCCCATTGAGCTATGTGACTCTTTTTCAGAAGCGACCTGGCTATCAACAAAGTGGCTGATCATGTGGGAATTTATAGCAGACAACTACTCTTAAACGCATGTTTCTAAATTTGAAGGATAAAAACTAGAGGACCTGAATACAAATCCACGTGATCACAGGGAGAGAGAACATGCAATCTCCAAATCAGAGGTGGGACAAAGTCATTGTTATGCAAGTCCAAGTCGAGTCGCAAGTCATCAAATTCATGACTCGAGTCTGACTCGAGTCCAAGTCACATGACTCGAGTCCACATCTCATAGGTGGGACAAAGTCATTGTTATGCAAGTCCAAGTCGAGTCGCAAGTCATCAAATTCATGACTCGAGTCTGACTCGAGTCCAAGTCACATGACTCGAGTCCACATCTCATAGGTGGGACAAAGTCATTGTTATGCAAGTCCAAGTCGAGTCGCAAGTCATCAAATTCATGACTCGAGTCTGACTCGAGTCCAAGTCACATGACTCGAGTCCACACCTCTGCTCCAAATACACAGGCGTCAGGGTCGGGATCAAACCCACGACCTCCTGCATACCAGGCGAGGTAGTGTCACTCTAAATGTGTCTCTCATCTCATCCGTGTAGTTTTCTTATCTCTCTGCTTGCGTCTTTCTATGTGTTTCTCAATGTGTCTCTCTGTCGTTGTGTCTACTTGTGTGAATCTCACTCTAAAGGGTTCCCCTCGTCTCTCCTGATCTCTCCACACATGTTCGTCTTCGTGTCTCTCCTCACGTTTTCTCCCCTTGCCCATTTTGCTGTGAATGATCTACCTGGGCCACCCGTATCTGTACGATGGACTTTTGTCGTCATGTACAACTTTGATTATTACACTCACCGTCAGCTTAATGATCGTGTCAAACATTGTATTGGGAGCCGTGTTGAAGTCAAACACGAAATACTGCAACGAAAGATAAACAAAGAATAAGTTAGGCTGTATACAAGTGTAATGTGATGGTATATCCGGGTGGTTGATTGATCACACCTCGTTACGATGATTGGCTCTACCGGTCCTGGCCCATATCCAATGGGGAGAAGTCTAGGGGCGTGGCCCTGACGTAATGGGAAGGTGACATCTGGGAGGAGATGATTGGATCTGCTGGCTTTAGCCACAGCCAATGGGGGGACGAGTCAGGGGCGTGGTCCTGGGATCGTACGATGGAATCTGGAAGATTCCATGGAGGTTAACCAGGACTGGTGGAAAGGTACCACGTGACCCGGGTATTAAAAGGGGTGGAGACGGGCAACACGTGGTCAGATCTGGAACGAACGAATGATGAGGCCGCGCTGGAGCGGGGTCCAGGCCTGCCACGTGGCAGCAAGAGTCTCACTCTATCCCTCTCACGCTGTCTGTTAACAGCGTGAAGGAGTAAGACAGGAGTGGAATTTATATGAGGAGAGTTGTGAACTAAAGACAAATAAAGACCCTGAATCCAGAAGTTGCTTCCACGACCTTTATTACACCAGCACCACAGGCCCTCACCTCGTTGTAGTTGGGGCAATTCGTGGATTTTTCGATCCTCGTTTTCTTCTTTATATCTCCAACCTCCAAAATCACCATTGGGTCTATGTTGAGTCCCACCAGCTTCTGTGCGCGAATGATCATCACACTCACCTGCACAAGAGGACAGGGGATTGTGGTGGCAACAGCAACCCGCTCACATACCCAGCAGGGGATTCTTCCGAGTTCGGGCAAATTCTGCCACAGATGATGCTGGGAAAGCCCTGGCACTCATCCCCATGGGCAGTCGTAAGTCACTTGTGGAAATTACACATTCGAATGGTGGGGGCCAGTAAAGTAGAGATGGTGATGATGGTATTGGCGGTGATGATAATAATGGTCTTGATGATAAAGATAATCGTATGGCACACTACACTTTCATGAACTATTGGCCATTGTTCATCCCATCCTGTGCAGGTTGATGGTCATGGTAAAGATGGTGACTATGGTGGTTATGATGATGATGATATTGGTCGTGATGATAATAATGGTCTTTATGATGATGATGGTATGGCACACTTTATTTTCATGGAATATTGCTCATATTGTTCGTGTTTATTTATGGCTAGGCAGCATCCACAAGTACTGTAGCCTCTATAGTACCTCACAATCCTTCCATGGATGAGTGGAGCAAACTGGAAGTGCGGTAATTGCAATTCCATTCTAATATCTACGTTTATCCACAGGTGTATGTTCGAACAAGAGGAGTGTTTTTGACAGTCAAATGCAGACAATAGCATCCATGAAAAGCACTTCTAATATCACCACGCATATGAAGAATCACACTGTTACAACAATAAGAACAATAATAGAGTTTATGGAGAGAATTTGATTACTTTGTAAAAAATATATATCACTAAAGAAAAAAGGAGGTTGAAGAAGTGTTTATATCCAGCAGCATTGTTGTTGCTTTTCCACTGGCACATCTGAACCATATCAGCGCAGAGCTCTCACGGTGCTGGTGGTTTTCCACTGGCTAGTTTGCTGAGCCGAGCCAAAACCAAACCATGGACCTCTGGCCTCACAATTGATGTGAAACTGGCTTGGGGCCAAGCAGGGCCAGGGGTGTGGTTATTCATGTGATACTGATCTGGCTGTGCAGTAAAACAATCCACCTGGCGCCTCTTGAGCTGTGCTGGACTGGCTCTCGGCACTGCCACAGCGCGGCTCGATTGGCGCAGTGGAAAATGAAGAAGTTACATGTGATCGTACATCGACGGGGTGGAGTATTGTAGTCGCAAACTCATCAGGGTGCCTGGGAAGAGCACATCCCAGTAGAAGAGCACCACCAGCAGAAGTCACCAGATGGACGCAGCCAGCAGAGGGGCCCAGAAAGAGTGTACACCCAGCAAGGCAGCCTGGGATCAACGCACAAGCAGCGGTGGGTGGGGGGAAGGAGGGCAAGGGGCAGCAACGCAAGCATTTATGAAGAGTGGAGTGATCAGTAGTAACCCATATAGCAGTGTATTAAAGGTGGCAGTGAGGCCTAAGTGAACCAGAGAGATACACGTGGTTTGTTGCTTATTTTCTGTCAGTTAAAAAAAAGCTTATATATTTACTGATGGGACGGGCTTGATTTCATATTGGTGTCTTAGGCGCTGGAATGGTGCCTTAAGTATTATTTTGCTTCCAGAAGTTTCCAACATTAATCTTTCAAACACATGCTAAATAAGCCGAATGTATCTTGAATTTAATTGAGCATTAAAAAACGTGTGAAAAATAATAGAAATGCCCAAACAAGTCTGGAGAGATGCATGCTTGCGATTACATCGAGAGACAGAAATTGGATTCTAGAACATACGCAGGTTGAAGACAAAATTCTAACTGTTAAGAATAATTCAGCGTACTCAGCAGGCTTAAGCGAGCTTGGGCAGGAGACATCGCTAGAATGTATGATGGCAGATGGTCAAGAAAAATCATGGCGTTACAGCCAATGAATGGATATATATTTTTTAATGAAACAACCTTCAACTTCACCATTGGAACCTCGTTTGCCAGTAGAAAAATATGATAATTGTTTTTTTACCCTTTTATCTGGCAACAAAACTGACACCTTTTTACGAGGAGTCATGTTTGCATAGACCACAATACCTGCAGTCATAATGCAAACAAAAAACACAACTCTGATAATGTATGCACTGTCCTTGAAGTTGATTGGTCCACACCCGAAACAGCTTTCCTTAGAGCCTAGTCTCACATGGTGTTGGACCAGATGACGCCAAAAGGCGCAATTATCAACCTTCAACTTGGAGATGAAGACATGAAATCAGTTCGTGTGCAGGTGCAAGGTGAATGGTTAAATCTGAGGATCGTGAAATATGGCAGCGGCTTGGCGGAGGGCATTCATCCAGCTGTAGATTGACCACAGATGATGATGATGAAGACATCTAAATGTAACACATTCTCGTAATTAGTTTGATGCATCGTGATGTTTCGTTGCACGGTGTTCCTGCCTGGTCATCATGTGCATTGGCTGCTGTGCGGGGGGGCGGGGGAGATGAAGAGAGCCGTGATGGGACCGCCACCATCACCGCCACCGCCACCGTCACCACGACCGTCACCGCCACTGTCACCGCCACCGTCACCGCCACCACCACCGTCACCGTCATCACCACCGCCACCGTCACCGCCACCACCACCGTCACCATCATCATCACCGTCACCGCCACCACCACCATCACCGTCATCGCCACCGTCATCATCACCGTCATCGCCACTGTCATCACCACCATCACCGTCACCACCACCGTCACCGCCACCGTCACCAGAATGTACCTGGTAGCTCTGCGGCTTGCCCGCAGTCGGATCGACCCTCTGCTCCGGTTTCGATCTGTGAGCAAAGCATCGCCTCGCTGTTTAATGCCAGCTCCTGGCGTTGTAAAAGTCTCACGAAGCCATTTCAATCCCATTGATTTGACGTGAAAATACCAACATAACATTTACAGAATGCGCATACATTCACAAACGACACTGAGAAGTGTAAATAAGAGTTACATTATTACACAGTACTTATACGAAAAAAAAAACACGCTATTTTCATTGATTGCATTGAATTGACTAACGGATCCAGATCGAGAAAACCGAATCTACGTAATCACGGGATCTGGATGTAGATTTGGGTCATAATCAACCCGAGCTGATTGCGCCCCCTGAACCTTGACCGTGCCTCCTGTCGTAGAATGTGCGCAATTTTGTCTTGAAACCAGACCACATCTTCTTCTACTTCTACTTCATTCTAGCACCTTGAAAGGTGAGGGTTGGTGAATAACCCCAATTTGTAAAACTCCCTCCCTTACCCGTGGGAGCCGGGGTCACCATGAGAGGTCGTAAACGGGTTTTGATTCCTTACCCGTACCCGTACCCGGCCGCACCAGGGTCGCAAATGGGGACCCGTTCCCGGCCGGGTACGGGTACCCGTTCCCTACCCGTACCTTACCCGAAATGAGTGACAAACGGTGACTCACCAGTGACTCACGGCCTACCCGTACCCGTACCCGGCCGCACCAGGGTCGCAAACGGGTACCCGTACCCGTACCCGGCCGGGTACGGGTAGCCGGGTATCGGGTAGGGTACGGGTATCGGGTACCCGGTTGCGACCTCTGGTCACCATCCCCCGGCTCAGCAGGGTAAGGCAGTCGAGCAAGTTGATTAATTTCCACCTGTATGAATGTGGGGTTTTTTCACTGATGCTCTGCTTTCCTTCCACGTGTATAAACACACTTTCTAGATGTTTAATTATCTAGATGTTTAATTATCCAGACATATATATAGCGGCTCAATACTGCATGGCCATATTACACTATTAGGGAAAATACCTACATCAGTTTGCAGTGATCGGGGTGTAATGCAGGCATGTAGTGTCCGGTGAAAACTGCAATATCTGTGCTATATTATCGATGCATGCTATCGTATCGATTAATTCTATCTCGCTCTCCTTACACGACTGCCCGTTATAGCCGCATTCACCTTTTGTTGGAAACATCCGATGTCTCCACCTTGCCTGAGGCAATGGAAATGGTGTCCAGGTTATCGCCCTTGCCACTCACCGACATCCCACCTGATCCATCCGAATCCTCGCTCTCTGCAATCACACAGGGAACGGTCAAGCACGTTCACAACCTGAATGTCGCCCATATTCTGGTTTGCAAAAGCCCACAGCACTTTGCAAATGCGTGCCACGCGTACCCTTTGCCCATATACAAGGGCTTTGCTGTAGCAGGAATGGTATTTAATAGAACAAAGTTGCCACTGATTTTAACCTCATGCAACCCAGGTAAGTGGCCTTTCTCACCTTCGAAAGTTGGATTGACATACGCCGCTTCATCGTCTTTGGATTTCTTTCGTCCAATATTGAATTTCAAGAACTTTCTGTGGATTTGAAAAGCATAACGTTTTAAACACGAGTGTTATTTAGTATATATCTATGGCAGAACAGCTCTCCGAAACCCCATTTGCAGCCACAGAGTGTTTGGCAGTGTGTGAGGCAGTCCAGGGCTTTGTAGGACAAATCCACTGTTCCAAAATACTGTAGCTCTACAAGGTGAACAACCATTGACATGTAAGTATGTGCACGCCAGGGTTGCCCTTTGTTCTCATTTACGCGGGGTTAATCCTCTGCTTTAGGTAGCTGCTGTCCTGGTAAATCCGCAAGTTTTTTCAGGATATAAAGTTCAGTTTTTTGTCAATTGCCCAATGATATTTCGATTTAAAGCTTTCGTGACTGCAGGTATTCATCTTCTTGGTTCTTTCGGTAAAGTCACGTAGAAGGGAAGTAATAGAATAATTAAAAAAAACATAATAAAATAATTCTCACGACGTTTCGGCCACAACGCAAGCAGCGGGCATATGTAATACTAATCACATTCCTGCATTTCCCATAAATATGCTAAATTCATCTTGATATGCAAATTCTTTAGTCGAAGCGACCTTTCCCCCCCTCCCAACCCAGCTTATATATATGCTCCAAGCACGTGTGCTGTCTCCCGACAGACCTGGTTTTCACCTGAGGACGGCTGCTTGCGTTGTGGCCGAAACGTCGTGAGAATTATTTTATTATGTTTTATTTGTATTATTTTATTACTTCCCTTCTACGTGACTTTAACCGAAAGAACCAAGAATATGCCCAATGACACCTCACTCAAATGAGTTTACGCAGTGCTCTTCTGGTACTGTGAGTTGCTCGTCTTCACATGATATGCCCCGGGGTTTTATTATTTTGCACCTGAGAGGTCGCGACCCCGAGTGCACGTGTGTGTTGTTATGGATCTGAGCGTGATTGGTCTGCTTGGAGGCAAGGGTACACGAGGCAGAAGTTCATGTGCAAGTAGAAGCAGGCCTACGGATATGCGAGTCGGTGCGTGCTTTTGATTAGCCATCATAGAATCGGCACGAGCCCTTGCGGTGTTTAGGGCTAACACATGCTCACGTGCCAGAATTATACGTAACTATAATTGTATATGCAGTCTGATAATTACCAAAATTCAATAATGTCCGTTGACTAATTGTTTTTATACAAATGATGAACCTTAGATTGTGTTGTTAATCTCTTGAATGGTATACAATTACAAAATACCCGAGGCAGCCCCATTAAAAGTGGCTTTAGTTACTACTTATCTTGTCTTGTTATTTTAAACAAGAAATATGGCAAACAAAACTGCTGTGAGTTAAAACGTGCTGGTTCTTCTGAAGTGGCAGCAAGAAAAACAGGTCTTACAGTGAACCCCCAGTGGGCTATGAGACATTTGTAATCATAAGGAGAGAAATTTACCTTGGGGGACAGAAATGTAAGTGACTTCTGCCGTTTTACGTCACATGAATATAAATATACATATATACGTTTCAGGGATGTATATTTTATTTGTGTCCTGAATATTCCCCAATCTGACAATAGTTTGTGAAATATTCAATGTGGTCAATATTCAACCTTTTTGAGTTGGAAATGGAAATGTTATAAGGTATGTCCAAAATAATAAGCACGATTTTTTTTAAGTGTTTCAAAGAGGGTGGTGATTTAAAGCTTTTGGATTTTTTTTTTTTACAATTCTCAATGTTGTACCTCAACATTTTATAAGGTCAAACTCATTACACACAAAGTTCTTGCCACAAAGGAACCACAATACCTTGCTGATTTCGTCAAGGAGTGTAAACCATCATGCAAACTCTGGTCATCCGTGCAGCATATTTTGGCTAACCACCAAACAAAGAAGGTAATTGCATCGCACGCTCTCAGATGTGTTTCTGCGGCCGTCTGGAACGCTCTTCAGATATTAGGAAGCACTTTTAAATCGAGATTGAAAACTAATTTCTTAAGAACTGCTTTTTGTGTTTAGTTTGTTGTCCTTCCCCCGCACCTCCAATGAGCTCGGTTGGTTACGTACGGTGCGACAGAAGTTCGACATACAGTAAAACCTTGGATTGCGAATAACTTGGTCTGCGAGTGTTTTGCAAGACGAGCAAGTTTTTTAAATAAATATTAATTTGATAAACGAGCGAGGTCTTGCAATACGAGTAGTACGTATACGTTTTGTCTGCCGAGCGTCACGTGATCACAACTGATATACGAGCGCTTTGATATACGAGTGCTTTGGATTACAAACACGTTTCCAGAACGAATTATCCTCGCAATCCAAGGTTTTACTGTACATGTCAAACCCAGCAACATTCCAAATTTTAGGGCTCACCTTTTTTTACCTCCACCGGTCTCATCTTCTGGCATGAGTGTGTCCGTGTCCCCTGTCGGGGTTGGGATGAGATGTCGGTTGTGGAATGCCACAAAATCCCGCTCGCTCCACGCACCCACTGTGCCATCGAGCGCCTGGTATTGGAGTTCCAGTGTGACCGTTGCCTGGACACATGAGAAAATAAAATCCATATTATTATTATTGCTGGGAGTTTGGCTTCATGTCGGAGGAAACTGTAATTGGTGAAGACAGGGCACAAGAGTTAACGCGTTTGTTGAAACGAACAAGGCTGTAAGGACTTGGCAGAAGAGAGATGATCGGAGGGAATTCCAAAATTGGAGCAATTTGAGGAAAAAAGGAAAAAAGTAAAGCGTTGTGACCTGTAGTTTCAGATTTGAGTATTACGAATTTTGTAAATATGTTAGTTGATTTAAAGATGTAATGTGTCTTTGTGCTAACGAAGGTGTCATCACTCAACGCAAGGTGACACTATATTTGGCAGGAAATGCACTGATGTGACAATGTTGGGCATCCTTTCCTGTGATGTCATGTTTTTGGATCAATCCAAGGTTCGATTTCTTCTGGATCATCATAAATTCCAGTCTTAAGATTTGTTTGGATTAATCAGAACATTTGGAACATCACTTGTATGAATGCCGTAGTGATGAGTTTTTCATTGCATTTTTTCGTACATTCTATTTTCATATTTATAATCCCTATATCAGCATTTTGCCGGCCGAGTAGCTGCATGGGCTTTACTCGGTGGGAGAATAAACGTCCGATTCTGTGAACTCGTTTGGGTGTTGGTGGTCCGTCTCTGTGCTCACCATGATCGAGGCGTTGTTTTCATCAAGGAGCGTTTCCGTCAACTCCAACTGTCCTTGCTCCACCAGCTGCTGCAGCACCATGCGGAAGGTCCCCACCAGCCTGGTGTGGTACGGACAAAAACAGATTCCTTATTTAGCCTCGTAGACTCTCGAAAGTACTGTATTGGTTTAGCCATGTTTGTTTGTTGAAGTACAGAGTTAGACTGATGGCCTTAATCTAAGTTGTCTTGTGGTTGTTGCTGTTGTTGTTTAACTTGCATCCCACTGGGATTTTTGCACACAGCGTTGGTGTATGGTGCTTTTTCTGCAATATTTTGCTGTCTTTTCTTGGATTTTCTGTTTGCACTTAGTCACATATTCACTTTAAGATGTTTTTTGTTCATGTTTTTGTTTTTTGTTTGTTGCGGTTGCACCCGATTCAAGAGCCGAATGGCTCACAGGGCTATACCTAATAAATGAACTTGAACTTGAACATGACTTTAGCGGGCACCTATTCAGACCACAAAATAGCACACGAGGCTATAGTGTTGCAAACACCATAAAGTATTTTAAATATTTTTTTTACTAAGGCCCATTGATCTGTATAGCTATTTTCGGAAGCGACATGGCCACGAATGATAGCCCAACGAAGTGGCTTATCGTGTGGAAATGTATAGCAGCCAAATACTCTAAACACATGAAGATTCTAAATGTGGAGGGAAAACCGTAGGACCCGCAGACAAAATCCACAATTTTCTCGAATAAATAAAAAAATCCACAAAATCCAAAAATCCAAAAATGAGGCCTAGATGTCAAATTTCTGATGATCCAAAAACAGGAAGTGATGTCACTTTAACCACATCATGTCCACCTCTTTTTCCACCAAGAGTGGTGTCCCGTGCCATCTAATGACCCCACGTTTGTTCGTAGGAGGACACGTTCAATTGTTACATCATGCAAATTATATGAAAATGCGATGTACATTTAAAAAAATCTGAAACTCGTCCAGAGTGGGCACCGATTAACGCTGGCACAATACACACAAACTCCGTGTTTGGTCAGCACTACTCTGGTGGGTGTTGGTAGGATAAAGTTAAAAAGAGCCGGGAGGAGACCAAGCTATATTCAGTAATCAATGACCACTGATGTTGTGCATGACCAGGAACCACAATCATTGGGAGATATGTTTTCAACTACCATGTCACTATTTCCCACACAGACTTACGTACATGCATGCATGCATTCGCTGATCCACACCCTATACAGTAGAAACGGCAAGAGCCCTGAGGAAATAGCCACTGTGGCTACCATAATAATCTGCCTTGCCGAACATACTAAGTAAGCACATTACAATGGCAAAAGTATTTTTGTATTTTTTTAATGAATGAAAAAGTCCCATCATTTGCTTTCAAGCGCTGTCTGTAAAATGTGAAGTCGCCTTTGGCTACTCTGTGATTTAAACATCTCGCATGTGCTGGTTACGTGCAGATATAATATTTTACCAAAAATTACCGTATGACCGTATTCTGCAAATACGTATTAGGATACACATAGAGAAAAAATTTGGAAGCCAGTCCATTCAGGGAGCCTTTAGATATATTTCAATGAGATTCTTCAACTGCACCCCAATACCCTAATTATAATGTAATTTAACGTAGGAAAACGTATTATTGCGACATTATCGATGAATATTGTTGGCCGTAGGATTAATTGCAAGTGCAGAACAATACATTTCATTTAAAGTAAAAATAAAATTGCCAATTGTGTCCAAAAACTATACAACTATGCACGGCTATTGTTAATCTGTGTGATGAGAATTGTAGCAATTGTTGTTTTCATAAACATGTCAAGTTGTCCTCAGATGTACTGACAACAACCGCCATTCGTCACAAAGTGACGGTGATGTCACCACAATGCCTGTGACAGGTTATCTGCAATTTAAGGCCACGTGAAATGTCGAACGCCCGCTGGCAGGAGGTCACGGGACAGATCCAGGTGGTATGGGTTGACTGACTGAGATGACCGGCAGATGCACCACCTGTGCCCCCCTACTGTGCCAACGTGCTGTTTTTTTAGCCGCCCGGCGCTCCGCTCGTTGTTGTGCGGATGAACATCCAGACAGACGTATGAAAACAATTTTCCTTGGCCATAGCAATAAGTAGTCGGTCAAGTCTTTTAAAAAGATCTTTGTGGTCAACATCCTCAAACACACCCATTAAAATGCCCCAAGCAGCTGGATTGTTGAAATTAAAGTGCATTCCAGCATACCACGGCTTCAAGCATGCCGCGGGTGTCCTGCTTTGTCGACTTCCATCATATATTTTAGGCATCTGAAAATCCTGACCATCAGCATGTTTTCTGCCGGCCTAGTCTGCACACGTCAGCAGTTTGACTCCTATACCCACCCAGCCACGTTGACAGGGAAATGGCAAAGCAAGCCATCAGCTGCTGTGCGATGCACGTCACAGGGTAAGCTTAACTGGGAATTGCACCTGCCATTAACTCCACATGTATTGATGGAAAAAAAGGATGATCTTTATGACTTGAATTCGACAATAGTATGTGAATGCACTGTCGAAAGTGAGTAATGTATCATAATATTCAGGGCCTACCTTGGCTCCTCCCACCCTCAACCAGTATATATACACGGACTGTTTTCTTGGAATTTCTCTCACTTGATACAGCTATCGTGCTGTGACGATTCCACCTGAAGACGGAAGCTTGTGTTGCCTCCGAAACGTCGTGATTTTTATTTTATTTTTATCAATTTTAATTTTTTACTTACGTGACTTTACCGAAAAAACCTAAGAATATGAATCCTTGCAGTCACGAAAGCTTCAAATCTAGGAGTAATGTATCGTCATTATGAATTGACCCATATGCTGGAACGCAAGGATTGATCGATGGAATCAATTGCGAGACAGAACAGGAAGGCTCAATCACTGTGATGTAAGACAGATCACTTATCCTACACTCACAGTCCCAGAAGCCAGGGACAAGACGACGCTATGAGTTCAGCACCTTTATTTACTGCAAAGGGCCCCCTTCTTCATACCATCCCGGATAAACCTCTGCTAGGAAAGCGACATTGATACGGTCTTGCTACAACAGAGAGGGTTAGCTGTGCAATGTTTCCTCATGTCGTGACCAATTCAAATGGTATTCCTGGTGCCTTGTGTTTACATACCGCCGTTCAGCACTTACAAATGAAGGTTCACGATGGCTCTTTAAATTAAAGTTGCTAAGCGGATGCACTCAGGTTTGTCATGTAATGTTGTCAGCAACCAACGGCAATGGGAGTAAGTGAGCGTTAACCAGGGAAACCCTGGCATTTTATTTAGTTATTTGTTCTTCTGCCTCACCTCCGATTAGTACCATTGGCTACGTACGGTGCTAACGAAGTTCAAAGCAAAGGCAATGCTGTAACGAATTGACTAACATTCGTAATTGGAGCAATAGCGCTCAAAAAAGGCAGTCACTTGCTGGAGTCAAATTGTCAAGCTATAATTAATTACGTTTAAAACAACCAAGCATCTACCATGTAACATGGCCCAGCAGTATCACGTTTTGCCACGAGTTGCAGAGGTCGATTCCGGTGGTTGCCCTAGTTTTTACTGCGGATGTATTAAAACGTACAAAATAACGGTGCCGTCCGCTTCACGAGTAGTCTATTGTTGTGCCGTTGTCACGGTCAAAATTAGCCAAATGTGCAAAAAATTACCCACAAATGACTCAATTGGGATTATCCGCAGAAACTATTGCCCCCTACTGAAAGCAGCTGGCAGGGCCCCCCTGAAAATATGATGAGACTAAGCGAGGCTTGGCTGAAAAAGTGTAATAATTATAATTAGAAAATAATTCATGAAATATTTAGAGTTTAGAGCGCACACCTGTCCATGAATTTATAATACATTTAGGAATGTCTGTGAGTAAATCCAATGGACTGTATTACGTTTTAAAGTTGAACATTACGTCCAGGCGTTGTTTGTTGATGAATGTGACACCTTATGCCAGCCACCTTTCTGTAACACGATATTCGAACACGGTCAATATTCATGGTCATGGTGTAACGTTTCACACGTGCATGTGAAAGTAGGTTGGCAGAAAACGAAAACAACAAAGGATAAAAGTCCTTTGGGCGTGACACACTATCTCATTATAGAATATCTGTATAAATATGCCTGTTTTGTCATGTTTTACTAATTATAATAAAAGCCTATATGCATACGTAGAAATAAGGTATTTTTGACTTAGCAATGTGTCAGTCAAAAAGGCATCATGTGAAAAGACATTTGACATGTCCTGATTGTTACAGGTAGGTTTCAAAGTTGAACTGTTACGAGTTTTAAATAAACACTAATTATGTTTTAACTAAATTAGAACAAGCCAATTATGGTTTGACATCTAAAGTAAAAAAGGCTTGAGATGCAAAACATGAATAGCTTTACCCCATCTAAAGTTTAAATGTGAGACTGATTGATGTTACAAATGGACCATTTTTTTAAAACTCACACGGAGTTGGCAAGCCCTTTAGAGTAAAGATAAATGCTGCTTAGGACAGACAGAAGAAAGAAAGCATAGCCCGAAGTAGTTTTTATTCTGAAGCATTTACAATAAGTTAAATGTTTAATTTCAAGTGCCTGCCTGTTATGCCGCTAAACGCTTACAACTTACGCTGCTAAATGCCAACAATATCCAGCCCACCAGCTCAAGCATTCAATGTAAGTACGTAATATATATCTATATAAAACAGACACAATATTATAGATAACTTCACATAAACATATCTACCATACAGCTGCAAAAAAACCCCGAAAATGTTGACGCGAATCAACTGCCCAGTTGACTTTGTACAATTCTACACTGGCCAGCCCATGGATGTTGATTTAGTAGTCAAAGGAGCAGTGTTTTCAAATTAATAAAAAAAAACGTCAGAGAAATTGCATGTCACAGGGTGGCACCCGTGCAGGACTAATTTTAAAACATCACCTGCGGTAAAAAAAATAAAAACCCTGCAACAACCACACACACGACACCGATGACACCACCGTAACGATCTTTGCCTCTAAAAATAATATTAGAAACAAGTATGGGCACATGGCAACAGACGACCAATTTCTTTTTTGAGTATACTGTACTGTATTTGTATGGAAGGAAGCTATAGAGTGCCTGGAGACAACCCATGTATATACAGTTATTTTTTTATTTTATCAGGTAAGGCCCACTGAACTATACAGCTCTTTTTCCGATTTAAAGCTTTCGTGACTGCAGGGATTCAGCCGTCCTCAGGTGAAGAACAGGTCTGTCGACAGACAGACAGACAGACAGACCTGTTCTTCACCTGAGGACGGCTGCTTGCGTTGTGGCCGAAACGTCGTGAGAATTATTTTATTATGTTTTATTTTTATTATTTTATTATTTCCATTCTACGTGACTTTACCGAAAGAACCAAGAAGATATAAAGCTCTTTTTCAGAAGCGACCTGGCCACAAATTATAGCTCAATGAAGTGGCTTATGATGTGGAAATGTAGATCAGCCAAATACTGGACTCCAAACGCACATTTCCAAACATGGAGGGAAAAACGAGATGACCTGGATAAAAATCCACGTGACCACGAGGAGAGAGAACACACCAACTCCAAATATACAGCAGCAGGCGTCAGGGCCAGGATCAAACCCACCACCTCCTGTACACCAGGCGAGGCAGTCAACAACTCGCCACTCAAACTCAATGTAGATAGAGCAGAGACGCACACTGTGTCCCACGGGGGGACATGCCCATCACACTTCAGGCTTCAAATTCCATCTCATCCAACAACCTCACCTACGAGTTGCTGCATTGTAAAGACTTGCACCAGCAAACCCAATTTGCAGGTTAAACGTGGATAACAAATGTTCCAAGTGCGCTTGCACGCTTTGGACGTTCGATTTCCACGCGACCAAGAAGCACACCACGCGGTGCTATTGCCGGCACGGCTGGCAAAATGTGTGTGGGCGAGGGCAATCTTGGAGAGGCGACAAGCGGTTTTATTAATTTCAATGTTTTACCTACGTGACTTTACCGAAAAAAACCTAAGAATAGGCGACAAGCGGTTTGCCGCACGCCCGACAGACATTGTTCCAGTGCTGACATCGCCTACGTAGCGTAAGTCGCCCCGCCGGCAGCTCCGAGCTGCTGTGAGGAATTTGCACGAGAGATTGAATGGTAGCGACGCACGGGGGGGGGGGTGACAAATGTGTCGTTTGTGCCACGTGTTTGTCCCACAGACGCAGGCATCCTCAGGGCTGTCTTTTCAAACGAAACAAAAACATTATTTGACCAGATAAGGCCCACTGATCTATGTAGCTCTTTTCGATTTAAAGCTTTCGTGACTGCAGGGATTTATCTTCTTGGTTCTTTCGGTAAAGTCACGTAGAAGGGACATAATAAAATAATAAAAAAGCAAACATAATAAAATTCTTATTTTATTATGTTTCCTTTTTTTATTTTATTATTTCCCTTCTACGTGACTTTACCGAAAGAACTAAGAAGACTACGTAGCTCTTTTTCAGAAGTAACCTGGCCACAAATGGTAGCCCAGTGAAGTTGGTTATCATGTGGAAAATTATAGCAACCAAATACTCTGAAGGCATGTTTCTAAATGTGGAGGGAAAAGCCGAAGGACCCGGAGATAAATCCACGAGACGACGGGGAGAGAGACACACGCAAACTCCAAATATACAACAGCAGGCGTCAGGGTCGGGATCGAACCAACGACCTCCTGTATACCAGGCGAGGTAGTTAACACCTCATAGTCACCGTGATGATGATGAGAGAGAGACACGCAAACTCCAAATATACAACAGCAGGCGTCAGGGTCGGGATCGAACCAACGACCTCCTGTATACCAGGCGAGGTAGTTAACATCTCATAGTCACCGTGATGATGATGAGAGAGAGACACGCAAACTCCAAATGTACAGCAGCAGGCGTCACGGTCGGGATCGAACCAACGACCTCCTGTATACCAGGCGAGGTAGTTAACATCTCATAGTCACCGTGATGATGATGAGAGAGAGACACGCAAACTCCAAATATACAGCAGCAGGCGTCAGGGTCGGGATCGAACCAACGACCTCTTGTATACCAGGCGAGGTAGTTAACATCTCGCCACTGCGGCGCCCAAATCGCACTCCCCCCCACCCCATCCCACAGTTCGTGACTTCCACGCAGGCGACCGCGCTGCATGTTAAATGGTAATGCCACAACGAGCTCAACTTCGCAAAGTGATGCTCTGCACACAGCAAGACATTGCTGCAAATCGTAAGTGTCATGGGTTTAACCAGACGAGATGACTGGCAGATGCAAGCACGCAAGCGAACAACAACAACAACAATTGCCATTCGCGGCGAAGTGGCGGTAACGTCACCGTGGCGTTTGCGTCAGGCTAGGTGCACTTTGAGGCCAAGTGAATTGTTGAAAGCTCACTGACAGGAGGTCACGAGACAGACCCAGGTGCCATGGGTCGACTGACTGAGATGACTGGCAGATGCACCACCTGTGCTCCCTACTGTGCCAACTCGCTGCCTTTTAGCAACCCAGTACTCGCCATTGTGAGCATCACTCATCTGCCATCCGCTGTTGTTGGAGGGTGACTGTTTCCAACTGCAGAGTAGCGTCCTTCACGAGTCTCCTCCGTAGAGGCCGATCTTGACACTGCTCGTACCAAGCAAACACACGCATCTATACATGCACAACTTCTACCTTTTAGAGAGTAGCTTGCCATGATTGTAAACTTGGACTTCCAAGGTTTCACTTCCATTGATTGCAGTGGCCAGGGGCCAGCGGAATATCTGCGGAAACAAAGGAGACATCACATCAAGCACAGTCAGCGGAGTCTGTAGTGGGGCACCACACAGGCCAAGATGACCCAAGCAATAGATTCAGTATGAAAAAATAAGAATAGGTTTGACCCTTTCTGACAATAAAACAGGTATTAAGATTTCGATTTAAAGCTTTCGTGACTGCAGGGATTCATATTCCTGGTTCTTATTATTTCCCTTCTACGTGACTTTACCGAAAGAACCAAGAATAGGTATTGAGATGTTCAAACACCAAATATAAACCTTTGGCAAGGAATCAAGTCTGCATTAACAACACGTACTTGTGGTGAACATGCTCTGATAATATATGTATTGTCTTTGAAACTGTTGTTTTTTGTTTACGCCAAAAGGCGCACTGAATGTATGTTTCAATACATTCAGCGTGGGAGCGCAGGCGATAGCCCAGGGCATTGGGGAACTTTGATTACACTGGTCAACACACTTTTTCTGGCATAAGGTATTCCAACGGTTTTAATGTCATTTTGGGGTGCTGATTCCAAATCTGGTATCAGTTTTGTCTATCACATCAGGTTTTTGAGATATCAAATATTGCATTTTCAATAAAAACGGCAGAAGAAAAATATTAAATAAATGTGGATATCTACATAAAATGATATTATAAACACACTATCCTAAAAATACAGCACCATATTTTAACACTAAAGCAGTCACTGACTAGCAACAACTTGCAATCATAAGTGACAAAGTTAATTTCGGGAAAAATCAATGAAAATGGGGTATGCCGATAGCATAAAAAAGGGATGTGATAGAGCAAATCTGAGATCAGATTTGGAATCAGCACCTTGAAATTAATCAGTGTAATTATCTGCTCGCGAGCACATTTTCTCAGTGTAATTGGAAGGTTTCACGACATCAAATTATCTGTAAATGAGAGAGGACGCTGTTTCCTAGAGTGTGCATGCACGCATTACGATTCGTAAATTCAGCACAAAATAAAACCCCACCATTGAAATGGAAAACGTAAAAATAGATGAAAGGACTAAATTAATAATCGTTATGAAGAATTCAGGTAATTATTCAAATATGGCGAAGACTAAAAATGCAATCACAGTTAGGTTTTTAGCCTATGCTATGTTATTCAACCAGGTGAGATCTCAAGAGACCAGGAAGTTTCACTTGTACGTCATCTTGGGCATTTGTTGGGGGCGATGATTGCTATGTATCATCCCAGTTGAGTATTTGTGGGTCACTTTGGAGGACGGCAAATTTGGAAGCCGACATAATCACACAATGGTCCTTATACGAACGCCGCCGTGGGATATTTAACGTCCACTGTGAAGCAGACGGCGTGCGTTATGGCTATCGCACCTGCGGTAACCAAGGCGGCCGCTGGATTCGAACCGTGAATCTCTGCAACAAGCGGCGAATGTGGCTCTGCTAGGCCACGTCACTGTCTTGAAGCCTTCACATCTACTGGATCAATGTTTTCAGGCAAGCAAAGTCTGAACTGGTTTCAATTTTAAGAAATTCCTAAGTAAATTGTGACATTTCGATTTAAAGCTTTCGTGACTGCAGGGATTCATCTTCTTGGTTCTTTCGGTAGACAGACCTGTTCTCCACCTGAAGACGGCTGCTTGCGTTGTGGCCGAAACGTCGTGAGAATTATTTTATTACGTTTTATTTGTATTATTTTATTATTTTCATTCTACGTGACTTTACCGAAAGAACCAAGAAGATAAATTGTGACATGTTAAATAAAGTCAACTGGGGTTTCGGACGCTATATACTCCACCGTGGGGCCCATTCAGCACAACCCATCAATACACGTAAGTAATCAATCTGTACGTAAATATTGATGTTTTTATTTATCAGTGAAGAACTCCTCCAAGACCGCTCCGCCAATACCAATGAACGGGGTATAATCTGAAAGTCTATTTACGTGATTTATCATGAGGTTTAAAATACCCCAAAACCAATTAACTTAGACCCAAATAAATCGGTTGACGCCTGTATTTGTCGAGTTTGCATGTTCTCCGCCTGGTCGTGTGGATTTTTCTCCGGGTCCTCCAGTTTTCCCCCCTCGACATTTAGAAACAAGCGCTACGACTATTTGGCTGTTATACATTTCCCTACTTCGTTGAGCTATCATCTGTGGCCAGGTCGTTTCTGGACAAGAGCTATACAGCTCAAAGTGGGCCTGACCTGGTGAAATAAAACAATGTGTTTCGTATATTTTATTGGTCGTGCTACACATTAGTCCCATTTCAAATTCATAAGTCAGTGTCGGATTATCCTATGAGCAAAAGTAGCATATGCTACAGGTCCCGCACTTTCAAGGGCCCCGCGCTAAATGCTTTCAAGCTATCAGTTCCGGTTCAGTAATTATGCACTTGCTCTATTATTATAGTACTATACTGCCTTCAACTTTTATGAACTGGGTGTTTAAGGTTTGCGATTTGTCGTATTATTTGGCTGTATAGCAAATGAAAACAATACAATTACTTTTCTATGCAAGTTAAAAATGTACGTGTTTTAATATTGACGTGTTTATTTATTTATTAATTTAGGGCCCCTTTATAACATGTGCTGCAAGCCCCGCACTTGCTTAATCCTTACCTGGTGAAATAAAACAATATGTTTCGTATATTTTATTGGTCATGCTGCCGCTTATTCGCATCTACAACTTACACTATCATGGAATGCAAGTCCCGTTTCAAATTCATGACAGTGGATTTGACGGCACCCCCGGCGTTTGATTTTCGCTCACGAATGCGAAGCGGTGACGTCACTGTCCATCAATGACCTCGCGCCGCCGAGGAGGTTGCAACCTCCAGGGTCAAAAAAAGATGGCCACTCTGGCAAACTGCTAAACCGTTAAACGTAATTGCGCGAAATGTTGTAATAATAATGTCGTAATAGTAATTGTTGTTATTATTATTATACGTACACACACACAAAAAAACAAATATCATGATTGTACTATGCAATTATATTTCACAAGCCTATGACCGAATCACGTGGAATGTGCCCGGTGTCATCAGATGTCAGAAGTTTAATCACGATTGAACCTGGACAAGTGCTTTAAATACTCTTAGGTTTTTTCGGTAAAGTCCCGTAGGTAAAAATAAATAAAATGATAAAAATGATAATATAAATAAAATAAAATAAATCACGTGATTTATTATTTTATTTCTATTATCATTTTTATCATTTTTATTATTTAGTTTTATTTTTACGTACGTGACTTTACCGAAAAAACCTAAGAGTATGAATCCTTGCAGTTATGAAAGCTTCAAATCTAGAAGTGCTTTGATGCGCTGCTGCACCAAGCAGTGGAGGGTTTTGCAGCAAAGCCCATTGTTGCGCTTCGCTATACTCCCATTGTTATATGCTCCCCGCATCCACAACCCCGTAGCACATGGTCAGATAGGCCCCTTCGACCCACAAGGCAAACGGGGAAGGCACTTATCCAGCTAGCAAGTGGTAACCTGGGTTAGAATCCTCCGCACATAATTATAATTAGACTCATTAAATCACCGCAGGGTGAACACTGTCTCTCAAGGTAACTCATTAGTGTTGAATCTCAGCTGGATTCCCACCAGGAGAGCATACACGGCATTACGAGCTGTTACGACTCATTATGTGTAGATGGTGTTACTGGAGTGTTATGGCAATACGCTTCCGTGATCAATTACCAACATAGAAGCATATCATTCTAATTACCTTAAATATATTTTCGTAGTCAGTCTGTGGAATGTTGCGAGAGTATACCAAGTATGTTTATTACAGGTGAATTTGTGTCATTGATGGCACAACAATGTTCAGTTCATCATACGTACATACACACAGACTAAGATCCCCCATAAAGTCTCCATAGACTTTTGGTGCAAGTGCTGTTAGCGAGCACCTATGAGGCTGATTCGACCTGAGGAAGACCTAAGAGCGGTTTAGATAATCATCAAGGGTGTTGGCCTGTGCAGATTTGTAGGTCACAACCGCCCAAACACAATCACACATATAAACAAAGACCTCCATGTTAGCTAGGCTGGTATGTTTGGGTAAATACACCTTGTACACACCTATCATACTGTGCCACATTTGTCTCCGCCATTGCTGTTCATTAGTCAACAGCCTTACGTATAAACTATTTTAGGCTGAGCCGACCTAGTGAGGTTCATGTTCGGAATGGAACTGAATGTAGGTCTTTGATGTTGCACACTCGAAATGAAGGACGTTGGGCAGGTGCTCCAAATCGAGGGCAAACACATTTATTGTGGTTAATCTGTAGAATGCAACAGCACATGGTGTCACACACACAGCAATCTTCACCGAGTCGCCATTAACCACGTGACTGGTGTACACGTCCGGTTAATCATTAACCCTGCCAGCCCCCCCCACAGGCCCAACTCAGTCATCGCATGCTGGTGTACACACGTGTATTGATGTACTGCACAGCACATGAGGACTTTCGATTTAAAGCTTTCGTGACTGCAGGGATTCATCTTCTTGGTTCTTTCGGTAAAGTCACGTAGAAGGGAAATAATAAAATAATAAAAATAAAACATAGTAAAATAATACAAATAAAACATAATAAAAATACAGCATAATAAAATAAGAAAAATAAAACATAATAAAATAATAAAAATAAAACATAATAAAATTATAAAACAATAAAATTTCGATTTAAAGCTTTCGTGATTGCAGGGATTCATCTTCTTGGTTCTTTCGGTAAAGTCACGTAGAAGGGAAATAATAAAATAATACAAATAAAACATAATAAAATAATTCTCACGACGTTTCGGCCACAACGCAAGCAGCCGTCCTTAGGTGAAGAACAGGTCTGTCGGAAAGACAGCGTCTGAATGAACACCACCAAGCTTGGCAGCGTATATTTAAGCTGGGTTGTCAAGGCGCTCTTCCCCCTCCAACCCAGCTTAAATATACGCTGCCAAGCCTGGTGGTGTTCATTCAGACGCTGTCTTTCCGACACCAAGCTTGGCAGCGTATATTTAAGCTGGGTTGTCAAGGCGCTCTTCCCCCTCCAACCCAGCTTAAATATACGCTGCCAAGCCTGGTGGTGTTCATTCAGACGCTGTCTTTCCGACAGACCTGTTCTTCACCTGAGGACGGCTGCTTGCGTTGTGGCCGAAACGTCGTGAGAATGATTTTATTATTATTTTATTATATTATTATTTCCCTTCTACGTGACTTTACCGAAGAAAACCAAGAAGATGAACATGAGGACTTGTTAACAGAGTGGTCCATTCCTAATGTGCCACATTGAGACTGGAGCTCAGTGTCCTGTCACTTTATTGACCGGCCACAAACACGATCACACGCACCCACAGACGCACGCGAAAACTGTCAAAGGAAACGTCTCCCAATGGGGAGAGCAAAGCTGTGCACAACATAAACATTGTATTTTGTGCTGCCAGCATCCCTTCTTACGAGCATTCCGGAGAGCCGGCATCTGTGCTGGTGCTTTGAAACGATATGAGGGGATAATGAAGGCTACAACTTAAAACCTGGCCTCGTTTGAAAGAGATATCTGCAACACGAATGAAATATGTCTCTCATGATGAGCGTGACCCGAGTAAAGAAGGCTCGCTGCCAAGAGAACATTGGCACCATTGGAGAGTTACCAAATAAATGCCGCACCACACAAAACAGGTTTCTGTCCAGTTTTTGTTTTCTCTCTGTCTTCTTGGCAATACCCCAATATTTGAGTTTCATTATGATACTTTTATTATTTTCTTACGCGGTTATGCATAGGCCGGCACCAATGGGCTCACGGAGAAACCTAACACGCATGTAAACTCCATCGCAGCTCTTCTGAGGGAATAATTGATGATGAAGTGGGAAACTTCTCAATGGCATCATTAGGTGCTGGTACTTGGCATTTGTCTTCACTAAATTGGCTCGTGGGACACTTTGATGTTAATAGGCATTTAAAGTTCGATTTTAAGCTTTCGTGACTGCAGGGATTCATCTTCTTGGTTCTTTCGGTAAAGTCACGTAGAAGGGAAGTAATAAAATAATAAAAATAAAACATAATAAAATAAAATAATTCTCACGACGTTTCGGCTACAACGCAAGCAGCCGTCTTCAGGTGAAGAATGAGACACTACCAAGCTAGGAGCTTATATATAAGCTGGGTTGGAGGTGGAAGAGCGCGTTAAAAAAAAGAATGTGCATATGAATATGCTAAATTCCTCTTCATATGCACATTCTTTTATTTGTTAAGGCGCTCTTCCACCTCCAACCCAGCTTATATATAAGCTCCTAGCTTGGTAGTGTCTCATTCTTCACCTGAAGACGGCTGCTTGCGTTGTAGCCGAAACGTCGTGAGAATTATTTTATTTTATTATGTTTTATTTTTATTATTTTATTACTTCCCTTCTACGTGACTTTACCGAAAGAACCAAGAAGGTTAATAGGCATGTTACTACTCATCAATTAACATTGGATTGAAAGCTCACGATAGATGTATTACATAGAGAGTCTCAGAATCTATTATCACATTAGATGCTTATGCACATTCAGGCTAGGATACTTTACAAAAAAGACGTAACATACGAGACAAACAAAATTTATGAGATGCCAATGTCACCCAATGCCACGTGACGTAGCTTTGGAAAGAAAAGCACAGAAATTACTCTTTGGTTCTTTCGGTAAAGTCACGTATAAAGATAAAATAAGAAATTAAATACTAGCATACAGAATTTTTTTTAATTAATTAATTATTTTGTCTTTATGCGTGACTTTACCGAAAAAACCAAAGAGTTATTCCTGCAGTCGCGAAAGCTCCAAATTAAGTTTGAACCACATAAATGACATCACAGAAGTTATTGGAAATACTAAAATTGTCCAAAAATGTTTCATCTAAGTATCAATGTTCTGAAATTTCGAATTAGTCTGATAATTGAGAGGGGGGCAAAACACATCCCTACTGTATAGTAATGTCTGACTCACAACATACTTCTCCATCCCATTCAATCAACTTAAAATGGCATCTACTGAAGTGCTAGAAAGCCATATTTATGGATTATTACATTTCAACATGAACATGTAAATCATGCAAATCTCACTGTTTCCTCGTGGCAAAAACAGAATAAACAACCTGCCTGCAATAGCGGTTACAATAACGCAGGGCGGCTTCTCGCTGCGCCATTTCAAATCTCTAGGTGAATGCCTATTAACCTAAACTTATGAGCCTAACAATGGGCTTGCATAATGTGCATGCATAATGTACATTTATTACCATGTAAATAACCCAACGGGCAATGGACACCCATTGTCATTTGTATGAATTCATTATTCACCACCCCCTTATGTTTCTCCACAAATCTTGCTGTCGCCTGATGAAGCTAGTTGTAATTACTGGCGAAACGTCGTACTCCGATTGTAAATGTTGTAGCTTGGCTATCCAACACACCGGTGTGCTGTACTAATGACGAATTGGCCACGTTCTGTTTACGTTACAACCCTTACTAGTTGGCTGTGTCGGGTGGTGGCGGTTTTAACGATACATTTATATATTTACGCGATCTAACCCAAAAACCTGTATTATGGTGAATACTTGTGTTTTTTTAAGTTGATGCATTCATTCACGTGTTCATACATGTCGTGGGATACATGTCGTGGGATATTGTCAAGGGGGATGGTGCTTGTGCTACATACTGCAGTGACAAAGCGGCTGTGTGTGGCACAGATCCCTCGAGTCAACAATATAGAGTCAGCAACTCACAAAGCTGCGCCACGGAGCCATGGCAAGAGGTGGGAAGGCAGTCTACATTGAATTTGAGGTTCGAGAGGAAGCAATTCCACGTGGTTATACAAGAAAATGTAGGAATGCTCACCTGTGAAAATACAAGTGTATTAAAAGTGCATTACAATTTTCACTGAGGATTTTATTCATAACTAGCTAGGGGTTACAATATGTATGCACCATTTGACTGTAGTAATGTAGTAAACGTCAATCCACGATCATTCATATAGACTTGCCAATCCAACATATGGGCAGTACTTTCATTCAAGTTGCATGCATAATATAGCAAATAATGTTTAATTGCACGGAATGCGTGCGTTCACATTTCTGCCCTAAATGTGACCGCATGCAGCCCTGTGATTACATAACCTGGGCACCACCGTTCACACAAATTGCGATGAAACACTCCAACCCCATTCGCATTTAATTGCGCATCTAGGTTGCAACCGATTGCAACTGTCGGTTGCAATTCATTTTCCTCCGTCTAGAAGCAATGCTTGCACACTGCTCCTTTAGCAGAGATGCACTTTCGCGATGTAGTAATTATGCACGGGGGCGGTGCAATTTTGAGCACACTGAACGCTGTGCTTGATAACCCACATTCAAGTGCCAGCTCCAGCTAACTTCACCACGCTCCGGTGAAGAACGGATTGACAAAAGCTGTTCACTCATATATGAGTACTTTGATGTATGCTCCATTGCAACAACAAAAAAAGCATGAATTTTGATTTAAGGCTTTCGTGACTGCAGGGATTTATCTTCTTGGTTCTGTCGGTAAAGTCACGTAGAAGAGAAATAATAAAATAAAAAAAATTAAACATAATAAAATAAAAATTCTCACGACATTTCGGCCGACGACGTTTCGGCCGACGACGTTTCGGCTGAAACGTCGTGAGAATTTTTATTTAATTGTTTTATTTGTATTATTTTATTATTTCCCTTCTACGTGACTTTATCAAAAGAAACAAGAAAAAAACGCGTGCGTTATTTTTGCATTTCATGTTGACAGCAGCTGGATCAAGTGATGTTTGTGCGTTTAACCAGATGAGAATGCAAGAGACCAGGATAGGAGTCTCATTTGCAAGCGTGGCCTGGGTCATCAAAATCGAAACAGATAAAATACAGCAATGAAGCAACCAAAAATCAGACCCTACATAACTATAAAATGGCTGATGATTAATAAGTTGATCAGAAGCCTGACATCTTCCACCATCGCACGCTTGCTTAATACAATTGCGACTCACAATACACACCCCTGGTTCACTCCGCCTCCACCTTACCCAACATGGGCATTTAGATAATAGCTCACGGTGCATATCTGCGCACCGACATCTGTAATGCGCTGCCACTCGGGTCGGATTGGCGAGTGAGGCGTACACACAGACCCCACTCCTCCCCTCCACCTTCCTTCCAAAAGGTCCTGCGTCGATTTAAGCCCAAATCGACAATGGGGGAGTTCGTGCTGACAATTACCTTTGTTTCGATTTAAAGCTTTCGTGACTGCAGGGATTCATCTTCTTGGTTCTTTCGGTAAAGTCACGTAGAATGGAAATAATACAATAATAAAATAAAACATAATAACAGTGATAATTATTTTATTATGTTTTATTTGTGAGAATTCGTTTATTATGTTTTATTTGTGAGAATTATTTAATTATGTTTTATTTTATTATTTTATTATTTCCATTCTACGTGACTTTATCGAAAGAACCAAGAAGAATTACCTTTGTCTTCTTCCCCGTCGTGAAAACAACATTCCCTTGTTAAATAAAACACTGCCGGTCGCAGAATACGTACACAAGTGTTATTCATGGGTTTAATCAAACCTTATGCAACCTTGATCCTCCAATCTCGTGGAATGTGTTTTATTTATCTAACGTCATGACTGGTTTTCCCTTTACCAAGTACTGTACCGCCGGATGTGAGTGCAGATTTGTGATGACATTGGTGCATTTTGGCTTAACTGTGCAAATTAACTTAATAAAAACAATATTGTGGTTTCATAATTTACAGTCGTATTGAGGGATGGATATGAAACAACAATGACAGCGGATGATCACTTATGGCAGAAGTATGGATGTAAGAGTTGAATATGTTTAAGAAAAGAAGGCTTGCCACACCAGAAACTGGGATGGAACCAACGAAACTGGTCGCATGTTCTCTGGCAGGGAACATCAATCGCAATCACTGTTATATTCAGGCGAGGCCACAAATTTATCTCAACCAGAAAGCCACATGACATTAGTTTCGGAAATCACAACGAATAAAATGACGAGGTGATACATTTTTGTCATTTATATTTGCATGTCTTTGTTAGCTTGCTGGAGGTCAAATGTAGTCGACATGTTGCGTGTTTTAATAAATACTGGGACAAGTATTAATCTGTTTTTTGTAAATCTACGTTTCATTTAAAAATGACTTTGAAACGCAATGGCCTCCTACCTGGTTTTTATATAAAGGTTCGTGATTGACAGATTGATTATTCATTTAGCCAGCCACGGTGTACTTTTGAAAGGTTAGCGTTCCTCCGTGAAGACTGACCTATTGAATAAGGGCTTCCGGTGAGGATGGGCTAGTTTTATGAGATGTGTTGAAGAAAAAAAATAGAACGTGTAAAAAAATGTATTTACACGTATGGGGCCGTCCATGAATGACGTCACGCATCAAGGGGGTCAGACATTTGTGACGATGTGTGACGAGGGGGGGGGGGTCGAGAAATGTGACGTCACATCAAAATGCGAAACTTTAAATAAATCTAGACAACACGTTCTACTTAATCAAATAGTTTTTTTTTATAAATGTTTTCTCCTACAACATCAGAGTGCAGCGCCACATTTAATAGGCACTACAATAACAATAGTTTACAGCAATTTGAAGCATGTTTTTTTTAGAGGGGGGTCTGACTCTTTGTGACGCCATGTGACGATGGGGGGGTGGGTCAAACGTCGTCAAAAATCGCGTGACGTCATTTATGGACGGCTCCTATAGTGTAATACCATTGTAATGCGGGCGTAAGCGACCTTCCGGATGTGACGTCACGGGGAGGCGGAGCCAGGTGACGTGGGTGAAAAGGTTGGGGTCCTTAAGTGGGTAAACCGGAAGGAGAAGTCAGTCGGGGTGTGAATGGAAAAGAGTGGGGCCGCGCGGGCGAACGTGAGGAGGGGGCACCGTTGGCCAGCGGGAGCCAACCCCGGAGAATAGCAGGGAGCTAAAGGGTGGTGAGAAGCTGCGGAGAGTACAGCCAGGAAGGCTGTGGGTTAGAGGCAGCGGTGTGGCTGCAGAGAGTCGCAGGAGCAGGAAGGCTGTGTGTCGGAGGCAGCGGTGTGGCTGCAGAGAGTCGCAGGAGCGACGAAGAGAGAGAGAGAGAGACAGCACGAGGCTGTCAGCGCTGCGGAGTAAGCAAGAGGGAGAAGAGCAGCAGCGATTACAGCCAGGGGGGCTGAGAGTGAGTAACAGCAGCGGAGCTGCTGTGGGGGCTACAGGAGCGACAGAGGCCAACAGAGGGGCTGCTGGTGGAGAAGAGAGAGACATCGGAGTCAGCACTGTGGGGACTGAGCAAAGAGGAGACAGCCGTGTGGGTAATACAGTACGGACCAAATAAAGGACACTGAGCCAGAGATCGTGGTCAAGTCTTTTATTACACTGGTGCCAGAAGTGAAACGGCATGTCGAAGCAAGTGAGGAAGAAGATTACTCCGCCGCCAGCATCAGCTTCATCGTCCGACGACGACGAATTCCCTCCAACCATGGATCCTGCTGGGGTGGTGGAGGAGAGCTCTGCTGAAGCGAGCATGGGGACGGGTGTGGAAGATGTCGGCGCGATGGCGGGGCCGTCAACATCATCGGACGCTGATCAGAGATGGCAACAGATGGCGGTGCAACTGGAGGCACTCAAGGACGTCCTGGCGCAGCTATGTCAACTCGTCACGCCGAGGACGACGGAGGAAGCTGAAGGTGCTCCACGGGCCACCACGTTGCCTGCCCTGCCGCCGCCATTAGCCACGCGGCAAGAAGCCGCCATCTTGCGCGTCCCGCGGCGCCAAACCGCCATCTTGGACACGCCGCGGGCCGACGCCTTTTTGAATTTGCCTCCAGAACAACCAACAATTGAAGAGAACGTGAAGAGGAGTCGGAGTCGCCACCTCACCACAGTTAAGGAATTCTCCATCAGGGGTGATTGGAGCGCTTTCGCCTGCCGATTCTTGGCGGCGGTACGTTCCGCAAGATGGACCGATGCTGAGGCCTTGGAAGTGTTGCCGACTCTACTGGACGATGAATCTGTTCGATTTTTCCGTTCCATAACGGCCGACAAAAAGAAGACCTTATGCGGAGTTTTTGAAGAAATGGCCGACGCTTATGAGCCACCTGACGATGCGCATCGGCGATTCGCTCAACGACAGCGAGCACCCGAGGAATCGCCCGTGGCGTTCAGAGGTGCGGTGCTGGAGCTGGCCATGGCAGCTTATCCGGAGACGCCACAGGACCTGCTCGAGCCTCTCATATTAGGCAAAATGCTGGAGCTGTCTCGGGATCTGGGGATCCCCATGCCTGTGTGTGGGCATGAGAAGCTCACGTCCCGAGCGGCAGCAAAGTGTCTGGATGCGCAGTTTAATCTCCGTCGCTGGAAGCAAGTGGCGGCATGGATGGGTGGGCCCGTCAAGGACGGAGGCGCGATGGGGTGGGACCCCACAAAGGCGGTCTATGTGCTGGATGAGCGGGGTCCTCGGGAGCTGACGGCCGCCTCCTCTCCATGGTCGGGACGCGGAGGCCCTGGTCCGCGCGCTACGCCATCGGAACGGGGCCGCCGGGATGCAAGACCTGCGCTTCGGCGCAACGATGCCGACTGCTTCCGCTGCGGCCGTAGGGGCCATTACGCCAAGGATTGCTGGGCCCGCTTCCCGGGTCCGCCGCAGCGGGAGGTTTCTGTACCGGACAAGACGCCCAAAGACCCTCCGAAACAGGCATGTCGGCACACACCAGACGCCCGGCAAGGCTTTGCACCTCACCCATCACCTTCGTTGCGCGACCCTATTGTTGTTATTCATGATAGGCCATCGACGGGGCCTTGTCGCTCGGTGACGCAGTGGCGCAAATTGGCGCGGAGAGTCGTCGCGGCCGCTACGGGTTCGTCCACTGTACCGGGGTCTATACAAGGGGTGGACGTGCGCATTTTGGTCGACTCTGGAGCGTCTGCGACTATTATATCGGATGTCATTTTCCATCTGTTGGGCATCCCGCCGGGGGCTGTGCGCCCGGTTTATGGGTCGTGCGTCGCTGCGAACGGGGGTAGTATGGGTATCGTGGGCCAGGTGGATGCTAAGATATCTATTGGGGATGTGTCGGCTTCGGGTGTTGTGTTAATATCAAGATCTTTGGCGGTTCCTTGCTTATTAGGCACCGATTTTTTGGCTAGAATGCCCATTTTGATCAAAATCAATGAGAATTGTATTGAATTGCCGGGTGGCCGTCAAATATCATTTCTGCCGTCGCCCTGGGGGCGACCTGCTTCGGCCGTACAGGTGCAGGCGCTGTCCGTCGCATCTGTGGACATCCCACCTGGTTCACAGATGCTTATACCCTTGCGGTATCGGAAGCCCCTGCCTAATCGTCTGGGAGCAGTAGGGGTCTTGTTGTCGCCATCCGCCACGATAACAACAGGATTGGCGTTAGTTGGGGCACAGACCATTGTCCGGCCGGATCAATTACCATTTTTACAGGTGCTTAACGCGGGGGTGGAAAACATCCGTGTTCCGGCCGGTACGGTTGTGGCACATGCCACTACGGCGTTTGCGACGCACGATTGTCCGCATAGCCGGGGAGTGGTCGCGGGTGTTTCCGAGCCGAGGGGTTCGGATAATCGTTGGATTGCTAACTTATGTGACGAAAATTCTTCCCTGTCCGTGGAGCAACGTGATGCGCTGCGTAAATTGTTGTTGACGTATTCGGATGTGTTCAGCTCCGATGATTTGGATCTGGGCCGCACATCGTTGCTTTCCCATCACATTGAGACGGGCAACGCTGCCCCTATTCGATTAAATTCGCATCGGATGAGTCCTGCGGAGCGAGAACACATTCGGGGGGCAGTAGAAGGCATGTTGGCTGCGGACATCATATCGCCATCTAACAGCCCATGGGGCGCTCCTGTGGTCTTGGTTAAGAAAAAGGATGGCAACTTGCGATTTTGTGTTGATTTCCGGAAATTGAATAAGATATCGGTGGCAGATGCGTACCCCCTGCCGCGTATGGACGACTCCCTTGACGCATTGTCGGGGGCTAAGTTCTTTTCCACACTGGACCTCTCTTCAGGATTTTGGCAGCTCCCCCTTGACGAGTCCTCACGGGAGAAAACCGCTTTCCGTACGCCGCAGGGGTTATTTCAATTTAACTGCCTCCCGATGGGATTGAATGCGGCCCCTGCCACATTTCAAAGATTGATGGAGCTCGTTTTGACGGGGTTGCAGTGGGAGACGTGTCTTATATATTTGGACGATATCATTGTCTTCAGCCGCACATTTGAGGAACATTTAACACGGCTGGAGACAGTGTTCACGAGGATGCGCTCTGCGAATTTAAAATTTAAACCAAAGAAATGCCACCTACTGCAACGGTCCGTCCGTTATCTGGGGCACATTGTGAGTGCTGAGGGGGTGTCCACGGATCCGGAAAAGACGGCGTGCGTCCGGGATTGGCCGACTCCGGCCACCGTGGGGGATGTTCGGCGGTTTTTGGGATTTGCCTCGTATTATCGAAGATTTGTGCCGGGGTTTGCGACGATTGCGAGGCCCTTGCATCTCCTTACGGGTAAAGGACGGAAGTTTGTTTGGGGACAGCCGGAAGAGGCGGCCTTTCGGAGTCTGCGTGATCTATTGGCCCCAACATTGGATTATCCCGATTTTGATCGCCCATTCATTCTTGATACGGACGCGAGTGACACAGGTATTGGGGCGGTGTTATCACAGTCTAAAGGGGGTGTAGAGTGCATCGTGGCGTATGGTAGCCGAGTCTTGTCTCCTGCGGAAACTCGCTACTGTGTCACTCGTAGAGAACTTTTGGCGGTTGTTTTTTTCCTACGGCAATTTCGACCGTACCTTTACGGTCGTTCCTTTGTTGTGCGAACGGATCATGCGGCCTTGCAATATGCACTTAAAATGGACCAGCCATCTGGACAGTGGGCACGTTGGTTGGACACGCTACAGGAATTTTCCTTCCAAATTCAACATCGGAAGGGGGTGCGCCATGCGAACGCTGACGCACTTTCCAGATTACCGCGGCGAGCCCCTTGCAAATGTGAGTCGGGGACGCATAGGTGTTCGCCGATTCTAAACCCCCCTCAGCCGCTTACGTTGGCCGTCGAGAAGTCGGATACTCCGATGGAACCGGGACGGACTGACGGGGTTTTGAATCTGCCGCGGTCTGTCTGGATTCGGGAACAGATGATGCATGAGTCGTTGTTGTCCATGCGGAAGCGGTCTACGAGGGACAATGGGAGTCCGAGTTCGGCTGTGGGGCCGCGAACCGCTCTCCGAGATGGTCTGCTTATGTGGCGAGAAGGGGTCCAGGAAAGCTGGCGTGTGGTGGTACCGACGTCTTTGCGATTCGAGTTGATTAGGACTCTCCATTGTGAGACACTCTTACATTTAGGGGTGCAGAAGACTTTGTTGACGTTGCAACGTCATTATTTTTGGCACGGCATGGCGACAGATGTCGTAGGGCACGTGCGCGCGTGCCCTGAGTGCGCCCGACGTAAGCCGCCTAAACATCCTTACGTGCCGCCTCTCCAGTCGATTCAGGTGTCTCGAGTCAATGAATTGGTGGCACTGGACATATTGGGACCCTTCCCACCATCGGCGAGGGGAAATAAATATTTGCTGGTAGGGGTTGAGTATCTCTCCCGTTGGCCAATGGCCTGGCCGTTGCCCGATCAGTCGGCCGCAGCCATCACCGACGCCTTTTTGTTTGGGTACATTATGGATAAGGGGGCGCCTGAGAGACTCCTCACGGACCAGGGCCGAAATTTCTCTTCTAAATTATTGGCGGAAGTGTGCGCAGGCCTTGGGACTAAGAAAATACGGACATCCCCATACCATCCGCAGACGGATGGTATGGTCGAGCGGCTGAACAGGACATTGTCTGCCATGCTTTGCCATACTGTGAGTGAACAGCAATCAGATTGGGATCTGCACATCCCCGGAGTGCTTTCGGCATACAGGATGACGCCTCATGCGGCTACAGGGTATTCGCCGTTTTACCTTATGTATGGTCGGGAAAACGTGCCTCCGGTGGATGTGCAATTGGGTACTGGGGTGAAGGGACCTCGTAAACCACTTCCTGAATACATTCAGGACACGGTTCGCCGGGTCACGGAGGCGCGGGAAAATGCCCGCGTAGCTACGGCCAAAGCCCAGGCCCGGAACGAGCGGTATGCTCGGCGGTCCGAGGGGGAGTGCCCCTGGAAGGTTGGAGACCTGGCCTGGCTCCATTGCCCGCAGGTGCGGCCGGGGACCTCTCCTAAATTGCACAAACCTTGGCATGGTCCTGTGCGCCTCATTGAGGTTCCCAATCCACAGTCGGCGCGCGTTCAGATTGGTTCTCGCCGATGGTTTGTTCATACGTCGCGGTTGAAACCATATGTTGCTCCCCTACGTGATGCGTCATCTCCCAATGTTGCCTTGCCGGGGTCTGTTGCCGCCGACTCTCCCCTGCCTGCGTCCACTGATCTTGCTAGAGCGCCTGTCGTACCTGTTCCAGACAGGGCGGCCGTGAAACCGAGGGGGACGAGGTGCCCTGCTCGGAGGGCGCCTGCCAGCTCTGCGAGACCTTCGAGCCCTGCAGCCCTTCTGACCCCGCCGCAGGCACATTCGAAGGACACGGCCAAGACTGATTCTTCAGGAATACGGGACGTTGGTGGACTTCCAACCGCGACAGGAGAATTACTCCCTGTCATTCATTGAGTTCCATCGCGTTCCCGTTCTGCGAGCGGGCCGCCGACCGTCCGGGACGGTCCGGCGACCCGCACACGCTCTAAATCACTTACGTTTCGTTGATTGTATGTTGTGTTGTTGTTCTTGTTCTTACCCTTGTATTTATTGCATGCTTTCTGTACGTCCGTTGATGTTACTTGTTGTTATTGTTCTGTTGTTATATTGCATGCTTGGTGTCCTTTAGCGCGGAAGGTCGGTTCACCGCATTACGCTTTGGTATTGTTCAGCCGAGGTCGGCTGGGTTTTTTTCTACGGGGGAGGGTGGTGTAATGCGGGCGTAAGCGACCTTCCGGATGTGACGTCACGGGGAGGCGGAGCCAGGTGACGTGGGTGAAAAGGTTGGGGTCCTTAAGTGGGTAAACCGGAAGGAGAAGTCAGTCGGGGTGTGAATGGAAAAGAGTGGGGCCGCGCGGGCGAACGTGAGGAGGGGGCACCGTTGGCCAGCGGGAGCCAACCCCGGAGAATAGCAGGGAGCTAAAGGGTGGTGAGAAGCTGCGGAGAGTACAGCCAGGAAGGCTGTGGGTTAGAGGCAGCGGTGTGGCTGCAGAGAGTCGCAGGAGCAGGAAGGCTGTGTGTCGGAGGCAGCGGTGTGGCTGCAGAGAGTCGCAGGAGCGACGAAGAGAGAGAGAGAGAGACAGCACGAGGCTGTCAGCGCTGCGGAGTAAGCAAGAGGGAGAAGAGCAGCAGCGATTACAGCCAGGGGGGCTGAGAGTGAGTAACAGCAGCGGAGCTGCTGTGGGGGCTACAGGAGCGACAGAGGCCAACAGAGGGGCTGCTGGTGGAGAAGAGAGAGACATCGGAGTCAGCACTGTGGGGACTGAGCAAAGAGGAGACAGCCGTGTGGGTAATACAGTACGGACCAAATAAAGGACACTGAGCCAGAGATCGTGGTCAAGTCTTTTATTACACCATTTCCGAGTGTACCAATTGAGAAGACTGTCCCTTGGTCCTCAAAGATATGGGATTACCGTATGGTATTACTGTATACCACTTCCCGAGTTCCAAGGTACTTATGTATTTCGAATTTCTTTCGCACCATACAGTCAACCATGCTAATCGGAGGTACAGTACCATTTCGTATTTGTTGTGCGAACCCATCGGCATGCAACATAATCTCTTATTAAAAAGCTGTTTAGATAAAAGCTCAGATCAAACAACATTTTATTTATGGTCATAAATGCATTGAAGCTTTAATAATTGTAAGGAATAAATATTGTCAGAAATGAACACTTTTTTTTGTTAAATCCACTCTGCTCTAGTCAACCAGCATTATAAATGATCACCCCATGGTTAGTCAATTGGTGGGCAGTGGGGTAAAGTGTAAAGTGTGGTTACTCTCACCTCTTCCAAGACATCTGGTCAGTGTGGAAGAGAGAGGCTCTAGTGTGAGCAAGCAATTGCTGAGCTGCACCTTAACTATTTATATATATAATTACCATCATTTAGAAAGCATCAATAGCTTTTAATTGAAACAGGTTGTACCCACTTGCATTACTTGTAATATATCTAAGGGGATTAAACACGTATTTGGTTACTTATCCTGGGTAATAAAAATTGGAATTCATATTTAATTTGACGTTTGGTACGCAGCGATATAACTATACGGTTCTGATAGCCAGCCGGCTGTATTACATTTTGAAAGGGTCACGAAGATGTCACCGATGTGCGCTGTGGAGTGACCGCTGCCATGTCATGTCGACATCTCATGGAGAACGCAAAGCAATCATCACCACCTCCCGCAAAACTGCTGTAGGCTATACCCGTCTGTGAAACACAGCGCCTTCTTGTGCTATGAAAATGGCACGAATACCAACTGTGTTCCAAATCGGTGGCTCAGATCCCCCCAGTGAGCATAAAACGTTGGACCAACATTGGCACGTGGTCGGAACCGCTGGACTAACTAACGTCAGCCCAACGTTGACCGACCGTGGCCATGTTTTTTTTTTACTGGGGTCAACGTTGTAAATGAGACTCTGCTTGTTTCTTGAGTAATCGCCTGGTTGAACAACTTGAAACTTCTAAACGTGTGCTAATTATGTCGTTTCATCCCGTGCCTTCAGCTATGACATGTTGACATATCGTACCTCCTTAACAAAGGAAGCCATTTGTCTAATAACCACAGAGGGAAGGGTAAAAAAACACCTCTTGTAATGTTTGATGCAAGAGGCACCACCAACCAGCAGGTTTTGGACCGCTAACTTAACCTAAGACCTGGCGCAAGGGAATACAATCCAGCACTAACACTTGCCCCACGACCACGTCACGTGCTGCCCACAATAGCCGGTATTCATCAATCTCACACCGTATGGACGGCCCATAGTGTTTATAATACTCATGCAATGAATCGAAACAGGTGAAGCATTACGTTCTCTATCAATCAGTTTTTGTGAATTACTTTTGGATAAACTGTGAACTAAAATAACTATTTTGGAAAAACAGGAAATAATATTGGGCTTTTGATCGTCATCAGAGAAGGCTGGTTGTGTAAAAATCTTAATTATAGTACATGTATTTCATACTTTTCTAGGCAAATTAGGGATGCACCATACATTTCACGTTTGCTTTTGAATTCAGCCTGTCAGCTGATTTTATTATTATTAATATTACTTGTAGTCAGTTGAATTGTGCGGGTCGTGGGGCGTTATTCAACCATACTTCACCACGCTGGATAGTGTGGGTTTACGAAGGTGGCGAGTATCAGGAGGCCCTCGTGCAAGACGTGGATCGACAAAGAGGGCTGGACCCACATCACATATTCAAGTGAATTCGCCGAAATAATAAATGTGAATCTGAATATGGCTCACGGCGGGGTTGGCCGGCCATCAAGAGAGTTAGACAAGGGACAGCAGCTACGAAGACAACAGACAGAGAGAGAAAGCGGGACAGAGATAAGTCGACAGAAAATGCAGATAAGGAGAAACACAGTGGGAAATACAAAGATAGACACAGGGATACAGAGAGAGAATGAGACAAAGGCACAGAGATGGACAGGGATGGTCACGGAGGCAGACACAGATGAAATGCTACAGAGAGATAGCAAACAAAGATGAGCGAGGGAGAGATGGATGGAGACATACATGCAGCGAGAGAGACAGAGGCAGTGACGGAGAGGGAGCTGGAGACAGCTACAAACAAGGAGACAACGTCAGATGGAGAGACACGGGAGGTAGACTGAGAGAGTGATATAAAGGCAAAGACAGGGGGACAAAGAGAGACAGAGGGAGACAGAGACTACTTCTCAAGCCGTCGATATTCGGCTGACTCGTAAACAGCGTTATTTGGTGCATTCCGAGCGAAATCGTCCATGTGAAGATTGCAGCTTGTGTTTTTAGCACATTGGATGTTGCTGAGAAATCATAAAATCAGATGTCAAAGGGAGTGGCCACGTCGTGACATACATAATAGTTTACGCGTGTCAGCAGCAGGAAAAGTTGCTACGCCTAGAACTGGTTTTGAACGATAAAATACATATGTGAGGGGCACCAGGGACTCGGAACAGGCTCTGACTGTGCCCACGGCATTATTACCCATTCGATTAAATCACAACCCATATGCTAGTTCAAGTATGATTCATGGAAACCCACATACAGACTTCGTGAGTGCCTTAAACACGTCTCATATGTGACGAAACTGCAGCTGTAAGTTTGTTTTCTAATGTACATTGCATAAGTACATGTCCCATAACTCGTAGTATCATACAAGGTGCTCCATGGATACATGCTGAACTAAAATAATGGGATGAAATTGTAGCGAAAACAACATGTCAAGCCTTGACACATCTCCCGCCAAGCGCAATAGAGCTTAAATTTTGACTTAAAACTTTCGTGACTGCAGGAATTCATATTATATGGTTATTTCGGTAAAGTCACGTAGATAGAAAAATTAAATATTTTATTTTATTGTTATTTTTTTCTATCAGCAATAGAGCTTATTCAATCGTTTAACATTCTGCTATGTAGGGTATGCAGCAATTACTTTCATAGTATAGTAATCAGTTGTCTATGAACGGGCCACCTTGTTACTATTTTACAAGCAATTGACTGTGCACAAATGTATGTTGCCAAGACATATTTGTGCGAGACAGCGAAGGCACACGCAAGCTGAAGGGAAACTCTCTGCTCCAAGTATGCACAGTATGTTGAGCTTCTTTCGCACCGTACGTAGGCAACGGCGCGAATCCGAGGTGCGGGGGGAAGGGCAACACACTAAGCACCGAAAGCAGTTCATCTTCTTGGTTTTTTCGGTAAAGTCACGTGACTTTACCGAAAAAACCAAGAAGATGAATTCCTGCAGTCACGAAAGCTTTAAATCGAAATTTAAACCAAAAGCAGTTCTCAAGAAATTAGTTTTCAATCGAGATGATTTAAAAGTCCATAGCTCCAGTGGCATCGTGTGCAGTGTTGTATTGTGTCAATATTTTGATCTCACTCTTTTTAATTGTGGGTAATAGAAGCACAATTATCAACAATTGCGATTTCCAGAAAACATAGGCATTTAATTATGCTTTTACACACAAATGTATACAGCATTAATGTGGAGATCCATGGACATTATTTATACTATTTGACACGAAAGTTATGAACTCAAACTGATTCTAACTTCTCGTGTATATTCTGTTTGAAAAGCCTTAAATTCTCATCCAATGCTAACAGCCTCAACTATGCATGCGAATGTTCTTTAATGCATGTTATTTGAACAAGGCTTGTACCTCCTGCAGATTGACCTAGCCTGAAAGGAATACCTGGAACAGTGCGGTAAACATCAGCGGAGGGGAGACGTAATAAAGTTTTTGGTTAGATCGCGTTATTTATAATGTATCGCAACCCTCTACCACCCGACACGTTGGCAAAACAACTAATTAGTTACTTCTTCAGCCCACCGGTGTGTTTGAAGAGTGAATCCACAACATTTAGAATTTGAGTAGTACGACGTTTCGCTGGTAATTACATCCAGCATCTTCGGGCGATTTGCCAGAATAGTGAAGCCATCCACCTGCTTCCGGTCTTAAATAGTGCAGAGCGACGTCATCATAATTGTTGAACCCCATCAGGTTTCGAGATCATAGTAATACTGGTCGCGAAAGCCTACGTGTTAGGGAGACAAACTGCATGATGTGACGACTACAACAGAGCTGGATTCATTAAATGTGCATGAACCACAATCGTTCTCGAATTCGACACTCTATCAGGCACGTTTGTGTCTGTGTGCACGTTTGTGTAATAGCCGATAGTGTGTGAGTGATTGATGTACATGGTGGTCCAGATGTCTTATTTTTAAAGTAAGGTTTATTTCAAACAAAATTTAATATGCAAAGGAAAACAATGGTAGAGGTCAATTAATTGGGGGTCACAAGACATCTGTACCACCCTGCACACTATGATGCTCTAGAATGTGCTAAAAAGATCGAATTTGGTGTACATTTCAAGTTTGGTTTAGGACACCAGCATATTCAATCCAAAAACCAGGATATTCAAATTTGGCGCATAAATTATAGTCCTCCAGAGATTAAAGCGATAGTGAAGCTTACATTTGGCAAATGCATAGTCACAGTTATACTTATGCCTAAACATAATTCTGAAAGCTAAATTGTTTTTAAGTGCCCTCCGAAATATGGGGGCCGATTTTTTACGTTTTTGTTGTGGAAGCTAGGTTTATATGTATTTAAAAAAATAATGTTGCATCAACAAGTGATGACTGCGGCACATGAATGTGTCGTCATATTTTAAATCGCTAAATGTTTGCGATTTTTTTTGGAAAGGGGCTTTGAGACTAATGCTCGGAGAAAAGCAGGTGAAGCCCACTAACAGTTCCTCGTCCAACATACAAAGAGTGAGAGTTTAAATAAATCAGTATCAGTTAGAGGACATGCAGGCCTTTAGGATATTTGTTTACTACCTCGCCTGTATATTTGGAGTTTGCATGTTCTCCCCGTGTTCGTGTGGATTTGTCTCCAGGTCCTCCGGTTTTTCCCCTCCACATTTTGAATCAACATGCATTTATAGTAATTGGCTGCTATACATTTTCACGTTGGGCAATAATTTTTTACAAGGTCGCTTCTGAAGAAGAGAGCTTTATAGCCCAGTGGGCCTTACCTGGTAAAATCTTTCACACGACGGTCAATGGTACAGTGTATAATGACAAATAGTATAAAATTTATATGCTTAATACAATGTACAAAGTAATATATAGTATCGTAATTGTATAGTGAATATACAGCAGTGTGATATACATTAGGGTGGGTAGAATAATACATAGTGTTATATTACAATGTATAAGGTATAGGGTGGTTTATAGCAATGCAGTATATAATTTAATGTTGGGTTTGTCTATGGCAGTATATAGTACGGTGTAGACTCGTGTGATGTAAGAGAATAAAGTTTAGATGGAAGCATATTATATATTTTTTACGACGTAGAATTGTAATGTATTACTTACTGTTAGTAACTCAGCTTATTGTAGAGTATATTTAGTATACTGATGATACTATGTAGTTTATACTTTAGTTGTTTACGTGGTGGTTTTAGTTACTGCAGCTACATACTATTAACACTCCTTCCCTTTATTAATGCTACCCCTATCCCCTCCCTTTGATGCTGCTAATCCTGCATAATGCACGGGCATAAGTAGTACTAATCACATACCTGCATTTCCCATATCCCCTCCCTTTGATGCTGCTAATCCTGCATAATGCACGGGCATAAGTAGTACTAATCACATACCTGCATTTCCCATATCCCCTCCCTTTGATGCTGCTAATCCTGCATAATGCACGGGCATAAGTAGTACTAATCACATACCTGCATTTCCCATATCCCCTCCCTTTGATGCTGCTAATCCTGCATAATGCACGGGCATAAGTAGTACTAATCACATACCTGCATTTCCCATATCCCCTCCCTTTGATGCTGGTAATCCTGCATAATGCACGGGCATAAGTAGTACTAATCACATACCTGCATTTCCCATATCCCCTCCCTTTGATGCTGCTAATCCTGCATAATGCACGGGCATTAGTAGTACTAATCACATACCTGCATTTCCCATAAATATGCTAAATTCCTCTTGATATGCAAATTATTTTGTCAAGGCGCCCTTTCCCCCCCTTCCAACCCAGCTTAAATATATGCTCCAAGCATGGTGCTGTTTCATTCAGACGTAGTCGCCTCGACAGACCTGGTTTTCACCTGAGGACGGCTGCTTGCGTTTTGGCCGAAACGTCGTGAGAATTATTTTATTATATTTTATTTTTATCATTTTATTACTTCCCTTCTACGTGACTTTACCGAAAGAACCAAGAAGATAAAAAATATAGTTTAATCTTTTTTTATATTTGGTGGGAAGGGTGGTCACTAACACACACCAAGATAGACTAACACACACCAAGATAGAGTAACATTTCAACACAAACCTTGTCGAAGCGGGCTTCATCCTCGCAGTTTTCAAACACGTTCGTGTCAAAAGTCAGACCTGAAATAAGAGCAGAGCAGCGTGATTACATGACGCAAACACATGCACGTTGCACGCACACACGCTGACTTCATTTTACTTCATAGCCCATAGGCCAGATCATGATACATTTGAGGATTCCCTGCCTCATATTCTTTTTCACCAATTCAGTAACAACAACAACAAAAAATGTAACAGGTAGGAAGGCATTTACTGCCGTGTACGAAGGGAACCTGAAAATGCGCAATGCAGTGACCGTCTTTGTACGATGGTCAGCCAAAGCCGCTGCTATTATGACCGGCGTACGCGCGATGGGTTTACGCTCCTTGACGAGATCGGCGAGGTAATTGTTGTTCATCTGTAGCAAGCACTTCGTGCGTAATGAGTGCCACCTTAATCATCGCTTCAGTGCTGCCACTGTCACCCTGTGTGATATACAGATTGGTCCAGATGTCTTGTGACCCCCCCCCCCCCATCAACCCAAATGTAATTGTCTAAAACTTAATATGTTTTGATACCAATGGGGGTGTAAAAACAAAATAAGCAAAGGGAAAAAACGCTTTAGGGGTCATTACTTTGGGGTCACAAGACACCGAGACCACCCTGTACTGTAGGGCTATGGACGAGATGACGCACGAGTGCGCCTTTTGGCGTCATCTGGTCCAACACCATGTGAGACTGGGCTCTAAGAAAAGCTGTCTCGGGTGTGGACCAATCAATTTCAAGGACAATGCATATATTATATTGTTGGTTCTTTCGGTAAAGTCACGTAGAAGGGAGATAACAAAATAATATAAATATAAAACAAAAACAATTATCACGACGTTTCGACTGCAACACAAGCAATCATCATCAGGTGTGAAAATCCACAGCAAGAAAATATTCACTTTTTTCAAATTTTCTTGCTGTGGATTTCACACCTGATGATGATTGCTTGTGTTGCAGTCGGAACGTCGTGAGAATTTTTATTGTTTTATATTTATATTATTTCATTATCTCCCTTCTACGTGACTTTACCGAAAGAACCAAGAATATGAATCCCTGCAGTCACGAAAGCTTTAAATCTAAATTTAATGCATATATTATCAGAGTTGTTTTTTGTTTGCATTCTGACCGCAGGTATTGTGGTTAATGCAAACATGATTCCTTGTAAAAAGGTGTCAGTTTTGTTGCCAGAAAAAAGGGTAAAAAAGCTATTATTATAAGTTCACGATAGTAATAGGCACCTGTATAAATAAAACTGTTCCACTTCATGAATTTCATTAACAACGCCACATAATTGTTATACATTTCATAATGAGATGTGTGTCTTACGCACGCAAGTTTAGACAATCTTAATCACAATTCATCGAAGGTTCTTTGACTGAAACTCGGAGTGGCCATTCTTCGTCTTGTACATTCAGACTTTTATTACAAAGCCACTTGGAAGTGCTTTCAAATATATATCTGCAAGAGATTCACGATTGCTTTCTACATGTGCTGAATGCTGCACATTATTAAACTAAATTAGCACTCAGTGTTATAATATACAACCCCAAGGGTGGAACTGATTCAGATAACCACCAATATCCACGGATTATTTTACAACTCGATTCTTTTCCAGACACCACTTCTCTGGCTTGCAGTATGGTTATTGACTTAAGGCCCTGCCACTAGAGTACAATCCATAATAATCCTCTATTATTGCACCCTATATCCCTATAATCTGTTCATAGGAAAGATGTGGTGTGTCAAAATAAAACCCAGACCAGCATCATGAACTATTCTGGCTGAAATTAAGCACTGTCTACCACTGACCTCTTTCATAAATGTACGTAAATCAGTGCTGCTTGGAGGTGAAAACAATATATTGGGATATACTGATAGTTTTAATAGATGATCAGATATATTATTGACAGATTATGGATTATGATTTAACCTAAACAAGATGGGGTCACGTTCTTGGTTGGCCAATCATATATGACGCCTTTCAAAGGTAACGGAATCCAAAATGCACGATAAAATACTGCAGTCTATGTTGTGGGAAACGTTTTTAATCCCTGCTTTCTAATCAATACCGATCTTTCCGGATCCTTTAGAATTAGTCTGGTGGATGGGTCCATGCCACCTGCTGAAGTAAAACGATATCAGGGCTGAAAGCAAGCCTGGGGGGGGGGGGGCATGTCTTGTTGTGTATTTATTCAGCAGGAAAAACGACATTCCTTGTCTTGTCATGTGAATTGTGGAGATAAAATACAAATGGCATAAATATCCTAATTACTATCCGTGTAAAATTATGTTAAAAGCACTTAAAGTAGTTGAGGTTTCGGAAATAAATACATTAGAATATCATGCCCCAGGATTAATTTGAAGATGTGTTTTTGTCTTCCCTCCGCACCTCCAATTAGCACGGTTTGCTACGTACAGTGGGAAATAAGTTAAACATACATTAAAACACTCGCGATGCACACGTATATTTAGCTCCTGCATACGAACCGATTTGTATGTATGTATGCATGTTGAACCTCTTTCTCACGGTATGTAGCCAAACATGCTAATCGGAGGTGTGGGGGAAGGACAACAATCTAAACACAAAAAGCAGTTTTTAAAGAAATTCGTTTTCTATAGAGATTACTTTGAATCGCACAGCTCCAGTGGCTTCCTAATATCAGAAGAGCGTTCCAGACGGCCGCAGAAGCGCATCTGAAAGCGCTCGATGCGGTGAGCGTCTTTGTTCGATGGCGAAGCCAGAAGCCGCTGCAGCGAGGATGACCGGGGTTCGCACGATGGTTTTCCTTGACGAGGTCAGCGAGGTATTGTTGTTCATTTGTGGCAGGCACTTTGTGGGCAATGAGTGCCACCTCAATCATCGTTTCAGTGTGTCCCTCCTGCGGCTGCCGCTCTGTCACTAGTCTTGACCACTGGCCATCATCTCTTCCAGCCAATACGCGACGGCGTGGGGTGCTATTCATCCGGAAGTGATAGATGATAGTTAATGAAGACATATATACTCTACCTCTTACTATTAATACAAGGAATATAATGTTTCGATTTAAAGCTTTCGTGACTGCAGGGATTCATCTTCTGGGTTCTTTTGGTAAAGTCACGTAGAAGGGAAATAATAAAATAATAAAAATAAAACATAATAAAATTATTCTCACGACGTTTCGGCCACAACGCAAGCAGCCGTCCTCAGGTGAAGAACAGGTCTGTCGAGAAGACAGAGTCTGAATTTCAGTCGTGAGAATTATTTTATTATGTTAAATTGTTATTATTTAATTATTTCTATTCTACGTGACTTTACCGAAAGAGCCAAGAAGAATATAATGTTCATAGTTTTCTTTGTATATATATTACATCCCCCCCTCTCCCAACCGTTTGCTATTGCTATCAAACCGATAATCTGTTGTGATCTCTCACAGTAGGGCAACCAATCGTGCTTTTGAATAGCCCACGGATGGTGATGTGTACAGAATGTCCTCGGAGATTCGTTCAATTGACCTCTGGTCCACACAGTAAACGGAAGCACTTTCCCACCCACTGCAAATAAGAATAATTTCTCACGTGATAATCAGACATCTAAGCTCTCAAATATTAAACCGAAGACAAATTTAAGTGCAAAACCAAATTCAACATATTTATGTTTAAATCACTTGTGACCAGGCTGAGTCTGTCAACAAGTTACACTATATATCAATCTATTATTTATTTATTTAATTATTTTCTTACCTACGTGACTTTATCGAAACGACCTAAGAGTATGAATCCTTGCAGTCACGAAAGCTTCGAATCTAGAATACACCTGAGAACCCAGTTTAAACACAGGTGGCTTGCCTTGATTCATGCCGAGGATCTCTGCAAATCCAGCACAGCACTCCGACCTTTAAACCACACCTACACACCGATTACAATTGTTTAAGAATGTGAACTACTACACTACAACCCCCCACCACACTAATAGAGCACACCACTTGCATGAATACACTACACCAGTATGGTACAGGATGACCCTACCACTCTACACTACCATGACTACTACACTATGTCACTGCAGCACTAAACACTATACCACACCAATGCACTACTACCTCAACTACAACTGCACTCCACCAAACACACTACTCCACGCCACTGCATGAATACACTACACCATTACGGTACACAATTACACTACCAATCTACACTACCATGACTACTACACTATGTCACTGCAGCACGAAACACTATACCACACCAATACACTACAACCTCAACTACACTCCACTAAATCACAACACCACGCCACTGCACCAATAATGGTAACAGCCCAATGTAAACCCACTGCTGTATGGAGGCCTCCCCGCGCCGTGTAGCGAACGACGTCTTGCGTGTTGATACTTCGCCACGCTGCTCAGTGCTGCTCAGCGAAGGCGGACGTGGGCGCATAGAAAGTACAGCACAACGATGAATTTGTTTCTGCCGCTGCCTCTGCCTGCTGTGCACCGCATCAGCCTAAGACAACCTGGCCTGCATGGTTGTGTGATTGTCTTCCTGCGAACACCACCCAGACTCAATTCCTACTGGACTTGTGAAATCTGACGAGATCGGGTTGATTTTGGTCGGATTGATGGAATACTATAGTCCTAAAATGTATTGGAATTTTGAGTTTACATTTTTACTTGCATATAGATAAACACCTTCATAACAATAACGTACGGCCCTTTTGTCAATCCACTGCTGGATGAAGGTCTCCCCATGCCTTGTGGGCTGTTGGGAGTTGTATGGCCATATTTCACCGCTCTGGTCAGCGTGTGGGAAAATGAGGGTTGCACTCCCCACTGATGAATCAGACTGGTCACCTGCTTCATAGCGCCATGGGCAAACCATTGCGCCATCGCCGGACTTTACATAAGGTTAAAGCACTGCCCAACTATAAATAAGTAGTTTAATAAATAATCGCAACTAACCCCAAAGGCTCAAAGTAATTTGTCAGAAGAATGGCGTCTTACAAGACACATTCCAAACTCCTACCCTTTGCATTGCTTCTACGCGGCATAGTTCTTTCTGAAATAGCATGTCAAATAAGAGGTGCTTCTTACTCAAAACCAGGCAGGCTAATATAGTAGTAGGTTTTTACCCTTTTAAACTGGTACAAAACTGACACCTTTATTCAAGGCATCATGTTTGCAATAACCACAACACAAGTAGTCAAAAAAGCAAACAAACAGAAGCAACTCTGATAATGATAATAATATGCACTGTCCTTGAAGTTGATTGGTCCACACCCGAGACGGCTTTCTTTAGAGCCTAGTCCCCATTGGTGTTGGACCAGATGACACTAGAAGGCGTACAACTCAAACACAGTGCAATATCAGAGTATTGAAAGCTCGGGGCATCATGCAAACATGATGCCTTGAATAAAGGTGTCAGTTTTGTACCAGTTTAAAAGGGTAAAAACCTACTACTATATTTTGCCACTGGTAAAACAGGCAGGCTAAGTTCCAGATAGTGATTATACCAGAGGTGTGGACTCGAGTCATGTGACTTGGACTCGAGTCAGACTCGAGTCATGAATTTGATGACTTGCGACTCGACTTGGACTTGCATAACAATGACTTTGTCCCACCTCTGAGATGTGGACTCGAGTCATGTGACTTGGACTCGAGTCAGACTCGAGTCATGAATTTGATGACTTGCGACTCGACTTGGACTTGCATAACAATAACTTTGTCCCACCTCTGGATTATACCACGTGCAAAAAATACATTATTTCGTTCAAAAAGCAATAGCAGCAATATTATCTATGAGAAAGTACAATTACCCTACCACTCCTCAAATTGAGACCGCTGTAATGTTTTCAAACATCACAAAGTAAAGACAAGGTGATGATAAAATAACGACTCCGGCTATAAAATACACAATGTAATATCGTCATAACGAGGTAATTAGCTGACACTCCACACGTGTCTCAACATAGGCCCCCTCCTGAACCTCCCTTCGTTCCTCTCTTCAATCCTCACCTTTTCTCCATTGCCCATCATCTTTCTCATCCCTCCCCTCGCCTCTCAAATACTTCCCCTGTAGTCTCTTTCGTGGTCGCACGCCCCCTCTCTTTCGGTCACTCATTCCTCGTTCCTTGCACGCCCCCCCGCCCGCCATCTAAATCACTTTAGTTACCTTCTTGGTTTTTTCGGTAAAGTCACGTAGAAGGGAAGTAATAAAATAATAAAAATAAAACATAATAAAATAATGCTCACGACGGCTGCTTGCGTTGTAGCTGAAACGTCGTGAGAATTATTTTATTATGTTAAATTTTTATTATTTTATTACTTCCCTTCTACGTGACTTTACCGAAAAAACCAAGAAGATGAATCCCTGCAGTCACGAAAGCTTTAAATCAACTTTAGTTACGTTACCGCATTAAAACTATGCGAAGCGCCTTGAGCTAAGGGAGCTCTATAAATATAAAATACGATAAGATGACACGCGTGTCGTAAGCAAATACGATATAAAGAACATAAATAACTGACTGTGCCGGGTCAATGCTGAGGCTCACTCAGTTGGACGTCGAAATCTTTGATTGGACAGGAAGCGGGGGTCAGATATTCACAAGAACGCCGATCATAAAGGAAGCCCGTCGTCCAAATATTGTCTCTGATGGCATTGACAATTGTGGGTTTGTGATGAGAGTTATCTATCAGCTGTGTACGGCGCAGGATGGCTACAGATGCAATCAATATAGCAAGGACTTTGCGGGAACTCATTTAGACTGCACGTCTCAATGAACATACTCATGAAGAAGGACATGTACACATTCATTGTTGGAAGAATAATACGTGAGAAAAATAATGAAAGGAAACAAAGTCGCAGAAAATTTCAATTTCGTGTAAATTAGCGTAGAAGTCCTCTTTCTGATTTGATATTGGGTGGCTATGACATTGTTTGGTTATGATATTAGTGGCTTTGGGTGGAAACTTAGATCTGACTTTATCCACACATTTTGCCCCTTCTTTTGACTGGTGAAGAATGGATAAACACGGATATTAGCACGCATTTGCCATCACTTCTCGGCCACTTATTATCATTGTTATATGTGTAAGTATCAAAACAGAGGATTAGTTTCCCTTCACTTTCGAAGTCTTAGATAATCCAAATTATTTGCCAGCACCATATGGTCATACTCTTGGGCTCACTTCCTCGTGGCAGCCATCTCAAGCCAGAGGACGAGAGGACTCTAGCCGCCCGTTTCAAAGACCAATGTGGGCTGGGTTGTGTCCCATTGAACACGGATATAAAGGATTTATAGTGAAAAACTTTGTTTTTACGGGTTAATTTTTCCAGATATTCCTCCTCTGCTGAGATAATGGGAAGAAGACAGAATGCCGATATGAATCAATAACATATTTGTGTATAGAGCACAATTTGCATCGATACGGGCATCTTTTATAAATAATAGAGGTGCATGAATAACGCAGATGTGCATGGATAAAAGGAAGGCGACAATTTTTATGGAATAAGAGGTGCTATATTAGCAGACGTATAAAATAATAAAAACACATTTATCTGACCCAAATTGTGAATCATAAGCGATATTTGTGTTAAAGCCTACATGCAAAATAAGACACTGTTAAAAGAAAGTTTACAAAAATAAATACACTTGATAACATATCACTGACATTGTCCACATGTTAACTTTTTTGTATATATATCTACAGATGCATACCTATTGGTGATCATGTGTAACAGCGCAATGTGCATATGTGTCGTGAATGCATGTGAGTGTGGGGCCAAGGTACGTACCTCGAAACGTCACCCGGGCAATCCGGTCCGCTTTGCCCCGAAGCTTCTCCACCCGCTTTAGATGGACCACGAGAGCCATCGCGACCCACCGTCTTCAGCCTTTGACGGCCGCGTGCACTCGAGACTTGAAGCGAACCACACAGCGCAAGCTGCCCCCCCCCCCCCTTCTCTTAACACGCAGAGAGGCTGCCCGGCGCTCAGCTGACTGCGGGCATTCTCATTGCGCTCGGAGCTCTGCGGTGACACTCACACGTCTGCACATTGATTGACCACCCCACCGAATGCGTCGTATGCGAGCTCTACACCGAGCGCGTCTCGGTAGTAACAATTATTGGCAGTGCTGAGCAATTACTTTGAAGCGGTGCCGCTGCGTCGATGGATGACTCTGTGTGCCTGCAGCCTCTGGAACGTGTCAGCGGGCACAGCGCACATGGGTGTGCATTTATGTCTGTTTGTGGTATGCGGGCTGAGCGCGTGCGTCACGCTGTTGTGCATGTGCATTAGGGAGGGGCCACCAAAACATCATTGCCGTCGGTGACACTTGCGTGACTGACGAGATTAATACTCACACCCTGAATAACTTTGTGCTGTGTTGCGATTTAATTCCCATGGCTTGACACCGTCAATGACGCTGCGTCCAGCTAACCTCACTTCGGTCCACGCGCCCATCCTCACGCCCGCACAGAGCATTCTATTCCAAAGCTAAAACCATTCCTCTGCTTCGCTTTAACACACAACGCTGTGGTCACACAGCAGCATGGCGAGGATGCGTTGCTCGGAAGTGCACTGAGAAACACGACGAGAAGGAGGACACGGGGAACAAACCCAACAATCGGAGGGATTGCAATGCCTTGTTCGAGAAGAGTTACGTGGGTTTTGGGCAGGGCACGTCGCTATACGGGGTGGTGGTTGATGGGCGAAACTGGCCATGGACTGGCAGCAAAAGAAGAGCACCCATCAGATGAGTTCGACTCCTGCAGAGGAGAACTGAGCTGTGTTCACGTGTACGATAGACATCCCGTGGCCGTGAGCATTGGGCAACAGAATGTATGAATACTTATCTACTAAGTTAGCAGTGACACAAACAAATATTATAGTATGTTCTTCAGAGTCTCTCGGCGTGAGTAATTCACGCTGAACCACAAGCATTCTAAGCGTGCGCTAATTTTGGCACGTAAACTTGCACCAACACTGAATCCACAAGAGTAGTGGCATCGTAAGCACCTGTGTAGTGCCGTTTGGGGGAAAGGGATGGTGATTCACGCAGATTTGTGAGACACCCTATTCTAATGAGCTTTTAAGTGGCCATGCAGTACAGAAAGTGGGTGTGTGAACTAGTCTGTGCAATAGCATCTGAGTGTTTTAAATACCTGTCAACCCATACAGTTTACCCGTTTTCTAATACAGGGAAATTGCGTTTCCAGGTCCATACGACGTACAAACGTTTTAATACGGGCAAAAAAATATCTGAATTTTTGACTATTTGTTTGTGTTTCTCCCGTATGATGGGACTTTGTAGGATGAACGTTGAGATTTATAAGGGCAATGGGTGACCAATAAGGTCTGAATTGGTCTGTTCATAAGCAGAAGCACTGATCAGGGTTAGGCAGGCATGTTTATGCCCGCATTTGCATGTTGCCTTTAGGCAATTTGTTGCTGGTACTACTCCTTAAGTGAAACGAATACTGTCCGATTTTGATTTAAAGCTTTCGTGACTGCAGGGATTCATATTATTGGTTCTTTCGGTAAAGTCACATAGAAGGGAAATAATAAAATAATAGAAATAAAACATAAAATTCTCACGACGTTTGGGCCACAACGCAAGCAGCCGTCCTGTTTCTTCACCTGAGGACGGCTGCTTGCGTTGTGGCTGAAACGTCGTGATAATTTTATGATATTATGTTTAATTTTTATTATTTTCCTTCTACGTGACTTTACCGAAAGAACCAAGAATATGAATACTGTCCGATTCAGAACGCTTCTGAATTAATCTTGAGAGTGGGTGAAAGTTTCCTGTGTCAACGGGTATTTAAAGAATGTTTTCATTGTCTGACTGAACACGAATTGCAATCAAATCCTTGCTATCCTCCCTCATATTATCTCCGAGAGCTACTTGTTTATCTTCTGCTACTGTCTTCATTTCTCTTTAGTCAGCCACGTGGGCTTAAGACGACTATTTTCTTTGGGTCTTTCGGTATTATTAGTGGAAGCTCACCACCAGTGCCGTTGTGGCCCTATATGAATACCATCACCTTGAGCAGCAACCTCCACCGTCAACAGTGTGAGTGTGTCAAGCGAGGTGCAATGATTACCTGGCAGCCCTTTAATTGCTGGAAACCCACCACCAGCGCCATAGTAGTTCTCGACGAGTACCATCAATTACATTAACATCAACTGCCCCGCCCATGCTGCTACACCTGAGCTACGCCCGTGTTAAACCTTTAGCTCGCAGCCCTTTCATTGGTGGAAACCCACCACCAGGGCCCAGAGGTCGCAAACGGGTTTTGATTCCTTACCCGTACCCGTACCCGGCCGCACCAGGGTCGCAAACGGGTACCCGTACCTGGCCGTACCCTACCCGTACCCGGTACGGGTATCGGGTACCTGATTGCGACCTCTGGGATGAAGCCATGTTGCAGGCGCGGGTGGGTTGATTCTGGGAACTTGAATTGTGAGAAGAGACAAGGCGTTGGGAAATGAGTGACAAACGGTTACTCACCATTGACTCACGGTCTACCCGTACCCGGCCGCACCAGGGTTGCAAACGGGTACCCGTACCTGGCCGGGTACGGGTAGCCGGGTATCGGGTAGGGTACGGGTATCGGGTACCCGGTTGCGACCTCTGCAGGGCCGTCCCTGCCCACCACTCACATTAACATCAGCTGCTGACACTTGGGCTACGCCCATTTCAAACCTTTATAAACAGGTTGCCTTTAGAAGTTAACCCCCTTTTCCTGAATGATGACCGCTTGTGTTGCGAACGAAACGTCGTAGTTTTTGTCATTTTCTTTGAACCTATCTACGTGATTTTATCGAAAAACCCAAACAATATCATTTACTGCAGTCACGCAAGCTTTAAGTCAAGTCTTAAAATTACTATTACTGCTGCACTGGACAAGAAATGCAGTTTTATCTTATAGCTTTAAAAAAAAAAGTGTAGTAACAGTCGACGAATGTTGGGCCAACGTTGGTTGCGGTTTGTTCAACGGTACATAAAGTCACACATGGAGATGGGATGTAAGATGATAAACAATTCCTTTCCAAGTAATGATGAAATGTCATACTATGCTTCAAACACAGCTATAACACGTCACGCATTTCCTTGCAAGTGTCAGTTAATTCTGATAATTTTACATTATTTGGGTGTTTGGGTGTTGTTTGAGGATATGCCTTAACTCTACAAACCATCACCTGCACGTTTGCTGCCTAGATTGAAAACTAATTTTCTTGAGAACTAATTTTTGTTTTTAGTCTGTTGCCCTTCCCCCCACACCTCCGATTCGCACGGTTGGCTAGGTACGGTGCAAACGAAGTTCAACATACACGCTCCATGTAATGATAACTAAAATAACACATCCAGATGTAGTGGTGTATACTTTACACCAGGAGTCCCCAATCCTACCGGTCCACGGACCGGTACCGGTCACGTGGCCTGTTAGGAACCGGGCCGCGCAGCAGCAGGAGGTGAGAGCGGTGAGTCCGCGCGTGAAACCCGCCCCCATTGTTTTATTATTCACCACTTCTATCCGCGCCTCTTTCCCGCACTGCGCACTCGTCTCAGTCACAGTGTTGGTGAGCCCACAAGCTCTAACCGCTAGTAGCCACAATGAGTAGAAAAACAAACGTCGCTGGAGAGCTTCTTTGAAAAGGGGGAAAGACCCAATGATGAACACCCCCCCCCCCGGTCCGTGAAAAAATTGTCTTTCACGAAACCCGTCCCTGGTGACCAAAAAGGTTGGGGACCGCTGCTATGTTCTTAGTTTCAGTCAGAACAGTCCAGAACGCCGTTCCATGAATTGCATCCATGCGAGAAGAATCTCACCCAATGGCTGGTTAGGATTAGAATTCAATTATTGTGTAATATTTATTTATGTTTCATATTATACAATTATTAAAATGGCCTCTTAAAATGAAAAATATAAACATTAATGCCAATACTAATATACACTAACGACAAGAAAATAAATGCAGGCCTTACTGCTGAAATAAAAGAGATTCCTCAAGATTGTAATTAACTTTAATTTTACACAAAAACACGATCAATCAGCTGAACAAAACAGCACCCAATCTTGCACAGTTCATATTCTGATCCATACTCGGTATATGTGTGATCATGTGTTTTTTTTACAAAACAAACCATGCTTAATGACAAAACATCAGGTCCACAGCCGGGGTGGTGGCACAAGCCTCTAATCCAGCACAAGTGGATTAAATTAAAACTAAACTAATTTTTATTTTATTTTACCAGGCATGGGCCATTGAGAAATTTAGCGATTTCCAGAAGCGACCTGGCCATAAAGAATAGCTCAACGAAGCGGCTTATTACGTGGAAATGTCTAGCAGTAAAATACTCTGAACGCATGTGTCTTAATGTCGAGGGGAAAAAAGCTGAGGATCCAGACACAAATCCACGCAACCACGGGGAGAACACGCAAACTCCAAATATACCGTAGGCGTCAGGGTCGGGATCAAACCCACTGCGTGTATACCAGACGAAGTAGTTAACATCTTCTGTACCAGGGCAAGCCGTACATTGAGCTGGAGTGGACCGTGTAGCCCATCTCTATCGCGTGAGTGACTCCCACTGTTGTGATTGTGTTCATATGTGCGTGTATACCAGGCGAGGGAGTTAACATCTCGCCACCGCGGCGCCCCATATGTTTCCATCTGTATGGGAATTGAACGTTGCCCCATCCCCCACCTCGCACGCGTGGGTATTCTCTGGACGCTCTGCTTTCCTCCTACATGGTATAATCACTCGTCGATAATTTTGATCAAACATCCCAGTGTCAGGCCCCCAAGAGCTTGGGTAACGGTTGACACCGGTTCCCAGCTACCTTGCTGCATCACAAATGTGAAACTATAATTCGAATTTTTTTACAACATATAATATGATTGAATTTCATTCTCATCCAAAGCAATGGTTTACCTTGATGGAATATGGTGGATTAGTGCCAGTGCTCACACCCATACCTGATGGGATTATCTCATTTTATACGACAACCCCCAGTCCGTCAAAACAGCCAAATTAAATGTGTGAATGTATCGGCGGTAGAAATTGCACACAGTGTCTACAACTCCAATGAACCGCACGTTTTTTATATATTGCTTTAAGTTAATTTCAATCAAATTATGTTCGTGTTTTTATTTTCATGTTTTTGCTACGTCACGTGCTCTTGACAGTGCCTCCATCATTTCAATCTATTATCGTTACGACATCTTCGTGCAATCTGCAGAGCGAGCGAGCGTGCGTGAGTGACAGATCGTGTGAACACGTGGTATTCCCCTGACGAGGAGCGCCGCTGTGCGCAAGCTGTCAGGAAGCTCTCCGCTCAATTTTCTCTTTTTCTTTTTTGACGACGGTGGAACACGAACAGTGAGACGAGACCCAGCGAACGCCGGTGCCTTCACATGTACGCCTCTATATAAGGAACGCAACAGGTGGACTTCTCCACAAATCTGGCTGTCGCCTGATGAAGCTAGTTGTAATTACCGGTGAAACGTCGTACTCAGACTCTTAGTTCTTTCGGTAAAGTCACGTATGAAATTAAAATTAATAAAAAATAAAATATTTTTTTATTCATTTTAATTTCATTTTTTACCTACGTGACTTTACCGAAAGAACTAAGAGTATGAATCCTGGCAGTCACGAAAGCTTCAAATCTAGAAGTCGTACTCAGATTGTAAATGTTGTGGCTTGGCTCTCCAACACACCGGCGTGCTGTACTAGTGACGAATTGGCCACGTTCTGTTTACGTGACAACCCTTACTATTTGGATTTGTCGGGTGGTGGTGGGTTTTAACGACACATTTATATATTTACGCGATCTAACCCAAAAAAAAACATATATTGTGGATAATATTGGTCGCGAAAGCCTACGTGTCAATCTACGAGCGTAATTACAATCAAAGTATGATAAATAAGAAAAATTTTTACCCTTTATGGCAATAAAACAGGAGGTGGTAAGATGTTCAAACACCAAATGGAAACATTTTGAAAGGAATAACGTCCGCATTAGCCACACGTACGTGTGGCGAACATGCAAACAAACACACTCTGATAGTAAATGCATTGTCTTTGAAACTGATTGGGCTACACCCGGCGATGAAGAGGGCTGTCTCTCTATTTGATGTTATAACATCTTAACACGTGTTTCAGTGTCAGAAAGGGTCAAACATATTCAGAGTTTTCACACTTTGATACTGGCTGAAAAAAAAATCCCACAATCACAGTGCTTTCCTGTACAGCGTGTTTTCCTGGGGCATGGCGTCTGCCGTTTGCTTCCACATGCTCGGAGGTTATTTGTGGAATTGAATGCACGAAGAAGCTCCCAACACGTGGAGTGGAACGTCGGACATGATGCCAAACAACCCATCAAAACACACCGGAGAGCTGTAATAGTGCTCATATCAATTTACTGCCTTGAGCCAGTGGTTGGAATTCCACATTCTCATGGCATGTGTCCGTTAGTCCGTCGGAGCGACCAGTGTTGCCTTCCCACGAGTATCAATTTCATCCACCCTGGAGGGATTAAGAGTGGATATGGTCCTCATCCGGGTATTGAACTTGCCCAAATCTGACCATAAGATACACGATACACGTTATAACCACAATAGCACCTGGCTAACATGCACCAACAATCAGTAAAAAAAACCTCACGTTTGTATTTGAAGATATTAGCTTAATTTAACAATGTAAATGTTTGTATTTGTATACTATGTGGTATACATATCTATATACAGACACAATCGCAAGGTTGCCAGTTCTAATCTTGGTTGTCTTGGTCGGGGGTAGACTCAGCCCATCATTCCTCCGGGGTCGATAAAGTGGGTAAGGATTGTATTTGGAGGTCAACAGTGGTTTGTACTGTGGATGCTCACACCTGCAATGAGAATGTTGAATTTCCTCCATTGGCTGTGGGGCTGCAAACAGGAGATGAGCAATGCGTCAATGCTCGTTAGGGCAGAACAATCACTCTGGCGTTTTGACTGTCATATTAAAGGCCCTCATGCGTCTCACAATGTGCATCTGCGCTATTTTAATCTTACTTCTAACCAGCTCATTATAATTACACTGGATGTGTTTCAACTCAGCACAGGGAAATTACTTACGTTTTTTAAAATATAAACTGAGATCTAGATGAATTCCTGTTAATGCAAATCAAGTTAGATTTTTGTCACTAAATATTTACTAACAATCACAAAGTGCCGATAAATTATACATTACATACGCTTAAATGTATGCTATATTTATATTCAAGACATCTTACTACAGATTAAATATGACTGCACGAAGCATATCTGCATCATGAAGAAAAACAGTGTGTTCATATTTTATTTAGCAATGTTTTCCCCGAACTAAGTCGGACTTTTCTCGTGCTGCGAATGTATACATACGCGAATATAATTCATCTGAATGTATCTGCAAAGTCATTTGCGATGCCATATTCGGCATTTAATTTTTTTATTTCGGATAAAGCACTGCAATTATAGATAATAGCAGAGGCTTCATCTTAGATAAAAAAATAAATGCTCATCTGCATTGTTATCGTGTAGTGCAATAAATTGTTTTTTTATACGTGTCAAGTGTAAAATTGACAGACATTTGACAATCCACGACTGTGTCAAGCACCTCCCCAATGTCACGAGAGTGACTCGCCACTGATGGTGGCCGTGACCATAAATTAAATTTGGGTGGCTGTGTTTAATGCACAGTGCGCGCTCACCACTGCGTTGTTAACGCTCAGCCGTAAAACTTGTTTAATGTTGTTCAACTTTTTTTAATATATTAAAACACGGTCAAGCACAAGAGAGACTCCCATGGGATGTTACGACACACTGCAGTGTGGTGCTGTCCATCTGCAGGACTTACGTGATGATGATGATGTCGGAAATGGACGTTCACAGAATGCATTCCGATGGTATTGCTTTATCGTCGGCCGTTGCCGATGCTGTTTTATAGCAGCGCGTGTTTTTGTTAGGCGCCTCATCAGACTGCCTCGCTTTCATTTCCTAAGAAAACAACCTCCACGCAGTGCTGCCCAAGCTTTTGCAAATTCGCAACATTACACAAACAAACTGGCCTGCCTCTTCAGTGTGGTTGCCACCTGTACGGGTTGAACCCGATTTAATTTAGAAGAGTTAACTCTGACAGTCTGGGAATTGGCATATATCTATGTTGGGGTGGCAGGAATTGATTTGTACCAAGATCTGGTTCTAGCATTGCTGCTCTGAACTTTAGTGTGCACTGCACAGTTTGATGGACTCTAGTTTGATAACCACATCCGGGATTGGTCTGTGGATAAGGTGGCAATCCCATATCAAGAGCCATTGGGGCTGAGTGTTGTTACAAGGCTGAAGCAAGAAGCACAACCCCAATACAGAGCAGGGTGGCCGAAAACTAGTCCACAATAGCCACACAGGACATTTGTTAGAATTCGGGAATGCATATTCCTGCCAAAAAACACTGGTCTTCTTACACCAGTTGTACGTGTGTACGTTGAACTTCTGTTACGCCGTACGTAGCCAACCGTGATACGCATCTGTAGCAAGGTGATATGCAAATTATTTTGTCAAGGCGCTCTTCCCCCCTCCATACCAGCTTAAATAGTCGCTCCAAGCCTGGGGTGTGTCATTCAGACTGTTTTCTCGGCAGACCTGTTCTCCACCTGAGGACGGCTGCTTGCGTTGTGGCCAAAACGTCGTGAGAATTATTTTATTATGTTTAATTTGTATTATTTTATTATTTCCATTCTACGTGACTTTACCGAAAGAACTAAGAAGATGAATCCCTGCAGTCACGAAAGCTTTAAATAAAAAAAAAGGTGATAGTCGTTTCAATCAATCTTAAAATGCCCCAACGTCGCATTGGGCTTAAGTAGGCACTGTTGAGAATGTTGGAGACGGGGTGAGCAGTCATGCCCAGGCGACTTACAGCTCCACGAGTTAGCGGTGTGCGAGTTTAACCAAGAGTGGTGCGCCGAGAGGAGGTGGATGGGGGAGAGGTGTCAGTGCGGCATATCGATTTGGATATCAGTGAGGCGGGATGATGATGTGTCATCTTCGAAGGGGCTGTGTATGCGGTGCGTGGCAGGGGGGGGGGGAGAGCAAAAATTTTTTTAAATATATTTTTTTATGCGTTCTAGAGTTGAAGCTTTCGTGACTGCAAGGATTCATACTCTTAGGTTTTTTTCGGTAAAGTCACGTAGGTAAAAAGTAAATAATAAAAATAAAATAATAATAATAGTAGAAAAAAATAATATTATCACTATTCATATTCTCAGTTTTTTCGGTAAAGTCACGTAGGTAAAACATTAAAAGTAATGAAAGTAAAATAAAACAAAACAAAAATAAAAATAAAATTCACGACGTTTCGGAGGCAACACAAGTCTCCGTCATCAGGTGGGACCGTCACAGCCAGATTAGCTGCATCAAGTGAAGCAATGATTCAAAATGTAATCCCTTATAAGCAAGTTGAAGGGGGGGAGGAGAGGGGGGGGGGAGTTCATCAGAATGTGGTAGCCAATGAATGGAACGTATCGGGAGGGAGGGGGGTGGGAGGGGGAGGGAGCCAACAAAACATTTGGCGACGGCTTGGACGCGGCTGCTGCGCACGCCAACACAATGGGCAGAAAGGGGGGAGGGGAGGTCTGATACACATGATAGAACAAAGGAACGAAAATGCCCATGTTTATACCAATGCAGGCTGAAAAATGAAAAGAGTACTGTTAAAAATAACTGGGGATGTTAACACTCGGTGAAGTAAATTAAAATAGTGCCTGTCAGATAAGATGGTCCAAAAAGTGTAATTAAGTCTTTTTTGCGTGGTTAATAACATCTTTCCAGTGATTACTGAGTTTGTACCCATCATCACGGTTGAAATTATGTCTGTGTTTGTATATTTGTATGGCTTCGTGTACAAACCTTTGATGGTAGCCAGGAGGCTTGCAGAGAACCTTGGTCTCGGAAAAGACAATATCATGAGAGCCCGCCGAGTTGTAGCAATGATCGGCAACGGCCGAAGAATCAGTTCTGCCGTGTTTCAGATCTGACTTGTGCTCGCGGACACGATCAGCAACATGACGTTTTGTTTCTCCAATGTAGCAATCACCACAAATGCAACTCAATTTGTAGACTCCAGGATACTGTAAGTCAGGAACGACATCCTTCACAGATGGAATCAGATCACGGATTTTATGCACTGTGCTGAATCGGACTTGGATCTTATGTTTGTTTAGAATTTTGGAGATCTTTTTGGTCACGCCTGCTATGTATGGTAACGTGATAGTTTTGGTCGGAGTTTCATGTGGTTGTTTCTGTGTGGTGGGAGAGACAGCTTGGCGGATAGTACGGTCAGAGTATCCGTTCATCCTGAGGGCCCGATGTACATGTCTTAATTCATCAGTCAGGTGGTGTTGGTCAGAAATGCCATGGGCTCTGTGGTATAGCGTTTTGATGAGAGAATTCTTTTGAGATGGGTGGTGGTGGGAATCCGGTTTCAGGTAGGAATCTGTGTGGGTGGCTTTCCTGTAGACAGAATGTCCCAAGGATCCGTCAAGCCTCCTCTTAAACAGAATATCCAAGAATGGTAGTTTACCGTCTTTCTCCACTTCCATGGTGAATCTGATAGATGGGTGTCTAGAATTGATGTGGTCCAAGAAGTGGTTCAATGCTGGGAGGCCATGTGGCCAGATGACGAAAGTGTCATCCACATATCTCTTCCACAGGGAAGGACGCAGGGTGGATGTCTGGATGGCGTCTGATTCAAACTTTTCCATGAAAATGTTGGCTATAACTGGTGACAAGGGGGAGCCCATAGGGGTACCCTCATTCTGTTTGTAGAAGGTGCCATTCCAGGTAAAATAGGTGTTGGTGAGGCAATGCCTAACCAGCGCAGGTACATCAGAATTCAATCCCTGTTGGACTAAGTCCTCAATTATTGTTAGGGTGTCCGGTACTGGGACTTTGGTAAACAAAGATACTATATCAAAGCTGACGAGAATGTCATCAGGAGATAGTACCATGTCCTTAACCATAGAGACTAATTGGGTTGAGTTGAGTACTGCCGAAGAGGTCTTGCCTGTGAAGGGGAGCAGAGTATCTGATAGAAAACGGGCTAGTTTGTACGTCGGAGAGTTTATCGTCGACACGATGGGTCGTAGCGGGGTGCCTTCTTTATGGATTTTAGGAAGACCATAGAGTCTGGGAGGTCTTGCCGCCGATGGTTTTAGAGAGGGACGTTTGCTTGGTTCGATTAGGGAAGTCGAACTCATGATGATACTGTTGGTTTTTGTCGTTAGGCTTTTAGTGGGATCGTTTTTAATTTTGGAGTAACTCCCATCATTAAGAAGGTCCAGGATTTTGTTGTTGTATGAATCTTTATCCATGATGACCGTGGCATTGCCCTTGTCTGTCGAGAGGATGACTATATCATCTCTCTTTTTTAAATTCGCGAGTTCAGAGCGTTCGACTTAGTCCAACAGGGATTGAATTCTGATGTACCTGCGCTGGTTAGGCATTGCCTCACCAACACCTATTTTACCTGGAATGGCACCTTCTACAAACAGAATGAGGGTACCCCTATGGGCTCCCCCTTGTCACCAGTTATAGCCAACATTTTCATGGAAAAGTTTGAATCAGACGCCATCCAGACATCCACCCTGCGTCCTTCCCTGTGGGAGAGATATGTGGATGACACTTTCGTCATCTGGCCACATGGCCTCCCAGCATTGAACCACTTCTTGGACCACATCAATTCTAGACACCCATCTATCAGATTCACCATGGAAGTGGAGAAAGACGGTAAACTACCATTCTTGGATATTCTGTTTAAGAGGAGGCTTGACGGATCCTTGGGACATTCTGTCTACAGGAAAGCCACCCACACAGATTCCTACCTGAAACCGGATTCCCACCACCACCCATCTCAAAAGAATTCTCTCATCAAAACGCTATACCACAGAGCCCATGGCATTTCTGACCAACACCACCTGACTGATGAATTAAGACATGTACTTCGGGCCCTCAGGATGAACGGATACTCTGACCGTACTATCCGCCAAGCTGTCTCTCCCACCACACAGAAACAACCACATGAAACTCCGACCAAAACTATCACGTTACCATACATAGCAGGCGTGACCAAAAAGATCTCCAAAATTCTAAACAAACATAAGATCCAAGTCCGATTCAGCACAGTGCATAAAATCCGTGATCTGATTCCATCTGTGAAGGATGTCGTTCCTGACTTACAGTATCCTGGAGTCTACAAATTGAGTTGCATTTGTGGTGATTGCTACATTGGAGAAACAAAACGTCATGTTGCTGATCGTGTCCGCGAGCACAAGTCAGATCTGAAACACGGCAGAACTGATTCTTCGGCCGTTGCCGATCATTGCTACAACTCGGCGGGCTCTCATGATATTGTCTTTTCCGAGACCAAGGTTCTCTGCAAGCCTCCTGGCTACCATCAAAGGTTTGTACACGAAGCCATACAAATATACAAACACAGACATAATTTCAACCGTGATGATGGGTACAAACTCAGTAATCACTGGAAAGATGTTATTAACCACGCAAAAAAGACTTAATTACACTTTTTGGACCATCTTATCTGACAGGCACTATTTTAATTTACTTCACCGAGTGTTAACATCCCCAGTTATTTTTAACAGTACTCTCTTCATTTTTCAGCCTGCATTGGTATAAACATGGGCATTTTCGTTCCTTTGTTCTATCATGTGTATCAGACCTCCCCTCCCCCCTTTCTGCCCATTGTGTTGGCGTGCGCAGCAGCCGCGTCCAAGCCGTCGCCAAATGTTTTGTTGGCTCCCTCCCCCTCCCACCCCCTCCCTCCCGATACGTTCCATTCATTGGCTACCACATTCTGATGAACTCCCCCCCCCCTCTCCTCCCCCCCTTCAACTTGCTTATAAGGGATTACATTTTGAATCATTGCTTCACTTGATGCAGCTAATCTGGCTGTGACGGTCCCACCTGATGACGGAGACTTGTGTTGCCTCCGAAACGTCGTGAATTTTATTTTTATTTTTGTTTTGTTTTATTTTACTTTCATTACTTTTAATGTTTTACCTACGTGACTTTACCGAAAAAACCTGAGAATATGAATCATTGCAGTCACGAAAGCTTCAAATCTAGAATTATCACTATTATTTTATTATTTTATTTCTATTATATTTTTTCTATTACTTATTATTATTATTTCTATTATTTGTATTATTTATTTTTATTTATTTTTTACCTACGTGACTTTACCGGAAAAAAAAAACCTAAGAGTATTGTTTATGCAGTTATTCGTGAGCGGGCTAAGACTGCACTGTTAACTCACTCAACTTGAGCAGTTCGTTCAAACATGGGCAGCTGAAACGCAGATTTGGACCCATGATCTCAGTAATGGCGGCGCTCTGTATTTGCAAGACATGTAATGATTAACACCTGGCGATTCGATACATTATGACGATTTAATTAAAAAAATATGTTCTGTATCGTCTGGTTGTCACGACGTGTAACATATGTCTTCTCATTTGGTCCATTATTCTAAAGGTAGGTAGCATATGCATTACATACATCGTAAATATTTAATTTGTAGATGCGTGTTTCGTGAGTTGAAACAATTATATGGTTGGCGAAGTAGGGTTTAGAACCTGTTCCGATATACTTGGCACCGATGTTAACCATGACCTGGAATCAAACTCAGGTCGCCGGAATCATCAACACACATTGTTTGGATGGATTTCGTCACGAATAGCATGACTTCTACCCAAACCTTATTCGCTGCGAAATAAATGCGTGTATTTGAGAAAATATAAAGGACTCAAAAACGTTATCTTGTATGTGAGTAGGATTAATTTTCGGAAATTTAATATAAATATTATCGATTCTATTCATTTTTTTTACTAATTAGAATCAATGGGAAATGAGGACCTGATAGGGATTAGTTTATTTTTACCTGTAATGGCATCTTCACATGACACAACACTAACTAACTGTTCCCGTCATTGTGGAGAATACATAACTAACACAATAGATAAGCAAACAACGTGTGCTTCATGTCCATATATATTTAAAAAATACTATTATTTGTATATGTGTGGAGAGACGTATGAAGAAGACAATGTCCGCTTCTATTCTGTTATTCGTATGGCTGCTTAGTTATGATCATTGCCGTGGGGTCGCTATAACCCAGCCCTTGTTTTGAATGTCGTATTTGTATTGAAGCTACTTTTACGTCATCGATGAGGCTGCTCAGTGGGAAGCGCACACTGCACTCCTGTATTGATGAGAACGGTGCTGTTTGCTGCCTTGCTGTCTTGGAAACGTCCGGAGCTTCGAAAACTGGGTGGCCTCGTGTTAAGACGTCGCCAGGTGTCAGTATTGGGCATGCGGTTGGTTCTGCAAAATAAAAAAAACTGGTCATGGGCGTTGTTATAAGCCCATAGGCGGCCCTGAGCAGAAATTTTATTTTTTGCGTGGGTGAGGCCTTTCAATGTACGAAGAGCTAAGTGAGATGGCAGATGGGATACAGACGACAGGTGGACTTGTAGCGAGCGAAGGGAAATGCAGACAAAGATGTAGTTAGATAGATAATAGAAAGATGAAGGGCCTTTTGTGTTTGTTAATTAGCTTATTATGCTTCATTAAGATTTTTTTGACTACATTTTCTAATGCACCTCAATTTGTTTTCATAAATCCTGGTCTCCTTGAGCTACATAGGGCACTCATCTTTTGCTTCGTTTGCTTTTGCCTCGGGGGCGCCTACGGTGGCGAGATGTTAACTACCTCGCCTGGTGTACAGGAGGTCGTGGGTTCGCTCCTGTACCTGACGCCTGCTGATGTATATTTGGAGTTTGCGTATTCTCTCTGCCCTCGGTCAAGTGGATTTTTCTCCGGGTCCTCCGGTTTTTCCCCTCCACATTTTTAATCAACATGCGTTTATACCAACGCTATACATTTACACGTGATAGGCCACTTCGTTGAGCTATCATTTTGTGGGCAGGTCGCTTCCGAAATAGAGCTCCACCTGGTAAAATAAAATAAAACAAAATGTTTAATTTTACTGCTGCTGGAACTGGGATTGTGCTTGATTTATTTGGTTTTAAACGCTGGACAATTACAGAGTGATGATGATGATGATGACAGCGGTGAATGTGATGATTCTTTCGTGTGTATTCCTGCGTGTTTACATCCGTGCGTTCCTATGAGCATATGGAGAGAGAGTGAGGCATTTTAATATATCCACTATCCTAAGGTGATATAAGTCTCCAGTCATTATGGCCAGAGTGCAAAGGCACATTGTGTGATATGTTTTTTTTTTATATTCGTCAAGGCTCTGTCTTTCAGACCCACCGTGAATACGCTCCTTACAATTGTGCAAACAAGCGGTCCGCTTTGCTGTCAAGCCTAGACTGGGATACGTTTCATAGTAAAACCAAACAATACATATATTCGGTGCAGTTATTGATGACTCGGCTAAAGCCACAAATAGCGTTACTCCTGAGACCTTCGGTTTCCAAGTTAAAATTAAGGATCCCGGCGATACTGGTGCAGCCATAGCATTAGCACCTAAGCCATTTAGCAAACGTGCAAACCTTGCATCTTAGCAAGCACTTTCATCGTCCCGCAGTTTAATGGGTTCAGGAAATGCATCAGGCCCTGTTTAAAAGCATTTTTAGAGAAAGCTGCAGCTGAAGAATTGTCCACTTACAGCAATGCCCAATAGGGCACGCAGGCTCTGTTGCTTGATCCGCTGAAGCTTGTTGGCTGTTCCCCAGCTTTGTATTTATTACCTACAATAAAAACAAATCCGAGTTGCTATTCAGATCTCATCATCATCATCATTGTCACGTCTGGTTTGCGAGGCTGAACGGATGTGCTCAGCTCAACCGTGGCATTTGCACCTCAGCCCCATGAACGCAAACAGGATGAGAGTGCAACGCATGGGAAATGTACAAACATTTGTTGTCCTTGAGGAAATTAAGTGGAGAGGCATTGCAATTTGACAACAGATAGAAGCTTAAGTAAACCCATGTCAATAGTGCAATGCCGCGATGTTTGCATTAATCACGACAGTGCCCAACACGGTACACAAACAGGAGCTGACTCGTATAATGATGCTTTTAACGTAAATGCCTTGGTGATTTCCAAGGCTACCGTCGCTATTAGGAAGCATTTCAGATAAAGGTGAAATTATACTCCACTTGATTTGAAGCTTTCGTGACTGCAATAATCCATACTCTTTGGTTTTTTCGGCAAAGTTACGGAGATAGAAAATTATTAATAGATCACGACGTTTCGATCGCAACACAAGCGACCATCTTCAGGTCAAGGCAGAGGTCGCAACTTGGTACCCGATACCCGTACCCTACCCGATACCGTTTGCGACCCTGGTGTGGCCAGGTACGGGTAAGGAATCAAAACCCGTTTGCGACCTCTGGGTCAAGGCTCTGTTTTTAAGAAAACAGGACGAGACTGGCTGGGGTGCAGGATGAAGACGGTCGCTTCTGTTGCGATCGAAACGTCGTGATATATTAATACTTTTCTATCTACGTGACTTTCACGAAAACACCAAGGAGTAAGAGTATACTCTTTGGTTTTTTCGGTAAAGTCACGTAGGTAAAATTTTTAATTTAATAAATGAAAACAACTAAATTAAATCACGACGTTTCTGGCGCAACACTAAGAGATGGCTGTGACGAGGAATTATATAGTCGCGGGGGACACACTTAAGCGGTTGTGCTTTCGCTACGTTGTCCCCACCTGAAGAAGGACGCTTGTGTTGCGCCCGAAACGTCGTGATTTTATTTAGTTGTTTTCATTTATTTTAGTTTTTTACCTACGTGACTTTACCGAAAAACCAAAGAGTGTGTATGAATCCTTGCAGTCACGAAAGCTTCAAATCTAGAGTATACTCTACGTATCTTGCTGAGGACTCCAGTAACCAAGCGGTTCAATACTAATAGTAATTTACAGCCACTTGTCAATAGCAGTGTTGGATGACCATCCTTCACCAAGCTGGTTAGTAAAAGAGATGCCCGTGACTGTTTCAGACATAAATTTCGATTTAAAGCTTTCGTGACTGCAGGGATTCATCTTCTTGGTTCTTTCGGTAAAGTCACGTAGAAGGGAAATAATAAAATAATAAAAATTAAACATAATAAAATAATAAAAATAGTAAAATATTTGATGTTTTTATTTTATTTTATTATTTCCCTTCTACGTGACTTTACCGAAATAACCAAGAATATGAATCCCTGCAGTCACGAAAGCTTAAAATCAAAATTACAATTTATGAGTTTCTTGTTAATTTGTAATTTAGAGCTCACAATTGCAGTCATGGCGAGCCGAAACACAGCCCATGTGCCTTGTCTACCAGTCAATAAATGCATGCATATGATTAAAGTGTTTTTTGAGTGTGAGTCCACCATTGTCTCCTGCTCATAGCTCCTAGCCAGTGGTGGGAATGCCAAATCCCTTCGCACACAAACTGGTGCTCATGTTATAAGTCCCAGGGGGAATGATCACGCTGGGTGAACCGCTTGGCCGAGTTTTTTTTAATGAACCCGAGCACACGTTTGGGGTGGTTGTAAGGGTCACGTCAGGATACCGTAAACAATTAATTCATGAACGACAGCTGGGAGAAGAAAGCAGAGAGAACTGGCTGAGGACTTGCAAAGAGAGAGAGAGAGATATTTGGCGGGAAAGAAAAAGGAAGGAGAGGGATAGAGTGAGAGGCAGAGACGAAGGGGCAGCGTTGGTGGACATGAGGAGGTTAGAGGAACGTCTGGGCAGGGTATGGAGAGATGGCTTCCGACGAGCGCATGTGCGTCGGAGTGTGAGGGGCCCGGGACAAATCCCACTGCGTGGACCCCCCAAACACCTTCAAACTAAACCGGAACTATTGCACCGTGACCTTGAAGCGCGGGACCCCCCCCCCAAGTGCGGGGCCCGGGGCGGTCGCTCCTATTCGCCGTACACTAGGAAAGGCTCTGGCCCCTGTGACTTCCCTTTCACATGCACGATATACGTACGTGGGCCACATATTGTTACGTACATATATATAGTATACAGTAGACTCGATTATCCGCGTGCGATTTTTATGATTAGCGGATTATTACCTACAATACCCGTGCATGTCACTTACATTACGGTCAGGCGATTTTTGTGTTTGTTTGTTTTATTCATGTAAATGCCGTTCGGGTATTGAGCCGAGTAGAAATCGCCTACGTCGGAGTCTCTCAAAGTCTTCTGACCCACGGGGGGCCACTCAGCCGATGCAAACATTTCCGCGGAACCATTCTTGCCAGCTCACACCCCTGGTGACAAAACGCATTCACTTCTCTCCTAATATCACTCGTACGAAAAAATATCCATATTACTGGAACAATATTTTTTTTAAAAACGTAGCTATAAGGTTTTAATTGGGGGGAGGGGTACATTTTGATCTTAGGGTCGTTTTTTTAGGGTAGTTTCCCGAACTTAGTTTACCTAACTTCATGTGTTTGATTTAGCACGGTTAGCTACGTACGATGCAAAATAATACTCTTAGTTTTTTTCGGTAAAGTCACGTGGCTTTACCGAAAAAACCTAAGAGTATGAATCCTTGCGGTCACGAAAGCTTCAAATCTAGAATTGATGCGAAATAAGTTCAACGCACGTGGCGTACGTGGCGAGTGCAACAATATTAACGTGAAGGAAGCAAAATGTGTCATTAGCCTTCGCATTTGCATCACAGCTCGGCGTGGACAACCTGGAGGACAGTGGCGGCTCCTGCAAAATCTCTCAGGGGGGGCAAATGTCTGGATGATTGATAAGGATAAGGTCCACCCATGCAAAGGATAAATTAACAGCTTAAGCATGTAAAGGCAACTTCACTTCTTTAATATTAATGAAAAATAAAGTGACTCTTACAATACATCTTGTTTGTTTCTATACTCACTATTAATACAATCCACTCAAGTTTCTTTTATTAAAGATTCCACTAGGTGGCGACAAATAAAATTGTTGACTGAAACGTGCTTACGTATGATGACGTAAGCACGTTAGTGCGAGCCCTCCCGGAAGCCATAGAGAATGCATTGCAGCGCCCCCCGTTCGAAAAAAAACATCTTTGAATGTAAGTCTATGGGGCCACTCGGGGCGATTCTCAGCCGGAGTGAAATCGCCCAAAAAGAGGCGGTACTCCACAGAACGTGACATGACGCTGATTGGACTATATCCAGAGGCACAGTGACGGCTAGCATGACTCTGTGGTTGAATGACATTGGTGGTGCGTCGCCCAATCGCCCTAATGAAGAAACCGCCCCTGCTGGAGGACAGAGGTCGCAAACGGGTTTTGATTCCTTACCTGTACCCGGCCGCACCAGGGTCGCAAACGGGTACCCGTACCCGGCCGTACCCGTACCCTACCCGTACCCGGCCGGGTACGGTACGGGTATCGGGTACCTGATTGCGACCTCTGGGATGAAGCCATGTTGCAGGCGCGGGTGGGTTGATTCTAGGAACTTGAATTGTGAGAAGAGACAAGACGTTGGGAAATGAGTGATGAACAGTTACTCACCAGTGACTCACGGTCTACCCGTACCCGGCCGCACCAGGGTCGCAAACGGGTACCCGTACCCGGCCGGGTACGGGTAGCCGGGTATCGGGTAGGGTACGGGTATCGGGTACCCGGTTGCGACCTCTGCTGGAGGACCGCCCGGTGGTAACCAGGGACCACGCTCGGAGAACCTCCGCCCGACGAGATTGGCGACCGCTCCTGCTGCAGCTTCTTCTCATCCTCATTCAGTCGGGACAGACGTGAGCCCGAGTGGACCTTGGGGGGGATGGGGATGCTGAATTGTGACAGCTGGTGGTGTAGTCCGTGCGTGAAAAGTCCACGTGGGTTGGACAGCTCCCAAGCAATAACAACCATACGGTAAAGGCAGAAAACAGCCAATAAAATATAAATCCCTTTACTTAAACATAGAAGAAGAAAAAATACTCTATCATGAAAATGTCATATCGAACTGTATGTAAACATTTACACACATATTCTGTAAACAGATACGTTTGCCAGGTATGTAAGTAGGTATATGGGAAAGTGGTTGGATAGGTAAGTAGATACATCGCTTTGTGGGCAGGTGAAAATGAAGACAACTCATGTATACATATCATTACATGGATAGATCAATGAACGGGTAGGAGAACGTACAGACAAAACACACACGCAGTGTCCCATGTGGGTTAAAGGCCTTCCCACACAGTGATCCGGCTCCGTGAGATATCGGCAACCTTTCAAAGAAAACAAAGAGGAGGAGACGTTTTTTTGTTTTGTTTTTGACCAAAATAGTTTGAGAGCCGCATAACACGCAGAGCTACTTGTACACACACAGCAGCAGCAGGGATACAGCACACGACTCACAAATGATCACTCAAATACATAAAAATAAGTGATGAAATAAACTGCGTCTATTTCGTTCTCCCCCCCCACCCCTTTCTTTAATCTTTAACAATAAAGTTTGACTGCTGTACATTTTGTCGTCACTAAGACATTCCGTAGTGACCCATGTCCCCATCATATTTAATACAATTATCTTGACGTTACATTTCGTTTCAAGATTTAGATTTGTTTTTTATGACAAAAAACCCGGAAGCCCCCGAGGGGGCAGCCAAAGAGCCACAAGGGGGGCAGCCAAACAGCCACAGGGGGGGAGCAAAGAGCCCCAAGGGGGGGGGGAGCCAGAGCCAGCATGCGGCTCCGGGAGCCACAGGTTTGCCGAGCCCCCGTGGGTGGGCTACGCCTTGCACGATGTCGCACACATTGGCACGGCCATCCGTGGGGCGTCCCTCGTGTCTCTCAGCCTCTCCTGGAGGGGCCGTCGTGAAAGGCAATAATTTGCGCGAACCGAAATCTATGGAAGACAGCGGTCACGTGTGCCGTACGGCGATGACACCTTGCTGGTTGGGATGTATTGTGCCTCGTGACACTTAGCTGGCCGCGGCTTTTATTGGGTTTTTTGTACCCTTAATTCCAGCTCGTGTAGTTCTGTGCACTGGTGTATTTGACTGCTTGCACTTATCCGAAGCATTTGATAAACACAATGGCCTGTATCATGGAACCTCCTCTGTCAGTACCAGAATATGATAATAGGGTAAAGTCACGTAGGTAAAAAACAAAATAAAATAAAAATTAATACAAGTAAAATAAAAATCACGACGTTTCGGAGGCAACACACGCCTCCGTATTCAGGTGCAACCGTCACAGCACGATTGCTGTATCAAGTAAGAGAGTAACTCTGATGTTGTAGGAGAAAACATTAATTAAAAAGTATATTTAATTAAGTAGAACGTGTTGTGCGTGACGTCATTTATGGACGGCCCCTAACAGCACGAGGAGTTGAAGTATTACAGGTTGCAGGAATCCATACTCTTTGGTTCTTTCGGTAAAGTCACGTAGTTTAGAAATCAAATAAAACAACGCTTGTGTTGCGATCGATACGTCGTGAGTTGTTTTATTTTATTTCTAACTACGTGACTTTACCGAAAAGACCAAAGCGTATTACAGGTTCTCACTGTTTACCTGTCCTGACTCGGAGGAAATTGCAAGTGACATCGATAAGTAATGACCACGTGCGCATGAAACAGCTGTGATAATTTTCTGAAAACAGGACCAGCAAAGTGGCCAGTTATATTCACGTCGATGGATGTCTCTACATATCACGAATACTCCCGTAAATCATCGTCTTTTCCACTCTATAGATTTGGCAGTTTAACTAGCATATGGCCTAGATGATATGTAAATCTGTCTGCCAAGGTTGAAGAGTTTCATTTTAGAAATTTGCGAGACCGGTCCACTGTCAGTGAGATGCAATTCTGCTTTGAAGAAAATATGCCGTCAGATTAATGTATTTATCTATGACTCGTTTCCAGGGAGCAATGCATGTAGCTGTACATGGATTGATCACTATCGATTATAAGATCATGTGTGTAAGAATCACATGTTTTTTTTTGTTACGTCATGTAAGTATGTCACAAGATCCGCTAGGGGTGACTACATTAATCAAAATATTAAAAGATTGAAACGTGACCTTGGATAGTCAGGATGAATATTGGCAAATGATGTGCATTAGGGTTCTCGGTTCACTCACTCGTAGCCACTCCTGTAAAAGATGCAATGGACATTGAGCTCCAATAACATTACTCATGTGCTATGCATAATAAGTGTAACTAATATCGGAATTTAATAATAGTGTGTCCTGAAAATACATTTCGATAAGAGAACAAAGCCGTATTCTGCACTGTGAGCGCCGCTGAACTTAGTATGGGTTTTGTTTTAAATAGAATATTGGGCAGACTTACCACACGGGCAGCTCAAATCTGGTGCACGCCTATAGTAGTAATAAAAAAAATTAACCCGTAAAAACAAAGTTTTTCACTATAAATCCTTTATATGCGTGTTCAATGGGCCACAACCCAGCCCACATTGGTCTTTGAAACGGGCGGCTAGAGTCCTCTCGTCCTCTGGCTTGAGATGGCTGCCACCTATGGGTAAGATGATTGCATGGCACCATTAAGCAATTGGTAATTAAATATAATATTTTTGTCCTAAAAAGTGTAACATTTTGGAAAAAATTTTTCACGAATATTAATTGTCACGCACAACGAGTCTGTGTGGAAAATGTCAGCTCGATTGGATCACGGGAAGTGGGTTAAAAAACGACCGAAAGATTTGCACGGTCGTAAGCGCGCAAGCAAGCAAGCGCGCAAGTGAACTTAATATAAAGGATTTAAAAACAGAGACGATTGTTAATTATAAAGCGCTGCAGAATTTTCTGACACTCTACGATGGGATATGAGGACATGCGTGCATTTCAGAAAGGACCCCCTTTTTGTGGAATTGTTTTTATCGTGTTAGCCACAAGGTGCAATCAGAGCATCATTCACAGCCACACGGCAGAGCAAAGGGGGCAATAATGCTGTATTTGGCTCGGCAATGAATTTCTTCTTGCGAGCAGGCACCCGCACGGACGTGTTTCACGTGTGCGTGCATGCACTGTCTTGCAAGCACAATGTTTTAGACGACTGTTGGTTATTTTTACCTCGTTCGTTCGGAGCTGCACTCCTTGATCTAATCCTCGGCCATACCTCTCTGCGGTGGTTGTGAAAACAAAGGACATCTTGGCACCCGCCTTTCATTAAAAAAAAATGTCTTAACCCAGGCGTAATGTGTAATTCATGTATCTGCATTACCGTGTTCTGGTTATAACAAAGCATTGTAAGGAACAACTCAATAAAGCCATGAGTTTGAATGAAAGGGTTTGAGTATTTTTTAAAATTCATCCATCGGTCCACTGACTCACCCGTTCACAATCTACATATCCATCCGTCAATCCACTCTGTCGCCCATGCATTTATTACACTGTTAACATCCTGTAACATTTTGCGAGCACACCCACTCAGGAGTGCAGCAGTGCTAACAGCCATTCCATGCCTTCACAAGAGCCCTTTTAGTGCAGTCAGTAATGCATTATTTATGTAGAGCAGAGCAAATTGATCTCTGACGCGTGGCCACGCACATTTGTATCGTTCTTATGGACATCAATTATGATTTTTTTGATCGGGAATGAGAGCGACACTTTCTTGATAAATAAATAAAAATCACAGGACGATGATTTTACATCTATTCATTGCGATTAATCTGCATTGGGTTGTGAATAGTATCATGGACATTTCAGGTAACTTTCAGTTGCTTGCGATTGTCAGATGGATTGTGTCAGTCCTAAGAGACCTATACTATTTATTATTGTGCTATATCCATTATGCAGCGATGCTTACACATTTATTTGACAATCACGAACAAAAACTCTGCAGGGAATTGGCCAAATATCTCAAAGAGCACCCTCATTTTAAATAGTCTTGAGAGACTTAAAGAATGTTCTGCTTAAATTTTTTTTTTACTTTCGTCCATTTTAGTAACACAGTTATGTTATTACAATACTCCATGATATAAAGTGCAACTATAATGGACCTAAGAAATGTCACAGACAACAAGTTTGCTAAACAATTCAATATATTTGTTGGAGTGGAAAGCACACCAGAGTGATTATCACGGTGACAATTATTGATAACAGACCAGGAAAAATAAATGACCCATTAGAACTACACTAAGACCAAAAAAGAGAAAATACATCTGAAATCGAATTCAAATTAGAGACATCATATTGATTGTTAAGAGAAGTTAGTCTACCTGAGTAGGACACATCGCAGCAGAGGAATCACGGTTAATGGTCAAGACGGAGTGGCAGCCACAGGAGGCCACCTTCCTGAGAAGGAGGCCACTGTGGAATTCGGAGCAATTCTATCAACACACTTGCAAGAGCTAAATATTTTTTTTGCACGACAAGACCATGAGTGATGGTGACAACTTGGGGGAAGCGTTCGACCAACAGTGGATAGAGCGCGGCTGATGATGTTCATGATGATGATTATTCATCTGCTAGCAGTTGCAATGGCAAGGTTGGAATCTAAGTACAGTTAATATTAAACCAGGCTATTTCAGGGCACAAGTATATGGATTCTGCAGAATATTGAGTTTCATAGTGAATATGTGGTCAAACAACTTTAGCATTTTGATTTAAAGCGTTCGTGACTGCAAGGATGCATATTCTTGGTTCTTTCGGTAAAGTCACGTAGAAGGGAAACAACAAAATGATAAGAATATAAAACAATAAAATTATCACGACGTTTCGACTGTAACACAAGCAATCATCACCTTCTACGTGACTTTACCGAAAGAACCAACAATATAACTTTTGTATTGAAAATCAGTGTCTGGGCAGTATCTCATGCGTTTTTTGACAAGCTGATGCAGCCAACACCTCTGACTTCAATTCAGGATCAAAATCTGAATTCACGTACTCAGACGACGCACCTCATGGTGTCTGTACACGCTGCTTTAATGTATGAATTAAATATTCGAATATGGGGGTCAAATACTGGAATTCATTGGGCGGTTACTCTAACGTAGCTGCGTATCTCTTGCGCCAAGATGGAAATTGGTCTCCCTTTACAAAGCGCTTCCCGAAAATAATTCACAAGCCAAAATCATCACTCAAAACAGAGCAGGAATATAGGCGTTGCATTCAATGTGTTGTAACACAGTACTTTGCCCAGCAATTTATTTTCACAGTCGTGTTCATAATTCATGGTGATGTGGCTAAGCAGGGCTCTAAAAAAGCTAATGCATGTTACTACAGCCACAGGCAATTTTATAGACAATGTTCCATGTGTTTGTGCCAAGGTGGTGTTCATCCTGTGATAGAAGAGTACAACAATAAAGTAATACTTATTATCAGGCCTTTGTTAATCCACTGCTGGATGAAGGCCTCCTAATGTATGTAGGTATGTTGAACTTATTTCTCACCATACGTAGCCAACTGTGCTTAATCGAATTTGGGATTTCTTGATTGTAGTACATAATTTCAGCTGGAACAACCCAGAATGCCATTCGGGAAATTATTTTGGAAGTTGTTTTTAATATTATTTTGGTTTTAAACCTGTTAATTGGATTACAGGAATTTCGGGTAGAATTTTGTAGGATTAATGTGGATTTGTGTACCTTGTACTATATGGGATAGTGAGTGTCTTGCGCTGATAATCCCTACTTCGAGCCAGCTTTAGCGTCGTTCAGTAAAAAATATTGAGTGATAAATGAAGCCCTGATCAAACTTCACCCGCGTGCGGGTTGGTGATGGGGAGCTGATCAAGACTAGTGTCACCTGCCACAGATGTTCGCCTTGGTCGGGAATTGAACTCGGATGACCGGGTTCACGGCACAGTTTGCGGACTACTGCACCACTGCTTCCCCAAGGAAAAAATGCAATTGAGATAAAAAAATATATTGTAGTCACCGTTGCATATACTTACAAATAACAGCTTAGATACATTCGTCAACATCTTGGTGAAATAATTACTATAATTAATAACATTTATGCTCAATGTTCTCTCTGAAATATACCATCAAACACAATTATAAGAAGCGGTATCCTTATCAATTAATTGATGCCTTCTTCCCATATTTGTTTTTCTACATTAAATATGAAAAAATAATACAAAATGCGTCGGCTGCACGGCCTTATGGAAGTGCATCGTATGAGCAGCATTCGTTCATCGCAAGCACATTCTGGACTGATGTCGACATGTAGTGTCTCATCAGCAGCCAGGCTTTGCTTGATGCAATGCTGGTGACCTGCCCTATGCTTACAGGCAAGAATCCTTTCGTAATAAATTGATCCTATTTCGATGCAAACAAAAAAATGAATTTCATGAATTATACATTTGTGTTATCTCTATAAATGCACAGGTTCCTTCTGCGACGATGAATTGTCATACCATGTTTGTAACATAATTGCTGAACGGCAGGCAAGCGATCGCACTAAGGAATCACGCTCGGAACGCGGGTTGCTTTCATCATGTTTGCAGTGTGGTGCATTTTCTCCGAGTTCTTTCAACTCTTTTTCAATGGCAGGCCATATAAAAAGCATGGCACGCCAATGCACGTCAATCAAACGCGTTGTTGTTTTCCGCTCAAAAGTGGAGCCGGTAAATAAGTACGACTCACGGTTTTTCACAATTTTGAGTGGTTCAGGTCTTATGTAAGGGTGAGCTCCAAAAGTGTTGTATTTACTGACAGATTTTCTGTGAGAAAAAGGCAGGAAACAAATAACAACTATCCCACAACTCCGTCTGTCACCTGATAACGCTAGTTGTAATTACCGGCGAAACGTCGTACTCGAATTGTAAATGTTGTGGGTTTTTTCTCAAACACACCGGTGCGCTATTCTAGTAAAGCATTGGCACGTTTTGTTGACGTGAAAACCCTTACTAGTTGGCTGTGTCGGGTGGTGGCGGGTTTAACGACACATTTACAGTATATTTACGCGATCTAACCCAAAAAAAAACATTTGCTATGGATAGTCAACACTATTATTAGTTTCTTCACTTTGGGGAGTATTCACTAGGTGGCAGACATTAGCCGGTTGTTGTAGCACAAAATCATTCAGCAACCCCGCTCCTCTTTTCTCCACAATTAGACTCGCTCCACAGGCAGATTGAACAATCAACTGTGTCATTTCCTGGCCACCTTGCAACATTAGCCTACAGCGTCTGTTACTCGCAAGCTGTTTGCCATCAAAACGAGAGCCCCCGTTTAGCCTTCGAGGTCTGATGAGAACAGGAGTATCCTGAGTGATTCGGTGATAGTTTAGTTTTAAACTGTCAGGAGTCAAATCAGCCCTTCCTCTGGGGGAGTGGATAAAATAACTACTGATTTGTGGAAAGCGATGAGTGGCTGTACAATGGAATGACTTCCCCCCTGACCAGAGAAATGTGAAATATCCACCACTGACTTAGAACAATTGGCAGGAATTTAGTTCTGTGCCACACTTGTTAGGGAAACTGCTATAAACACAACAAAACAATTATAATATGAAGCGGAGAGTGTCGCCACAGCCCAGCTTACAATGTCTACCCAGCGTCTCTATCCAAATTTAGGCCACTTACTCTCGTTATCAGTACACTTAAACAAGTGTGTGGTCTTCTTCAATAGATCAGCCAGAATGAGCGTTGCAAATAAATGATTAACAATGGGAGCCGGGCAATTCCAAGTGATTTCGGGGCTCAATCGAGTGTCGAGCCAGGGATTATCTCACGTTTACAGCCCTGAGCCAGTGGTCAAAATTCCAAAATTGTATCGCGAAGGGCGAACAGCCATTAATTCAAGATTTGAAGCTTTCGTGACTGCAAGGATTCATACTCTTAGTTTTTTCGGTAAAGTCAAGTAGGTAAAAAATGAAATAAAAATTAATAAAAATAAATTAATAAAACATCACGACGTTTCGGAGGCAACACAAGTCTCCGTCATCAGGTGGGACCGTCACAGCCAGATTTGCTGTATCAAGTGTGATTTTTTATTATTTTTTTGATTAATATTTTATTTTTATTAATTTTAATTTCATTTACCTACGTGACTTTACCGAAAAAACTAAGTGTGCGAACAACCATTGTTGACTTCCCTCAGATGGATGATTAGCAAAGTGAACCCCGAACTAGGATTCGAACTCACAACCTTCTGATTGCGCGCCGCTCGCTCTACTGCTTATCCTTCAGGTGACGTCATCAGTTCTCCTGCTGTGTTTGTCTCACCTGGTGACGGTTGCTTGTGTTGCGATCGGAACGTCGTGATCTATTAAGTTCTATCTACCGTGACTTTACCGAAAGAACCAAAGAGTAGGGAACGTTGACTTCTATTATTTTTTTTTACTGTAATTATTTATCTGGGGAGATGAGTGTGTCCCCCCCCCTTGATGGATTGAGAGAGAAAACGTTTAATAGTTTTAAAGTAGAAGACAAAATAACATCATTTGTAGTTGTTTTCTTTATTATATTTATTATACAATGGAGGAACCAAAAGTGTCTGTGACAATAGGTGTAGTGGGGAGTGGTGGTGGAGCGGTTAGCGCTACGCTGCGCTACGAACCCGGCGACCCGAGTTAGATTCCCGCTCACGGCCACCACCTGTGACGATTATCTGAACCGGTCCTGGACGTCTCCTAGGTCGACTCAGCCTCAAATGAGTACCTGGTGCGGTGTGTAAACATCGCCACTGGGGAGACAAAGGCGGCCGCGTGTGGTGTTGGCCACCCACCCCCTCGTGTGCCGTGCCGGCCTTCATAGGTGCTCGCGAACAGTCTATTAAGGCTATACTGGGGGATCTTTGTCTTTGCATGTGACAACACGAAACAAGTTAAGAGAAAGTATTATATTTCATAACCAAACGAAAATACTGTTGCTCGTACACGAGGTTGTTACACAGCGTGCAGGTGAGGGCATTGTTGCCTCATAGCTGTGAACACTGGAGCCTGGGTTCGTGTTACATTATTCCATGAGTCATATGATGCTCAGTGGGCTCGGCACATTCCCTGCATCACCTTCTACCCCGCACCTCCGATAAGCACGGAGTTTGGCCACGTACGGTGCGAAATACGTTCAACATACATCCATATCCTAGCACAGCCACGAGTCGGGAATTGAACATTAAACAAACTTTATTTTACATTGAGGTGAGATTGCGTTAAGTTAGAATCGTTGATCTTCGTCAAATGTACACCACGTGATCTAATATGACCACAGCCAAGACGTTGGAACTAAGTGGGTGACGTTGTAGCATGTGCACCTTGCACCCACGTGGAACCTTTGACGATCGGTTCCAGAGTTGGCCCAGCTCTTAAGCAGGCGGCACGGGTCATGAAGGGGGCCACGGGGGATTTTATTTACAAGCCGCCATTGATCATTCCAGTCCAACAGGGCTGCCTTGGGCCCATCCGGGTGGAAGACATGAGCCAGTACCGTTCCACCTGGATGTGAGAAAAATAAAGAAATGTCGTGCCCCTCTCTCTCTCTCATTGGGGGCCCACACATAAATCATTTTTCAGAGGCCCCCTTCTTTAGTGAGATGGCTCCGAGTGAGATGACAGCAGTGATACAGACACGAGATCGAGGTGTCGCTAGAGGAGAGAATTGTGAAGACATTTTAAAGATGAAGTGACATTTGAGAAGAGAATCAGAGACGAGAGAGCGATGGCGTGAAATTAGGGATTTGGACAAGAGATACGAATGGAGTGAGATGAGAGAATTGAGACACAGACGAGGCAACTATGTAGAAAAATAAGAGATGTAGACAATAGACACATTGTGGCCTTGGATTAAAGAGAGATACGGATAAGAAAAAGATGAGAGAGATACTTGTTATGGCCATGAGCTTCTTTTGTTGACATTTGGATTTTGAGCTGATATTGGGTTCATCCACATTTTTGTTTCATTAATTCGAGGCTGCTTCAGCTGCCTAGTGTCCTGAATATTGGCTTAGTTTTGCTTGTGCCTAGTGCCACCACTGTCGATGAGTCTGTTCCTGACTTTATGTACCAGAAATGATTGCACAGGGGTACTTAGAAGTGCAGCAAAGCACTTACATGAAGCACATTATTTTTTATTGTGTCGAGTCACGTTTTCGCAACATCCCACTGTGGGGGAAATAGAACTGTTTAACATGAACACGCATTTATTTTAATTGCATCGTGATGACATGAGCACGCAAGGTTCTGGACTTGATTGCCTATAAAATAGACAATTAAACGGGGACATTCCTGTATATGTGCGTTGCACATGCCCGTTCATGTGGTCACATTTCACCATGAACACAAGTGCATTTTATAGGCTATGTAGCACACTGCCACAGTGTTAGTTCAACATACATTGAGCAGCTTTCCCCCTCTTTCCTCCTGATGACGATCGCTTGTGTTGTGATCGAAACGTCACTTTTTTTTTTCTTTGAACCTATCTACGTGACTTTACCGAAAGACCCAAAGAATAGTTAAACCAACTTCAAATCCAGATTACTTACACATACTGTCAAATATTTGTAGTGCATCTTGGTCTAAATTCCCCTATCTCATCTACGATTCAGTGACGAGCTACCCTGACATTGTGTTTGCCTCACCGCCACTTCCCATTCACAAACACTGCACATTTGGTCATCAATTCTTAAGTGGTGCAGTGTCTCGTCGAATCGCTTGGGATCACCAAATAGCTTCCACATATAGGCAACGTAGACCCGTGCGCACGTGAGTTCCGCAAACTCACGTTTGCTTCCTGGCTACTGTGGATTTGTATCTGGCCCTGTACCCCGTCCTCCCCTCGGTTGACTCAGCCTAAAATTACGATCTGGTACAGCAGGCAATATGAGCAATTGGTAGACCAATCACGCCCTAAAGTGCAGCACCAGACTCGGTACGGGGTTCAACTAAAAGCACTGGCTCCAACAGTCTTCAGGGGTAAATGGGGATTCTTTTTTTAAAATGTGCATGTGTCTAGAAATGTACTCAGCACTCTTGCGACCTCTTGTATGCATAATGAATGAGGCTGTAATGCAGCTCATTAAGGCACTTTCTATACTACAGATGCATATGATTACAAATGTTCAGTGCATGTGTCTCTGTAACATGCAACACGCAGATTTGATTTATTTTCACCCCATTCATAAATGATGATGATGATGTTGTTGGACAACCCTTTGTCATTCCGCTGCTGGATGAAGACCTTTTTCCACTCGGTGAATGGGTTAAAGGGATTATTAATCAGCACTGAGAACTGGATATTATCTTCAGCTATATACAGTACATATTTACGTAGATACAGTGGCCATCAATTTAATATATTCACGTGAATGTAAATAGGAATCTTCAAATGACGGCATAATCAGCCATGGTCTATTCACTGCTCGATTACGACCTCAACATGTCATAGCCATTCGCCTGCGATATCACAATCCGTCGTCTCCTGAGCGATCGCCACTCAACCTCCACAGAGGTCACCCCCCCCCCACCCCCCCAGGCGCGTTTCCTCGTTTGCCTAACTATTATCCCTTTTAGCAATGTGAGGCTACCCAAGCCCAGGAGGATGTCTCCACGAATATGTATGTCGCCTGATGAACCTAATTGTAATTACTGGCGAAACGTCGTACTCAGATTTTAAATGTTGTGGCTTTGCTCTCCAACACAACCGGTGTGCTGCACTAGTGACGAATTGGTACGTTCTGTTTACGTGACGAAACCTTTACTAGTTGGCTGTGTCGGGTGGTGGCGGGTTTAACGAGACGTTTACATATTTACGCGATCTAACCCAAAAAACCTCCATCATGGATCTACCCAAGCCCATTTGCTTTTCTTAATTGTATCTCTAGTATCAATTATTTTGAGGGGGGTGGGGGCTAGGCTCTTAGTCTAATTCCAAACTTGCACCTGTTTAAACTTATTTGAACACTTTTTAGGGTTTTTAGTTCATGTTTCTGATCCAAATGGCATGACAGATAATGTGCACTGATTAAAAGTGGTTCTTGCTGCAGAAAAAACAACCCCAGTGGACTCCTACAATTCCACCCCAGACGATTTCTGCACGAATTAAAATTCTAGTCGGTGGGCAATTCCTACGTTAAAACATACACGAGTGGCCATTTAGCCGGCTGTATTAGGGTCCATACCAGCCGGCCGGTATCAGCTAGAATCACCATAGAAACAAATCACAAAGGCATCAGCCGTACATTGCAATAGCGATTCCACAAGGCTGACCAGGCCTGCATGGACACCCCTCCCCCACCCCTTCTTACCTGAATGTCACATCTTGATTTCCCCAGTCTGACCGCCCCACAAATTCACAATTCTACTCCCTCCAGGAATCAAATATGACATTTTAAGATTTGAATCACAATCTCAGGCTAGAAGTCATGAATACTGCCCAGCTGGAATCTTTATGTTGCTTTTCATTATCAAATTTAATTGGACAGAAGTATCTTCTTGGTTCTTTCGGTAAAGTCACGTAGAATGGAAATAATAAAATAATAAAATAAAACATCATAAAAGAATTCTCACGACGTTTCGGCCATTATTTTATTATGTTTTATTTTATTATTATGTTTTATTTTATTATTTTATTATTTCCATTCTACGTGACTTTACCGAAATAACCAAGAAGATGAATCCCTGCAGTCACGAAAGCTTTAAATCGAAAAATTGGACAGAAGTGCTCCATCCTGCCCTATACATATGTAGTGAGTAACTTCAGAGACACTAATAGTAGGATTCATACACGTTCATTATACACTTTCAACAGCATAGGGGACAACTATATATGGGTCAGGACAGCCGGCACACTGCCTGACCTAACACCGACGAGGAGGTGAAAACGGGAACGAAGACTTGTGAAGACGACAGGTTCCATTCCCAAATCGCAGCAACCCTGACCCAGCGTCGGGGCCTCCCTTTTATCCTCCCCAGCGTGGCCCTTGACTACGCCCCCTTTTGGAACCTACCAGAAGGTTCTGGGCTCTGCCCCCACGTGTCCCCTCTGTCACCTTTACCCTACACCCGTGCCTACCACGTGCCCTACTGGAAGACCGGCCGCTGTATCCTCAAATGCCCTTCACTGCTGGCTGCAGTGGCGCACTTCACCTGCCCTGCTGGTGGACCGGGCTATTACACCCGCGATCCCGCTCTCTACCAGTAACCAGCGCTACACGCCGTAGTGACCCATTCTATGTCACTACACGTAAATTGCTTCTCTAACAGTCATCCCATTTAATCCCATTATTTGGTGCGATTTGGCTCAGAATGAACCACTCTCAGAGGGGGGTATGTCGTGTTCAATAAGGGCATCAATCAATCATATGTTTATGAACGTGTGCTATATAAATGCTCCGTACACTGGTGCATTTGTCGTGTCAATCATTCGCGGACCGCATTCGGGGAAACAGTCAATTGAGGGCTGCTCATGCCAGCAAGGCAACGGGGGGGGAGGTGGGAGGGGTTGCTTGATCCACGCTGTATTTATTGTCCGGTGTTTGCAGTCTGGTTTGTCCCACACTGCGGTACCGAGCTGTCTGACTGGTTACACCTGTATGGGCTGGGCTTGTGTCTCCTCCACCCACATCCCACACACACACATACAGTCCCCCCACCCCACACACACGCGCACGCTAAGGGGAGCGTGCACTCAGCCATAAAAGCACACACACACACCACACCACCATTTCCGTGTGTGCCGCTCACACATTCCAGCAGCAGCAGTTCACCGTAACAGTCATCCAGCTAAGCAGCACCGCCGTCAAATAAACGCTTCGCGCGGGCAATTGATTATTCATTTGTTTTACCCCCCCAAAAAATAATAATAACATCACGGTGTTATTATTATTTTTTTATTATATATAGCGTCCAGGCGTCGTGCACGCAAAAAGGGTTCTCGTTCATACTCCGTGTGGCTCCGTGTGGAGTGTCACTGGCAAAAAAAAAACGTCGCTCGGTGCAATGAGAATGCCCGCAGTCAGCTGAGCGCCGGTCAGCCTCTCTGCGTGTGCGGAGAGCTTGGGGGGGGGCAGCTTGCGCTGTGTGGTTCGCTTCAAGTCTCGAGTGCACGCGGCCGTCAAAGGCTGAAGACGGTGGGTCGCGATGGCTCTCGTGGTCCATCTAAAGCGGGTGGAGAAGCTTCGGGGCAAAGCGGACCGGATTGCCCGGGTGACGTTTCGAGGTACGCGCACGCCGTGTGGAGATCGCAATGCTCTCTCTCTCTCACACCACACAGACTACGACAAACATATGTGTGTGTGTGTTGTTAATGCGTTTATCGGTGGCATGTTAATTGGACATGATAATATCATCATATTGATTTACTTAAATATTTCATGTAATTAAGTTTGCGGTTTATGTCTTTCCTCTATACTGTAAAAATATATATATTGTATTTTTGCTGTCACCTTCCTTCTCGCAGCTTCGTCTTGGAGTGTGTCTCAATGACCACTCGTGCTTGATCTGTTTGGGTGCATCAACATCCATGCCGCTTCGTCCACAGCTGATAGACGCGACCTTCATCAAGTGCTGTTAGCGAGCACCTATGAAGGGCCGCGGACGGCACACGAGAGAGGGTGGGTGGCCAGCACCCACGCCCGACCGCCTTTGCCTCCCCAGTGGCGATGTTTAACACACCGCACCGGGTTCTCAAATAAGGATGAGTCGATCTAGGGGAGGCCAATATGACAGATTCAGATAATCGCCACTGGTATTGGCCGTGAGCAGGAATCGAACTCTGGAACGTCGGGTTCGCAGCGCAGCGCGCTAACCGCTACACTACAGCTCGCCACACTCACCACGACATCGCAACACCTGAGTTACATACAACACACGGTTGTTACGGCTTTGGAGAGAGCGCTCCGTGCGTTGTCCATTTGTTCTTTGGAATAATTTCCACAGCTTCCTGTCCATTGACATTATTACAGGTCAGGGTGCATCCACTAAATGAGCCTCGGCATTGAACCAGCAGATCAGTTTAATATCTGTCCCTGTGTCTCATTTGTTCCGAAGAGCGTGTATGTGCATCGTGTGCAGTCTAGATAGGCATGCGTGCGTATGATGCGCGTATGGGTAATGTTAATATTGTGTTATTTTATTTAAAGCAAAAAAAAAATGCATTAGCTTCGCATCTTTGTAGAAACAAATAGCAGATGTACCTCTCCCATTGTATAATTATTGTATCTTATAGAATGATACTGATACGGAACATTGAATAGGATAGTATGAGTATATTGGTGTAAAACACTTCAATCGAAACCTAATTAATCCTTTGTGCATAAAATTGAATAAAAACATGCTATACATGCATTTTACCGTAATTTAATGAGCTTGTACCGAGCCGGAGGCTACTTTATGCTTGGACAAATCTGCGAATGAATGGTGTACCTTCGTCTGAAGGCGACACTGCAAGCATTGGCTCCAGATGGGTATTTAAAAAAAAATGTTTGCAGTGCGCAGTTATTGCTTCCTGCAAATCGCGTGGGTTTCTTTTTCAATTGCTTTCATAAAGAGCCGTTTTAGAGAACAGACGTAATTGTGGTCTGCGTTGGAGGAAGTTCTCATGGAGAAAATGGACTTTTGACTGAATTGTGTCTTGTACAGTGCTGCGGCCATTCACATCTCAAACCGGGCTGTTCTTGTGGTAGTAAAACATGTTTTCGGTGTCTTGTTTCACAAAAGCTGCGCTACGCAGAAGCGATGAAGAGGCTGAGATTTGAAATGTGTTTTTTTGTTATCAATTCAGAGAAAACCGCGCCCACAAAACAGCCCTTCGACGTTGTTACTTTGACCCTTCAGGTATAGTTCATCAGCTGAATTGATTTATTATGCTACAGTGCAGCCTGCAATGTGAAACATCTTTGCCCTTTACGTAAGCTTAATAGCAATACGCAATCGAGAGAAAACAAATATTACGATGTACTTACTCAATCGATGTGGGAATAATTGGAACGTTCTAATTTCAATGAAAAGTCTCCCTCGGACCATCATCCTCGTACGGGCAAAAATGAACACCGCTTTTTTGGGGAGCGTGAAAGTTTTTGCCCTCGAGAAAGAATTAGCTCCAGCCAAAGGAATGTGCAATTGTCACCACTCGCTCAGGGCCGCCAATTGAGACTGGCACTTCGCAAGACCCGATTTAGACACTCTCTAAAACCCGCTGAACTCCCATCTCTCCGACACGTTCATATTCCTTTCGCATTTCCATAACTCGCAACGATTGCTTGACGGAGCTAAAAGGATGGCATGGGAGGAATTTTGCGGTGGCGCCGCCCTTGTATCCCAACGGGCATGCCTCTCGTGTGTGTGTGTGGTGTGTGTGTGTGCGCTGCACGCCGGTAAAAGTGTCCGAACAGAACTGGAACACTGCAGCACTGCACCGCTTTCGCAACGTCGAAACGAGTCTCAACATTGCAGCAGCAGCAGCAGACAAGCGCGCACACACACACACACGACGTGTTCACGGTTTCTGGGTCATAGTAACGCGTCCAATAGTGTGGCACTGTGCTGTTGGAGGTGGGAGTTAGTGGATCGCATCGAGATACATCGTGTACCGCGAGGGCACCCACTTGCGTCGCAATGGTGTGGCCTGTATGAGGATGTACGGTTACAGAAAGTAGGTTGCTCACGATTATGTAGGTTTCGAAGTGTTATCTGCTATACGGTGTATAATGGTCAGTAGGCTGGAATTTCAATCCAAAGGTCACCGGTTCGCTTTGACCTCCTGGCGTGGCAGTTAAAACAATAGAGCAATTTTCTTAAACTACCCCCCCCCGCCCCGGGCATCTGTCCATCCAGCGGTGTAAATGTGTTCACCGCAGATATTCGAGCGGCAGGTTGCGCGTGGCGAGGGAGAGTGTGGGGACTCCCACGTCTTCCAAGATGTTAGAGCGTCCTGGAAGAGTGGATAGCCCTTAAGCCAACAGTGGCATGAACAAGCAATTGCAGGGACTGCACCTTTGACATGTTTGCTATTATCTTCCGTTACACGTACATGCAAAGCAAATGTTCAAACGTCCCCAAGCAGGACTCTCCTGAAAAGTGTCACGAGACTCGGTGAGAGTTTTCCTCGGTAAACGTGAATGTGGAATAACAATTGGAACCTCTAACATGCCGCTCAATATGCACGCACTCTCTCGAAGAAGAGAGAGAGAGAGAAAAGGACTTTACCGAAAGAACCAAGAAGATTTAACTGTTTGGTTTACTTGGTAAGTCAAAACATTTATTTAGGCGAATTCAAAAGCTCCCCTTATGGCACGTTGCTATATCACTTTTAATTACTTACCAGGTTCCGCTGAAGGCATGCACGTATTATGTTGAACTTCTTTCGCATCGTACGTAGGAAGTGGATAAAAAGTGGGTTGGAGCAATAGAGAAACGCTGAACTTGATAATGTGAACGAAACGCAAAGCAATGTAATCGATGCATATTACCTGCTCTACCGCGGATCAGAAACATGGACACTGACAAATCGGATGGAATTCTGCTGAGAGACATAAAAACTAACACATGGAATAGAGGACACATGCACGTCAAGTCCATACCTTTGGCTTTGGTAGGACACATCGCTGGAAGGGATGATGGATGGTAAAGGAGTCTGATTATTGAACTCATTTCCCATTCACAGTCTTGAATCGGTGATGAAAATTCCACATTTTTATAATGGTGGTGAGTTTATGCATGGTAAGACCTCTGTTGACTTCCTACAAAGTGGCTATTGATTAGGAAAATAATATATGTTGTGAATTGATGCCCATTCAGGTTTTGAACTTTCAAACGTTAACGTTTTAGATTATGCACTATAAAACCAAATGCACCACAATTGATGAATGTGTAAGTGACTTAAATACGTCCTGTGGATAATTATATACATACATTGACTACCGTTTTGCACGGCATGAATATAGCCGCCGGTTTTAACCACTGTGCGCTTTTGCCATGATGACATTATTACAATTATAAAAGTGGTTACAATTTACCGCCTAAGCATATCTTCTTCAAAACTTTAGCTTAACTGGTGGGGCTGGACCTTTGACATGGATATCCAATGCTTAATCATTTAAATTGGTGGAGTGTTCCTCTTTTTTGCGCCATTAAAGGTTGTAGATTCCCTGTTGCACCCCTACAGCTCGGCAGGAGATCTCCGCTAACGCGAGTGACTCACTGCTAGTCCGGCGGTTCGGGAAAATAATTTAAAAACGGGGCTCACAATGCCCTGGGTTGGACTATTAGCTGCGTAATTTATGGCAGAGGAGCGCTGAATGTGTGGGTGCAATTCTTGTCTCGAACCCAGTCCTTGAGGACCTCATCAAACCGCACAGAAGTGGGGAGCCATCGAGTACAGCTGCTGAATCTACAGCTCCATCGCAGGGTTCCGTGCAATGCCGTGGAAGCATCGCTCGGGAACAATGACCAACGCACGCGCTCCGGATTGGCAGAAGTCAGTTGCTTTGCCAGTGACGAAGGCAGTTGCTTTGCCAGTGACGAAGGCAGTTGCTTTATCAGTGACGAAGGCAGTTGCTTTGTCAGTGACGAAGGCAGTTGCTTTGCCAGTGACGAAGGCAGTTGCTTTGCCAGTGACGAAGGCAGTTGCTTTGCCAAGTGACGAAGGCAGTTGCTTTGCCAAGTGACGAAGGCAGTTGCTTTGCCAGTGACGAAGGCAGTTGCTTTGCCAAGTGACGAAGGCAGTTGCTTTGCCAGTGACGAAGGCAGTTGCTTTGCCAGTGACGAAGGCAGTTGCTTTGCCAGTGACGAAGGCAGTTGCTTTGCCAGTGACGAAGGCAGTTGCTTTGCCAGTGACGAAGGCAGTTGCTTTGCCAGTGACGAAGTCAGTTGCTTTGCCAGTGACGAAGGCAGTTGCTTTATCAGTGACGAAGGCAGTTGCTTTGCCAGTGACGAAGGCAGTTGCTTTGCCAGTGACGAAGGCAGTTGCTTTGCCAGTGACGAAGGCAGTTGCTTTGCCAGTGACGAAGGCAGTTGCTTTGCCAGTGACGAAGGCAGTTGCTTTGCCAGTGACGAAGGCAGTTGCTTTGCCAGTGACGAAGGCAGTTGCTTTGCCAGTGACGAAGGCAGTTGCTTTGCCAGTGACGAAGGCAGTTGCTTTGCCAGTGACGAAGGCAGTTGCTTTGCCAGTGACGAAGGCAGTTGCTTTGCCAAGTGACGAAGGCAGTTGCTTTGCCAGTGACGAAGGCAGTTGCTTTGCCAGTGACGAAGGCAGTTGCTTTGCCAGTGACGAAGGCAGTTGCTTTGCCAGTGACGAAGGCAGTTGCTTTGCCAGTGACGAAGGCAGTTGCTTTGCCAGTGACGAAGGCAGTTGCTTTGCCAGTGACGAAGGCAGTTGCTTTGCCAGTGACGAAGGCAGTTGCTTTGCCAGTGACGAAGTCACCTGCGATATTTTGTGTAGAGAGTTGTTGAAAGCCGACTTTCGGTGTTTCTTTCATTCCCGCAAAACAGTGACTGGCCATAACACAGGAGAAACCCTGACACTCGGTCAGCGATGTAGCGGCGAAAGACCTTGGAGGAAAAATGGAACTGATGTTGTGCACGTGATTAAAATATTGCATCTAAGTTGAGTATACGACCTGGACACGACAGGAGAGGATGTTAATACGTTTGTTTGTTTGTTTGATACACACAATAGACAGGAAGGACAAGATCAATGGGCCCGCATAATTCGCATGCATGATGTACGTTGACTCAAGAATGCAGAAGTTTGATCACCACATCTATGCCTCTTTATAAGGAACGAAACAGGTGGACTTCTCCACAAATCTGTCTGTCACCTGATGAAGCTAGTTGTAATTACTGGCGAAACGTTGTACTCAGATTGCAAATGTCGTGGCTTGGTTCTCCAAAACACCGGTGTGCTGTACTAGTGACGAATTGGCACGTTCTGTTTACGTGACGACCCTTACTAGTTGGCTGTGTCGGGTGGTGGCGGGTTTAACGACGCATTTATATATTTACACGATCTAACCCAAAACAACCCTTTCTATTATGGATGTTTGATGCACTGATTAAGGGCAACCACCACAACTTTTTCATGCACGCCTGGAAGGCCGTGTGGCTGATGGTATGTGTAAGAAAAATATAAATTATATTTGGAGGGATAGATATGTAAAGGTGGCATTGTCTGATTGTTGATGTTGTGTTACGAGCTAGATGTAGATTTAGCGCGGTGCACTTGTGTGAAATAATCCTCGTGAAGCGCCTTGTTTTGCGAGAACATAGGTATGCCTATGCAATGGAATGGACAGGGCCCTTTTCGAGTTGATATCACTCGCGTTCCTGAATTATTCAGGGGATGATTTTTTTTCTTGACCGGGATATTGTTTGAGGCCTGCTTTGTGCCCTTTGGCCAAGAACTACGGAGTATATAAGTACATTACACTTTAGATTAAAAACGCATTGATTTAGAAGTTGCTGTTTGTGTTTAGTTTGTTATCCCCCCCCGCACCTCCGATTAGCACGGTGGGCAGCTTACAGTGCGAAAGAAGTTCAACATACAGTAAACACACCTTCCATGACCTGCCACAGTTCCTCCTGATCTTTAATTATGCTACAATCTCAGGTCCAAGAGTCAATGGTCAACTAATACATGAGAGAAAAAGCAAAATGCATTGGGAGTCGTGCTTATATTGTTGTAAATTGTGAATTTTCAGTGATAAGGTGTTCTCCATCATTGTTTTCAAAGCATAAACAAACGTATCCTGCATGGAGCCATGATGCTGCCGAATGTCCAAAAGTTGATAATCTTTAATAATATAATCGCTTCCCAAAATATATTTGAGTTCGAATGATGATCATGAGCACATCGTGATGCTCATCATGTCTTCATGTTTGAAGTCGGCACAGTAGTCGCTGAATTGGCGGGGAGTTTCCTGCACCAATAAATCTCTGTGGAACTCCCAAGCCGCATGGGTCCTTGCGGAGTTTAATCCTAGAGTGCCCCCAGAGCCGGCCCAGCCACTAAGCGACCCTTGCAATTGCAAAGGGCCCCGTGGCCAGCAGAGGGCCCCCTAGAGTCACTGCTAGCTAGTAGGTGAAAAAAATTATACATCAAAGGGGCCTCCAACCAAATTTTGCTTAGGGCCCCCAAAGGTCTAGGGCCGGTTCTGAGTGTCCCCATTGCGAGTCTCCTGCTGTGTCGGTACGCAATTCCATGACTGACGTCTCATATTTTTCCTCCGCCAAAAAGAAAATCCCACGCTCGCTGGTTTGTCCGAGGTGGGCTTTTGAGACGAGGCCTGTGACTGTGCTTGAAATGCTAAACGCGGTAACCCCCGCTCCTGCGTGTTGGCATTGTGAAGAAATGATACCATGCAAGGCAAGGGCATTTCATCTATCTCTTGTATCGGTGAATTGCTGCGTGACAAGGCTAATAATGCCCCAACGATGGATGCATATGATGGCCTGATTTCTTTTGGACGCGAATCATTCAAAGTCAAAAGTGTATCCGCTGCTCAGTCGAGAATGAGGCGGTTTACATTTGCGAACCTGATCCTGTGCTGGAAATTCCACATTCCTACGACCAAAAGCCAGTTGCTCCACATCACAACTATTGACTTAAAATGAACCTTTTTTAGTTTAGTCAACTTACCATTTAAGCAGTACTGTGTATAAACATGACGTAAAAAGGCATCCCTGGATTGCAATGCAACATGAATCGTTGGTGGAGGGTCTATCCCTAATTTGTCCTGTGTGTATACACCATACACACTTTGAGTGATATTTACTTTCTAGCCGTCATTTTCTGTCATTAGGGGTGTATTGTCCCCGCGCCGCTAAGCTGTTGATTAAATGCCAGGTCATTTTGAATGGTTGCAGTTCAGCACACTGCACGTCTGGATTCTGGTCTTTGACCCACGCCAGCAAACTTTGTTATACTGCGTGCAATGAAGTGTAAATATTGGCTCTCGTGTTAAAGGAAGGAAACATGAAGTATATACCTCGGGGCAGTAAATATCTCTCCTCTCACAGGAATGCACTGAATGCAGCACAAAGGAAGTTGGTGTTTTGTGTTCGTCCACCGTCCGTGTGTTTGGAGTGCTTGTGGTGCATTATAATCTGAGTTAACTGTATTCAGTACATTGAAGCGCACACTCATCTAAAAGCAATTGGCTTGCGTTCGCGAAAGACTCACGCCGATGTAGCACGGTTGGCTACTTTACGGTGCAAAAGAAGTTCAACGTACGAATATTGAGAAAAAAAGACACTGCCAAGCTATACTCTTTGGTTCTTTCGGTAAAGTCACGTAGGTATCAAATAAAAGAAATCGCGACGTTTCGATTGCAACGCAGGCAATCATCATCAGGTGGGAAAACCACAGCAAAAATTTTTGTTTTGCTGAAGTGGGAGAGAGATGGCCAAGCTACTCTATGGCATGAACGTCTACATGTGAGCTACATGTTAAGGGTGGCCATCAGTGAGGCCAGTCATGGAACGTTTTCTAATTTAGTTTTTTTTATTTACACCTTCGTGTGCTTCGTGTGCAACACATTTTATTTTGATATATATACATTTTGCTATATGTACGATTCGTAATAAAGTGCTGTATTTTGATATGCTACATTTTCCACGAAGCCCGTTGTTGAGCCACCCTGTTATGCATGTTGCCAGGTGCTGTTAGTAGTATCCGGATGTCTCGTGCACTCACCTGGTTGAGATTGTCAAAGGCGTCGACTTGTGATCGTAGATTACAGACAGGGGGGGGTCGTCGGTGCCCATAAGCCGTTCTTGTGTGTTTTTTTAAACATGATGTTCACCAAGGTGTGACACACATTTTGTTGGTAAACATTCTCACGTGTTTGTAAACAGCAGTTATTTTCAAGGGGCAACTAAATTGCTGTTGCAGTGTTGGATTGTGCCCAGACACACACAAATTTCCCCCGTATAGCCTTAACAGACTGTAGGGGCAAGTGCTGTTAGCGAGCACCTATGAAGGCCGGAACGGTACACGAGGGGGTGGGTGGCCAGCACCATGCCCGACCACCTTTGTCAACCCAGTGGCGATGTTTACATACCACGCACCACGTACTTATTTGAGGCTGAGTCGACCTAGGAGAGACCCAGGACCGGTTCAGATAATCGTCACTGGTGTTGGCCGTGAGCGGGAATGGAACCCGGGTCGCCGGGTTCATAGCGCAGCCCGCTGACCGCTGCACCACCGCTCCCCACACACACACACACTTGCGCATAAACATGCTGCACACACGCAACTGCAGTAGTTCATTGTGAGTGTATCAATGACCTTGTGTTTATCGGTCACTTTATCTTCCCCTACACTTAAATACGGTAGTCATCTTGTTGAGCGTAAATCAGGTGACGCTGGAATGGCGAACCACATTTTAAAAAGTGGATTTTTAAAGTGTGTATGTAAAAAAAAATCTAACGTAATTGGACTGCCTGGGGTTTGTTGTTGTTGTTGTTGTTTTTTTCTTCCATTGATCGCAGCTCATTGATTCATAGGTGACTGATGCGGCTGAAGTCGGATGTGCCAGAGATGTGCGCGCGTTGTGTGTTTTTTTTGTCACCTGACTCTTAATCGGACTCCTCCTCTGCTCTGCCTCTCCAGACTCGCCCTACGACACCAAGGTGTTCGAGAACTGCGAAGATGAAGCACGCTTCGACGCGGTTCGTAACCAAAACGTCCGGCGGTCTGTGTCGCTTCTTGGTTCTTTCGGTAAAAACACGGAGAATGGAAATAATAAAATAATGTCGAGAAGACAGAGAATCTGTGTTCTCGACAGACCTGTTCTTCACCTGAGGACGGCTGCTTGCGTTGTGGCCGAAACGTCGTGAGAATTATTTTATTATGTTTTATTTATATAATTTTATTATTTCCATTCTACGTGACTTTACCGAAAGAACCAAGAAGATGAATCCCTGCAGTCACGAGAGCTTTAAATCGAAATAAGACACTTTTAAAGCGAGCAAAATTAGCGGTCGGCTAATAAAGCCAGCAACGTCGGTGCGTGTACAAACACGTACCTTGTTTCCTCACTACATGTTTACAACACTGCCTCGGGCATTCATTCATTTGCCGCTACGTTTTCGTAGCAGAGGTGCAAGTCAGGTGCATCTACCAATCACTGATAATGTCCATTGTATAAAAAAAATGCATACCAATACCCACCAATCACCAGAAAGTGATGGTGACGTCACCACGGCGTCTGTGCCAGGCCAGGTGCACTTTGAGGCCACGTGAAGTGTCGAAGGCTCGCTGACAGGAGGTCACAGACAACACCCATGTGCCATGGGTTGGCTGACTGAGATCACTGGCAGATGCACACCAGTGGTACGCGCTCCTGTGCCAACTTGCTGGATTTTAGCCGCCCCGCGCTCTCCGCTCGTTGTTGTAAGCGTCACTCATCTGCCCTCAGTTGTTGTTGGAGGGCGACTGCCTCCAACTGCCCAGTAGCAGCAGCGTCCTTCACGAGCCTCATCCATAGTCCGATCGTGACACTGCTGTAACCAGTCTTCGGCAAGTCCACTCAGTTCCACATCCTCCCATACCGCATCAGTCCAACTCTTCTCCAGCCCGTGTCAAATGCATATAATTGCATACACACATATTTTAGACTAGTATGCGAATCTAATACACGTGTCATTTAAATGATCACAAAATCTACCTCTGGCCTCTCTTTACGTGCTGTGAATGAGGATCTTTGCTCAAGAAAGTAATCTTTATATGCTTTTTATCATTTTTCAGGAAGTGCTATTTTGATTAATGTGTTGACAGTTCACGAGAGACTTTCCATTGGTTATTGTTCACACGAATACAACAAATTTTGCAATCGATGCAGGAGTTCACGAGTACAAGTCTCTCTTTAAACGTGTTTATTGGAATACGGCGTCTTGAAAATGTCGAATAAATGTAGACCGTTCAAGATTCGCAGTTGCTCAAATTATGTTTGCCTTTCACCTTGATACGTCTTCTGGCTATACGCTGCAATTGATAGTAAAACTCCTTGTGGTAGCTGCTTAACTGCACACGTTAAGACTGGCACATTGGCAAAAGTTAAGTAATGTTTTGAGTTTCCTTCAATGCTACAGTACCTTAACCAACCATTTTCATCTTTGCTTCCTCACAGGAAACATAACACGTATTGCGCAAACACATTCATTGTTACCGAACGCCTGCGATATACATACAGTATATCCAGCTGTTATGGGACGCCCCTACATTTCTGTAGTATATCAAGCAATGTATGTATTTTATACTTGTAGGAACCCACTGGTTCCACCAGCCCACAGGGGATTATTGTGTCCGTCCATCGTGCAGGGAGGGGTTGGGTGGGGAGGGGAGGGGAGGGGCTGGGTGGGTTGGGAGGGTGGGGCTGGGTGGGGTGGGGAGGGGAGGGTGGGGAGGGGCTGGGTGGGGATGGTGGGGCTGGGTGGGGAGGGGAGGGTGGGGAGGGGCTGGGTGGGGATGGTGGGGCTGGGTGGGGAGGGGAGGGGCTGGGTGGGGAGGGGCTGGGTGGGGACGGTGGGGCTGAGTGGGGGTGGGAGGGGTTGGGCTGGGTGGGGAGGGGCTGGTCACCCCGTGGTGCCCTTATAAAACTCAACGTTTAACCTACTCGGGCATATTTGCAGAATACACCACGCCGCCATTGACCCTGGCCATTGGCCGAGCAACCCAACGTTCCTACCAGCTCCCTCCGCAGGAATGTGTTACAAGTACTTTAACCGATGTATACAAAGTAAAAGCTGCAGTCCTGCAATGTCTTGGCCACGCCACTGCCGGCAGAAGGGCTTTCGCTTGTGGGAACTGCATAGAGCCCCCCGAAGGGGTATATTTTGGCCTACTCTTCCACGCTGGTAAGACCTCATTAGAAAGAAGTGAGAGTAGCCACAGTTTACCCCATCTTTGCGAGTCTTAACATCAAAGAATGCGTGTACAGTGCAATGTTTTAGATGGCTGCACAGTTAAACGTGTGGTAAGGGGTGTAAAAAAAATGCGTTTAACAGAGATATGTTTGCAACTGGAACGCTCCGTGAATTGTTTAAACCAGTTCTAGATATAGTCACATTTTTATTGGCGACAAGTCTCGACTGGTTTTACATGCCTCATAGCATGCAGCCGCTCCCAATGACATCCCATTTCGATTTCGCAACTCGTGGTGATATGAACACACCAGAGGTGTGGACTCGAGTCATGTGACTTGGACTCGAGTCAGACTCGAGTCATGAATTGGATGACTTGCGACTCGACTTGGACTTGCATAACAATGACTTTGTCCCACCTATGAGATGTGGACTCGAGTCATGTGACTTGGACTCGAGTCAGACTCGAGTCATGAATTTGATGACTTGCGACTCGACTTGGACTTGCATAACAATGACTTTGTCCCACCTCTGGAACACACACACACGTATAACTGTACTATATTCAGACACGCAAGGGTGGAGTCACCATTTCACAAGTGTCTGTGGGGGGACGGGGGTGCTAAAAGGCTCAACGTTGTGGGTTGAGGGGGGCACAAGATGGGTGGCTTCAAAGCTTATCTGATGCTGCGTGCCTGTCCCAATGACGATAATAATTCAAATGTTTCACGCGGCATTCCATCCGAAGATCCCGATGCGCAATGCATTAAAAATCAGGAAACAGAAGCAAAACCAGGGGCAACCGACCAAACTAAAGAGGGAAGGGCACTTTAAAGAGATGGGTGTTCAAAGCAGACTCGAATACATCTACCGATTTAGAATAAGAGAAGCGTCTCATCCGTCTGTGTGGAGTTGCAGTCGTTGAGTGTCACGGGTGCCTGTCAAATCGGTCACAATTGGATTTTGATGGTCACCAAAGAATAAGGGGGGCCACAGTGCCCTGTTCCAGGACCGCTGTTGCGTCTTGTCTCATCGGCAATTGCCCCGGGTTTAGATCGGGGATGCGTTCCTCGAACGTGCGACGACGAACGTCAATCAAAGGGACTTTGCGGCGTAGATGTTGGAGGCGAAGGCTGAGAGGTGGCGGATAACGAGGAAGGGCAGACAATGCCGTCAGCGGCGTGTGTGGGTCGAGGCGGCGCAAATCCGACGAGTGGTGTTCACAAAGTGGCGACGTGTTTGCGAAACGAAGTATTCCTGTCCTTCTCTATTTGAGGAGGAGCATCACGCCGCGCACCTTTTGTGCAGCGTGTGTAACGCAAGCGTTCGAGTCTGGCTCCGATCATATTCTACTTATTTACACCATTGGAACCTCATTTGCCAGTAAAAAATATGATAATTGGTTTTTTACCCTTCTATCTGGCAACAAAACTGACACCTTTTTTACAAGGACTCATGTTTGCATAGACCACAATACCTGCAGTCATAATGCAAACAAAACACATAACTCTGATAATGTGCTCTAAGGAAAGCTGTCTAGGGTGTGAACCAATCAACTTCAAGGACAGTGCACATTATCAGAGTTATGTTTTTTGTTTGCATTATGACTGTAGGTATTGTGGTCTATGCAAACATGACTCCTTGTAAAAAAGGTGTCAGTTTTGTTGCCAGATAGAAGGGTAAAAAAACAATTATCATTCTACTTATTGTTAACCATGTGGCCTACACACACACACAAATCCTGTTTAAAAACCCGAGTAATCTACAGAGCTTTACCTTTCGAATGAAATGTTGGTTTTATAAATCCCAGAAAAGAGGGCATATGGTTAATCGCACGAGCGTACATTTCACGGTTAGATTCGGCGAGAGAGCCGTAGTCTCATTATTCCGCCCCTGAGTCTGCACCCCTCATGGGGCTGCCCATGCATTCACCGACAAGGCAAAGTGGTTTCCTGCTCAAATGTGCATTGAGGCGGCGGAGGACAGCCCTGAGCCAGTGGTGGAAATTCCACATTCCTCTGGTGTGGGTGTGGGAAGGCATGGGCGGGGTGGCGAGTCCATCCATAGGACAGCCACTTAACTTTCCCACAAAGTGGTGCTTGTTATATTCTGATTGAAAGCTTTCGTGACCTAAAGGAATTCATAACCCTGGAGGGCTGTTGGGCCGAGTCAACCCCTGAATGAGGATTTGAGCTCGCAACATTTCGATTGGGAGCCGCTCACTCTACCGCTGAGCCACCCGGCTAGATATGCATCAAGGACGTATCGTAAATACTGATTTGTCAACCCTACGGAATTACGCGGTCGGCTGCCGACTTTTAAACCCTTTCTCAGCGCAGGCCGATTTCCGCAGCCAAATATCCCGCTTCTCACAACTCCGCCATGTGTGTCTTTCTGTTTTGAAAATTAGCGTGCTGTAGAAGGGTACACAACAAAAAGACATTGGCAGCCCCCCACTTAAATGTTTACGCTTGAGAGTGTGCAAATACATGAAGACCCAAGTTTCAAAGACGACCATTCTTCACAGAAACTTTTTTTAAAAAGTCCAGCCACCAGTATACCACGAACACACAGTTGCTCACTCGACTTATGTACTTCACATACAATGGCACCATTTTTTTAGAGGCGGGGGGGGGCGGATCAAATTATCCTTTATTACTTTTGGGTGGATGCAGAGGGGGGCGAGGTTAGTGCCGATTGTTGTGGCAGTGGGGCAAGCACCAAAGACAAAGATCCCCCGTATAGCCTTAACAGACTGTAGGGGCAAGTGCTGTTAGCGAGCACCTATGAAGGCCGGCACGGCACACGAAGGGGGTGGGTGGCCAACACCACGCCCGGCCGCCTTTGTCTCCCTAGCGGCGATGTTTACACATCGCACTAGGTACTCATTTTAGGCTGAGTCGACCTAGGGGAGGCCCGGTACCGGTTCAGATAATCGTCACCGGTGTTGGCCGTGAGCGGGAATCGAACTCGAGTTCGCCGGGTTCATAGCGCAGCGCGCTAACCGCTACGCTATCGCCACCGCCACCACCACCGTACGAGGCGAGTCTCTCGGGTTCGTGCCGAGCCATGCCCCGGCGCGGCTCGGAAGGCACCACGCAGTTTATTCTTTTCCTCACCGCAGCAGCCGAACCGTGCGGCTGCACGTCGCCACGCGGTCAGGGCGTGCGCAGAGCGGTCGGTGACACTGGCCGCTCCGTCCTCCTGCTCCCCCTCTGCTTGGCCATGAGTCAGAGTCGGCTGGTATCTCGTGAGGCCAACGCTTCACAGTTTGGTTCTGGCTTGACTCGGGAAAGAAGCGGTGAAAAATCCCACCACGTGCCGTGGGGAGTTCGCGCTGGCTCGACGTGGATGTGCCAATTGAAAAGGGGGAGGTTATTACAGTATCGTTGTACGTATTTTTACTTTACTTTGCACCGTATGTAACCAACCGTGCTCATTGGAATAAAAGGCCACATTGCATGCCGTCAACAATATATTTAAGAGGATTGTTGAAATCGTGGGAGGTACATAACTAAGAAACGGGCTAATTGGCACTGCAAGCCCTCTGAATTGCAGCCCGCTCTGGCATTGCCCCAGAGCGGTGTGAAGGGTCAATTGCTGCAGGTGGTGGGATCTCTCTGCACGACGACATTCATCAGGGACGTCGTTTACCCTGTGATTGTGGGACAAATGGCTTGCTTTTGATACGGGGGTGAGGTGTCAACAAGTAAATCCCAGAAGCCACGCTCTGGTGGACTTTGGAGAATTATTCTTTTCACACAGCTGACTCACCGTGACAATCAGAATCCTTAACCTGTCGGTGCCTGATATATGTTTCATGTTTTTTTGACGTATCCCAAATTGTAATGCAATGAGGATTGTTACGTTATCTTGTGCACTCGATGAAATAAATCTGGTGGACCACAGCCTGATTTAAATAAAAGTCGAGAATAGGATGTCTTCTCGTGCAGCATCATTGAGGATCACAATGGGGCTCACGATGCTTTACGTTCCATGGCATTATTAACACTCAAAGGCATTTTTCACCTGTCGTGTATATGGCCTTTAAACATTGTTTGGTCTTAGTTGTTATCGCGAACAAAGCATTTTTGTTACAGGGAAAGGATGTGTCGCATTATGACGAGTTCAGTCATCAAAATGAAGTTGCCAAGCACGATCGCAAATAGCATTACATGAATTTCGTATTATATTAAAACAATGGTTTTATTTTATACCTAAACAAATTTTTGTTGTTGTTGTTACCTAAGAGGAATGCCTCAACGTGATGGCAGTTCAGTCTTGCAAATAAAGAATGGAAACTCCTTTGCAACAGCAGAGACGGCATGAAACGCGTCATCTTTCACATTGTTACCGGATTTAAATACCTATCTATATGGAGCTGGGGTTTTTTTGTGTCCATTTCTTTTCGCGAAACCGCAATCCGGGCGTGACCGTCAACTCGCACGCAACAGTGCACACACGCGTGGCTGAGCTATCCCTGGCATGAGTGCCGTCTCTTCACTGGAATTGGCACAGTGGCTGGGTATGGCAATTGTGCCCGAACGTCTCCGTGCCCGATTCGTCATCGACGAACCTATGACATCCATCGACGAGATAAACATTTCAACAATCCGACAAAATGCACTGCACCTTTCAACGTTTGTATACAAAGACCCGCTCTTCATCACATCTCTTGGAAGATCTGATCGTTTTGGAGTTTTAATGAGTTTGTCTTTATTTTCAATTTTTGTGTGATGAGCGATCATGGTGAGTGGAAGGTTGTGATTCATTTCCGACCTCTCTCCCCAGCAACAATCAATCGTCACGATTCAGAGTCACAACTAGATCTTATACAAAATCTGTTCTCTTTCTTTGTCTCGTTATTACTATTTATTGCATTGCCATGCATAGTCCCATGGGATGTTGGCTATCAACAACAAGGCAACTCCTATGACTAATTGGGAATGGGACGCAAGCGTAGGATTGATCACCCTGTCGCTGGCCGCCTTTGGGGAGGGTGTATAGCGTGAAAGGCCGACACACCCTAGGAACCAAAGGTTCACTACTGACGATGCGCTCCCCAAATTTCACCAGGCTCACTGTTCATGAACTCTTGGAAGTGCTTGCACAAAGGATAGTAACATCTCATCCTGTGTTCTTGGAATCTACTACACTATAAACTACTATACACTACGCTACTATAACAACCGCCATTCGCCACTAAGTGGCGGTGACGTCACCACGACGCTTGTGCCAGGCCAAGTGCACCTTTAGGCCACGTGAAGTGTCGAACGCCCGCTGGCAGGAGGTCACGGGGCAGACCCAGCAGGTGCCACGGGTCGACTGACCGAGATGACCGAGATGACTGGCTGATGCACCACCTTTGCCCCCTACTGTACCAACTTGCTGTGCTTTAGCCACCCGGCGCTCCGCTCGTTGTTGTGAGCGTCGCTCCTCCGCCCTCCGTTGTTGTTGTAGGGCGACTGCCTCCAACTGCCCAGTAGCGTCCTTCACGAGCCTCCTCCACTGAGGCCGATCTTGACACCGCTGGTACCAGTCATCGGCAAGTCTACTCAGCTCCACGTCCTCCTGTACCACATCACTCCATCTCTTCTCTAGCCCGTGCCGCGCCCGTTTAGCCCCCTCGATCCGGCCGAACAAAAGCTGTTTAGGCATGCGGTGGCTGGGCATGCGGGCTACATGACCCAGCCAACGCAGCCTTGCCTGCCGGAGGAGCTCACCGAAGGGACTTTGCCCAGATCTTTCAAGGATTTGTGAGCTCCTCACACAATCCAGCCTGGTTAAACCCAGGATGGATCGTAGGCAGGCCAGCCTAAATGTTTCCAACCGGCACTGGCTCTTCCTAGGGAATTCCCAGGCGTTCCCAGGCCAGGTGAGCGACATCGTCCCGCCAGCAGCAGCGTGGTCCTGGGCCGGCCCTGGGGCCTTCGCCCAGCGGGACGTTGCTGCTGCTGCTGCTGCCCCGTAGAGTTCCAGGAGGAGTCTACTGGTGGAGGGATCCTGACCGGGTGCCTGAACCACCTGAATTGGCTACGCTAGCCTAAATGTAACCCGTTAGCTAATGATTTGAAATATAACGTGCCCAAATTGCACATTACTGGTTCTCGCACAATGCCACCCACACACAATTATCTCGCCTCGTGGTTAGTGCACCTGTTTCAGATCTTTCTGTTTGGAATATAATTTATCTCCTTAAAGGTACACGTCCGCATTTGTGAAAAGTGTGTCATCTGATAAACTTGAAGTGGCAATTTTTACATTATAATTTAAGTGGCTATTTTTATATTATTAGATGGGCCCTTAACGCAGCGTTTTGCATGGATGCCACTATTTTGAACAATTGGGGGATTTACTAATTTATTAATTTTCCAGTCCGGGAATACTAGACGATTACAATGGATTATTATTATTGAGGACTAATACGATCTTTGAATTTTATTCCTCGCATGCCCTTTACTTTCCTTGCACCTTTGGCGCATTTGCGAATTTATCTTCCATTCACCGCACGTGCAAAATTGAGTCGTTTCTCATTGCACACACCCGCTTCACCATCGTGCGCTGTGCGGAAATGGAGTTTGAGAAGCCCTTGCACTCGCTAACCTTTAGGGACAACTCCACTGCAGATCTGGTGGAGATTTCCGCATTGCCCTTTCTATTAGCGATTTTGAGGCTGCAGGAATTGCCAGTGCTGACACATTTGTGAATGCCGCTGTTTCAGGGATGGATCAGGGGGCTATGGAGACTCCTCTGCCCTGCTCTGCCCCTAGTACGTTGACATTAAAGTTGCAGTGCTTTACGGCTTAATGGCATTCGCAGTGGAATGTACCGTGTGCTCTGCCGAAATACTGTTGTTGCTCTAGGGGATGAAAGCGCAGAGCCACTTGTGTGGTGCGAGGGGGTGAGAACTGCACTCGCATTCAATGAACCAAGGCTCGCTTTCTCGCGAAAACACGAGGGTAGAAATTCATATCTCCTAGGCAGGTAAGTGAAGTCAGCTGAATACCAGTATTGGACATTATGCGTATATGCCGAAATTGTCAGTTGAAGTGGAGCAATGCCGTTAAGTCGTTGCATGAAGTAGATCATGAAGCCAACAAAACGTAATGCATTGAATTGCGTGTGTAACGATTGTTGTTCATTTATTCATACACATATTGTACGTAAAAGTATCACTTCACCCGCATAGCATCCACCATTTACAAAAAAAACGTACAACAAAACGATCTATTTATTCCATCATACGACGACCCTGAATCGTGACAAATCGTAAAAGAAGGAAGCGACGTGTCTCGGTTTCAGCCTTGGTCACCAGCACCGGGGCAAATGAGAGTCTATGCCGATAGCCCTACCACCCCCTCAATGTGCAATGCCTGGCAGAATTTATAACTGTTACTTCTGTATGCCCATGCTAATAAGGCCACGTATATCTTGCCGCATTGGAATGTTTGGCCAATTCCTGTTTGTAGGGGTGTTTTGCGTGTACCCTTTACATGCTGCAGCATCCTGTGTCTGTACCCGAACGGCCCAGTACGGTCAGAAATGCAAATCCCTTTGACTGGTAGGAACCTCCTGGTTACACCAGCCCACAGGGGATTATTGTGTCCGTCCGTCCGTCGTGCATCCAAAAATGGGAAGGGTGGGGTTGGGTGGAGAGGGCAGGGTGGGGAGGGGCTGGGTGGGGGTTGGGAGGGGTGGGGCTGGGTGGGGAGGGGAGGGGCTGGGTGGGGAGGGTGGGGCTGGTTGGGGGGTGGGAGGGGTGGGGCTGGGTGGGGAGGGGCTGGGTGGGGAGGGGTGGGCTGGGTGGGGGCTGGGTGGGGAGGGGCTGGTCACCCCGTGGTGCCCTTATAAAACTCACGTTTAACCTACTCACGCCGGCTTGTGCCCGCCCTCACAGTCGGACATATTTGCGGAATACACCACGCCGCCGTTGACCCTGGCCATTGACCGAGCAACCCAACGTGTATTCCACAAATATGCCCGACTGTGAGAGCGGGCACAAACCGGCGTGAGTAGGTTAAACGTTGAGTTTTATAAGGGCACCACGGGGTGACCAGCCCCTCTCCACCCAGCCCCACCCCTCCCATTTTTGGATGCAGGACGGACGGACGGACACAATAATCCCTTGTGGGCTGGTGTAACCAGGAGGTTCCTACCAGTAAAATTTAAATTCTATTCACTCGACTCTTTCCACGTAATTCTACGGCTCAGCACAGCTTAAACGCGAATTGTTTATTCTGCATTGTGGACCAAAGGGATCTGCGTTTCGCATATCCACGTGATTGAAACGGGAGTTGGCATAACCACATCATTTCACCACCTCCTATGGTGACATTTCAGTGGTAACACTTGTGCCTCGCAACAAAAAGGACCTGGGTTCGAATCCAGACTCGGGCACCTTTCTTTGTGGAGTTTGTATGTTCTATTCGTGTTCTGCATGGTTTGTCTCTGGTTTCCTCTTTATAGCTACAAAACCACACAATATAACTGGTATTGGCCAAACATCCCAATGCTGAAAAATGACCTGCACATTACTAATTGGATTTGATGTATCAGAATATACCCCTGCACCAAACACTTGGTCAGACCCCCTTGAAAAAGAGTTGAGACTTATCAAGGCTCCTCCTGGACAAACAAGTATATACATGATAATATTGGTAATGAAATTCAATGGACTTAAAAACAATCTCAACAAATTAATGCATTAACTGGTACTTAAGTGTTAACTCCGAAGATTGTTTTAAAAATACATGTATTTGGTGTTGAGCAAGAAAGCCACTCTGTGTAATTGCATCCATTATTGCTTTTGCAGGTGATTTATTCTGGGTTTTTTTGCCACCAGTGGGACACCCTTGATTTCAAAGTTCGTACGGAATTATAATAATGCTTACCTTTCGCTTCCTATGTGGAAAATATTGAACCAATTATAATGATAAAAACTCCAATAATCTCAAGGTGGCCTGGTGGCTCAGAAGTCAAAGCACTGAGCTGGAACTGCTGAGGTTCTGGGTTCACATGTTGGTTCATAGCCAGCCCTGATCCATCCATAATCTCAAGTGTAGCGATTTGGATGGTTAATGGCTGCACAAATCATCCAAATATCCAACTTTATTCTTGCATCATTCGGTAAAATTGTAGCTCCTGAGGATAGAAAAATAATTGTTCGTTTTATTCCAAAGGGACAAACGTTTATCTTTCTCCGGGTGTGCTGGGATGTGCAATGCTTCTTATTGCAGTAGAGATGCATTTAAACTAACTATTAAAGTCCACTGAGCTATATCGTTTTTTCAGAAGCAACCTGGCCACAAATGATGGCTCAACAAAGTGGCTTATTTTGTGGAAATGTAGAGGAAAATCGCGTGTTTTTAAACGTGGAGGAAAAAACCGGAGGAACCGGAGAAAAATCCCCGCGACTACGGGGAGAACACGCAATCTCCAAATATACAGGCCTCAGGGTCGGGATCGAACCCACGACCGACTACGTACCAGGCGAGGTAGTTAACATCTCACCACTGTGGCACCCCTTGAAGGAATCTCATAAGTGGTTTTGTGACGTTGCCTTCGACAAGCGATTCTATAACTCGGGGTGATGCACTACTTTACGAGAGAGATAAATGGACAACTCGTTGCATGCGATATGACACCAACACAACTAATTTGTAAATCAAATGTTTTTCATGAAAAACCCAAATTTTCACATTTGAGTACGGCAATGGAAATACAGTAAACCAAATTCGCACGAGCAACATGACCCAAGTATCTTGCAAGTAAAATATGACTGTATTTTACGTAATGTGATGGGTGTTGAATGTAGCTGTGTGAATGTTAAAGAAAACACATACACCACTGGGAAATATTGATCTGGAAGGCCCTGAAGGTGTTTCAATTTTCTACAGCGATTAAACACTTCTTGGAGTCCATATTACAGGGTTTTTTGGGAGTTTAGGGCATTGAAGCCATGAAGTAACCTGCCTCTTAATGTCAGAAGCCTTTTGGTGTTTATACATTTACAAATAGTGTGTGGGTACATTGTTGATTTCTAGTGATGCAATCGGTTGCATTCTCCACTTGGCTTGAGTGGAGTTTTCCAAAAAAAAGAAAATCAGGTGGAATCTTTACACCTTTAATATATGTAATAAGGGACTCGATCCTGGTTCTGTCTCCGTCGTCCTTTATTCGGGTTCTTACACTTTTCCCGCACGGCCCTCGCTCAGAGCTCTCCCCTTGGCAGCTCCGTAGCTGCCCTCGCTCCCGTAGCCTCCACACATCTGCAGCTCCGCTGCAGACCCCTGTGCAGTCCTCCGGCTGCCCTCACTGCAGCTCCATCGCTGCCCTCACTGCAGCTCCACTGCTGCCCGTCGTTCCTCCGCGCTTGGTCACCGCTGGCCGACGGTGCCAAGTCTTACTCCCCCGTGTGTGTGGCGATCTCGCCACTCCTCGACCTCCGCCCTGCGTGGCCTCACTCTAACTCAGTCTCCCACCCTCTCCCGTCTCTTCCGGTATCTCTCCCTTAAGACCTCACCCCTCTCACCCACGTGACCTAACTCCTCCCCCCATGACGTCATATCCGCGAAGCCGTTTACGCCCGCATTACACCACCCTCCCCCGTAGAGAAAATCCAGCCGACCTCGGCTGAACAATAACGAGACCAGTAATGCGAGCGAACACAACCATCACACATTCAAGGACAACGAAGCATACAATAAATATAACAACAACAACACAACAGTAAAATTTAACGAAATGTAAGGGACTTTGAGCGCGTTCGGGTCGCCGGTCCGTCCCGGACGGGCGGCGGCCCTCCTGCAGACCGGGAACGTGACGGGGTTTTAGGAGCGACAGGATGAAGTCCTCCTGTCGCTATTGAAGGCCCGTCAACGTCCCGGTCCCGTGTCCCTGAAGGCCCAGCGTCGGGGGTGCGTCGCGAACGTGTCTGCGACGGGGTCGGAGGGGCGGCGGGGCTCGGAGTCCCCGCAGCCGTGGCAGGCACACCCCGAGCAGAGTCTCCTGTCTCCAGCAATGTCACGGCCGGCTTGTCTGTAAAAGGCACGACAGGCGCTCTTGCAAGGTCAACAGGCACAGGCAAGGATGAGTCGGCAGCCACAGACCCCGGCAAGGCAACATCGGGAGATGACGCATCGTCTCGAGGGGCCACGTATGGTTTCAAGCGCGACGTGTGAACGAACCAACGCCGAGATCCAAACCGAACACGCGCAGACTGTGGGTTGGGAACCTCGATGAGGCGGACCGGCCCTTGCCATGGTTTGTGTAATTTAGGCGAGGTACCTGGCCGCACCTGCGGGCAATGGAGCCAGGCCATGTCCCCCACCTTCCAGGGGCACTCCCCCCTCGAGCGTCGAGCACACCGCTCGTTCCGGGCCTGGGCTTTGGCAGTAGCCATGCGGGCCCACTCCCGTGCCTCAGTAACCCGGCGAACAGTATCCCGAATGTAATCAGGAAGAGGCTTAGCAGGTCCCCTCACTCCAGTTCCCAACTGCACATCCATTGGCGGCACGTTCTCGCGACCATACATAAGGAAAAACGGCGAATATCCTGTAGCCGCATGCGGCGTCATTCGGTATGCCGAAAGTACCCCGGGGATATGCAAATCCCAATCCCATTGTTTTTCACTCACGGTGTGACACAACATGGCGGACAATGTCCGATTTAGCCGTTCGACCATACCATCCATTTGCGGATGGTAGGGAGATGTCCGTATCTTTTTAGTCCCAAGAGCCGCGCACACCTCCCCCAACAATTTAGAAGAAAAATTACGGCCTTGGTCTGTGAGGAGCCTCTCCGGCGCCCCCTTGTCCATAACGTACCTGAATAGGAAGGCGTCTGTGATAGACGCCGCTGACTGATCAGGCAAAGGCCAGACCATCGGCCAGCGGGAGAGGTACTCTACCCCAACTAACAAGTATTTACTTCCCTTAGCGGATGGCGGGAAGGGTCCCAAAATGTCCAACGCCACCAATTCGTTAACTCTAGACACCTGAATAGACTGTATGGGCAGCACATATGGTTGTTTAGGTGGTTTCCGCCGGGCACAATCGGGACACGTGCGAACGTGACCGACGACATCCATTGTCATGCCGTGCCAAAAATAGTCTCGCTGCAGCGTCAATAGGGTCTTCTGCACCCCCAGATGTAAAAGCGTGTCCCCATGCAGAGTCCTAACCAACTCGTACCGCAAGGATGCCGGTACAACCAGACGCCAGCGTTCCTGTAACCCTTCCCTCCACATTAGCAGACCATCGCGGAGAGCGGTTTCCGGCATACCACCCGTACCCAGTCCCCCACTCTTCGTCGCAGTCCAATTCCGTAACGAGACCAATGAACCATCCAACATTTGTTCCCGAATCCACACAGCCCTTGGAAGATTCAAAATCCCATCAGCTGGTCCCGGCTCCTTCGGAGCTTCAGGCACATCGACCGCCAACGCAACAGGCTGAGGGGGTTGCTGAATCGGCGCACATCTATGCGTCCCTGACGCGCACGCGCAAGGGGATGGCTGCGGCAACCTAGAAAGCGCGTCCGCATTCGCGTGACGCACCCCCTTCCGATGGTGAATTTGGAAGGAAAATTCTTGCAGCGTGTCCAGCCACCGCGCCAACTGGCCGGATGGTTGGTCCATCTTAAGAGCATACTGCAAGGCCGCATGATCCGTGCGAACAATAAACGAACGACCGTAGAGATACGGTCGAAATTGGCGGAGAAAGAAAACAATAGCCAAAAGTTCCCTGCGTGTGACGCAGTAGCGAGTTTCTGCGGGAGACAAAACCCGGCTACCATACGCCACCACGCGTTCCACACCACCTTTTGATTGAGACAACACGGCCCCAATGCCCGTGTCACTCGCATCCGTATCCAGAATGAAGGGGTGATCGAAATCAGGATAATCTAACGTCGGTGCCGTAGCCAGTCGATCGCGTAGGCTCTGAAACGCCGCCTCTTCCGGCGGTCCCCAAGCAAATTTCCTTCCTTTACCTGTAAGGAGGTGCAAGGGCCTCGCGATCATCGCGAAATCAGGAACAAACCTCCGATAGTATGAGGCAAAGCCCAAAAAGCGACGTACATCCCCCACCGTGGCCGGGGTCGGCCAGTCACGGACGCATGCTGTCTTGTCCGGATCCGTGGCCACCCCGTCCGCACTTACGATGTGCCCCAAATAGCGCACGGACCGTTGCAGTAGGTGACATTTCTTAGGCTTAAATTTCAAATTTGCGGATCGCATCCTGGCGAACACCGCCTCCAACCGCAGTAAATGCTCATCAAATGTGCGGCTGAAGACGATAATATCATCCAAATATATCAGACACGTCTCCCACTGCAGCCCCGTTAACACCAACTCCATCAACCTTTGAAATGTGGCAGGGGCAGCATTCAGCCCCATCGGGAGGCAGTTAAATTAGAATAACCCCTGCGGCGTACGGAAAGCAGTCTTCTCCCGCGAGGGTTCGTCAAGGGGAAGCTGCCAGAATCCCGAAGAGAGATCTAGCGTTGAAAAGAACTTCGCCCCCGACAAGGCATCGAGGGAGTCGTCCATACGCGGCAGGGGGTACGCATCTGCCACAGACACTTTATTCAACTTACGAAAGTCGACACAAAAGCGCAATTTGCCATCCTTCTTTTTAACCAAAACAACAGGCGCGCCCCATGGGCTGTTAGATGGAGATATTATGTCCGCAGCCAACATGTCATCCACTGCCCCTCGAACCTGATCTCGCTCCGCCGGACTCATCCGATGCGAGTTCAACCGAATAGGGGCAGCGTCCCCTGTGTCAATGTGATGGTAAAGCAACGAGGTGCGTCCCAAGTCCAAATCGTCGGAGCTAAACACATCAGAATAACACAATAATAATTTACGAAGCGCACAACGTTGTTCACCGGAAAGGGAAGAATTTTCCCCACACAATTCGGCGATCCAGCGATTATCAGCGGCACCAGGACCTGAAACACCACCAACCACGATCTGGCTGCCCAGATGATCTTGTGCCGTAAACGCCGTAGTGGCATGCGCCACAACCGTACCAGCCGGCACACACACATTCTCAGAACTCGCATTAAGCACCTGCAGAAACGGCTGCTGGTCATGCCAGACAATAGTTCGCGCCCCCACGAGCGCCGCTCCGCCCGTTATAGTGGCGGACGGCGACAACAAAATCCCAATTGCACCCTGACGACCAGGTACAGGCTTCCGATATCGAAAGGGGATAAGCATCTGTGAGCCAGGTGGAATATCAACAGATACCTCGGACAACGCCTGCACCTGAGCGACCGGAGCAGGTCGCCCCCAGGGCGACGGTAGAACGTAATTTTCCGGCCACCCGGTAATTCAATGCAGTTTTGATTAATTCGAATTAGAATGGGCATCTTGGCCAGGAAGTCAGTTCCCAATAAGCAAGGAACCACGAGGGACCTCGAAATTAACAAAATTCCCGAGGCCGATACTCCCCTGATAGATATTGTAGCGTCCACCTGGCCCACAATGCCCATGCTACCCCCCCCGTTGGCAGCGACGCAAGAATCGTATACCGGACGCACGGCCTCAGGTGGGATGTTCAACAGATGGAAAATGACATCCAATATAATGGTCGCGGACGCCCCGGAATCCACTAACACACGTACGTCCACCCCTTGTATAGAACCAGGTACGGTGGACGAGCCAGTAGCGGCGCGACGACCCGACGTGCCAATTTACGCCACTGCGTTACCGAGCGACGTGGTCCAGTCGATGGCCTCCCCCCGTTATTAACAACACCCGGATCGCACGACAACGGTGATGAGTGAGGTGTCAAGCCTTGCCTGGTGTCTGGTGTGCACCGACTTGCCTGTCCTGGAGGATCCTTCCGTGGCACGTCCGCTGACGAGGCCTCCTGCTGGGGCGGACCAGGGACGCGGGCCCAGCAGTCCCTGGCATAATGGCCTTTACGGCCGCAGCGGAAGCAGTCGATGTTATTACGCCGCGCCGCAGGCACCCCGTCCCGACGCTCCCGTGGCGGTGGCGCAGATCGCGGCCCCGGCGTACTGCGGGCCGACCACTGAGCAGAGGCGGCTGTCAGCTCCTGAGGGCCCCCCCGTCAGGAACGTACACCGCCTTCTTAGGATCCCAACCCGCGGCACCTCCCTCGACGATGGGTCCCCCCGTCCACGCCGTGACTTGCTTCCAACGGCGCAGGTTGAACTGGGCATCAAGACATTTAGCGGCCGCCCGGGACGTAAGCTTTTCGTGGCCACACACCGGCATAGGAATCCCCAAATCCCGGGACAGCTCGAGCATCTTACCCAAGATGAGAGGTTCGAGCAGGTCAGGCTCCGTCTCCGGGTATGCAGCCATGGCCAACTCCAATACCGCACCCCTGTATGCCACCGGCGACTCCTCGGGAGCTCGCTGACGTTGAACAAACCGGCGATGTGCGTCATCCGGTGGCTCATATGCATCTGCCATCTCGTCGAAAACTCCTGTCAATGTTTTCTTCTTCTCCGCCTTGATGGAGCGGAAGAATCTCACCGACTCGTCATCGAGAAGAGTCGGTAAAACCTCCAACGCCTCAGCGTCCGTCCACCTCGCTGAGCGTACCGCCGCCAGAAATCGGCAGGCGAAAGCACTCCAATCGCCCCCGATGGAGAATTCTTTGACGGTCGTGAGATGACGACTGCGACTCCTTGTTGCACCGTCCTCCTCCGATGACTCACCAGGTGGCATATTCAAAATGGTGTCGCATCGCCGCGTGTTCAAGATGGCGGCCTCTTGCCGCGGAGAGCGAAAGATGGCGGCTTCCCGCCGTTCTTCTCCTGCCACGCCCAAGATGGCGTCTTCTTGCCGCGTGGTCAATGGCGCCGACAGCGGAGGCAAGGCAGCGACCTGCGGACCTCCATCGGCTCCCCCGAACGCCGTCCTCGGCGTGACGAGCTCACACAATTGCGCGAGCACGATTTTCAGCGTCTCCAGCTGCGCCGCCATCTGCCTCCATCGCCAATCCGCGTCCACAGGTGCAGACGGGTCCACCGACGCGGCAACCTCTTCGACTCCAGGACCCGCGCTTGTTCCCGCACGGATCTCCTCCTCCATCGCAGGTAGGTCGACCGCCCGAGGAAGTCGTCGTCGTCGGATGTTGTAGCAGACGATGGCGCAGGAATATTCTTTCTTCTGAGCTGTTTTGACATGCCGTTTCACTTCTCACACCAGTATCCTGGTTCTGTCTCCGTCGTCCTTTATTCGGGTTCTTACACTTTTCCCGCACGGCCCTCGCTCAGAGCTCTCTCCTTGGCAGCTCCGTAGCTGCCCTCGCTCCCGTAGCCTCCACACCTCTGCAGCTCCGCTGCAGAGCCCCTGTGCAGTCCTCCGGCTGCCCTCACTGCAGCTCCACTGCTGCCCGTCGTTCCTCCGCGCTTGGTCACAGCTGGCCGATGGTGCCAAGTCTTACTCCCCCGTGTGTGTGGCGATCTCGCCACTCCTCGACCTCCGCCCTGCGTGGCCTCACTCTAACTCAGTCTCCCACCCTCTCCCGTCTCTTCCGGTATCTCTCCCTTAAGACCTCACCCCTCTCACCCACGTGACCTAACTCCTCCCCCCATGATGTCATATCCGCGAAGCCGTTTACGCCCGCATTACATATGTACACCCTTAAAAGACGTGTTTTTAATTGTACACTATGTGTTGGTGGATTAAGAACAATGTACATTTTCCAAACTGCTGCCTGTAAATGTCTGCAATCATTTCGACAAGTTGTAAATTACCTGAAATGTGTTTTCAAAAAGGAAATGTAGTCTACTTGCTTTTGCTTGTGGAACCAAGAATCCCAGCTCTAAAGCTCAATGGCTGTTACCCTCTGACGTGCCTGCATCTGTGTTTTACCCGTCCAAATTCCATTCTGGATTTTTTGCGTTCACAAACAGAATCCAACCAAGGGCTTTCTTACGAAGTGGATGTTGTTTGAAGCGTCTTCATCAGTCGCACAGTGGAACCGCGTTCTCCAACGAATTGGGTCTCCCCTGCACCTCCCACACTGACTGTATTGATTGGGTCATCTTGGTTTGTGTGGTGCCCCACTACAAATTTGTGTAGTTATCTTGTGACCTGCAGTGTCCAATTTGTATATCATCATACCATTTGTCGAGTGACCAAATCTTTCCAACTTCTGCGTTTAACATCACAGTGCTACTGTTGCAGTGTTGTGGTTTCGCGCACTGGATTTGCAATACAGAGGCAGTCGAAACAATGAGCACATTTCACAAATGCCCCTGCCTCTGTGTACCTAGAAGTATATTGGTGGGTATACCACTTGGTTGACGTGCCAGGTCACGTGTGGTGGGGGTAAATTGTGGCTCCTCTAGCGCGGAAGAGTAGGATCAAAAATACCGTGTAGAACAGCTCTAGAGATACCCACTAGCGGAGGCCCCTTTTGCTAGCAGTGGTGCGAGCATGTAATTGCAGGGCTGCACCTTTACCGTGCTGATGAAATGTGCACCTGGGTGGTTGCACTGCGCACTGCTTTCCACACTTCATCACCGATTCTCCCGTCGGCACAGGTGCCCTGAAATATACATCAATGTTTATTTATCGTGCGTAATGCTAACCAGCCACTGGCATTATCAAAATTCCACGTTGTTATGACTGCAGTGATAGATGGGAAACATTGACAGAAGCTTGTTTTGCGTGGTGCGGCGTGAATTGTAAAGTTCAACTTGTCAGCGAGAGCAACTCCCTCGGGGCACGAAATTCTCTTGGCAGTGAGGGTTCTCTCCTCGCATAACCCCGAAATCATGGGAGATTTCATGTAAGCGCCATGGTGGAGACATGTTAACTAGCTTACCAGGTATACAGGAGGTCATGGGTTCGATCCCGATCCTGACGCCTGTATATTTGGAGTTTGCATGTGACTCTCTCCCCGTGGTCGTGTGAATTTTTCTCCTGGGTCCTCTGGTTTTCCCCTCTACATTTTAGAAACACGTTGAGAGTATTTTCTGCTATACATTTGCACGTGATAAGCCACTTTGTTGAGCTATCATTTGTGGCCTCTGAAAAAGAGCTATATCGTGGAGTGGGCTTTACCTGGTAAAATTAAAAAGAGTTAATATATGTCTCTATCATGTTATGGCAGGCTTTAGTTGAAACCTTCCTTTTCCCCTCCTATAGTTTCAAAGCACCAGCAGAGACGTCAGTTCTCTGGGATGCTCCTAACGAGGGATGCTGACACTGCACCAAGATACAATCTTAATGTTGTGCACAGCTTGCTATTTCTCGAGTTGTTCCCCCATTGGGAGATGTTTGCTTTGACAGTTCGTGTGTGCGTCTGTGTGTGCGTGTGACCGTGTGTTTGTGGCCGGTCAATGAAATGATGGCACATTGAGCTGCAGTTTCGATGGTCCATATTCAATTCCTTACTGGGAATATCGATGGCATTTGGAACGTGAACCTCACGAGGTTGGCTCGGCCTAAAATAATAGTTCATACTTTGAGCTCTTGTCTAATGAACAGAGATGGGGAGACGTGTAAGGGCATGATAGGTGCGTACAAGCAGTATTTACCAAAATATAGTAGCTTAGCTAACTCGGAGGTCTGTTTTTCTGTGCGTTTGTGTTTGGGTGGTAGTGTAGCGGTGCTCCGAACCTGGCGACCCGAGTTCAATTCCCGCTTACTTCCAATACCAGTGACGATTATCTGAACAAGTCTTGGGCCTCCCTTAGATCTACTCAGCCTCAAATGAGATCCCTGTGCGATGTATAAACACCGTCACTGGGAAGCCAAAGGCTTGGTACAAATTCCCCTGGAATTAATACACTTGGTTATTTACTCTGCGAATTGATTGACAGACTAGCCACAATATAATTCGCAGTACGATTTAGAAGGAAATTGTGCAAAACGTGTTATGAAGTGTCTTGGTAAATTGAGGGATGTAGTAAACGAACTCAATCTTATTTCTTAACAAGTGGTACATAGTTACCCACAATTGACAAAATGCATACTAAATTTACAATGTTGCTGTACTGCATTGCAAGGGCTCTCACGGCATTCTGGGAGGGCCCTGACTCCAGGTACCCCATCAGCGGCTGTTCACCGGCCCACATCGTGCTGATGAGGGCCTGTTTGCCACCCGCACGTCATTATAATGCAGAGTAAATATATTCGGATGGCTCTCCTCCGCAATATTCTTACTATTTAAAGCTTTCGTGACTGCAGGGATTCATCTTCTTGGTTCTTTCGGTAAAGTCACGTAGAAGGGAAGTAATAAAATAATAAAAAAATAATAAAAATAAAAATAAATAGTTTTATTATGTTTTATTTTTATTATTTTATTACTTCCCTTCTACGTGACTTTACCGAAAGAACCAAGAAGATGAATATTCTTACTGCCTTTGACTCTTTAAATATCCTCGCGTTGTAATTTGATTCCAGTCCCAAACACTTATTTGCCAGGATGTACATCTTCGAAGTACAATACAACACTTTTGTGCGTGGAGGAGGTGACCCAGTTGTGAGACGAAGAGACGTTCAGAGGTTGCTGCCTCCAAGCTGCGAGTTTACATTGACCAGTGAGGCCTATTAGCTGTGTGGGGACCAGATGGTTCTGTTCTTGTTAAACAACAGAACTGTATATTTTTGGGTTTTTTCGGTAAAGTCACGTAGGTAAATGTTTTAATTAAAATTAATAAAAGTAAAATAAAAAATAAAAAATAATGTACTTGATACAGCAAGCGTGCTGTGACGGTTCAACCTGAAGACGGAGGCTTGTGTTGCCTCCGAAACGTCGTGATTTTTATTTTATTTTTTAGTTTACTTTTATTTATTTTTATTTTTTACCTACGTGACTTTACCGAAAAAACCCAAGAATATGAATCCTTGCAGTCACGAAAGCTCCAAATCTAGAACAGAACTGTATCTGCTTATTAAAAATATATGGCGATAAACAGTATATACTTTCAAAATCGCATCGTTACCTTACGTATTTTCTTTTATGTACAAGTGTCCTAACAGTGACAGGATTTATTTACACTGTTTTTCATTTTGTATTTAGGCATTGTATACTGTTAATCTTGTTTATTTTTTTTACAATAACTTTGAACACGGGTTTCATGTTGAATAATGTAAGTTTTTGTTCTTTTAATCTTAAACATTATAATAATTCAAAATTTCACGATGTGCATTTCATCCTAGGACCCCGATGCATTCCCTCCCTGCAATGCCAAATAACTGCTGACAATACCGTCGGTCTTGGACTGTGGCCATCCTTGTGATAAGAGCTGCTTCGCTCAGTTTTCAGTTTCATTTATTAGGTATAGCCCTGTGAGCCATGAGGCTCTTGACTCGGGTGCAACTGCAACCAACAAAAACATGAACAAGAAACATCTTAAAGTGACGATCACCAAAATAAAGTTATAAAAACAATGAAACAGTGATAATAGGAACTGGGATTCAAATTGAACAATAAACGATAGACATAACATGTACGACCAAACTTTGCAACCATAGCTGGCAGCATGAGTCACTCCATAACAGCAGGAGTATCAACATTTTTCAATGCTCAATGGGTGTTACCATCTGACGTGCCTGCATCTGTTGTGTTTTTTTTACCTGTCCAAATACCATTGTGAGATTTTTATTCTTAGCCGAATCTAGAAATCGCAGTGTGCACGCATTTGATCTTTCCATTCGCAAACAGAATCCGACCAAGGGCTATCTTGCTTTGTGTGAAGCTTCCCCATCAGTCACGCAATGGACACGTGCTTGCCATCTCACATCAATGTTCTCCAACGAATTGGGTCTCCCGTACACTCCCGCACTGAATCTATTGATTGGGTCATCTTGGCCTGTGTGGTGCTCCACTACAGACTCCCCTAACTCTGCTTGACGTGATGTATCCTTTGTTCCGCAGACCTTCCGCTGGCCGCTTGCAAGCGCAATCAATGGAAGTGAAACCTTGGAAGTCCGAGTTTACAATTACAGTAAGCTGCTCTCGAAAAGGTAGGCCGCATGCACCGGTGGATGTGTGTGTTTGTGCGTGCGAGTGCTCGCATGCAATAAGGGAGCGATGGTGTATTGCACTCAGCTGTGCGTATGTGTACACAGATGCATTTGGTGACAATTCACACGAGCAGGTAATTCACGTAATTGTGTGGCTAAGCGGGTCATGCTGTCGTGTTGCAAGGTTCAAGCCACCAAGGCCAGCACCCATGCTATTTTGAGTAAAAAAACAATGTACATTTATCTAGAGTATAAAAAAACTCAACACATTCGTCAATAACACTGCCATCAAAAGAAAAACAATTACGTAACGGTGAACGTTTAGGCTAATAGTCCTTAATACTGGTAGGAACCTCCTGGTTACACCAGCCCACACGGGATTATTGTGTCCGTCCGTCGTGCAGGGAGGGGCTGGGTGGGGAGGGGAGGGTGGGGTTGGGTGGGTGGGGAGGGTGGGGAGTGGCTGGGTGGGGAGGGTGGGGCTGGGTGGGGGTGGGAAGGGTGGGGTTGGGTCGGGAGGGGCTGGTCACCCCGTGGTGCCCTTATAAAACTCAACGTTTAACCTACTCACGCCGGCTTGTGCCCGCCCTCAAAGTCGGGCATATTTGCGGAATACACCACGCCGCCGTTGTCCCTGGCCATTGACCGAACAACCCAACATTCCTACCAGCTCCCTCCGCAGGAATGTGTTCCATATGTGCATGTGATTATTATCGATGATGTATGAGATTATTATAGATGCTACATGTGATTTGAAGAATGGCCCTTACCTGAAAAGTCACCTCTTACAATAATTTTCCTTCGAGGCCACAGCGTCATTGACAAATGTGATAAAGAAATAAAAACAATGTTTTTGTGCACCCACTGCCAACGTGGTATCACCAATTAATAACGTCTTATCATGGAGTATATATCATTGCGCATTTAATTTCCCCCGTTTGGACACGTCACTCCTCAATCCCTCATTTACAAAAAAAGAAAATCAAAAGTACCTGTCCATGTGCTCGACAGGCGTGGTGAGACAATGAGCTTGGGCGTGCCACTGACTGGCGAAGCGCTCCTCATTTGCCATGTCGTAGCCTTCGAGGTGTTTCCTTCCACGCGTGTGACATTTGACGTAGAACGCCCTAAGGCGTTTTCTTGACGGTTATTGTCAGATAATTTGAATCCGTGTTCTGTGACCGACGTATGACTGTTCTGAGCTGGGTAAAGTGTTTTCCTAGCCCGAGGCTAGGGAGATATGTGAGGCTCCTCTTGCCGCAGTCTGACCACCCGGGTGACCCCGCTTCCCAAACTTCAAACCCCCTGGGCCTTCGAGTCGCCACTTTGAAATGTTCAACGCTAATCAGACCGTGAGAGTCTCCTAGTCTGACTCATAGCTCATTGTATGTCACAGACCTGAATGCATGTCTCGGTTAGCCACAGGGGAACTCGGATGCATGCTCCCAGCTACTATAGCATAGGATTTAATTCACTCCGTCTTTATATAATATTGAATGGTTTTTTAAACTCACGAACAGAGGACCCTGTTGGAGCATAATTCATCCCAGCCTTTCGGTAGCTTGCCTATTTATTTCTGCTGGTGTTTTTTTTCCTTCTGCTCAATGGACAGTTCTCAGCAGGTTAAACGTGAAATTGGATGCAATGGGGTGAAGTTTGCAGTCACTGTAATGTGGTTTATTGACTGCGGCCACCTTATATTTTATACGATAATGGAATATTATTAAAGATCTGGATGCTGCCTTCGTGTAATGGAAGTTTGCTGGCTCGATTCAGTCTCCGAGCACGGCAGTTGAAAACCATTGGATGAGTTTCTTAAATCCCTACGCCTCTTTCGAATGCAGCAGTATGATTGAGAACAACACAGTTGGTCGATCGCCAGGTCGCGTGCGCTGAGCTAAAGTGCGGGTTCTCCCAGTCTCTTCCGAGATGCCTGGTCAGCAAGGAAGAGTCGGCTAAAAATAACCGTAGAGGGGCTCTAGAGCTCCCTCTAGTTGGAGGCACTTCTGCCAGCAGTAATATGAGGCATGCACCTTCACCGTAAATTCAAAAACAGAAATCACAATTTTGCTGCCATAATATGAATGTATAGACATGAGAAGGGCCACCAGTCGGGCAGTGATGGTGCATGCACTGTGGAGGCGAAAGTTGGAGGATCAAGCAAACGTGGGCATTGTGGTTGTCACACCATGGCTTGCAAGGAGAGGGCAGTACAGCAAGTGGACTAACCGCCATCTGTTTCCATCTGTACAGGGGTCGTGTGTTTTGCCCCCTTGTGAGCGTGGGTTTTCTAACGTTTCCTCCCACTCTTGATTGATTTGCTGAAAGCAGCTTAAAATAAAAATCCTGATGCAATGCCCTCCTGAAAGAGAGTTCTATGACTTAGTGTGGGATCTCCTGGATAAATACTTAAATTATGATTTAATCAAATCATTTATTTATACGAGTGGCCTTTTGTGAGCACAACTGACACGAACGTGTCTTCAAGATGAATGTACTACAGATGAATCTTGACTTAAAGCTTTCGGGACTGCAGGCAATTCATATTCTTTGGGTCTTTCGGTAAAGCCACGTAGATAGGTTCAAAGAAAATAACAAAAAATCTACGACGTTTCGATCGCAACACAAGCGGTCGTCATCGGGAAAAGGGGGTTAACTTCGAAAGGCAAACTGTTTATAATAAAGGTTTGAAATGGGCGTAGACCAAATGTCAGCAGCATGGGCGGAGCAGCAAATGTTAATGTGAATGGTGAGCAGCGACCTATCTAAGTGACTTTACCGAAAGACCCAAAGAATATGTACTACAGATGCTTTGTTTCATAAATGTGCACGGCATGGTGGCGAGATATTAACCTACCTTGCCTGGCAAGGTAGTTTAACATCTCGCCTGTTGTATATTTGGAGTTTGCATGTTTTTTCTCCCCGTGGTCACGTGGATTTTTGTCCAGGTCCTCTGGTGTTTCTCACCAGATTTAAAAATGTGTTTCGAGTACATATATCGCTACAATAAATTCCCACGTGATAAGCGACTTCGTTCAGCTTTCATTTGTGGCCAGGTTGCTTCTGAAAAACAATATATAACTCCGTGGGCCTTACCAGCTAAAGTAAAAAAAACACAATCGATTTAAAGCTTTCGTGATTGCATAGATTAATATTCTTGGTTCTTTCGGTAAAGTCACATAGAAGGGAAATAATAAAATAATGAAAATAAAACATAATAAGATACAATTCTCACGACGTTTCGGCCACAACGCAAGCAGCCGTCCTCAGGTAAAGAACAGGGCTGTCGGAAAGACAGCGTACTAATGAACACTGCTAAGCTTGGCAGCGTATTTTAAGCTGGGTGGGAGGAGGAGAGAGCCTTGACAAAGGAGTTTACATATCAACAGAGGAATTTATCATACTGATGTGTTTTAGTTTGTTAGGAGTGGGCGGTGGAATGGTTTGCACACTGTTCTCTGATCTCAGGGACCTAACTTCAATTCCTGAATATATCAATTAGCGGCTCATGCTATTTGAACCTGTCTTTCACTTCCCCTGCATTAACGCGGCCTTGAATGTGTTTGTGTGAGCCCCACGCCAGTCAAGGGGGGGTTGTAAAACTATTCAAGCATGTTTCTGATGTTGTGTAATATACAATACAGTGCTGACATGTTTAAAGCTATGAGACATCTCCTTAAAGGAGATGTCTCAGTGTAAATGCTTACCCCGAGCTCTCAATACTCTGATAGTGCACTTTTTTTGAGTTGTACGCCTTTTGGCGTCATCTGGTCCAACACCAATGGAGACTAGGCTCTAAGAAAAGCTGTCTCGGGTGTGGACCAATCAACTTCAAGGACAGTACATATCATTATCAGAGTTGTTTCTTTTTGTTTGCATTTTGACTGCTTGTGTTGTGGTTATTGAAAACATGATGCCTTGTATAAAGGTGTCAGTTTTTGCACCAGTTGAAAGGGTACAAACCTATTACTATGTTTAAAGCTATTTGTATCAAGGGAACCTACACCAAAGTAATAAGCAGAGCAGGTTTAACAGCGTGAAAAACGCTACACTACGGAAAATAAACTTTAACACACATCCAGTGCAGGAAACACTCTGGCCCTCCTCTAAGCACATTACAGTAACAACTAGTGAAGCATTCAGAGCACAGTATTACCTTGCTGATCTCGTCAAGGAAAATAAACCGTCACGCAAACGCCGGACATGCTCGCAGCAGCTCTCTGCAAACCATCGAGCAAAGACGGTTACTGTGTGGCGCGCTTTCAGATGCGCTTCTGCTCCAGAGAGCCACTGGAGCAATGCAATTTTAAAAAAATCGAGATTATAAACGTACGTGTTTAGAACAGATTTTTGTGTTTAATTTGCTCTCGTTCCCCCAACACCATCCGATGAGCACGGTTGGCTACGTACGGTACGAAAGAAGTTCGACATACGCGCGTGTATCGTCTCCGATGTATTACACGCGTGAAGTTACGGCCGCTCCTGAATGGGGGCCTCGCACACCAAGTCGGTCATGAGGGTTTGTTCACCGCACTGCACCGAGCTGGTCCGTTGCAGGTTGGTGAAAGGAGAGGGAGGCCAGAACTGGTTTCGGTTACCACTCTCCACTTGGCGTTCACCATCGCCGGGGATTGAACTCGGGTGACCAGGTTGTTATTGCGGTGTGCTAATTTACTGCGCCGCCGCAGTAAATTATAATTGGCTTCATAAAGTGCTGAATGCTTCAGGGTTCCTTCGTGAGAGAGGCTGGATTTTCAAAGCGAATGATTAATTATTCTCGAAATTGTGAATCATTAACGATTTCAAAACGAATTTATCAAAAATATTTTTTTTTATTAGTGAGCAGAATTTACTGTTACTAATAAACTGGAACGATTGTGTTCGCATTAATGTTTAATTTCATTAGAAATTTGAAAATAAACGTTGAATGTTGTGATACGCACTTTCCTAGTGGCAGCAGAGAATCGTGTAAACCAAAATGTAATTTCCATTAACTCTAATGCATTTTCAAAGTGCCTCGTGTGCACTTCTAATGCTATATAACAGCCCTGTGTCAAAGGGTTTTGTTTTATTTTGATATGGCTGCATGACATGGTTGCAGGCAATATTCTGCCTATTATTACGAACCATTGCCATGATAAAAGCGCACATGGCATGGGCATATTTTGCTTTAAAATGGGGTAGAAATAAAAAAACCACCACCATCATTGTCTCAAGATGAAAATGAAATGTGCACGTGAAATAGTTTCATTTTACAAAATGTATGCGGTATGCTGAACCTCTTTCGCACCGTACGTAGCCGACTGTGCTAATCGGAGGTACGGGGGAGACGACAAATTAAACAGACAAAAATATACATTTATACGTTCGAACGACTGGCTTGTCAGTTGCGTAATATCGTTTAAGGGCCATAGCTGGTTGTTCAGTACAATATTTTCACAACGATCCATTTAAATACGACATTCATAAATTAGAATATAGCTTGCGATTACATCGGGGAAACAGTTACTTGAAAGCAGGGCATCCTGCCAAACTTGCTCGAGGTGGTTAAGATAATTTTGTCTATTAGTAAGCCAATTAAATTCTTAATTAATGCTGTTCTGTATCCCTTTAAAAAATATATATCCTGCTGAATTCGCAATCAATGGTGATTTTGAAAGATTTTCTTCGTCTGTGTCTACTTTTCCCACACGTGAAATCAACATCGGAGAGTTTATTTTACCAGGTAACAACTTGAGCCTACATCGGCTCTTGTACAAACAAGGTCGACCTGGTCAAGATTACGATAACCGTACAACGCAGAGATAACCCAAGCAAACAAAGTGATCTTTGATACAAAAAAACCAAACTAACAGACAGAATACGTGCGGATGATGACGTTAAGAGTTAACCTTTTCCCGAAGTCTGTAGTGAATCGGACAGCTGCTACACCGGTAACGAGTTACCAGGGGAGATGGGTAAAGGTGTGTGGGTTTGTGTATTTCCAATTCATTTATGTTTCCCCTGCCTATGGGACTTGCAACGATCCGCGCGAATGCTGAGATCAGCGAAAGCCCCTGGCACATGGTGCATCGTCACTCTAATTTGTCCCTCTGCACAGAATGTAATGAGGGAGCTGGCAGTGAGGATCCTTTGAACACAGTTCCGTTAATTTGTGGGTTAATGGTGCGAAATTAATTCGCATGATTTGTGATTTGAGATTTTCTAGCATGTTCTTTGTATGGCTATGAGAGAGCCATGATTTTACGACGAAAGAAAACGGCTCACGAAAGAAAAAAAGGCCAAGATGGTATAGAAAATCAAAGAGGGAGACAGAGACACAGTGACTTATCAGTTTGTTGAAAGTATAATGCGTAAAAAAAACTATCTAGTTTCTAATTTGGATTCGCAGAAGAGCTATGCGAGGTAATCTCTATTTTGGATGAATAGTTAAAAGTGCTACTTGCTGAACCATTACCATCACTATATAACATAGACTCCTTAACATTTACAATATTTGCAAAATCTACATTTTAATAACCAATTTTGGGGCATGTATGCAACTTTATGAGTCTGAAGTTTGATCAGTGTCAGCTGAAATCCTACTTCTGCAGAAACACAGTCTGGCTGTCGTTTGTTCCGGTCTTTACAATCTCCCAGAACCAAACGCCTTGCAGTTCAAGGAGGTGGAAGACAACATTGCAAATACAACGATATCTCAGTGTGTTGGGTTGTTGTTTTTCTCTCCACGTCCAATATACACAGAATAAAGCAATTTAGAATACTTATTTCCACATTCAAGTGCTTAAGAAAAACCGTCTCGTCACATGTAGTTTGTGATTGTTCTGACAAGCAAGCGGTGTTGGATTGAAGTAAACATTTTAGTTATCTTTCAACTGCAGCAGGAAAATTGCCAAGTAGGTTTCAAGCCTCATTCAAGACCAGACTTGACACTTTATTTTATTACCCACTAAAAATGTCGCTCGCAAGGTGCTACTGCGTTTACCGGTCGCTAGTCATTAATTCTGACAGCAGGCAAGCCCTTCGCTTCGAGGCCTAAATCCATCATCAATTAAAGATGAATTGTTATTTTTTTGTTTACAGTGACTGTATCAACCTAGCACAAGCTGAACATCTATTACAAACATAAACCAGTGTGGCACTTGAAGCTGTGTCTCGTGGTTTATGTCAAGAGATAAAGGCACTTTGTGTTGCATATTTAAAAAAAAATTCTTCTGATTCAAAGTAAGCTTGGACGACTAAGTTTTGTTGGAAGACAACAGCAGACATCTGTCATAAACCTCCTCTTACGTGTACAGGCTTCCCACGGTCCTGAAATGTGTGTGTTTTTTACATTGTGTCGAAGTGCACGCATAGGCACCACAAATTCACAAAGTATGAACCACGGGAGACTCGGAGGGTATTGTCCTGAGCGTGAATGATAAATATATTTTCGGCAGTATCTGTAAACGATCCACTGTCCTCTGCTGCTGCCCCCGTATTAGCAACCACGTGTGAAGTCCTTCCTGCCCTTTGACAAGAGGGCTTGCTGAACCCTTTGAGCTCGCGCAGTTCCACTAAGCCAAGTACTGTCCCTGGCAGTAGTTAAACAAATTAGTAAGTTGCCTACAGACGCAAGCGATGTGTCCCCGGAGGTTTCTTTTTTCTTTTTCTGGGTCATGTGTGTGTGGGGGGGGGAACCAGTTGATTTGTGTAAACAAAAAATCTGCTCTCCGACAGCGCACTCGAACGCGTGGGGGAGATGAAGAGTGACGCTTGCACCCCCCTGACGAACCTGACGGCATCTTGAGCGTTTGAGAAAGTCGTGCGCGCCCGGCTTCAGATCGAAGACTGGTGATGCCACGTGCAAAGTTTATTTTGTTGTGCAAGGCCAGAGAACTCACGAGACCGCGATGGTCTCATGAGCGAGAGCCGCGGTGGCGTGCCTGGCATCGGTATCGACATGCACTCGCATCGCTGAACAGTCAACAGTACACAATTATTGTTGTCAATCTTGAGCACTTACCGATGTGTCGTTCTAGCAATTATATAAACTGTGAATATTCTTGGTTCTATCGATAAAGTCACGTAGAAGGGAAATAATAATCATTTTATTATTAGATAATAATCATTTTATTATTTCCCTTCTACGTGACTTTACTGAAAGAACCAAGAATACAAATCCCTGCAGTCACGTAAGCTTTAAATCAAAATTTAAACTGTGAATGTTTAAACTTTATTACGGTTTGTCTTTGTTTTGAACTCGTGTCTCCCATGCAAAATGTTCTATCTTGTTGGCTTATCAGATGGTTGTATTGGTTAATAATCACGCGAAATCTTGATTACACAAGTTGTGTTCATTTTAAAGGTCAGTCAGTGCCGTGTATGGTGAAGTATAGTCGGACAACCCCCGTGACTGAGATTTTTTGCAGAACAAGGTAATTGGTATATAGGACCCCAATATATTTTTATTTACTGAAACAATTTGCACATGTAATGTTATTCTTGCGCATGGCAATGCATTCAGGAGCCAATGTTGAGGTCTGCTAGCCACGTAATGGTTGCATGGAAAAGTTTGTAAAATGTTGATATTCATCCGTTGAAGGAGCACAGACGAAAGTGGTTTACTGAATTGTCCCTCGTTCAGATGGCATGACCAGAGTCGTGCCGTGGGCTGTCTTAAATTCTCGATTCATGAAGGAAGCGTTGCGCAACGGGGCCCTGCTGATGTTCGGACGCGATTGATGGTTACAACCACCGGTCTCTTCGCGGAGGGATGTCAAAGCGAGGACGTGCGATGTTTGGGTATCGAAATCATTCTCTTAGTTTTTTCGGTAAAGTCACGTAGGTAAAAAATGAAATTAAAATTAATAAAAATAAAAGAATACAAATCACGACGTTTTCGGAGGCAACACGCTTAATCCTAGCTGGCTTTTATCTACTTCTACCATCTACACTACAAAGGCTCCGTTCCAGCAGCAGTACTGACCATCTCACAACTCCTCCTCTCCCGCGGCCCATCTTGGCTCCTCCCCCCTTAACCAGTATATAAGGTCGTGCCTCTTGGGACTTCTCTTCACTTGATACAGATGTTTTGCTGTGACAGTTTCACCTGAAGACGCAAGCTTGTGTTGCCTCCGAAACGTCGTGATTTTTATTCTTTTATTTTTAGTAATTTTTATTTAATTTTTTACCTACGTGACTTTACCGAAAAAACTAAGAGTATGAATCCTTGCAGTCACGAAAGCTTCAACTCTAAAATTATCTAAATCATCGGCTGCTGTTTATTCTGAGTGTCCGCGTTGTTCCACTCCCTTTGCCAGCGTTCTTCCAGATCTGGGGCGAGATTCTAGGATTTGCGACGGTAGTGTGGTCCCTGCAGGGAGCGGGGGAAGGCTGGGGTTTTGAGTTTGTAGCGGTGACATTGTCGAGGTCTCGGTTAATGAGTAGGGGGCCGTCCATAAATGACGTCACGCACCTGGGGGGGGGGGTCAGTGACGATGTGTGACGAGGGAGGGGGGGTTAAGAATTGTGACGTCGCATCAAAATGCGCAACTTTAAATAAATATTGACAACACGTTCTACTTAATTAAATATACTTTTAAATAAATGTTTTTTCCTACAACATCAGAGTGCAGCGGCACATTAAATACGCACTACAATGACTATAGTTTAAAGCGATTTGAAGCATGTTTTTTTGGGGGGGGGGGCAGAGCTTTGTGACGTCATATTTGAGGGGGGTCTAACTTTTTGTGACGCCGTGTGACGATGGGGGGGGGGGGGGGGGGTTCAATAATCGTCCAAAATCGCGTGACGTCATTTATGGATGACCCCAAGGTGGTTTAACAAAAATGTGTAAATACATTGCACTGGATTACACGTTGTTATTGGAATTATTAAAATATTCAAAGTGACAGATGGTGAATGTGCGCGAACCAATCACGCTACTGGTCTATTATTATTATAATTATACACACATATTGTCAACGGTTAACATTTACATAAAAGCACAGAGCCGGGGCATACGACGTCCATCCAAACCTGCGCAAACAAAGCGTTGCTCTCGTAGCCCCCCCAGTCAGTGATGGGCGATCTATGAAGTAGCGGAGCAGCAAGACAAAGCAAAAGGGAGACAGAGGAGAAAGCATGGAAATAGAATGAAAAGAAAAGACACTTTAGAATTTGAAAGTACTCTATCCAAAAGAATTGCATTTTAGAGGGCGTTGAGAGGTTTGTTTGTGCTTTCAAAGTCTTGAACGTGGAGACGTGTGTAACGAACGCCTCACTGTGAAGATGGCATTTAGACTTGATTCAATCTGGCAGACGAGCATTGTTCGGCCGTGAAAGGCTCCGATGTAATGGGCGCATCTATTGTCTGCTCAACTTAGATGTAAACCATGGTGAATGTCTATGGGGGAACTTAAAGCTCATCACAAATCCGTAGACAACACAACCACAATACTATGCTCCACAGACATATACAGGGTGACCCATTCACAGATACCCCACTGATTTCTAATGGCTGATTCTAGATTTGAAGCTTTCGTGACTGCAATGATTCAACTCTTAGTTTTTTTCGGTAAAGTCACGTAGGTAAAAAAATTTAATTAAAATTAATAAAAGTTATAATATAAATAAAATAACATAATAAATCACGACGTTTCGGAGGCAACACAAATCTCCGTCATCAGGTGGGACCGTCACAGCTAGATTTACTGTATCGAGTATTCTAATGGCTGGCCTCGTACAGTTCGTGGTTGTTGTTGTTGTTGTTTGCGTGTTGTGTGGTCCCCTGCGTTTGCCTGACTACCCCCCTTTAGATTGTCTTTCTCGTGACGTCCCATCAGAGACCGCGCGGGCGATTTGCGGTGAAAAACGACGAGATATTGGTGACCTCGGCTGACACAGCATTGGATGCTGTATGCAAATAGCACCAACTATGTCGAACAAAGTGTGCCAGTTGTCATCAGTTGTATTCTTAGGTTTTTTTCGGTAAAGTCACGTAGGTAAAAAATTTAAATTTATAAAAGTAAAATAAAAATAAAATAAAAATCACGACGTTTCAGAGGCAACACAAGCCTCCGTCTTCAGGTGGAACCGTCACAGTACTTGATACAGCTATCGTGCCTCCGAAACGTCGTGATTTTTATTTTATTTTTATTTTACTTTTATTAATTTTTATTTTTTTACCTACGTGACTTTACCGAAAAAACCTAAGAATATGAATCCTTGCAGTCACGAAAGCTTCAATTCTAGAATTCATCAGTTGTGTTGAGATTGGTGGGAGATGCGTGTATGGGCTTTGAAATGTAATGTGAAACCTATTACTTGAGTGGGGAAACTATGAATCGATCACCGTGTATTCATATATGTTGTCAGTAGAAATAAGCATGCTTTTAATGTATTTATGTATTTATTCAGTTGCTATGCATTTATGTATCTATTTTGCATGGCTGTTCAGCTGCTCGAGTCCCATTTTGAACCGGAACTTTATTCCTGAATTAAACATTGTAAAGATGTAGGCATTTTATCAAATGCTTGCCTTCACAGCAGGACACAAAGACTTGTTTCCACATAGGGTGTTCACTTCAAAGAAGAGGACATTCTTTGATAGGCACTGACATAGGAACATTGGGTTCAGGTTAGATCTAACCCACCAACATACAGCATTGTGATTTGACACCTCATTGGAAGCCAGAAAATGTGTCCTTTCATTCCCTAGATTTGAAGCTTTCGTGACTGCAAGGATTCATATTGTTAGGTTTTTTCGGTAAAGTCACGTAGGTAAAAAAAACCTAAGAATATGAATATCCTTTCATTCCCATTGACACGGTTGGCTACGTACGGTGCAAAAGAAGGTCTACATTGCACGCATTTGACCACACGTTCTGACACATAAATAATGAAGAATCTCTGGCTTTGTCAATACACCGTTGGATGAAAGACTCCCCGTACCATATTGGTGCATGCTCTGACAATTATCTCGGCATATTACGGTAATTACTCGTCGTGAATAAACAGCGCATGCTCTCTATCTGTGTTCCTTTATAAAGGCACTGAGTGAATGAAGGCCTCTCACACAACCATATCAGTCATTGGGGGTTTTGACCATACTTCACTGTGCTTGTCGTTGCAGATAATGTTGGTCTGTGGCCGGGAAACGAACTTGGGTTAGTCGGTCAGTGTACCGTGGGTTAACCAGGACAGTAAATAGATGCATTTTAAATTCAATAAAGCTAGACTTGTGTTTAACAATGACGTTGTAAATAATTATTTGAAAAGAATGTTAAATCGCACTTTAACATTTGCAATAAACAAGCGATAGAATATTAAATTTGTACAGGAAGTGACTAGGTTAGGAATGTAGAGGCAATAGAGAAGATTGCACAACATTTGCTAAAATGTACACAAATTGCCACAACACAATGCACCACCACTCCCCCCATAAATTATATAGATTCATGATGAATTATAAAAAAAAAAAATGCAACTAGTGCTCCCGCATAATATACACTACATTTGCTACCTATGCAATGTTGAACAGCAAGCTGAGCTGAAATGTAGTCAGATCCCTTAATTTAAACGCGTGCAAGAGGTGACGCTGTACCAATGCTCCCCAGTGCCAGAATATGGAAATGCGGTCTGAGAATATTCAACTGGATGAAAAATGGATATTCCTGCCCGTGCTATATTTTTTGTCTGTTTTTCACCGATTTTTCTTGACACTGCATTTCTAGTGGCGCATAATCACAAATAACAAAAACTCGCATCGTCAAAAACACTGCTCTAACAGGAATATATATAGGGCCATTGCCTGAACCGCTGCTTATTTTTTTTCTTTTAGGGCCACCGTGTTATTAACAAACTTGTTGAGTTTTGTTTTTGGGGTCACTTGTTTATGGTATGCGGAAATAATTTGTTAATATTAGAATGCATCACTTATGAACGTTGCCAATGTTGATTCTTGTGTGGGACTTGCTTGCTGGATATTTTGTGTGATTGCCTATGGACCCAACACATTTATTTTTACCGCCAGCAAAGCAATGGCAGTGTGCACTGGGAATAGTCGTTTCCTTCGAGTCATCAATCAAATGTTCATTGTCAAGATTTGAAGCTTTCGTGACTGCAATGATTCATATTCTTAGGTTTTTTCGGTAAAGTCACGTAGGTAAAAAACATTAAAAGTAAAATAAAAAACGTCGTGATTTTTATTTTATTTTACTTTTTAATGTGACTTTACCGAAAAAACCTAAGAATATGTTCATTGTCAAATATTCGCCAATTAGGGATTTTGCAACAATTCTGCACATGGCAAACACGGCAAAGTGTCTCTTGCTTGCAGCTGTGGCCACCAAAGCAGGCCGATCTCACAAGCTAAGTACGGTTGAGCCTGGGTAGAGCTCGGGTGAGTGACCAACATGCTCTTGGAGAACAACGTTTTAGGCTGCAGAGTTCAGGGACATTCATCGTTGCACTCGTGTCTAACTTCCACCCCCGGCTTTCATCATCAACTAACTAGCATGGTGAAGTTTGATCAAATAACCCCCATGAACCCACATGGCATGGAGAGGCCCTCATCCAGCAGTGGATTGACAAGATATGGCTGTACATGCACATGATTTTGCAGTGGTGGTTAACACATTCCTCCGGAGGAAGTTGGTAGGAACGTTGGGTTGCTCGGTCAATGGCCAGGGTCAACAGCGGCGTGGTGTATTCCGCAAATATGGCCGACTGTGAGGGCAGGCACAAGCCGGCGTGAGTAGGTTAAACGTTGAGTTTTATAAGGACACCACGGGGTGACCAGCCCCTGCCCACCCAGCCCCACCCTTCCCCACCCTCCCCACCCAGCCCCTCCCCACCCTCCCCTCCCCACCCAGCCCCTCCCTCCCCACCCAGCCCCTCCCTGCACGACGGACGGACGGACACAATAATCCCCTGTGGGCTGGTGTAACCAGGAGGTTCCTACCAGTATCATACTCTGTTGTAGTCCCAATAACCGGGGGGTTCAACTCCTAGCGGCAGAAGTGTCCTAATACGAGCATTTGGTGTGACACGTTAACTTTAGCATTCGGGAGACAAAAGTGGACATTTGTGTGTTGCTGGCCACACTAGCACCTCATGAGATGTGCTGACTTTAATAGGCACTTGCTAACAGCCTAAAGAGGTATAATTTGAAGGGGGGGGGGGGTGCGTGTGCGATGATGTCAGTGTTACACGTAGTTCATGTAATATTCACATCCTTTTTAAAATATTTCCTTGAGACGTCAATCGAAGAGGCCAGAAGTGTTAGAATTCTCATCTCCAGGGTTCTCGTGGGGTTTTCTTGCTCTTTTGGAGACTGAGGCCCGTTATTTGTTATTCATTGCAAGCTTGCGTAGAAAGGGTCTTAAGGTCAGCTGTTTTACTTTCAGCAGATGCTAATTAAAAAATAATAGTTCTAGTTATAAAATATACCAGCACTCTTATTTTCTTTAATAGGTCACAGCAATCGCCTGTGTGCAAAAAACCAACATCAATTGAATTCGAAACGAAATCGTGGTTAAACAGAGTGCGACTGAACGGAACAAACCCAGAAGATTATAAAAGTAAGGTAATTTAGCTCTTAAACAATTACACTCGCTTGCCCACAGTGCTGTGCGAGATTGATAGGGGGGGGGGATACAGGCCGCCACAATTATTTTTTTCCCCCGCAAGAATTGCTGCAAGCAAACACTGCACATGAAGATAAATTACTCACCGGTGCAGGAGCTCAACTCGTCACCCCAAATGAGTTTCGTTGGATCGGCCACGTGGGTGACGAATGACCACAATGATGCAATTGAAAAGGTGACCGTTACAGAATCGATGGGACATCGGAACGCTCAAGTTTATGAGGCTGTTTTCCCAATTTGAGTTGAGATACGGCACGATGCGAGCTTAAAAATATAAAAGGGTTAAGTGGCGTATGTGCTTTAACGCTCTCAACTGGGTTGTAATGCGTTTAAATGTCTTGATCAAGGTTAGAAAACATTTTGTCAAGCAGCAATAAAGAAAGGAATTGTTTTCCTGCCCCCGTGATTAATGAACGAAAAAGATAAAGCTCTGAAATGAGTGCAACACACGCACCATTACATGGAGCATTAACACATTCCTGCGGAGGGAGCTGGTAGGAACGTTGGGTTGCTCGGTCAATGGCCAGGGTCAACGGCGGCGTGGTGTATTCCGCAAATATAGCCGACCGTGAGGGCGGGCACAAGCCGGCGTGAGTAGGTTAAACGTTGCGTTTTATAAGGGCACCACGGGGTGACCAGCCCCTCCCCACCCAGCCCCACCCAGCCCCACCCTCCCCACCCAGCCCCACCCTCCCCACCCAGCCTAACCCTCCCCACCCAGCTCCTCCCCACCCTCCCCACTCAGCCCCTCCCCACCCTCCCCTCCCCACCCAGCCCCACCCTCCCCACCCAGCCCCTCCCCGATCTCCCCTCCCCACCCAGCCCGTCCCTCCCCACCCAGCCCCTCCCTGCACGACGCACGGACGGACACAATAATCCCCTGTGGGCTGGTGGAACCAGTGGGTTCCTACCAGTATTAAAATAAATATGCAGAGATAATTATCACTGCGTGCAGCCAACGGCATATTTCAGAGGATTGTTGAAAGCACGAATCACAACGCCCTTGTTCCATGTCTGACCAATGCGTAATTTCTGCCACTGAGATAAACGTTGTTTGCCTGGTCCACAGGGGTGGGCAGAAAGGTCCCCTCTGATCATTATCTTTACACAGCACAGGCTGAGATATACCAAACAAGACGTTTGATTAACTTTTTACTTCATCGTGATTATTGATGGTAAATATGTAGAACACAAACTCAAAATTGCACAAATAGACAGAAGGATGTATGTTTGGAATTGTATGAGGAAACAAAAACAGGAGCGTACTGTACGTATATGTGTATGTTGAACTTCTTTCGCACCGTACGTAGCCAACCGTGCTTTTCGGAGGTGTGGGGGAAGCACAACAAACTAAACACGAAAAGCAGTTTTAAAGAAATGAGTTTTCAATCTAGATTTAAAAGTGCATAGCTCCAGTGGCTTCCTAATATCGGAAGGGACAGTGTTCCAGACAGCCGCAGAAGCGCATCTGAATCCACGTGATGCAATAACCGTCTTTGTAACGCATGGATTAGATGCGTAGTAGATCAAACTATTAAGAAAGTAAGCGTGGTCTTGAGCAGGACAAGTCACTAAAAAGGACAATAGCCAATAGTTAGGAATGATAACGGAGTGGCATCCAAGGAATGGAACGCATCTGAGATGGCCTCCAGCAAGGAGATGGAGCGATTAAATCAGTTTGTGTGCCGGTGCTAGCTGATGCATTGACATCGCAGGAACGTGATATGTGGCGACGGCTTGAAGAGGCGTTCATCCTGCAGTGGATTGATCACGGCTGATGATGATGTTGATATACTTATAATATGGGTACACGTCGTGTCCCTAATGTGTAATATAAAATTACTTTTACGAAGGTGTCGTGAGAGATTTTATTTGCCCAGAGCACAGCTTAACGAGACCATAAAGGTTCCGAGCCAAGCGCATTTTATAACGTATAAAATGTCTATATATGTCCAGCGCCCTTGTAATGGGTTGCCACTTTATTGCGCTAGAGATGTCGCCGTTATTATTATGATTTCATAAAGGTGCCTTGGCTCTAGCCATTGTTGGATGTTTGACCTGCAGAGCGTAGTTGCTGGGTGTGGTGGCACGGGTCTGTAAGCCAACGATGTGGAGGCGGGGTTCTGTAGATCACGCACAGATTGAACCTTGACAGGTATGGAACAACTGACTACGTCTGTAAAAAAAAACCCCGAGACAAAAATTCCATTTCTCGACATAGGTGTTTGTGAAACATGTTTTTTTGCAATCCAATAGCCTACGTTCTTACTGGACTCATGTTTCATAATGGCATTTGTTTAAGCAGTCAAAACCCAGGACTGGTTTTTATCTTCTGAGTCTCACGTCAAACTCATACTGTTATTGCAACGAGCTTTGGCTACCGCTGGTGTAATTCACACGATTCCCCAGCCTAGAATTGTGATCCCAGTCTGAGGCTGGAATATCATTCCTTAATTGGATCGTGGAATCGGTGACATTTTGGAATGTTGGTGGTCTATGCCGTGCAGAACCTGGCAATGCCATTCAGGTTAAGAAGAGAGGGCCAATGGAGGGCTGCCTGGCTTAGTGGAATTTCCATTTAAATGTGTAGCTGACGCCTGTGTAATGCATTCCATCGGTAATGCTGGTCAATTCCACCAGGTCGGTATCGCCAGAATTGGCATCGCATGTGTATTACGCAGGCATTGGTCATTGTGGTTTTAATGGTGATTCTAGTTGATGCCGAGACCCACCGGCTGGTGTGGTGTCAGAGCAGCTCTTTTTTGTTTACGATCAGTTGAAACAAGAAGATGCTCGGTGTAGTCGGCACTTTGCTTCGTTCGTCATTTCGTAATTTTTTTTTTAAACTTTTTAAACTTTGCTTTATGTAAACCCCCACCTCTCGCTCACTCTCTCGGTCACTCTCTCACTCACTCTCTCGCTCTCAGAGCAGCTCAGCCGAGGCTATATCTTGATTATTCCAAGAGCAGTGAAGTGTATAAGCCTAGCATGTGCATGGGGCAGCCAAATGCTTATACAGTCTTGGCTATAGCATTGCATTTACGTAGGGATGCCACATGTTTACATCGTGTTGCCCATAGCCTTGCATGTTTACGGGACGACCACAGTGTATGTCAAAACCAGCTCGGAATTTGTTTGCATTGAACCACATCTGCTGAAATGATGCACCCCCCAGAAGGCCTTGTGGTTGATGGGAAGTGAAAACAAATACTTCTCTTTTTCGATGTGGACAGATATATGACGGAAATATATTTGACTGCTTATTTCTTGTGTCGTTCATATCCTCCCCAGTGATGCAAATGATGTTTGTTGTGTATTGAATATAAACGATTTATTGGTCATCATCATCATGCGCTGGGGGTGACGAGGACTGGAATCGAGAAACCGGTTTAGAGAACGGGTATTTAATATTTGTCAACATCGGAGCATTTGTGTACTAGGCCTGACTGTGCTGACGAGCCCACAAGGTCAATACCGGCAGCCCAGAGTTGGTCTGCTCTACCAAATGCTGCAATGAAACGGTCCGGAGTGCCCATCGGCTGATGGATTAGTAAAACAAAACAAAAAGGTGTCATACGGAGATGGTTGTGTAATTTTTATTTTATTAATACCGATAATTCACAGCCTTTTGTCAATCCACTGCGAGATGAATGCAGCCACACACTGTCGGACATGGGTGGGGGGGGGGTTGATGGTGAGGGTAGCTTGGAGGTAGTCTTTCGTTTTATATGTGAGCGGCCACAATGCTAAGCAACAGCCCACGGTGAGCTGCATAAGGTCTACACTTAAAGTCATTGTACCTGCATGGAGGTTTCGCGTAAAGCCTGGTTTTTTTTACATCGAACAAATATGACTGTATTTGCTTTTTCTTTCAGGCTATGTAGGTAAATACACGAAACAATGCAGGCGTCTAACACGAGCACAAAGCAACATCTATTTGAACATTTGCCTGCTTGGAATGTGCCCATACCTGTAACTGGTTTTGTTTTGAAAGGCAAAAATAAAGTTGCAGTGACGTTGTCTCGAACGCGTGAAGCAATTGCATCCCATTTCTGTAACTGAAGCAAGAGATTCACAATTGCATCTCAAATACCATGGGCTATGCAGCGTCATGTAAATACTGACATGTTAAGGGCTAAAACTGGCTTTTCAGAAATTCTGCTTTGGGTAACCAAATGAACGTTCTTAGCTTGGCCAGTGTGGAGTGTGCAAGAAGGGGCCAGATGGTTTGGTTCAACACTTGTAGATGTACGTGTGTATGTTGAACTTATTTCACACCATACGTAGATAACCGTGCTAATCAGAGGTGCGGGGAAAGGACAACAAGCCGAACACAAAATCAGTTGTAAAAAAAAAAATTCAGTCTAGTTTTAGCTTAATGCATTATTGTGTGAATGGGTGTGTGTGTGTTAATGCGGTTATCCCACTGTGCTATGAACTCTGCGAACCCAGTTTGATTCATGCTCACAGCGAACACCTGAGCCAGTTCTGGGCCTCGCATTGATAGCCTCGGCCTAAAATGAGCACCTGGTGTGAATGTGTAAACACCGCCACTGGGGAAGACAAATGCGGACAGATGTGACGCTGGCCACACAACCTCATGTGCAGTGTTGGCCTTCATTGGCGCTCACAAATCTTGCCCCAGCGATATGTAAGCCTACATCGGGCATATTTGTTTTTTAGTGTGTGTGAATATTCGTGAATATTTGCGTGTGAATATTTGTGTGTGTGTGTGCATATATAACAGACCGCCCCAGTGGTCTGTTAAGCCTACATGGGACATGTTTGTTTTGTGTGAGTATATACGTGTATTCAGCATATTGAATGCGTGCACGTAGCCTGGCACAAGCGCCATGGTCACGTCACCACCACTTAGTTATTCAGGATTTGCAATACAGTAGCCTCATTTACGGAACTGCATCACAATACGATGCGCAAACAGGGTGGATTATATTTATCCACATTTGCTGTACTGCCTTCTGGTTCTAGCTAGCCACTGTTGGCGCCTCGACGCATACGAGAAGTGAGTTTCCCAACGCCCACAGTGCTGGATTACAGGAGTCACCACCCCCGAAGCAGACCATATATGTATCTATGTATAAATAAAAAATATAATGCATATTCTACGTGTAGCTATAAATAAAATATAGAGTGATGGCCTGTATGTGAATTTGGTATACGCAAAATGTATTGAGCATTCAGCGGTGTCTCTATAATTTAAAACTATTTGTAAAATATATATTATTTTAATAACTCAACAGATGGTCACACGAGCGTAGGTGGATGCCGTAAGCTATGCAGTACACATGCCACATGTACAGCATTCCGTCGTTATTCGAGGGATGCGTTATAGAGATGCTCGTGAATAGATTACCTTCAATAAATACATCGCCTGTTAAATACATGAACACTATCTTAACAACACACACGCAAAAAAACGTTTAAAATAAAACATAAAGCGTTCAATAATAGTTTATAAATATGGCCATGTGGAGTTCTAGATGCGATTGGTGGAAAGCAAGTTTGTGAATAAGGAGGGACTTCTGTAACCATGGCGTTTCTTATTGTCTGTAGCCCTTCATCTGAACCAATCGCGCAGTGATGCTGTACACTGGCTTTAGCCCCATGTTACAATGCATTCCCGTATTCAGCCATCCTCTGTTATCCAGTCCACAGAACGGCAACGTAGCTCAGCAGTAGAGCAAGTGGCTCTCAACAAGGAAGGTGGCGAGTTCAAATCCTGGCTGGGGCTTGACACAGCCATCATCCCACTGGGGTCAATTAAGCGAGTGCCACTCGTGGCGATGTCAACAACTTGATGTCCGATTTTTAGTGGCATTTATATTTCCTACCACTGCTTCAGGGCTGTGAAGGGGAGATGAGCACTGCCTGCAGTAATAATTTTCATGAAATAATTTCAGCTTGTAACGGGCACGGTGCTCCCTCGCTCGCTCTCGAAGAAGAGCGAGCGACTCGGAGGCTCGACGCGGAAACGCAGACGAGCGCGAAGAAGCAACGGGGTAAGCCCTGCGGCACCAATGGCCGGGCTTTGCGCTCCTCTATCATGCACGATGTTTTCAGCCAATTTATGATTAGAGTCTTACACGTGGGAGGGGACCGGAGCGCCCAGAGAAACCCCACGCGTGCAAAGGGGGGGGGGGACACTCTGACCCACACAGACGGAACAGCTGGAGTCCACGTGTGTTCTGTAGGGTACATCTGAATGCGAACAGGAAGGGAGTTTCAGAACATTTGTGTGATCCTCCAACCCTCGCCTCCACACAGCTGGACTACAGACGTGCACCACCACCGTCTGGCAGTGTTCATATTGAGCAGGACACGTATTTTTGTTTTATGTGAACATCTCCACATGTTTTGACATCCACTACGTATCGACCTGTGACGCTGTACTCAGTCTTACTTTCACATGACCTGTGGGTTTTTCCGATGGGTTCCCACTCTGGTCTTCCCGTCTGCCTTGTTCCCATTTCTGGATGCCTCTATGGTACCTGGTGTTCATGTGTAAATGCTGGCCATTCAAGCAGTGATTCTTACTGGCATCCGCAGTGCCCTTGCTGATAATTAGCTGGAGATTTCCCTGAATTGTGTTTGTCCTCTGCCTCCACGTATTGATCGTGTTGCTTCTTGGAGGGAGGAAATTGCTGTGTTTCCATTCAAAATGAATAGAAAATAATTCCACTTACAAAACATATTTATCTCTAGCATTTTCCCCATGCCTGACAGGGCATTAGGGGGCTCTTCATATAGCAATGTCATACGTCAACTCAATATGCGTTGCCGAAAAGCATTATGGGTACAATCAACTCTTAGCAGAATTCCATTCTACAGCTGCACATATATATATATATATTTGTTTTTAGTCCATCAGCCTATTGGCTTTCGAGATCAATATTTTCCAGCAACATTTTCTTAAACAGGCAAACACTCTGGAGTGGTTTCCACCTTATGGGTCTCACCATGAGTCTCGCTACGTATGCGACACCCTGGACACTTGCAAACAAGACGTTCCATCTCAAGGGATTGTTTTGGGTAACATTCAAATAGGAAGCATTTTCATATGAACATTTCTGATCGATTCGAATGTTCTTGGCATTTGATTGAGGTCTGAATATTATTACCAGCATAATTGATTGTATCATAAAATGTTTTATTGCAAATCAAATTCGGATGTGTAAATATATACTTTATGTCGCCTGGCCTTGCGTGTCTTTTATTTGATTACCTACTACACTGATTAATAATTATTTGATCATGTGGGTATAATGTAAAATTATGGGAAAAAGCTAAATATTATCAGAACCCCAATTTATATTTTAACCAAAATAATGGGACGTAATTTTGGTCATGAAAGTCTACATCTTCAATTAACCGGCCTCGATGCGGAGGATACCCTTTAATGTGAATAAACAGTAGCAATTTTAGGGCAAAAGCTCATTGGAAATCCATTGCGTGTATTTACATTGGAGGTGTGACGGTTCACTCCCCAACCCACCCTACCATGATAAGATTAATTGTTGCTTTTTAGAATTAAGAATCTGTTCAATAATTCATTTATGTACCTTTTTTACATCTTAGTGAATGTAGTGTCCACTAGTGGCTACAAGGTTCACGTGAACCCAATGCGTACAACAAATTCCATATATATTCATCAACATACCAGTCACAATGCATCTATTGTGAGCTCAAGAATCAATAATTAATCAATTAATCTACACATTAAGTATTGATCGATTAAACTATGCAATGCTATACCACTTAGTGTGTATATCCCATTGTGCCTTGGTATATTGTGTGTGCTGTTATGTCTTTTTGTTTTTACGTTTCTATTTTGCTGGTGCTTAATTCCTGATCTCCCCATAACACCCAGTTAGTGCCCCTGCGATTGGAAGTTCTTGCAATTGATGCAATCTTAAATGTGCTCACCCTGGTGTGTAATCCATAATTATTCTGTCATCACAGGCATGTGGTTCTACATTTTTTGTTTAAATAGACGAACAGTACCAATATAATTTACGTATCAAATTTAAACCTGTGCGAGACAAAATGGGACATTGATTTTTGTGTGGACACAAGAGACACTTGCTTTAACACGCCTTTGCAAATCCCACACACACACAAAAACACCTTTTTGGATCGTAAGGGGACATTTTCTATTTAAAAAAAATCATGGCTAAGCAAATGTAATACCTACCTAGATCCTCACATTTGTATGCAACTGCAGTAGCCCACTGTGTGTCGAAGTCAGTGGTGAAGTGGGTTCGATGTCCCAAAGAGGATGGGATTTCTTGACAATTCTATTCCAAAGAAGAGGCCTTGGGATTGTGACTGGCAGTTAGCCCGGCAAAGAACTGAGATTTAGTCTTGAGACCAATGGACCGTGGCCTCAGAAGGCAGCACAACATCTCGCAGCTTTTAAGGCGAACTGAATGACCTCACCGGGCTACGCTTTACTGTTGACGGTGTTTTTCAGCCCCTTGTCTCTTTCAACCCAATGCTGTGTGTCCTTTTTTAAAGTAATCTGCTGGCGTGGGTGTTTTCGGGGTGCCGATGCGAACGTGATTTCGTTGGAAATATTTATTTTCCCAGCATTGTACAAGTACATTCTTGGTCTTTGTCAATAGTTTTTGTTCGTAGTTTAATCCGTGATTAATATTTTTAAGAAGGTTGATTTTTAACGTGTTTTTTTTTTGTTTACGATCTCGTGAAATATGAAGCAGATTTCAGGTCCTTGCATAACGACGCAGTGGTCATTGTTGACTTACAATGCAACACATTTAGAGATGTACGCTACGTTTCCATGGCGATTAGGATAGGAAGCAGATCGAAGCCATACCAGGTTGCCCCAGTAATAGCCGCCACAGCTTATTTCTTGTTCCAACGCTGCCTGACCTCACGGCTCGAATGGGCTCAGACCCTGCCATTCCCCCCCTCATCTTCCTCCCTTCCCTCCACGATCACACCCAGAGGATCATGAAACAAGGTCTCACATATGCTTGGGTTAGCTTTTGCAATCGAAAAGCTAAATAAATATTATTTAGTAATATTCCACCATGAGTCACGTTTTTGTAAAAGAACACCGCTCCTGAAGTTGACCTTATCGAGAGATGCCATTGATTGAAAATCCATGTCCACGTTAACCGCATGGCATCATCACGTTTGATTGCGAGCGTGGCCCAGTTCAAAGCTTACTCCACCTACAGTTCAAAACGAGTTATGTTTATAGATTATATCGAAAATTACGCATAAAGGCTGAACATTTTCAAACCAGGAACAAATCCCACGTATGCATTATTATTATTACGAGATTCGGTTCATAGGTACTGAACAGATAGCAAATAGAGGAGACCCTTTCATAACACAAGACCTGAACAAAGCAAGAGCAGTTGTGTGAGAGTGCTACATAATTGCCATATTATGAGTTTGCAGAGCAACATCTTCAAGTTTAGGATATCTGTAAAGTGCGTAGTTTGTGAAGTATCTCACATCATTACACAAGCTACCAGCAGCGCAAATGAATAGTCTGAGATACAGCCCCATTGCAATGTGTGCATTTTGACGTGCTTGCTTCTGGGCTATGAACAGAGGGCTATCCTTTTTGATGTATTATAGATAGTCTTTCAATTTAATCCCATGGCCTGTAAGTGTTTAGCAGCGTGACAGGTAGGCTATTGAAATTAATCAAAGGAAATTGCAGATAAATTTCAATTTAAAGCTTTCGTGACTGCAGGGATTCATCTTCTTGGTTCTTTCGGTAAAGTCACGTAGAAGGGAAATAATAAAATAATAAAATAAAGCATTATAAAATAATTCTCACGACGTTTCGGCCACAATGCAAGCAGCCGTCCTGTTCTTCACCCGAGGACGGCTGCTTGCGTTGTGGCCGAAATGTCGTTAGAATTATTTTACTATGTTTTATTTTTATTATTTTATTACTTCTCTTCTACGTGACTTTACCGAAAGAACCAAGAAGAGAAATTGCAGCTGTCTGGAACGCTCCGCCTTCTGATATGAGGAAGCAACTGGAGCTCTGCACTTTTAAATTTAGATTTAAAACTCATTTCTTTAGAACTGCTTTTCGTGTTTAGTTTGTTGTGCTTCCCCCACACCTCCAAATCGCGCGGTTGGCTACGTACGGTGTGAAAGAAGTTCATCATACATACGAACGTTTCCTAAAAACCTATTTTTTTCATCCGCATGTCAGCTTGTTTGAAGCTTGTGATGTAGTACAGGATAATGTGCAGTCACGTTTGGTCAACTCCTGATTGTGAAAGCCAGCTCCAAACTGTATGCTTAAAACTGTGGACATTTTTCTAGAGTTTTTAATACAAGTTAGTTTTGGAATTTATTTATTTCTCTTTCGACCTCTGCAGAGCCAATGTTAATTCGCATTCACAGTCTTATAATTGATTCTCTTCTGATGTCTGCAGGCTCATCAAATCATACCAAGGGTACATTTGCTATTCACGCCATTTTCAGAGTGCACACCTATCGTGACGTGTCCGTGTTTCACGTGTGATTTTAGTCTGCAGTGGGAGCGATGATTGCCGTGTGTTTTTCAAATTTGAGTAATCTGCGGGTAATTTTTCAGTTTTGGACCAGGGGCTGTCCATAAATGACGTCACGCACCTAGGGGGGGGGGGGTCAGAAATTTGTGATGATGCGTGACGAGGGGGGGGGGTTTGAGAAATGTGACGTCACATCAAAATGCGCAACTTTAAATAAATATAGACAACACGTTCTATTTAATTAAATAGACTTTTTAATACATGATTTCTCCTACAACATCAGAGTGCAGCGGCACATTAAATACGCACTACAATGACAATAGTTTAAAGCGATTTGAAGCGTGTTTTCTTTTTTGGGGGGGAGGGGCAGAGCTTTGTGATGTCATATTTAAGGGGGTGTCTGACTTTTTGTGACGCCGTGTGACGAGGGGGGGGGGGGGGTCAAATTCGTCCAATATCGCGTGACGTCATTTATGGACGGCCCTCCACGACACGTGACATACTCATTTTCGAATAATCTCGGAGGATCTTTTAATGTCCACCGTAAATAAGCCGTCAACTATTTATGGTTGATACACACGCAGTATTAACCAGGGTGGACACGGGGTTCGAACTGCAAACCTCTTCACCAAGTGGCAAAAATGTTTAATGTACCACCCGGTCATATCACCACCCGATTATGCCCTTATTGGCTGTATAATTTTTTAAATAGAAATATACATGTAAATATGGTAACAGATCAGCAGACAAAATAGTGAATGCAGGTAAAATAGATGTCTTTTAACATCATGCATTGTGTCTGTCGCTTTGTTAAGTCACTGTGTGAAAACACTCTTATTAGTTCGTTTATATTTCTACACAAATATATGTTTATCTATAAAACAATATTCAAACAATTATCTTTGAAGTTTTCCATAGCAACTGGTAGAATGGAATGGTGTGTTACTCTTACATTTGCACACGATAAGCCACTTTGTTGAGTTATTATTTGTGGCCATGTCACTTCTGAAAAAGCGAATAGCCCAGTGGGCCTTACCTGCTAAGACACAAATGTTTTAGTTTTATTTGTATTTTTTAAAAACTTGTTTGCTTATTTCCTACACTTTGCACTACTATCGTGTTTCTGTATTGATTCTTGTAACGTCCTGATCACCTCCAACTGGTAATCTGTGATAAGAGCGCTTTATAGCTCATCAAATGCCTCCGGTATAAATAAATATTCAGATTCTGATAAGAAACAAGTAAACCCGTAAAAACAAAGTTTTTCACTATAAATCCTTTATATGCGTGGCGGCTAGAGTCTTCTCGTCCTCTGGCTTGAGATGGCTGCCACCTATGGGTCAGATGATTGTCTGCCAGTATTAAGCAATTGGTAATTCAATATTTAATTTGTTTTCCCTAAACAGTGTAAAATTTTGGAAAAAAATTTTCACGAAAATTAATTGTCACACACAACGAGTATGTGTGGAAAATGTCAGCTCGATTGGAAGTGGGTTAAAAAACGAGCGAAAGATTTGCACGGTCCTAAGCAAGCAAGCGAACTTAATATAAAGGATTTAAAAATATATTCGCCTGTGGAGGACGCGGGGATCGATCCCGCGACCTTTGGCATGGGAAGCGAGGGCGCTACCAACTGCGCTACTCCGCCACGGCCTGTGGAGGGGTTACGCTCTGGGCTCCTACACTGTGACGTTCAGCCAAAGCCAGGAATGAGTTCTATTTGAATAAATGTAAAATATTTTTTTTTGCCTAAAAAGTGTCAAATTTTTGACATTTTTTTTTTCACGAACATTAATTGTCTCGCACAACGAGTCTGTGTGCAAAATGTCAGCTCGATTGGATCACGGGAAGTGTGTTAAAAAACGACCGAAAGATTTGCACGGTCATAAGCAAGCAAGCAAGCACGCAAGCACGCAAGCACGCAAGCACGCAAGCAAGCAAGCGAACTTAATATAAAGGATTTAAAAATGGGATAACGTGGAGTGAGAAAAATGGCTTTTAGCCACAGAGCTTTGGTCATTTGTTGTTTTAGATTTCTTCCAAACTACGTTCATATGCCTGTGAGACACATTACACCATGCCCATACGTGTATAATGTCCTCGTATATCGTGTTGCAGAAAGTTGGCTGGACCTAGAATGTCACATTAATCAAGAGAAAGAGAGAGAGAGCCTGAAGCTAGTGTTTAACCTGATAACGTAACACAGAATGGGGTCTGCACAGATTCAACAATTTTAAACACAGATGCGTGCCATTCACTGCAACGATATCTGCCCATGTTTAAAAAAAAACAGACAATTCTTATTACAAACCTAACATTGGTTCTAAAAATACCTGTCTTTTTTGTTGTCTTGTTGCCACAATTACTAATGCTCACACACTGATTATATAGCGTTTTACTGATTATGCCAGTTTTGTATCGGTTAACGTTCAACATTGTCCTGAATCTTGCACTTTATTGCTGGCTGTTTTACATATATTCCATCCAGGCTTCAGGGCCTCTCTTCACAACTGTGTTCATGGACCTTCATTACTAATCTTCAATTCCTGAATTAAATTAATTGAATCAAATACCACTTGTGTAGTGGACCTAATTAAATTTGCAACTATTGGAAAATATGGACTCTGCTTTGGAGGGACAATGAATAAAACATTTTAATCATTTGCAGCATTAGGAAACGTTGAACGGTGAGCTCTCTCTCTCTTGTAGCAATTCAGTGTCAATGTCGCATTCCTAGTAGATGTTTTATCATTGCTGGAATAAAGAGAGGGGCCCTATGCAGTAAATAAAAGTGCTGCCCTTATTAGTGTATTCCCTGGAGATGTGATTGTTGTTTTGCCAGCAATTATCCCTGGCTTTTGGGATTGTGAACTGTCTTACATCACTGCGATTCAGCCTTCCCTCTCTATCTCGCCATTGAGTCCCCCTGTCAATCGTTACATTCCAGTATATCTAAATTTAGAATGTCAAATGGAATATGATTAAAGCATTTGAATAATGTTTTTTCTTTTAATTTAAGTAAATGTTTAGTTCCCCATGATGTGATCTGCAATGATTTGCCTTTAAAATAATAAATGACAGCGGACCTCCACTTATCTGTGGGAGTGTTACTCGCAGCTCCTCTTAACCGTGCGATCAAAATGATACTTGAATAGATCCATTCATCTGCATAACTATTGTTCCCTTTCCACAATTTTCCATGGTTTTGGGTGTTATTGTGAATCGACTATGTTTCTTTATGGATAAGAGGAGGCCATCAGCAAATTCAACCTACTATCTTCAAATTCAACCTATTATCTTCAATTGAACCACACTATTGTTTCTTCCACAGATAGGCAGAGTAAAGTCGCGGATACCCCTGCAGATAATAGCATCCACAGAGTTTGTCCCCCATGCATTGCCACTAATAAGTGAAGCTATCTTGTTTAAAAAATAAAAAGTGCATTTGTTAAATTATTTGAAAACAATTATTATTGAGTTCACACTCTTATACACACCTGGAATGGACGGTAATTAAATTATCTAAATAGAAGTAATTGACAGTATGATCCTTCTCCGTTAATCTGTGAGGTGCTGTGTCTGGAAGGATGGATCGTCTCATGCCATGATGCCAATAGCACAATCGGGATAACATTCATGGGGGAAATGACATTTTTTGTATCATTTATACTCAAAGTTTGCATCGCTAATAAGGCAAATTAAAGTTTAAAGTTTAATTTGTTTAAACCAGGAGAGAACAGGATGAAGTCTCATTTGCAAGAGTGCAGGCCCGAGCCCCCAAAATGACAAAAGCAAAACAAATAAAATAAAGTACACATTGTACTAAAGTACAAACCAATAAACTAAAAAAAAACTAAAAAAATAAACAAATACAATAAAATTTTTAGGTACGAATAAAATAAAGTGCACATTGTACTAAAGTAAAAACCAATAAACTAAAAAAAATACAATAAAAATTGAAGTACAAATAAAATAAAGTGCACATTGTACTAAAGTACAAACCAATAAACTAAAATAACAAAATATAAAATGCAAAAATAACAAATATAAAAATAAACAAATGCAATAAAAATTGAAGTACAAATAAAATAAAGTACACATTGTACTAGAGTACAAACCAATAAACTAAAAAAAAATAAACAAATACAATTAAAATTATAGTATAAATAAAATAATGTACACATTGTAATAAAGTACAAACCAATAAACAAAAAAATCTAATATAAAATAAATAAATAAACAAATACAATAAAAATCGGAGTACTAATCAAATAAAGTACTAAATAGAAAAATAAATAACAAATATTGAATTCTCAAATTCTAATTATTGTCAGCTCCTTGCACACGGTAATCAGTCTGTTCATGAAGATCATCCTTCTAAAAAATATATATGAAAGCAATGGCAGAAGTAATCATGAGGAAAGTGCAGGCTAAATGTATGTTAATAATACATATTTATCACCAACTCGGAGTAAATTAAGATTAGGTTGAAAGGTTAATTAATGTCGGCGTAATTTAACACTGGCGACGACATGTTATTGCCTCTTAATTACAATGCACATTACCCTGCTTTAATGTCGTGAACACAAATGCTCAGTGAATTGCCAAAACACTCGCTCACACAAGTTGTGGGCTCTCAAAGCTTAAATTCCACTGTTGTTTTTAGTTTTTGGTTTTTACGCGATAGTAGTTGGTGGCTCGCGCATGTCGGTGCGCATTTGCATCTCACATTTTGCGCTCTATCGAGCCTCATCGATGGGCACACACGAACCGTCGTGGGTTTCGCGCCCCGCTATTAACGAGTGTGACGGAATGTTCGTTGATTTATCGAAAATTGGTTCCCTTGGGGAAAACGAAAAGAAAGATGACCACGTTTGATGTTCGTTTGACCTCGTTTTTTCTTTGCCCTTGTATGTCCTGCTGATTGATAATAAATGCTTTACTTGACCGAGCAAATAGCTGGAAATAACCAGCTGCAATGACATGAGCAGTCAAAACAAAACTGTTGTCAGGATGGTTCAACCCTCAACTGAAGGAGCGTATGCTAGGAGCTGAGCAATGGATAGTGACTGCAATGGAAATTTCAGCCACGCACACTGAGCATTAGCATTACGAATCAATGAATGCCACCCTCTTTCGGCTGGCTCTAATGGTAGGGGCTGGCAGAGTGGCAGGTGACCTAGCATGGCATTGCAATAGCCATGTCTAATCGTATTTATCCGTAACCACTGTGCCTTATCCAGATTGCCCTCAATCGAGCATGCAGGTCAACTCAGCCTGGAATGAGCACATGACAAGAGGTTTCTCAGGTTGGATGACAAATACAATAATGCCGGTCAATCGCCGACCCCAATTTCCCAAACGCCTCGTCCGTTTAGCGCCAAAGTGTTTGCGGTCGTGTGTGCAATCCGTGCGTGGATTTTCGGCTTTCGCTTCGTGCTCAGCATTTCCTGTCCCGAGTTTTCGCCACTCACTGCTGCGCTACAACTAACTAAAGATCGCCCGGTAGTAGTGCGTGGCGCGAACTTGCGAGAAGAATGTTCGACACGCAGACCCAACCCGGAAAGCCGCACTTGGACCTGGGCTGTTATTTGTATTACCAAGAAACACAGGCATATCAATAGCAAGTAGCCCAGTGTATTAAAGTAACTGGTAAGATGGTGGAGATATCACAAACCATTTCAGATTTTCAATGGAATCGTGCACTACTCCAGATTTAGCACGGTTGGCTACATACAGTTCGAAAGATGTTCAACACACTTCGAAGACAGACATTTATTTGATGCAATATATGTTAATTATTGAATTATTAACGGATAATATGCAGAAATTATCAAAATCATAAGAAATTAGTATTCACAGTATAAATAACTCACTGAATCTTGCATTTATTTTACTGCCCAAATATTTTCTCAATCAAAAGCATGTATGTGACACATACTACCGATATATCAATTTGTGAAGTGAGAAGGTAAGACATCTTTGACATTTAACTTATGGAAGGGACACCCGAGTTACCCTCATTGCAGCGGACAGGGACCAATGCAGTATTAATGATCAGACTATATTTTATTGAGATCTTATTTAAAAATGCAAGACCCCCTTTGCTTTTAGCATTCCGTTGAACTAATTTAGCATAGCTGCTGTGATGGAAATATGCATTAATGATGCATAATACTCCCGATTAATGATGTATTTATCCATCACAATGGCTATTCCCCAAAGGCACTGGAGAGCTTTTGAGAACTGTACGTCCTGCTCGAGTACTCACACACTGACCCATATACGCTGTCGGGTAGGGATTAGCGGATGTACGTATGCCAGTCACCATGGTGAGCAGTTGCTTCGCAGTTATCACTCGTCCTAGAATGTTTCAGTGATTATTTGATGAACGTAAAGTCTTATGATTGATGGCTGCATTGAATTGTGTGTCTGTGATTTTTATTTTATTGAAAATTATCTTCAAATGATAAGCTCGCGTAAATATATGCTCGTACAACAAAAAGGACGACATACAAGATAGACGATGCAAATGAGACAGGACAAAAAATACAAATCTAATAGTTTTTTTATTTAAATAATGATGCCAAATCTTGACAATTCATCGACTCACACCTCCGATTAGCACGGATAGCTACATATGGTGCAAAATAAGTTCTACATATGATTCCGAGTGGGGATGAACCATTGCATATCCAGTGAGCACCATGCCCCCATGATTGGAACGACCCTGGTTCTCTTCCTGTCCATGAACAGGATCAGTGGTCGTTGTTTTGTGAACCTAGCTTGGGTGTCCTCTAGTCCGCTAGTTTAACTTGACAGAACAGAAGTATCACATGTCCCTAATGTTCCAGTACTCCAGTACCTCCAGTGGCTCCCAATCCAATCCGACATCAATATGGCGATTGCACTTGCCCATCTTCAAGAATCTCTGTGGCCTCAGCCCTCTATCTCTCTCTCTCTGCTCCCCTCCACGCGCCCCCTCCGCTCTAGCGATCAAAGTTTCCTATCAAAGTCCCCGGTCAACATTCGCTCAGTGGGAGATCGCCCATTCATCTCGGCTGCTCTCATGCTCTGATACTCGCTTCCAACCGCCAATCCTTGTTGTCCACTCCTTGTCCACCGTTCAAGCCCAGGCTCAAGGACTTTCCTTTGTATCCACTGACAATGACTGACGGTGTCCCTCTGAATAAATAAATAAATAAATGCTACTCTATCCGTAGAGTGTCTTGAGATTGGTCATGTTTAGATGCTGTACAAATCTAAATTGTATCATTACCTTGTGCTATACCAGCCATAATAGTTTCTAGCACGATAGGTACGTATGTTTAGAGGGTATATCTACGTTTTTTTTTATCTTATATCTATTACACCTTTCGTAATCCTAAAACCATTCCAAATTGGATTGTTGTGTACTTGTCATTAGTATGCATGTACCAACCAGTGTGTGCACCCTATGTCTGTGTGTGGCAAGGCAGGCAATGGCAATAAGTAAAGTTTGTATTTTTCCTCCCTCTGGAATTACAAGACTATATAGCTTCACTTTACTTTGGCGGTTCTGCTCGGGCTGGGCTATACGCTATTCCCTACTTATTAACGAACTTGCTTTCCGCGATTTTGGCTTTCCGCAAATCGCATCTGCAACTCTGCATGGCTGCATCGAGAGAGACAGAGAGAGAAAACAAGTGATGAGAGAGAATATGATGCAACAACGTGATGAGATTAACCTTCTTCTTCTTTAGTGCTGCCTAACGGCGTGTGCGACTTCACGATGATATTGGTCCCGGTCTAGCACGGCGTGTAGAGTTTGTGCTGCTGTTGTTAATTGTAGCCATGTTTTGATGTTACTGAGCCATGTCGTTTTTGGCCGTCCTGGTCGTTTTTTCCCTTCGATTTTTCCTTCCAGAATTAGCTTTAATAGCTGGTATTTGTGGTCGTTTCGGGCAATGTGGCCTAGGTAGTAACACTTCCTGCTCATGATGGTCTTCAGCAGTTGCCTGTCAGTGCCCATATCTTGCAGAACTTGTGTATTGGTGGTTTTGGCTGTCCATGGGATTTTCAGCATTCTTCGATACAGCCACATCTCGAAAGCTTCGAGCCTTTTTGTTGCTGTTATTGTCAGTGTCCACGTCTCAACTCCGTACAGCAAAATTGACCAGATGTAGCATTTCAGTGTGCGCAGTTTCAGTGATGTACTCAAGTTGCGGTCTGCAAGGAGTGTTTTCCATTTAATAAATGCTTGCCTTGCTTGTTCAATTCTGCTCTTGATTTCGACTTCATGGTTCAACTGATCGTCAATGATTACACCAAGGTATTTAAATCGGTGTACTTGTTCCAATTTTTCGCTACCAAGCTTGATTGTTATTTCGCTTGTAGTTCGGCTGACCTTCATAACCTTTGTTTTCTTTTTATTAATTCGTAAGCCCCATATTTGACTCTCTGTGGCAACCTCGTCCAAGATTTGTTGTAGGTCTTGTTCCGAATCGGCCAGCAGTGCAGTGTCGTCGGCATACCTGATGTTGTTGATGTATTGTCCATTGACTTTAATACCAATGTTTTTATCTGCTAGTGTTCGATCAAAAATCTGCTCCGAGTAGATGTTGAAAAGACTGGGTGAAAGTGGGCAGCCTTGTCGTACACCTTTTTGTATTGGTGTTGGGTCTGTCAATTCGTTGTCATATCGGAGTTGGGCTGTTTGCTTCCAATAAAGAGCAATGATGAAGTTGATGTCGTTTTTATCTAGTCCCAGTTGTTTTAATAAAGCTGCTAGTCGGTCGTGGTCGACTGAGTCAAAGGCTTTCTCGTAATCTATGAAGCAGATGTACACTTCTTTCTGATGTTCGTAGCATCGCTGTAGTAGTATCTGTAGACAGAAGATTGCTTCTCTTGTGCCTAGTCCTTTGCAGAAGCCAAACTGTGTGTTCTTCAATGCATTTTCGCATGTGGAGCGTATGCGCTGTTGGATCACCTTCAGGAAGACTTTCAGCACGCGGCTCATCAAGCTTATCAGTCTGTAGTCCTCGCATTTCCGGCTTGTTGCTTTCTTTGGTATGGCCACAAAGATGGATTGTAGCCAGTCGGATGGAATTGTATTGCCATTGTATATTTGATTGTACCAATTAGTCAGTTGTCGTATGTTGTTACTGTCTAATAGTTTGAGCAATTCTACATGGATTGTGTCGGGCCCGCACGCTTTGCCTGACTTAGCTGTTTTGATTCATTGTTCTACTTCTGATGTTAAAATGTGTAGAGCGTCTTTCGACATCTGTTGGTCTTTTTCTGCAGGTGTTCTCATGGCGCCATAGAGCTTGTGTATATAGTTTGTCCAGGTGTCCATTTTTTCTTGTTTATTTAGGATTGGTTGGTTGTTGTCCGCATACAAGGTAGCTGTTGGGGCTGGTCTGTAGATGTTACCAGCTTCTTTGAGCTTCTTGTGCAGAGTAAAATTGTCATGTTTTTTAATTAGTTCTTCAATCTCGGCGCATTGTTCTTCCATCCACTTTTCTTTTGCCTGTCGGATTGCTTCTCTGATCTTCTGTTGCATTTGTTTGTACTTCTCCAAGTTGTTGTTTTTGTACATTCTTCGTTGGCTCATTAGATCGAGAATACAATGTGTCATCCATCGTTGTTTCTTTTTCGGTGGCTGATGTCCCAGCATGACTTCTGTTGTTTCTTTGATGCATTGTTTGAACGAGCGCCAGTACCCCTGAACATCTGCTGTTTCTGTTGTTATTGAGCGGATGCTATCGTTGAGATGTTGCTGTACTTGTCTTTTATCGGCGCTGTTCTTCAGTTTCTCCAGGTCTGCTCGTCTCGTCTTTGTACATTGTATTGATCGCAATTTGAGTCTTATTGTAGCTGTTACTGGGTTATGATCTGACGATATATCGGCTCCAGGGTAGGTTTTTGCTGTAATCACACTGGACTTAAACCTGATGTTAATTAGGATATAATCGATTTGGTTCCTGACGATGTTGTGGTCGGAGTCTTGCGGCGAGGTCCACGTGTACAGTCGTCGAGGTGGTAATTGGAACCACGTGTTAGCAATACTGAAACGTTCTTCTTGGCAGAATTGAACCAGTCTGTCGCCTCGTTCATTCCTTGTTCCTAGTCCGTGTTCTCCGACAATGTTCTGCATTCGACCGTGGCCAACCTTGGCATTGAAATCGCCGAGGATTATAGTGATGTCTTGCTTCTTCAGCGGCTTCAGCGTGTTGGTTAGTTGCTCATAGAACGATTCGATTTCATGATCTTGTTTATCTGCTGTTGGAGCATAAACCTGTAGAATGTTCACGTTGACTTTGTTGCCTGCTAATTGTAGTAGTGCTATTCGTTCTGATACTGGGGGTAAAGTTGTTGACTTTATTAGCTAATTTCTTGTGTACTATAAAGGCGACACCGTATGTTTGTTTGGTGTTTTCTTCTCCTCCGGAGCAGAAGATGTGGTGTTCGCTCGATATAAACTTTTTTGTTCCAGGCCATTTAGTTTCGCTTAGACCGATTATGTTGATTTTAAGTCGATCCATTTCTTGTATGACATTGGCTAGTTTTCCTGCTTGAAGTAAACTTCTAACGTTCCAAGTTGCTACTTTGAAAGGGTTCTTTGACACAAGCTCGGAGATTCTTAGCACCCCTGTCCTATTTAAAGGACGCCGATACTCAGGGCCTTTGTTGATTTTGCTTGTCATCATTGAAGTTTTCAAGGGAGCAATAATCCAAGTAGTTTCCCGTTGCTTTCTTGGATCACCATTTATTTGAAAAGGTCATGTGGGGACCTTTCGAAACGGGTTTTGTCTGACGTCTCCACTGAAGTCTTCCCGCCTTGGGTGACCCTTCTGAGAGCACTAGGCTCTCGACGGTATAGCGATCAGCTTCTCAGACGTACACAAACTCTCTCGCCGCGTTAAGGCACCGTTTCTCGAGAGAGGAGATTAACCTAAGTTCATTTATCAACAATGATTAAATATCTTCTTGGTTCTTTCGGTAAAGTCACGTAGAATGGAAATAATAATGGAAAAAATATAATAACAAAATAAAACATAATAAAATAATCACTGCAGTCACGAAAGCTTTAAATCGAAATGATTAAATACTTTATTAATTCTTTTTATTTACTTAGTTTTTTAAATATCCATTTGTTATTGCTGTGTTATGATAATTTTCATCTATTTCATAGATTATTTACGTATTTATTTAAGGTAATTCATTAAATATCATTATCCGCGAAATGTTCTACTCACGAGTATCTCTGGAACGTATCCCTGGTGATTAACGAGGGAATGCTGTCGTTAACTCTGAAGCGTTTCGACCGTGTTCAGGATTGTGGCCGGACGTCTCTGCGGTAGAGTGAGCGGCTCGCAACCGGGATGCTTGCGAGTTCAACACCTGGCTGGGGGTTGACTCGTCCCATATATAAAATGTACAACCACTTCGTAGAGAAGTCAACAGAGGTTGTGTTATGGATGGACACGCATCCCACAATAGAAAGTTGGAATTTTCACCACTGACTTGGGGCTGTAAAACGAGAGATGAAGAGATGAAGTCCTTTGATACAGCAAATATAGCTGTGACGGTCCCACCTGATGATGGAGACTTTTGTTGCCTCCGAAACGTCGTGATTTATTATTTTATTTTATTTCTATTATTACTTTTAGTATTTCTTTACCTACGTGACTTTACCTTAAAAACCTAAGAATATGAGAGATGAAGTGCCACCTCGATGCTCATTGAGCAGGAAATCACCTTCACTTTGTTCATCTGTGAAATATCACAATAATTGGGGGTGAATTTTGACAATGAAGTTCCAAATAGATAGATAGATCGTTTATTGTCATTGTCACCAGTACAACGAAATTTAAAATGCTCACCAGTCAGGGCATCATTCATAAATTTAAATTAAATAAAACAAGAAAATAAAAATAAAATTAAATGAAAGATAATCAATTTATACTATATATAAAAACAGCCCAAGTATACCCACATACCCACATAAATGCCTCAACCGTGCGTCCTTTGGACCGACACCGGTTGCACCGATGGTTTATTGCGTGCAGATGTTCAGCGGCGAATCCCCACTGCCGTGTAACGACGTCCTATGCTCAGTGACGCATGCACATGCTTGCACACGCACAACAACAACCGCCCTTCGCCACTAAGTGGCGGTGACGTCACCAAGAAGCTTGTGCCAGGCCATGTGCACCTTGAGGCCACGTGAAGTGTTGAACGTCCGTTGGCAAGAGGTCACGGGGCAGACCCAGGTGCCATGGGTCGACTGACTGAGATGACCGAGATGACTGGCTGATGCACCACCTGTGCCCCCTACTGTACCAACTTGCTGTGCTTTAGCCACCCTGCGCTCCGCTCGTTGTTGTGAGCGTCGCTCCTCCGCCCTCTGTTGTTATTGGAGGGCGACTGCCTCCAGCTGCCCAGTAGCGTCCTTCACGAGCCTCCTCCACAGAGGCCGATCTTGACACCGCTGGTACCAGTCAGCGGCAAGTCCACTCAGCACACACACACGCACATGCGCATGGCAGCTGCTCACTGCTTCCCTAATAGCGAGGTGATATGTGACCTCCTGAGCACGCCTGTGAGTCTGCTTGTGCATGTGAGGTCACAATCACGGGTGCGTGGGAGGGAATTTACTGCGCGCCACACTCTCAAGCGCATCTCTTTTGTTGCCTCATGAAATGTTCTCATGAACAGTCCGAAGAAAACCAAACCGACAACATTGCACAGCACCTTGTCCATGTTACCCAGGTTACCCAGGTGTTAATGCAACATAGCTCCACCACGGGTGGGATTTATTTCCGTTATAAAAAATAATTCCAACAGTTTTAAGGACAATGTTATCACTGTAGCTGTGTCCCCTCTGGGCATGTGTGTGCCAGTCTGCAATGCTCTGCCATCATCAAAATTATTTTTTTTGTTTTTATCAACGAATGTCTTTAAGATAAGCACAGCAACGCTTGTTGCCGGTGAAGGTTTAGGAGCGGAAAATGGGGAAACTTTAGTGATTGACCTTAAAATCTATGGACGGTGGAATCCTCATCAACCAGGTGAAGTTTAGACTACTCTTTCCTGTGAGCACTGGTTGATATTTCACATGAGATGAATATTAACCGGTAGCATTCTTTTTTGTCCGTTTCGTTGTCATTCGGCTGTGAGTGCGTGCGGACTGGGTGAATCCTGGCCTCCTCCTGAGCTTAATGACATTGCCGTATTGAAATACCACAGCATAATTCATCCCAGGGAAAATTAAAGTCGGAGAGTGCTCGGTTATTTGCTGGTGGCGCGAGCTTATTGCTGTCGCGGGTAGGTTATTTGGCATTCGTTTCCCGGAATACAAATGCGGTGGCATGTGCCCACGTTTGGCTCTGTGAATCGCACTCGCTGTTATCATTGATTGAAATTTATACTTGCCAGAAAACCTCCTTGCTCCTGCTGTGACCCCCCCCCTCACTCCAAGATGTAACAGAGTGACCTCAACTGATTGGCCTCAACGGCTCTCCTTGCTGATAAGGTTTTGTAGAAATTATAACGATGCCTTTTTGCGCTGGTGACGATTAACATTTGAAGAGTGGGGACTCGTAAAGAGTTTCACAATGCCAGCCTGAAAAATGTTTGGCTGGGAATAAAACCTGGGCCGATGCTGAAATTGGGGAATGCCAAGTGACAGGAAGGATTGGCGAAAATAAGATTTAGATGTTTTAATCTTCCACAACTTTGGGAATTTTAAAAAGGCCTTGCGTACATACAGTATCACTTTGTGCATGCGTGAACTTGCGCTGGTGTGATATGATTTATGTGATTTTTCATGGATTTGTGGTTGAATTTTCTTCCAATGAGATCACGCAAAACCTATTATTTATCGCTCATCTCTCTTGGCACCCACCATTCTATCATCCTCGCCAAAGTCGCTCCAGGCGCTTGTCCCTGCTTACATTTCCTTTCTCATCTTCCTCTACTCTCATTGCTGTGCTCGAATCTTCAACAGTGCTCTCTCGACTCATCTCTTTATCTCCCCAGAATTATTATCTTTTCCTAAATGGGAGGTCACTATATTTTCGTATGTCCCCACTGTCTGGAACACCCTTCACAAGCCATGCATCCCGCTGACTGAATTCAATGTAAAATTCAAACCGAAGACACGACAGTTCTAACTTGACTGTGGATACTCACTTCAGAATTATTGTCGCGTTGTAAAACCTCCTTAAGAGTATTTCTTGCACTCTCCCTCGATGCCGTCGCATCCCACACCCGCACTCTTGCAGCCTGCTCTGTGCGAGTGATAACAGTGACGGCAGTTAAAGCACATCATGGGATTGCGGCACCCTCGGTTCAGCTCACGACCCATACACAACAGCAGTGGCGATCACTATCCCACCCTGGCCTGGGCCTCGAAGTCCACGTTGCTATAAAATGACAACTCGGTGATGGGGAGACAAAGGTGGTCGACAAAGGCAGAGATTGACGTCTATATTTGCGGGGGGGGGGAACAGTTCGCTTTGTCCCTCACGTTAGAAATCACGGATGCATGTAATTTATTTATTTTAAATTAAAATATTAAACTACTGAAAATCAATTTATGAAGGTGCCTAGTTCAGGGGGGGGGGGGGCATTGCCCCCCTGTGCCCCCCCCCCTCCCGCAATCTCCGCCCGTGTTGATCGGGGCACGTGTGATGCTAATCACACTATTCGTGAGTGAGATGTTCCGATTTCAGTCGATACTCACTGCAGTTGTGCACCCCGTCCGCCATTGCGGCTAAATGCGGAATCTGTTTTTGCTCTTTCTGTGCCACGCCAGGCTGGTGGGGACCTTCCGCATGGTGCTGCAGCTGCTGGTGGAGCGGGGACAGCTGGAGCTGACGGACACGCTCCTCGACGACAACAACGCCTCGATCATGGTGAGCGCAGACAGGAGCCATCGGCACCGCGACAGGGCGGCTGTACTCGCGCCCGCTCAACGGTGAATGCGCCGGTGCGATTACCTCCACCACCGCCGCCGCCACCACCGTGGTGAACACATGAGCGCGCTGGCAGCGCCAAACCGGTTACAATGACCACAATTATAATAATGCAATTCGGATTTATACTCGGGCCTGAATGCAACAACATGTCAAGAGCCTGTACCAAATAGTGGTACGTGTTCATCGCAGCGAAATGTGAGGCACCGATTATGCTGTGAGGGAGTGGGTGGCATTGTGGTTTGGCATGCTGTGTGATGAACCTCTGGTAAAGGTTCGATTCCCTGCCATGGCTCACATCATTGGCAATAGATAACTGAATTGGCCCCGGGTTTCTTCGCTTTGTCAACCTGCACTGGCCAGCATGGTAAAGTATGGTAAAATATAGCCATGATCACTAATACATAGCTTTGGTGGGTCTTCATCCATCAGTGGATAAACAATAGACTGTGAAGTAGTAGTATTAAATGCAGTGTGTACACATTTTTACAATGTTTTAATGTTGGTGGGTGCTCACCACAAATGATAGTTCTAAACAGAAAAAAAAAACTCCACGTTTTTTTGGAAGCGCTCAGTCTATCCAGAGAAGAACGAGTGTGGATTTCCGTCCGAGTGGTGCAGCCTCAGCGGATGAGGAAGGTCTTGAACCAGGATGCAGTGGTGGCACTAGAAACAAGCAAACCAAGGACAAGCCTAAGGGCCCAAGGAAATCAGTTCAATCAAAAAATGTAGGTGCGTTAAAAATGAGCTCAGATTTAAATCCTGATAATAATAACGGAAGACTTAACGTTAAACAGCCAATTCATTTCTCTCATTTGTATATATATATTTTTTTTCATTTCTGTTAATCTCTGTTTTTATTTACATCTTGCTACATCTATACATCTTGTCTTTATATATTTTATCATCTCACTTGGGATTTTGTAAATTAAAAGAGAAGCCTCCCTAAATATATGAATGGGTCATTCAACCCACCAACACCCGACACCGCCAACTAGTAAGGGTTGTCACGTAACCAGAACCTGCCAATTCGTCACTCGCACAGCACAAATCTGTCTGTCGCCTGATGAAGCTAGTTGTAATTATTGGCGAAACGTCGTACTCAGATTGTAAATGTTGTGGCTTGGCTCTCCAACACACTGGTGTGCTGTACTAGTGACGAATTGGCACGTTCTGTTTACATGACAACACTTACTAGTTGGCTGTGTCGGCTGGTGCCGGGTTTTAATGACACATTTATATATTTACGCGATCTAACCCAAAAAACCTCTTATGGACGATATTGGTCGTGAAAGCCTACGTGTTAAGCACGGCTTTAGAGCCTACAAGGTACTGTGCGGTGCATTCCTGCATAGAGCATTTTCATGGCAGTGCTTGCATTATTAACAACGTTCTTCCTGAGTCTGCCGAGCAACTGGGTTCAAATGGAATCATATTTATGTGTATACGCACGACTCATGAAATGGTATGATTGTAATTTCTTGATAATTAATGATTAAAGCTTCATTGATTGCATTTGTACATACTACATCCAACAAAGTGGGGGGAGATGGGGCACAAAGCCACGGAATGAATATAGATTTTTGACCGGCAGTTGAACACATGATGTGTAATACCATAACAGAAGGGCATGAATATTTTATTCACAATTCACTTAATGCCGGAAGTGCGTTGTCCGTGTAATGATTATCAATGAATTTGGACATAATTGCGCGTGTCACGGGCTGCATTGTTTGTTTGATGGTGGCTAAGCAGTAGGTGATTGACGGTGAATTCCCTGACATCTTCTTGGTTCTTTCGGTAAAGTCACGTAGAAGGGAAATAATAAAATAATAAAAATTAAACATGATAAAATAATTCTCACGACGTTTCGGCCACAACGCAAGCAGCCGTCCTCAGGTGAAGAACAGGTCTGTCGGAAAGACAGCGTCTGAATGACTATCTTTCCGACAGACCTGTTCTTCACCTGAGGACGGCTGCTTGCGTTGTGGCCGAAACGTCGTGAGAATTATTTTATCATGTTTAATTTTTATTATTTTATTATTTCCCTTCTACGTGACTTCACGGAAAGAACCAAGAAGATGAATCCCTGCAGTCACGAAAGCTTTAAATCGAAAAATTCCCTGGCAGTTAAACATGCACAGGACCTCCTGTTCACCCAGAGAAGGCAACTCCGTGGAATGTTCGAACGTGAATCTTTGATGATTCCTGCTTCTTCTAAGCGACGGGGCTGGTGCTGACGAGCAGTTGTCCTGGGTGAATGAAACACGCTACTTTGCTATGGAACAGCGTATCTTCTTTGTTTGTCTGTGGATGTAATGATATACTTCAAAAAATGTTGATGGATAAAAAATTAACCCGTAAAAACAAAGTTTTTCACTATAAATCCTTTATATGCGTGGCGTCGGTTTTATTTTATTATTCATTTCTGTTTTTCTTGAGTAAGAGTTTCATTTTTATCGCATTGGTATTTTAAATTAAATATGAAAAAAGAATTTTTCCTAAACAGTGGAAAATTTTGGAAACATTTTTTCACGAAAATAAATTGTCACGCACAACGAGTCTGTGTGCAAAATGTCAGCTCGATTGGATCACGGGAAGTGGGTTAAAAAACGACCGAAAGATTTGCACGGTCGCAAGCGCGCAAGCAAGCAAGCAAGTGAACTTAATATAAAGGATTTAAAAATACCCTGACTTCAATTGTGAGTGTTCTGCAAGCTGTTTTTGCAAGCATTAGACTTACTCTATGTTACATTGTGTTTTTGAATGCAAATAAATGTATCCACAAATTCACCATTTCCTCGCCTTTGCTGTAACTATGCGAAATTTACTTAGATAGTTATTTATAAATTAACTTTAAATTTGTATCCTTGTGAAGTGTAAAGTAATTTTAGATTTATTTTATCCTTCTCTGACAAGCAACAACAGCAATGATGGACAATACACATTTCTACATAAATATTTTTATTGAATTAAAATATGGTATATTGTATGTATGGATGCATAGCTTTTTTGTTTAAGTTTGTAATTATCCATGTTTTTCAAAGGTTGTATAGTCAAAACAATAACTGCAATATCACTGTTATTAATGCCCAGTGGGAGCCTTTTAACACGTGTTAAAAATAATAACCCCATAGAAAATAATGTCGTAATGCTGTATGATTATTCATATTCATGTAAAATGTGTCTTTAAAAAAATATAGAAACTATTTTAATGTAACAAGGTAAGGCCCACTGAGCTTTTTCAGAAGCGACCAGGCCACAAATGATAGCTCAATGAAGTGGCTTATCATGTGGAAATTTATACCAGCCAAACACTCCAAACGAATATCTCTAAATACGGAGGGAAAAACTGGAAGACCCAGAGAAAAATCCACACGACCACCGGGAGAACATGCAAAAGTGAATTAACAGAGCTATAAATTAGTATGTGTCATAGCAGGCTTGCGTTTGTCAGTATATTAGCCACAATTGTGTAGAACAATATATTTTTTTTACCTACGTGACTTTACCGAAAAAAACAAAGAGTATGAATCATTGCAGTCACGAAAGCTTCAAATCTAGAATAGAACAATATATTCAATGAACAACGTCTCCTTTCATTTCATGGTGACATATAGAATTGCATGCTGTATAGCCACATATAAAATGTCGTCCTTAAACAAATGCTGCTTGATAACTTTGGTCTGGAAAGCCAATAGGCTAATGGACTAAAACTTTTTTTCTTTTGAAAATCCACAACGGTGTTCTGAGTTTATCCATAATACACCACAGCAGTGCAAACTGAGTCTCAATAATTTTAAATAAACTGGTAAACTTGGCCTGATAGAACTACTACCTATCTGGCTGCATTCTACGTATCCATTCTACCTATCTATCAACTGCCATGGTGTAAATGGTTCACTTCTTTTGCACCGTACGTAACCAACCATGCAAATCGGAGGTGTCGGAGAAAGACAACAAACTGAACACAAAAGGCAGTTCTGAAGAGCTGCGTTTTCAATCTAGATTTAAAAGTCCATAGCTCCAGTGGCTTTCTCATATCAGAAGGAACAGTGTGCGCCATGCAGTGACCGTCTTTGTTCGATGGCCAAAAGCCGCTGCGAGGATTAACCGGAGTTCGCGTGATGGTCTATGCTCCTTGACGAGATCAACAAGGTGTCGTGGTTAATTTGTGGCAGGCATATTTGGATTTAAAGCTTTCGTGACTGCAGGGATTCATCTTCTTGGTTCTTTCTGTAAAGTCACGTAGAAGGGAAATAATAAAATAATAAAAATAAAGCTTAATAAAATAATAATATAATAAAATAATAATAAAAAATTATTTTATTATGTTTTATTTTTATTCTTTTTCGGTAAAGTCACGTAGAAGGGAAAAAATAAAATAATAAAAATAAAGCATAATAAAATAATAAAATAATACAATTTTGCTTTTTTTATTGTTTTATTTTTATTATTTTATTATTTCCCTTCTACGTGACTTTACCGAAAGAACCAAGAAGATTGTGGCAGGCACTTTGTGTGTAATGAGTGTGAAAACTTACAATGTTTTCATTCGGCAACCGGTAGCCCAATGCCCAACACGTGCCAGAAAAAAAAGTGATTGCAGGGCTGACATTAACCGTGTAGCCTCTCTACTCCCGCGTATCCAGGCCACGGTCACGCTGGAACTCAAGTACTTTGCGCTCGACAGCACGGTCGGCCAGTGGAACGAGTTGGACTTCATCCCAACCCCTACAGAGGACACAGATAATCTCGTGCCAAGCATGGAGACCACTGGAGATGCAAAAAGGTGAGCCAAGAAGCTGGACACCGTTATTGGCGTTCACGATGATCTTGTGGGGCAGAATTGTGTTTAAAAAAAAAAATCCTACATTTTACAGGTGCCTTCTTTGAAAGGCTCCAGTGTATGCTTATATGTTGTGTTGTGCAAACCTCTTCTAACCATTGCAAACGAAAATGGTTCAAAGTTGAGCAACATTTAAAATCTGAAACAAAATGCATTTCACGGATGAATATTGAGGACTTCGTCAAGAAAGTAGGTGTCATTGTCTTATTTTGTTAAATCGATGCACTGTGTGAGAAGCAGCAGATGTACTGTATTTTAAACCTTCTCTGCCCACACAGTAAATGTCTCACTCCTTAAAATTATACAACGCCCAGAGGCCACATGAGTTCAATCCTCGTTTTCCTGTTGCTCTTTCAGAGGAAGCAACAATGTTTTATTGCAGCGATTCAGAATGCTTCATTGTTATGATGTGGAAAAAATAAAAGGCAGTCAAGAAACGGAATAATTTATCGCCGTTTGTAATGTAGCTTTCCCGTGTAACCCGTGATCTCATTTGAGAGCTTAATAGCGATACCTAGAGCTCTCTAATAATCTTTGTCAGAAAATTAGCCATTTAATAACTCACCGAATTTATGGTCCTTAAAATTACCCCTAAAATACATATTTTTGGGAGCATCTGTTATCCCATTGCACTAACCAGGGCCAGTCATTGATCTTTTCAAAATGGTTTATCAAAACCACTTACTGGCTCCCATTAATAACTAGATATGTTTCAGATGAAACACAATTCCAATCTTAATTTCGGAGCTTTCGTGACTGCAGGAATTATTCTTTGGTTCTTTCGGTAAAGTCACGTATAAAGATAAAATAATAAATGAAATAATAGCATACGATGTTTCGATTGCAACACAAGCAATCATCATCAGGTATAAATGAAATAGCAACAAAAAATCTAACCAGAAAACTATAGACAGACATATAAGCAGACAGATATCACCAAGATACATAGAGAGAGTAACACAGGTACAGAGAGGGCGATCGTCTCTGTGGGGTGGCCTTAAATAGACACATTTCCAATGCTTGCTTTTTTTTATTTATACCAAAACATTTCAGAAAAGTCGATTACATTCCTGACCACGCCTTTTTCTGTCTGGCCGGTCTGAAGTCTCTGATTGCTTTCTCTGCGCTCCCTTTATTGCTGATATTTTCCAATGTGCTTCTCTTCAACATTCCTTTCAAATTCGTGACCATTGCAAGCATCCTGCTGAGCCCGTGGATCCTTGAAATGAAGGCAACCCCAGTGACAACTCACTGTCACTCCTGTTCACTTCAAGTGAAGATGTAACAATTATTACCACGAATGCAGAGATAATCTCCATCGAGATCCATGCTGCTCGTTTATTTAAATCGGCCAGACGACCCGCTCAAGCGGGCAAATGTAATAATTGCGGATGATACTCCAGGCAATTTTGCCGATGGCACCACCGTGGCAATGCGTCGTGCGTCATCGCCGCCTGCGATGAATAATTTACGAAGCACGCAGATGCACCCCTAAAGAGCTGTGACGTGGCTCGCGCCTCGGAGCCACGCGATTGACCACACGGACTGTTTCTCGTGCAGTTTAACACGTAGCAGTAGTAGGGTTAGATCACGGTAAATATAAATGTCATTAAACTCGCCACCACCCGACGCAGCCAATTCGTAATGTTTGTCACGTAAACCAAAACGTGCCAATTAGTCACTACTTCAGCACACCGGTGTGTTGGAGAGTAAACCCACAACGTACTTTGTATAATCAATATGGGATTACCAATTGAAATTAAAATTAAATTCAAACATGCTTTGGGATATACGTTTATACTCGGCTAGAAGTGGTCGTGCATGCCTGTCATCCAGAGCTTTGCACAGAAGGGTTGGTGGCCCATGCAGAGATTTGTGAAACTTGCATGGGCAAGAGGTGAGGGTACAGCATTTAGGGTAGGTGAACCCACCTGTACTGAGTTTTGGGAAAGTATCCCTTTGTGTGTGTGTATACATATAGGTTTTCTCTGAGTACTTGGTAGTGTAGCGGTTATGGCAACTGCGCTACGAAACCCGGATAACTGAGTTCCATTCCCGCTCAAGACCAACACCACTAATGATGATCTGAACCGGTCCTGGGCCTCCCCCAGGTCGACTCAAATGAGTCCTTATTGCGGTGTGTAAACATCGCAACTAGGGAGACAAAGGCGACCGGGCATGGTGCTGGCCACCTACCCCATTGTATGCCATGCCGGCCTTCATAGGTGCTCACTAACAACACTTGCCCCAACAGTCTGTTAAGCCTTTATGGGGGATCTTTCTCTGTTTTTTTTTATTCTGAGTAGTTTTGTTCAGCATGCAAAGCGCTCCCTATTGTGGAGATGACTGTATATCCTTACACAATACCTTCCTAAAAATTAATATTGTAACGTATTGAGGCTATCCTGAGTAAACACGCCAAATTATTATTCGAATATACGCTATTTTTTGTGGGTGGAAAACGAAGATTCATAGGACTAAATGGTGGACCATCAGAAAATAGGATGGATTCTTTGCAGAATTTTACCCATTTCGTAATGATTTAGAAATCCATTTTCTAAAGGCAGCATCGAGTCTGCATGAACATTTTTCTCACCAAGCACATATTACCATTCATATGTGTGTGTGATTGCCTGTGTCAATCAAAGAATATGTCTATATATTTTTCACATTATGAGTGATACGCTTTGAAATATTTACTTTTAGCGTAACGCACGAAAAAATGTCGATTGCTCGACACTATTTGGAATGCGTTTAAATCTACAGAGCATATGTGCATTTGCATGCCATTAATTGCCATTCAATGTTAATGCAAGGTGCAGACATTGTGAGCGACAGCTGTAAGGGACCATTTATTCATTTAACCCTGACGTTTTAATTTGAATTTGAAGGCTTACTGAGCACAGAGCTTGAAAATGTAACGCATCGATTTCTATTCAAATTGGTGTCGTAAATTTCTTATTTGGTGGTGGATTGAAATTGTCATGATTAACACAATGTTACGTAATCCGTAGCTTGTCAAAAACAGGTGCAAATATGATAACTTTATTTCATTATCAATTATGGTTACAGATTAGTTTAAATATTTTTGAAGGAAAAGGAGAAATGAAAGCTGCAAGATTAACCTTGTGGATGATGGCGTCACATCGTGGTTATTGGTCTTAGTTCGTTCTCTTTACTCCTGTTGCCCTCTCAGCTTCAATATTCATCTCATTGGTCCACAATTCTAAATTGCTTGTCATAAATATATCCAATTATAGCTCTCGCTGGGATGTCTTTGTTTCCAAACAAAAGCCACTGTTGGGTTAAATGTTGGGCAACCAGTGGCTGAACAGTAACATAATTGTGTTGGATTCCTTCCAGTTTTGCGTGTATAGAATCCATAATTGCTGCCAAAACTGTCGATGTTGTGTGCCAGGTTGGATGTCCCATTTCTCTCAATGCAATACAACTACTGTACACCTCCTGGACAGCTACACTGGCATTTAATGCAATATTATACAAACTCGTGTAGGTTGTGTACACATGTGCGTGCATGGCAACATTTAAATAAAAAATCACTCTTAAAAGAGATTACATTTTTGATAGCTTACCGTATTGTCAGTTGACCTCGCCACATGCATAGCCTCATTATCATTGCTTTGCGTAGACAATAGCATGGGCTATACTGCCATCCTATGTAATGTTATAATTGGAGCATGCAATCATAGATTCCATGAGACTTGGCATTTTCAACCCAACTCATGCACAATTAGTATAATTTGATGGCTCAGAGACACATGCGGGAGTTTTTTTTTCTTATTAAAAAAACACATTTGTATTATATTGGGAAATAAAAAAACATTCTTGCTAGGTTTCAATTTATCAACCAAGGAGGGATCTTAGGGCTACAGTAGGTTAACCTTGACCATGATTTGAACTCATGAATCTATAAACATGGGAGCGTTAGGGTAGCAGCTAGAGCACTGTGATACAAACCCAGTGACCCGAGTTCGATTCCCACTCATGGCCAACACCAGTGACGATTTATCTGAACCGGTCCTGGGCCTTCCCTGGGTCGACTCAGCCTCAAATGAGTACCTGGTTGCTTTGTGTAAACATCGCCGCTAGGGAGACAAAGGCAGTCGGGCATGGTGATGCCCACCCACCCCGTCGTGTGCCGTGCCGGCCTTCATCAGATGCTCGCTAACAGCACTTGCCCCTACAGTCTGTTAAGGCTATATCTTTGTCTTTGATCGTACCTCACCACACCGACCTGTGTGGTGAAGCACGGATCAAACGACCCACATGGCCAAACATGGGGGACGAAACTATATCATCCAGCAGTGGATTGACAAAGGTCCGTACACGATTATTTTATTATGACATAAAATCTACCTGCTCAGTAAAAGGCTACGTTGTTCGCAAACTCCAGTCGGTATCAACCGTGCAGTTAATTTGAATGTTATTTTACATTACTCTGTATTTGGTTCTCATTCATTCACAACCCTGTCTCGTTTGACTGCTGGATGACAGCCTGGCCATGCCACGTGGGTCATTGGGGTTTGTTTTGGTCTTACCTGACCATTGGGGGTTCGCAAAGGAGGCTGCCCAGGATCAATTCAGATGATCACTCGCCGCTGGTGTTGGCTATGGCCTGGAATCGAACTCAGGTTACCGGGTTCTCATCGCAAAGTGTGTGTGCTCAGTCCTGTGCCAATACCCCCCCCCTCCCTGCTCCTCAGTTATTTTAATAAGGAGCATTCTTTTTTTTACAGTTAATTGTAAATTATTACGTGAGCGAATATTAAAACGGAGAACTTGTAGGCTCCATCGGATAACATTGCCAACATCTCTAGATATTTCCGAGTTTCTTCCACATGCCAGGCACTCGTGAATGGCATGAGCCTCTGAATATCCGCCGCTTTCAGGAGGGATTGGCAGTGCTCTGGCTTTGCCGGCTCCTATTGTGGAGCAGCTCCTGTAGCTCAGCTGCAGCTCCAGGCCAGCTCCAGGCTCGCACCAGGCTGACTCTGGAACCGAGGGAGACACACTGCCCCAGTTCCAGCATGGCTCCAGCAGCCTCTGTTATAGCTTCAGAGTCCCTGCAGAGCAGCTCCACTTGGCTGCTCCAGCTATCTCTACCTGGCTCCAGATTCAATGCCACAAACACCCACGTGCAGTCATGTATTTTTTGTTGACAGTCCAGTGACCCCAGCTCAGAGCCTTGCTGTCACTCTGGAACACAACATCTGAAATCTCTGGTGCCAGGCCAACCCTATGTATGTGTGTATGTTGAACTTCTTTCGCACCGTACGTAGTCAACCGTGTTAACGAGAGGTGCGGGGGAAGGACAACAAACTATACATAAAAAGCCGTTCTAAAAATAATAATTTTCTATCTAGATTTAAAAGTGCATAGCTCCAGTGGCTTCCTAATATCGGAAGGAAGAGCGTTCCAGACGGCCGCAGAAGCGCATCTGAATGCGCGCGATGCGGCGACCATCTTTGTTCGATGGGCAGCCAAAAGCCGATGTTGCGAGGATGACCGGAGTTCGCGTGACGGTTTATGCTCCTTGATGCGATCACCCCGGACTCTAAGCTGGGGTTGTGAGGTGGCAGTACAGCACTGGATTATGTTATATGTTTGTGCAGACATCTGTGTACTTCGGTTTTCTCACACATGCCAACCACTCGATAATGATATTTACCAAACATCGTGAAAATAAAGTATTGAAGCTCAGTAGTGATATGTTCGGTTAATAAAGGCATTTTTTAAGTGTTAACTGCCGCTCACTCGATTTTCAGGTGAATCAACCGTTGATGTTAAATTCCGTCATGAATAGTCTATCAAGCCACCGTTGTGGATCTGTTTCGGGCATAATGTCATCGTAACATTGGCTACGTATAAACAACGATATTTGTAAGCATGACAATCTTGCCGGGTGGTGGAGGGTCAATGACAATAATGTTTACATAAAAAATACCATGTGGCCCAACCCAATAACGAATTTGGATCATGTATCGCACTCATCTCCTTTCCTCCTGTATCCTCTGAGCGATTGATCGGTTATTTGCGTGCTCTGCTCTGTTTGTCATGCCTTGCTAATTAATCTCCCCCTCTGTTTTCTGAATTCCTTCTTTACATACACTAACACGGTCTCCTGTGTGCATACACACACACACTATCGCACACAAACCTTCACATGCTCGCACACACTGCCTTGTTCTAATTATACAAGTGCACATTGCTACCTGCGCGCACCTCTAACATACTCACCCCCATGACACGGGCATATGACACCAACACGCACACGCACTCGCGAATGGTAAACCAACACTGTTGGTTTACACGCTGCTCACAGCGGCTCGCACAGTGGGATGACCACCAGGTTCAGTGATATTAAGATATCCTGCCTTAGCATCAAATCTAGGGACACCAGAAGATTTCGCATGGATACGAAGTAGGTTCCACGTTGCGGCATAAGTGAATTGTCAACTGTGCTTCGTAATGAATGTTCCAGCCCAGATTCTACATACATTGTTAAATCTTGACTTCATGCTTTCGTGACTGCAGGAATTCATATTCTTTGGGTCTTTCGGTAAAGTCGCGTAGATAGGTTGAAATAAAATAACAACCTATCTAACAACCTAACAACCTAGCCACGTGACTTTTCCGAAAGACCCAAATAATATAAACCTTGTTGTTTAGGGCAGTATCTGAATTTCAAGCTCGAGCACTTTGTTTGACAGATCTAAAATCAGATTTACAGGTAAGGGGTAATTTGTCAAATACTCACAAACTTGCTTATCTTTCCGGACTTACGTATAGATTCTGGTGCCGACGATTTGAGCTCTATTTTGCTTTGTTTTAACGTAACAGACGTTCGTGTTTTCGTACAAAGTTCACTCGGCTGCACGTGGAGAGGTGCAAGCGAGCGTTAGCGCCTGGGCTGTCAACATCATTGCGCTTAATTGCTGCACAATCATCCGTGCCTGTAATTAATTGCCTGGCTTGAAGTCTTTCACCAACGGTCGCGTATTTGCTTTGCTTCCTTTAACGCTGCTGTCTTTGTTGAGACACTCTCGGTTTACTCGCTAGCCGAGGCAAAAAAACTCTCATCTATTTTGGGCTTTGTCAGCAAGCTCCTTCGATGCCTTTCGGGCATACATTTCGTGGCCTTGATAAGTGCGAAGATATTTTTTGTTCCAAGCGATTGACATATTTTTTACTTTACTTTAGCCTACAAAGGGTTTTTTTGGTTGTTGTCGCAATTCCATTCAGTCACAGCTCTTGAAAGTACAGACCCTAAAAGGCAACACCCTTGAATTTTTATCTAAGGGTGCATATTGAAGGTCAAAGGGATAAAATATCGGTGATATAATCGGGTCTCTCAAATGCCCTCATTGCTCACCTCGGAATTTTATCGCGACTCCATAGGCGTTCGTGGTTGTGCCGAACAGCTCTCCGACGTTTTTGCTCCACACGCTGGGAGATTCTTCAATTCGGTTCCTGAAGAAGCTCCCAGCACGTGGAGTGAAACGTCGGACATCATGCCGAACCACACGCGTTGTAACTCGGCATCAGAGAGCCTTAGGAATTGTTATTTTAACCCGTGTTATTAGCTCCTTACAATGCAAATGAGCCAATTACATGCATGCGTTTCTGGTCATATGATTCTATAAAATCAAATACAGAAGAATGGCGTCTTCAAATTGTTATTGCTTATTGCCTCGCTGTTTGCTCTGACCGGAGTGGCTTCACTTATTAAAGTGCATTTTATGAATTCTTTTTCAGATATTGACTCCATAAACCCACAATTATTCAACTCTGTAGGGATATCAGTAATGAGATGGCCTGTGATGCTGCATTTGAAAGTTCAGAAAAATATATTCAATAAATAATTAACGCCATATATAAACAAAAGAAAATGTGCATCACTATTTTGACAATTTGTTCATCGGCACGTTTGGGAAAAATATTTTAAGCACGGAAAAATAATTCCTTAAATTGCATATTTATTGCAATCGACTCGCGAAAAATATATATAATTGCACCGACGAGTGGATAATGTTTTGTGAGTCAACTTGCAAGGCCCGTTTCCCAGTTCTGCCAAATAATAGCACTAATTGAATGAAGCCAAACACTCTGTTTCAATTAATAGTTGTTTTACTTGCCGTGAATATGACTGCACTCTGGGCCTACACGAACCTTTTGACCTTCATTGTTTACTGTTATTGTATTATCATTGGGCTACACTGTTGTATTTACCTCAGTGGTGTTCTGCTTGTCTGCTCGTTTTTTTTTCCATCTGCCTGCCCACCTGCATGTCTGCTTTCCTGTAATATTCCCATTATTTATTCCAAACACACACATAAATGTACATTTCCACTGCTACCTTTTGATGTTTCTCTCCGTCCTGACATGTGGCAAAATACATTCACACGTGCAAAGATCTCATGTGCCCACCGTGGCGGGATGGATGCAGCCATGTCGTACTGGTTAGCTCACGGGAATTGTAATCCGGAGGTCGCTGGCTCCATTCGATCTCTTGGCGCGGCAGATTAAACAGTGGAGTAAGTTTCTTAATTCTCTCCACCTCTGTCCACCCAGCAGTGAAAAATGGGTCCAACCACAGATTTGAAGCTTTCGTGACTGCAAGGATTCATACTCTTAGTTCTTTCGGTAAAGTCACATAGGTAAAAAATGAAATTAAAATTAATAAAAATAAAACAATAAAATCACGACGTTTCGGAGGCAACACAAGTCTCCGTCATCAGGTGGGACCATCACAGCCAGATTTGCTGTATCAAGAGCAACACAAGTCTCCGTCATCAGGTGGGACCGTCACAGTCAGATTTGCTGTATCAAGAGCAACACAAGTCTCCGTCATCAGGTGGGACCGTCACAGTCAGATTTGCTGTATCAAGAGCAAATCTGGCTGTGACGGTCCCACCTGATGACGGAGACTTGTGTTGCCTCCGAAACGTCGTGATTTTATTGTTTTATTTTTATTAATTTTTATTAAATTTTTTACCTACGTGACTTTACCGAAAGAACTAAGAGTATGGGTCCAACCACAGTCAGTCGACCGACAGGTCACACATGGTGCGGTTAAAGTGTGGATGCTCCCACCGTTCAAGACGTATGGCCAGACCGGAAGAGTAGGCCCACACACTCTTGAGAGGGACTTTCTTGAGCTTCCTCTAGTGGAGGCCCTTCTGCCAGTAGTGATGTCAGCAGTCGTTGCAGGGCTGCACATTTCTCTTTTTTGTATGCTGAAGGCTGGACATTCACCCGCTCACGGTTAGATTAATTTCATTATTGCGATTTGATTCAATAATCTGTTTCCTGTTTTCTGTTATAGTGAATTTAGTGCCTCTAGTGGCTGCCGGATTTACACAACAATTCGACGTGTGTGTATCTTGGGAGTGAGTATGGATTTTAATCTGCGAGATCAATGCATCTTCAAATGCCTCCGTGTATTTTAAGTGACACGCACGTTTGAAATGTTGTTTGAAAGCAACAGGAATTTTCTACAGAAACTTGGAGCAAAGAAACGGCCACCGAAATCCAGCCTGGTGCTTACGAACCTCAACGCAGAAGGTGGGGAATGCGACGTACGCTTTGTGCACGTGGCAATGAAATCGCCGCATGCACCAAATTAACTCACGCCACAGGTGAATGCGATAGTGAGATCAGTGGCATGTGTGTTGAGTGTGTCCTTAAATTACGTAATCAAATGCACGGTAATAAAGTTGTATATACATACAAATACAAAGATTCCCCATATAGCCTTGGCATACTTTTTGTGGAAAGTGCTATTAGCGAGCGATTCTCACGCTTGGCTACGTACGGCGCGAAAGAAGTTCAACCTACGTACGTAAATTTCACTCCACGTGCTGGGAGCTTCCTTAGCAGCATGAGAACGCATCGGTGAGATACACAGCGCAAACCTACGGTGTTAATGCCGAGGGGACAAATATAATCTTGAACTATATGAATTGGCCCAGATGTGTGGAGTTCAAGCTGGTTACACTACAGATCCTGTAAGCCGGAATATATGCGGAATCGTGCTTCTTGGACGTAGTCCAACTCATCCCTCCTGTCATTACTACAACTACAGATGACGAGAATATGGACGTAGAGGAAATGGACAGGAAGATGCTGGCGGCAAGCCGGGGCGACATGCTGGACAACATCTCCCTCGCCTCTGGCATCGTCGAGACCACCAATGTTTCCAACAAAAGGTGAGCGTAGCCAAAAGACGGCGTCACGTATTACATGGGACAACGTAGACCGAGAAGGGCAGGGTTCTTCATCCGGTGGACCACGGGACACACCTGGAAGGCTCTTGGAGAGTGGCCCATTGAGCTGTACGCCTCGTGGGGGGAGACGTGGCTCGCCGAGACGTCACGAGATGCAGACGGGTGAGATGAAAGAAAGGGGTTGTGAATGAGACGGAGATGAGAGAGGTGAAGGTGAGCTCGACAAGAGATGCAACACTTGTCGTAGTTTAAAAAAAAGAGAGAGCGGGAGAGCGAGAGAGAGAGCCAGAGAGCGAGAGAGAGAGAGAGAGTGAGCGAGAGAGAGAGAGCGACATGGAGTAGGAAGAGAGGGGGTACAGAGAGAGCGGGGGCAGAGAGGGGGGTAGAGAGAGAGGGAAGGGGTAAGGAGAGCAGAGCGAGAAATATTTTGTTAAATCTTTCATTTAAAAAGGACGGGGGGGGGTTACACAAAGCAAAGCATAAAAAAACGAAATGATGAACGAAGCAAAGTGCCGACTACACCGAGCATCTTCTTGTTTCCTCTGATCGTAGTAAAAAAAAAGAGAGAGGCAATGACAGACCACGAGGCGAGAGGTGTATACATAGGTGGCCAAACCAACAGGATTGATCATAAACGTGGACTTTGACAAATAAATTACAATTAGCGGACCCCAAAAAAACGCATTGGAGAGCAACGCGATACCATTCCACGTCACTCTCCTGCTTGCGATCACTGGGTGAGAACTGCCAGGAGCAAAGTCATCAGAAATTACATTTTCACTGTTTTGTTTTGTACAGCGAGCTAGGTGGAATGATGCCAACCGATGAGTGAGATGAGATTGTGAGAGATTAGCTGAAAAGTGGTGAAAATTGAACGAGGAGAGATGCATGCTTAGAATTAGACTGGTCTGCGGAGAGCGGAAAATATGGATCATTGAACATGTGCGAGTTTAAGACATTAAATTTTAAAGTTTATTAAGAGGAAGCTGGCTTGGGCAGGTTGAAAACATCTCAATATATAGAGTATTGTAGAACTTGGGCAATCGTTTTCACTGGATCACCACGTCGCTCTCGTTGAGAGTGAGCGAATGCTGCGTGCAAGCCAAGTTGAAATGATACGCGTTTGTTTTATTGTAGTTATTATTGTTGTTGCGGTGTATGGGGGTCAGGCATGGGATCTTGCAGGACACGATAGCATACCTGTTAACCCATACGGTTTACCCATATTTTTGTACAGGGAAATTGAGTTTTCAGGTCCATACGGTTCAATACGGGAAACATTTTTTTGTCTAATTGTTTGTGTTTCTCGCTTGTGATGGGACTTTCTAGGATGAATTATAAGATTAATAAGGGCATGGGGTGACCAATAAGGTCTGAATTGGTCCGTAATAAGGTAGACACTGATAAGGGTTTGACAGGTATGCGATATCATGAGGGTGTCTGAGTGAAAGTCAGTCCTCATATGTTGTGTGTATGTAATGTGTTAATGGTATGTGCGTATACCGAGATGTTTACTCGTGTGTCTATGTACACCGGCCAAACATTCCGTCTGCTTCCAGAAACACGTGCGCGTTACGAACCGTGTTTGTTAACATCACCGTACAAGGCATTTGTCAACGCCAGGAGCTGGCATTAAACAGCGAAGCGATGCTTTGCTCACAGATCGAAACCGGAGCCGAGGGTCGATCCGACTGCGGGCAAGCCTCAGAGCTACCAGGTACACACGCTGGTGACGGTGGCGGTGACGGTGGTGATGACGGTGGCAGTGAAGGTGGCGGTGACGGTTACGGTGACGGTGATGATGACGGTGACGGTGGTGGCAGTGACGGTGGCGGTGACGGTGATGGTGGCGGTGACGGTGGCGGTGATGATGACGGTGACGGTGGTGGTGGCGGTGACGGTGGTGATGACGGTGACGGTGACGGTGGCGGTGATGGTGGTGATGACGTGACGGTGGTGGTGGCGGTGGCGGTGACGGTGACGGTGGCGGTGACGGTGACGGTGGCGGTGATGGTGGCGGCAGTGGCTTCTGGTGGTGGATGGTGGCGGTGTCCCATCACCGCACAGCAGCCAATGCACGTGACGGGCACTTGCCACGGCATCATCAGGAAGACCGCTCACCACCATTACACCACGTGGTGTTATTAAAACAAATAACTGCAAGCGTTTCTTTTCATTCGCATTTCCTGAACGCAGGCCGAATGGCACAAAACGCCAAGTAGTCAAACAACAGAGCACGATTAACGTTGTAATCGATAAGAATGCTTATTACATTTCTGGAATTGAGCAAAGTTATAATGAAAGCTTGGGGAAAAGAAAGTAAAACTAAAACTTAACTTTTTTTATTTTAAATCTTGACTTAAAGCTTTTGTGACTGCAGGAATTCATATTCTTTGGGTCTTTCGGTAAAGTCACGTAGATAGGTTGAAAGAAAATAAAAAATAAAAATAACAAAAAACTACGACGTTTCGATCGCAACACAAGCGATCACCATCAGGACGTCACTGAGCCATTAGCTTCTTTTTTCAGAAGCGGCCTGGCCACAAAGGAGAGCTCAACAAAGTGGCTTATCATGCGGAAATTGTAACAGCAGTCGACCATTCTGAACGCACGTTTCTAAACGTGTGGGGAAAAACGAGAAAAAAATCCACAGGATCACGGGGAGAAGAGATGACGGGAGGGAATTTCTGGAGTCGAGCAGTGCGAGGGAAGAAGCAGGAAGAGAAATGTGGTGACCTGCTGTGTAGTGGTGGTGGTTGAACACAGTGTGGTGAATGAGACCAAGTTCAAGTTCATTTATTAGGTATAGCCCTGTGAGCCATTCGGCTCTTGAATCGGGTGCAACCGCAACAAACAAAAAACAAAAACATGAACAAAAAAACATCTTAAAGTGAATATGTGACTGAGTGCAAACAGAAAATCCAAGAAAAGACAGCAAAATATTGCAGAAAAAACACAGTACACCAACGCTGTGTGCAAGAGTCAATGTGGGTGGAGGAATCAATGAGTGACACTCACGGGAAACAGTAACCACGGCAGCAGCGTTTAGAAGAGCAACGGGGAGGTGACTGACCCCTGACGGGCGAATAGTGCTGGTTCATCAATAAACCTGAGAAACAACGCAGACTAAATAATAGAAAATTAATTCTCGTTGAATTGCATGACAATGCAGTATTGCCATAATAAATCATATTGTTTGGTGTGTATAATGACATTGCTTTAATTGAGGTCAGAATAAATACATGAAGCATCTGTATAGTACCGGCAGTGCCATTACGAACTGTAGTGTAAATAGTTCCTGGATGTTTTTCTCTCAATGTTCGCGGTAAAAGTAAGACATTTGTCATAATAGAGTATAAATCACTAAAGCCTATCAAGCTGGACAAAGGCACTCTTAGACTTAATACGATTCGGCAAAGGGCTCCCCAATGTTCATACAATCACAGGCACTGTAACAAAGGAAACTCATAAATCGTGATACGTTGTTGATGACACAGCAAGCCAGAACATTGTATGCATTCCTCCGCTCCTGATCCTTTAGCTCCACGGTAATTAACCAGCACCATTATTGGTGCAATTTTGTAAGTTTCGAACGACACACAGAAACGTGGACGAAAGCACACAGCCTTTGTGCAGTGTGCAAAAAACCATCCTCACGGTCCTTATCAAAATAAATAAATATGAGCAAACGTGACAGACTGACGGGTAGCGGTGATATATAGATACATAGAGTTGGTTTCGTCTTTATTAGGACTCACCAGTACCGTTTGGTCGCTAAACCCCTCACTTGTGCAACTCTGTAATAATTCATTGTTCACCCTTCACCGTGACATTTTGGACAGAGGTCATAGAGGAATGTCTCACAGGCGAATGTGTACCGCTTTGTGTTAGGAGCCCAATGTAATGCTGCCAGTTTGCATGGCATGCATAACGAATAACCTTGATTCTAATGTTTTCTTTTCTGTTTAATTTCAGCGGCAGTATTACATTGACTAAATTATCCACTTTGTCTGCTCAGTACTAATTTAAAGTGGCTGGAGTGTAATGAATCACAAAATACTATTTAAAGCAGACAGGCCACTGTTAGTCATCTCTACATGGAGCTGAAGCAGCTGTAGCATCGAGTCATATTCACACGAAACTAATAATAATACTTGCATTTTTATTGCGTCCCACAATTGTAACCAAACATCTCGGAGCGCTGAGTGAATGCACGGCTGAGTCAAGGTGTCCCCTCCAGATAAGATCCCAAGGATGAAAGTGGTGGGCATTTTGGCACAAGCTTTCGCCCACCCAACTTCCAAATTGCCTTCGTAATTAGTTGCGGCAAATTGCATTGCACATGAAGCAGGGACACAATGGCATTCTGTTCTGGTTTTTTTTAATGAAAGATATGACATTGCATACAAAGTTAACTGACACAATTGTGGCCAATATAATGAACGCTCTCCAATGAGCAACTTTTTGCAATGTATAATGTTACATTATGGTAATTCTGCAGTTGACTGTGAAGTCAAAAAAGTAAAAGGATATTTTTCCTTAAATGAGCATCGAGTGGCACTCACTTCTTCTTTCCAGCCCTGAGCTAGTGATACTAATTCCACATTCCCATGGCAGGGAGCCAGTGTTTGTACATAGGTAGAGCGGGTGGCGCGCAATCGGAAGGTAGCGAGTTCAAATCCTGGTCAGGCATTCGCTCAGTCCATCATTCCTCTGGGGTTGATAAAGTTAGTACCACTTTATGGGGAAGTCAACAGGATAGACTTGCACCCACCATAGGAATATGACATTTCTGCAACTGGCTCAGAGCTGTTAACAGGAGTTGAGCTCAACGCTCATTGGAGCAGGAAATCGCTTTGACTTTTCGTCGTTGACAAAGTTGCACTCGTTTGATTGCTCACCCGAAGGGTGAAAGGTCACCGTCGACCCGTTCAACCAAGAAATCACATCCTTCCCCATTACACCGTAACCACTGCTGCTCCCGGTTGGATAGGGAGTTTACATTATTGGCGACCTCGCATGTTGACCCCAAAGATAAGGTACAACGATTACCATTATTTTCCATGGACCATGGGACTTACCTTTCCCCATTTGGGAACTCACAGCGGGTGATCTATGCGAGGCATCGTGCAGCGGTTGCAGTGGCCACCAGTGTCCGCGTCCTTGCGTCCATCAGGTGAGCGTGATGATCATCGAGGCACGACAGCTGGTGGGCCTCAACATGGACCCGGTTGTGATTGTGGAGGTCGGGGAAGAAAAGAAACAGACGAGCCAGAAGGAGTCCACCAATTGCCCCTACTACAACGAGGTGAGGGGCAGCATATTTACTAAACTGTTTAAACATTTGTATTTTACCAGGTAAGGCCCCGGCGAGCTACATAGCTTCTTTATCGAAAGCGACCTGGCCACAAATGATAGCTCAACGAAGTGGGCTTATCACGTGGACATTTATAGCAGCCAAATACTACGGACGGATGTTGATTCGAAATGTGGAGGGAAAAGCCAGAGGACCTGGAGAAAAATCCACGCGACTACGGGGAGAATATGCAAACTCTATATATACAGGTATCAGGGTTGGGATCGAACCCATGACCTCCTGTAGACCAGGCAAGGTAGTTAACATCTCGCCACCTTGGCACCCCATAGATCCATGTTAGGGCCGTCACTACAGGGTGACATTGCGATATATCGTTTTATATATACGGTACCCGATAATTGCATCATCCGTCCTGCTAAATGTTGTGATACAGTACTATGATTTATTTGTATTTATTTTATAATATGTATTTTTATACGTAGGCTTTCACGACCAATATTATGATTCGTAATGTCTTTTTTCGGGTTAGAACGTGGGGATAATATGTATTTGTTTTACTATACCCCTCCATCACACAACACAGTTAATAAAATCAAGCTGTCGTGTGGGCAAATATCCCCATTGATTTGGTTTATCAACAAAACTGAATCGTTCAAGAGCAAGCAACATTTGACGATTTTCTATGAATGACTTTTCGCTGGAGATTACAACCAGCATCCACAGCAGGGGCGGTTACTTCATTAGGGCGATTGGGTGACGCACCACCAATGTCATTCAACCACAGAGTCACGCTAGCCGTCACTGTGCCTCTGGATATAGTCCAATCAGCGTCATGCTACATTCTGTGGAGTACCGCCTCTTTTTGGGCGCTTTCCCTCCAGCTGAGAATCGCCCCGAGTGGTCCCATAGACTTACATTCAAAGATGTTTTTTTTTCGAACGGGGGCGCTGCAATGCATTCTCTATGGGTTCCGGGAGGGCTCGCCCTAACGTGCTTACGTCATCATACGTGCTAACGTCATCATACGTAAGCACGTTTCATCCAACAATATAATTTGTCGCCACCTAGTGGAATCTTTAATAAAAGAAACTTGAGTGGTTTGTTTTAATAGTGAGTATAGAAACAAACAAGATGTATTGTAAGAGTCACTTTATTTTTCATTAATATTAAAGAAGTGAAGTTGCCTTTACATGCTTAAGCTGTTAATTTATCCATTGCATGGGTGGACCTTATCCTTATCAATCATCCAGACATTTGCCCCCCCTGAGAGATTTTGCAGGAGCCGCCACTGATCCTCAGGTGTTGAAAAGCTCAGCTAGTGCGTGGGGTGGAGGGAAATCATTTAAAAATGACATCGTATCTACGCGATCAAACCTACAGGAATGAATGATGAATCGTATAAAGCCTGACAATATTCATGAAATAGCCAAAGTGCAGTGATTAATGCTTTAAATAAAGACATTAGCTATTACCCATTATATTAGTGGTTTGCTAAATGTGTTCCGGAGTGATTGGCGGCATGGTGGTTATATGACATAATGTTCATCGTGCTGTGATTGTCTTCTTGAGTAACAGATTGCATCTGCGTTGTAAGAATCAGAGTTTGTAACATTGCAATGATTAGCATGTATATTGTACCATAGTATAAGTTATTTTGTTTAACCATGTGAGAACCAAAGAGACCAGGGTAGTCTTATTTGAAAGTGTGACCTCGGGCATCAGTCTGCCAGTCAGGGGCGATGTATTACTGCTGTGTGTAAAATCCCAATTGAATAATTTATGGGTAATTTTCAAATTTTCCAAATTTGGACACTGATACCGGCACACAAACGGCCTCCTCCTGCGAATGATGTCAGGGGATCGGTAACGTCAAACAGGAAGCAGACGGCTCACCGTGGTCACCAGAGTACACCCGCCGTAGAAACCGGGGCGGCCGCTGGATTTAGAACCGTGAACCTCTGCAATGAGCGGCGAACGCGCTGCCGCTGAATCTAGATTTGAAGTTTTCGTGACTGCAAGGATCAATACTCTTTGGTTCTTTCGGTAAAGTCACGTGGGTATAAATTAAATTAAATCACGACGTTTCGGGCGCAACACAAGCGTCACTGCCCGTCGTGAAAAAGTAACCCTGTGGCAAAGTGATGTCGTGGCGACCCCGGGTCCGTGCGCTTGCCGCTGAGCTCGCGAGCACCTCGAGTGAGTTGCAGTACTCACTCACCCGTTCCCTCTCGTTGCAGTATTTTGTGTTTGACTTCCACACGCCTCCCAACATGATGTTTGACAAGATCATAAAGATCTCGGTGAGTGTCGTCGCGTTGCTGCAGTCAGAGTTATAAGCGTTTTTTTTTAAGTGGATCGTGCGCTTCAAATATTGGCTCGTCTTGTGGGACCTGTGGATATTTGACGGCAGAATAATTACGATGGCATAGCTTTATTTAAAGTTACAATGGTCAGCAGAACCTCGAAAAATTATACAAAACACTTTTTTTGACAGTTACGTATACTCTAATTTCCACGTATTAATGTATTCTACTTGCTTTGTTTTTTTATTTGTAATATTAACATAACACGTGAATGCATATGAAAATAAAAGTCTGACTTCAAATAATAACACAAATCCCAAATTGTGCCAAATTCATTAGAGATCTGTGGATCGATAATCCTATTTACGGCCTATGGCCAGTTAAATCAAGCACAGTTCCGAATATCCCGTCCAAGAAATTAAAAACTGAAGGAAAATATTGCTTCAGGCGTTTAAAGTATTTTGCTGCTGATATATTTTACTCAGTTGTAGAACTAAGTTCAGCTTACAGTTTTTGTTGTCCTATCTTCGCACCTCCAATTGGCATGGTTGGCTACATATAGTGTGAAAGAAGTTCAACATACATACGTACGTACAGCTGTGGATGATTTATGCCAATTGTCTGCCTGTCGTGATCACATCACTCGTGTATTCGTGTATTTATTCGCAGGTGATCCACTCAAAGAACTTAATCCGAAGTGGAACTCTTGTCGGCACCTTCAAATTAGATGTCGGTACAGTCTACAGTCAGCCTGGTAAGGGAGTTGTCCTTTGAAATTGTTGAAGTCTGGGCTCGTGAACGTTGCAATGAGTCTCTAAACAAAAAAGTGTTGTATGTATGTCAAAACTTCTTTCGCAACGTATGTAGCCAACCGTGCTCATCGGAGGTGGTAATCGGAGGTCTTCATCCTCTTTGGGTTATCAGACAGTTGCGTTTTTGTTCCCTGTAAAAAGCACCCAAAGTGCCTGGGGAAAATCCTTGCAAAGGAGGAGATATCTCTCAAACTCAAACAGATAACACGCCCAGACACCTACTTGCTTTACTGCCTCCTCCAGGCACATTTGCTGCCGTTCCCTCCTTTGGCCACGACAAAATGTCACTCTGAGTCACGATAAGATTGACAGATATAAATGCGGCGCCTAAAAGTGACAACAGCAGTGTCTCTTGCAAGCAATTCAAATGGGAGTGATTGGGGTGAAAGCGACTGCCTATCCAGCTGGGTGGCGCTGAAGGTTGGAGCGTTGAGCTACGCATGGGAAGGTTGTGAGTTCGAATCTCGAATCTCAGTTGGGGTTCGACTCGGCTCATTAACCATCCTTCATCGATTTAAAGCTTTCGTGACTGCAGGGATTCATCTTCTTGGTTCTGTCGGTAAAGTCACGTAGAAGGGAAGTAATAAAATAATAAAAATAAAACATAATAAAACAATTCTCACGACGTTTTGGCCACAACGCAAGCAGCCGTCCTCAGGCCTGAGGATGGCTGCTTGTGGCCGAAACGTCGTGAGAATTGTTTTATTATGTTTTATTTTTATTATTTTATTACTTCCCTTCTACGTGACTTTACCGAAAGAACCAAGAAGATACATCCTTCATCGGTAAAATGAGTTTTACTTCATGGGAAGTCAGCAGCGGTTATGTAATGAAAATGCTTGCTCGTGCCTTAAGAATGTGGAATGTGTGTACCACTTTTTCAGAGCTTCCATCATAATATGAGCTTGTTTGAGGGGGAGAAATGCTGCCATCATCATTATTGTTATTATTATCATCAGTTGGAAAGATTTTATTGCATTACATCTCTCAGTTCATTAAGCTTTGCTCACTGTGTGATTAGCTTTCAAAGTAAGGTGGAATATAATAATAAGCAATTGTAAAGATTTCATCTGACAACTATGAGACATTCCCTGTCGGTTGCTCCAATGCGCACATATTTTAACCATTGCTGCAGCGACTTTAGAATTTTTGCCTTACAATTACACCTCTGTGTTAAATGTACCCGGTACTAAATGTACGCCAAATACCCCGATTGGCAATGAGTGTCAAAAAAAACACAGCACATGTTCTGCTGAATGTGAGCGCCGCAGGACATTGATTGTATCTTTTTTTTGCTGTCCAGATATGTAATTACGTTGTAATTCCAAAAAAGTTGGGGTGGAGAAATTGTGTTATGATCATGGCTGCTTAATGATATATATTTCTAAATCTGCGTATGGCTTGGTTTTTGAAGCAGTCAGACATTCCTTAGATGATTGCATAATTAAGTTATGTAAAATTTTATCAGCTGCCAGGCACGGGCCTGTGGATCTCCAATGCCTTCACACGTGTGCCACCAATAAAAAGAGGAGTTTTATTTGTATTTCGATTTAAAGCTTTTGTGACTGCAGGGATTCATATTCTTGGTTCTTTCGGTAAAGTCACGTAGAAGGGAAATAATAAAATTATAAAAATAAAACAATAAAGTTCTCACGACGTTTCGGCCACAACGCAAGCAGCCGTCCTCAGCTGTTTGCTTGACTTTACCGAAATAACCAAGAATATGAGTTTTATTTGTGTTCATTGATTTATATCAGGCGAGCGACATTATTTAGAAAGTCAGCCCTCTTGCCGTTTTGATATCCCAATGGGATTTCTGAGGCTGAAGGGGTTAGGACTGGGGCCAGGGAGGCTCGTAGATTGCATTTGGCTGTCAGGGCAAAGGTCACTGGTTATACGCCTCATATCTACCCTCGTGTTGTGAATCGAACAGCAGTGAAAATTGTGCGATATCTTCTATTTCGTACAATAAAGGTGATTAAAATCCAGAAGTATTTCCATCGTTTCCTAGATCACAACTAAGGGCACCCACTCCCATTTTGGTAACCCAGATAGCTCTTGGTGAAACACAACAAACTCGAAACTTGGAACTACTGTCGCATGTATATATGCTGGTCGTCTGGATGCCGTGTACCCTGGTTCTGTGCTTTCCTCTATTTGTTTTGTTGAAAATATGAAGAGAAACGAACTTTCTTGGTCCCGCAGCCATGGGACCCATATTGATCTTGATAGAGACTCTGGCTGAATGTAACTGACCAGTATTGATGTAAAGTGTTGACATTGGCTCCAGGTGTACAATTGAGATAATCACGCTGCTGCTGCAAATAAATGATGGTTTATATATCAAGTAGTATTGCTGTGGAGAAATACACACACACTTTTACAAATTCGACTGACTTTTTATTTTCAGATGTTCCAAGTTACACCACAATCCCTAGTCTGGGAGATACAACATTATCCATCACTGATGTGTACAGTGCCTGGTGGTAGTCTGAAAGTGTGCAATACTCAAGCCCAATTGTATGTTATCTCTGTTGTATTAAACTTATATGTGTCTATCACACTGTCTGCATCTGCCAGAAAGTGCACATTTCCCCCGCAATCATCAACCCTTCACAACAGCACCAGCACAAGTAACGTGGAATTTTGAGTCAGTGCATTGCAAAATGCCTGCATCAAAATTCCATGAGCGTCATTCTATTGGTACACAAAATAATCGCTTATTTGGAAATGCAATGAAGGCGTATGATATTTTGACGTGTTTTTTATGATTGAATACCACTCCTTAATGGTAAAAAAAATATTTGATCTCAAAAACTCTGTCTCTTGCTTAAAAAAAAGCAATTGGGCAGTGGCCTCATCTGCATTGGCCATGCAGAGCCAGCGGTGAATATTTTTCACGATAGACATCTCTGTTGGATGACCGCTGTTAGCTTACCACAAAATGGTACCTATTTTATCGACCGCACAAGGATGGTAGACCGATTTGACCTCCAACCGGGATTTTGTTTTGTTTATTGTAACTCAACTAGAGCCCGGTAGAAAGCACAAACCGTAACCACGCATGGAGAGGGCACAGATACTCCGCGGACAAAATCCCAAGCTCGGTGCTTTTGGGTTTCAAGCAGGGGGAGAAACCAACCGGGATTTTAACTCGTGCCCATTTCAGCCGTATCCCTCAGCCAGCCAGGCAGACGGCGCAACGCCGCCGTCTCGTAGCGACGGCGAATTAACCGTAATGTCCCGTTGCGTTCCTTGTGCGCCCTCGTCGATGCCGGCAGACCACCGCTTCTACCACAAGTGGGCCGTGCTCACCGACCCAGACGACATCACGGCCGGCATCAAGGGCTACGTGAACTGCGACATCGCCGTGGTGGGGAAGGGCGACAACATCAAGACGCCGCACAAGTCCGTCGACAACGACGCCGACTCCATTGAAGGGTTTGTACCTTCCACGCGCTCCATTTCACGCAAGAGGTTAAAAGTAAAAAGGGGGGGGGGGGGGATCAAAGAGGTCGATGATTTCCGGCTCAAATTGCCAATTGAGGCGGTGCTCATCTCCCGTTTACAGCCTGGCCAGCACCTGAACATGATAACAGCAGCGCCTCTTGCAAACAATTCAAGTGGGAGTGATTCGGGTGAAAACGACTGCCTATGTCAGCCGAGTGGCGTTAAGCAAAGCATGAGAAGGTTGCGAGTTCAAGTCTCAGTTGGGGTTCAACTCGGCCCAGTGGTGGAAATTCCACATTCGTATGGCAAGGATGAGTCGATCCACAGGACAACCCCACAAAGTGGTACTTATTTTATCAACCCCAAGCCCTCCTACCAGGATTTGAACTCACAACGTTTTTTTGTGTGAAGCTCACTCTACCACTGAGCCACTTGTAGAGGTGGCCCATGGCATTTTGTGTGATTGACATCAAATGTAGCAGAGAAACATGCTCACAGTTGGTTCGCGATGTTCATAACGCTTGTCAATACGAAGAGGGGAGCCTAAAGTATAATAATTGTGCAAGCTTTATCCCCTTAGTGTCTTTAAAACGTGTATCAAAGTGCATGTGCGTTGACTTATTTAAAATACGCGACAAATAACTCGATGCAAAACAATTATATGCTACAGAATCTTTAAAAAAATAAAGGAATTCTCTTTGCCGTTTATACACTTTTTAAAATAAGATAAAAATGCTTGAAGTTGTGGTTGCATGGTTCAGGAGTCAGAGCACTGATGAGATTCAGGTTTCCAGTATAAAATTCTCAAGTATAGTGAGTTGATGGATGGCAGGCTGGCCGCCAATGAAAAGATAACAACAACAAAATCACGTTAAATTTTGTTTATATATTGGCAGCGCTGAGAATTAAAAATGTATATTGGTGTGAATGCTATGCAATGAAGATTAACCTTAAGGAATCTCAGGAGTAGTTCTATAGTATCTGCTTCTATGGGCCATTCCATCACATAGTGATGCATTGCTTTGCGAGCGTTTCGAATGGATACTTCGTATTACATACACACAATATCAGTAAAATTGTGTGTATGTGTGTGGTGATTATTTTTGCTGACTTTTTGCCAGGTCCCCGTCGCAATAGAGGTTTTAACCTCAAGGATGTATTACCTGGTTAAATAAAGGTGAATAAAAAAACATAGTAAATACTTACCATGAAATATTGGCCTGAATCATGTGCTTCCAAAGGCATTTTCTGCCAATTTCGGTCATGAAAAAAGCCAATTCAGCAGAAAATAGCAGCAGTCTTAAAGCTTCCATCAAATACAAGTAGAACTATATTTTCTACGAGCAGATCAAATCAGGTAAAAACAAACAATTTAGATATGTATCGTCCATACTTTCATTTTATTCTGGGAAGGAATCTGCTGCTTCCGGAAGGCATCCCGGCAGATCGGCAGTGGGCCCGTTTCTCCGTGAGGATCTACAAGGCCGAGGGCCTGCCCAAGATGAACACCGCCATCGTGGCCAACGTTAAGAAGGCCCTCATGGGCCAGGAGAGGGACCTCGTCGACCCCTACGTGCAAGTCTCCTTCGCTGGACAGAAGGTGCCAGCAAGCGGGGGGGGGGGGGGGGTGGAAAGGGGAGCGATCGTAGCACCCATTAACTCCGCACATTTGCGGGCAACACTGAGTGTGTGAATATGTGCACACCTACGGTTACAAAAGAAGTTCAACATACATACATATCGATTTAAAGCTTTCGTGACTGCAGGGATTCATCTTCTTGGTTCTTTCGGTAAAGTCACGTAGAAGGGAAATAATAAAATAATAAAAATAAAACATAATAAAATAATTATCACGACGTTTTGGCCACAACGCAAGCAGCCGTCCTCAGGTGAAGACCAGGTCTGTCGGGGAGACAGCTGTTGTGGCCGAAACGTCGTGAGAATTATTTTATTATGTTTTATTTTTATTATTTTATTATTTCCCTTCTACCTGACTTTACCGAAAGAACCAAGAAGACATACATACATACTTGACATGAATACATTCATATCCACACATGAAGGTAATGATCTCTACTTTAGGACTGTGTTGCCAAGGCAATTGCTGTTTGAGAATCTCTTTCTTGGCTGTTTAAGTGTGCCTTTTGAGGATGATGGTGTGGTCAACATAAAACCCGATCTCAGTTTTCGGTCAACTGACCTTCAGGAGCAATACGGTTGAGAGCGATGGAGTGTGTCTTGTGGTTGTTGAATACGTGCATACAGGAATATATCTGGGGAATGGAGGCAGCTAACCCACAATTTGTTTTGGACAGGATGGAGAAGGTCTTATTCTGTCACGGGCCTTCTTGGCTACTCAATCGAGGAACTCATCCATCACACGAAGGCAGCAGTCCTGAAAGCAAATAGGGTCAAAGGACCAATTTGAGACAGGTGCCTTCCCCGCATGTATTTCTTTATTGGCTTGGGCACCATGGTGACAAGATGTTACCTAGCTCACCTGGTATACTGGAGGTCGTGGCTTCGATGCGGACCCTGACGCCTGTATATTTGGAGTTTGCACGTTCTCCCCGTGGTCGTGTGGATTTTTTTTGTCCAGGTCCTCCGATTCTTCCCTCCACATTTAGAATCGACGTGTGCGTTTAGAGTATTTGGACGCTGTACATTTCCACGTGACAAGCCGCTTCGTTGAGCTGTCATTTGTGGCCAGGACGCTTCTGCAAAAAGAGCTTAGTACAGTAGAACCTCTGGTCACGAACGACCAAATCGGGTTGCGACCAAAGTTATGGAACGAATTATGGTCGTGACCAGAGGTTCTACTGTACTTCAGTGGGCCATACCTGTGGGGAAAGCAAAAGTTTGACCCTTGAGCTGCGTGCTGTGCACTGGTCCTTAGGGCAAGACGTCCGTGCAGCGGAACAGCTACGAGCCGGTGTGGAACGAGCAGGTGGTGTTCACCGAGCTCTTCCCCCCTCTCTGCCGCCGCATGAAGCTCCAAATCCGCGACAGCGACAAAGTCAACGACACGGCCATCGGCACTCACTTCATCGACCTCAAGAAGATTTGCAACGACGGGGATAAAGGTGCCCTCCCCCCGCCTCGCTCGTTGGAGTTCAACGTACAGCGGCCACCGTGATTTACTCCAGTTCTGTAGCTTGTTACCGTGGGTACTGTTCCCACTATTTTTCTTTATCGATTAGTCCGCCCATCATGAGGACTCGGGTCTACCACACTGACCGTTTCGTCTCATCCACACAGCGCGTTCAACCACCACACTAAAAGTCACAGCTCTTCTCTCTCTCTCTGCGTCTCTCCACGCACTGCTCGATCTTAGAATTAGCTCCCATTATCTCTTTCCCACACGTTCTTATAGACGTAGTCAATGCGAGTAGCGTATTAACTTTCGTCTACCATCATTGAGTGCAGTTTCGTTGCCGGACGATTTGGTGTTTTGCACCTTTGGCCGATTGGGAATGTGCTCAGCAACCGTGATTTAGTTTTTTTTTAAGCCGCTTGTTTGCTCTGACATTAATATTATTATTTGTAAATTGCGCGACGTATTTTTTTTCCACTTTCACTCCCCCCCATAGAGTTTGGTGATAGATGCGTGTGTGTGGTTTTGTGAGTAGATCAGGATTGTATTGTCCATTTCAGAAAGAAGTTCAACATATATACTGGACACATTTTGGCAAAAGTGTCAATGCCTTGCATGACTCGAAGCTTAGTCCCTTCTCCCATGATGGATAATCGGTGATGTGGGAGTGCGTTAGGGGGATGTGTACATAAGGTCGGTCAAGTGCTTTTTAAATCCGACATTGAGCACAAGTCAGGTGCACCATCGTACGCTTAAACGGAGCACAGCAACATCATCATCAGCATCATCAGCAGCATCAGCAGCATCATCATCAGCAGCAGCATCAGCAGCATCAGCAGCATCATCATCAGCATCATCAGCAACATCAGCAGCATCAGCATCATCAGCAGCATCAGCAACATCAGCAACATCAGCAGCAGCATCATCATCAGCAGCATCATCAGCATCATGAGCAGCAGCATCAGCAGCATCATGAGCAGCAGCATCATCAGCAGCATCATCAGCATCATCAGCATCATTATCAGCAGCATCATGAGCGGCAGCATCAGCATCATCATCAGCAGCAGCAGCATCATCGTCATAAGCATCATCAGCATCATCATCAGCAGCATCATCATCAGCAGCATCATCATCAGCAGCATCATCAGCAGCATCATCATCAACAGCATCATCATCAGCATCATCAGCAGCAGCATCATCATCATAAGCATCATCAGCATCATAAGCATCATTAGCAGCATCATCATCATGAGCAGCATCAACCCTTCAATGGCACCACGAGGGGACACTCAAGTGTTATCCCTCAGGTGTCCCCTTCCCAGTGGCTGTGCTAGGCATAGGTGCACTAAGCAAATGCTTATGTTGATCTGAAGCTTTCGTGACTGCAGGAATCCATACTCTTTGGTTCTTCAGTAAAGTCACGTAGGTAGAAAAAATAATAGATCACGACGTTTCCACACAAGTAATCGTCTTCAGGTGGGAGAGAGAAACAGGCTGCCTTTCAAAAATTGCTCAATTTGTACACATAATTATCAAGTTAAAATCGGAGCAGTCTTATTTGTGATTTGACCCCCCAATGTAAGCACTATTCACCTGCTCTCCCAGTTCAGGGCCAGACTTTCCATTTTCATCCTCTTCTCTGCGAATTATTAATTAGATGTTCTTTCCACTCTCATTCTCCTTTCGTTATCTTGGAGTTTTTTTTATTCCCTCCCCTCCTACAGCGTTCTTTTATCTTTACATATTAAGATTTTGCGCAATAGCATGCTTTGTGTTGCAGCAATACCAGAGGTTTATTCTCCTTTCCTTGGTAATCGAATGAACCCGGTATTCTGTCATGTCAACGTTCATTCCTGGTTCACATTGCCTTGAGGTACAGCTGTGTAGATGTTACAAACCCGATTGTGGTACATTCCACTGATCATATCAGTCCTGTGGGAGTGCTTTCAGTATCTCTGTATGAAGCAGAGATGTGGACTCGAAATATGCAGTTCAAAAATAAGTTGCTGGCATTTGAGGATGAGTGCCTGAGACGCATGCAGGGTACGTCGTGGCGAAACAGGATGAAGCCGTTCAAAAATCCACAAATGAGCATGCGAGAGGTGTCAAGGTGCTGCAGATATGGTTCGGCACAGAAGGTTTACTGGGTGGGACACGTATGTGCAGGACGGGTGAGGGCCGATTTGTCGAGACAGACATTTGAGTGGTCTCCACGAGCCCAAAGCCCATGGGGGAAATCCTCAGGCCAAACTTTGGGCAGATCCTGGAGGTCATGTGTCTGCTGTGCAGCAGCTGCAGGAACCTGGTGGCGGGTATAAAGTGTTGGCAGCGTTCAGGTGGCATCAACAGCTGTGGCTGTGGTGACACGTTAAGCTAAACTAGACTATGTATTTTATTTAACCAGGTAAGGCCCACTGAGCGATACAGCTCTTTTTAAAAAGCGACTTGATCGCAAACTATAGCTCAGCGAAGTGGCTTATCGCGTGGACATTTATTAAAGCCAAATGCTCTAAACGCACATACAAACTCCAAATATACAGCAGGCGTCAGGGTCGGGATCGAACCCACGACCTCCTGTATACCAGGCGAGGGAGATAATATCTCGCCAACGTGGGCACCCCTGATGCCATCGTCATCCCCCCTCCTTGCAGGATTTCTGCCAACGTTCGGCCCGGCGTGGGTCAACATGTACGGCTCGACGCGCAACTACACGCTCATTGACGAGCACCAGGAGCTGAACGACGGCCTCGGGGAGGGCGTGTCGTTCCGCGCCCGCCTCCTCTTGAGCATCTCCATGGAAATTCTGGACATCACGTCTCCGGAGTTGAGCACCAACACCGAGATCTCGGTGGAGTCCATCCCTCACGTCGCCGATGTAAGCAAAGGGAGCTGCTTCGACGCCCTTCGTCCCTCTGGCAGGCTCGGTCGTTCACTCGTGAACATTGTGAAGCCCCCCCCCCTCCATCTACCCTGACGTCGTGAATCCTGCTTCAAACAATATCCCAGAGCAGCAGGTTAACTGCTGCTGGACACAACCGCATTGGCCAATGTGATTTGTAACTTTGATGCTTGCGCTTGTATCGAGAGTTCAATTTTAAAGTGCACTTTTATTGACAGACTGTGGCGTTGTCTTGCTGTCGTCTGGGGCTGTTGTTGTTGTTTTGTTGCCTTGTCCAAGGTTGCATTTATTGTAGAAACATCGATTTGTTTTGATATACTTTTTATTTTTATTTTTTATTTTTTGTATATTTTAGTGACTTGCTTACCTTTCCTATACTTTACTCTCCTATCAGTTTTTGTATTATTATTGTAACTCTCTGATCCGCTCATACTAGGACATCTGTGAAAAAGAGCTTCATAGCTCCTCGGATTCCTCCAGTATACATAAACATCCTGATTCTGAAGCACCGAATCGTGACCAGGGCTGTTTGCTTTAGCATTTGTCACATCCATGCGAACAGTCATCCACTGCTGGATCTAAAGCTCAATTTCAGTTGTTTTGCCACCATTGTCAAATGCATGTCAATGCACCGTAGAGTGCTCTTGACAATGACATCTGGGAATCCTAGCAGCTTTTGTTTCACAAGCCTGTCTCTGCCGAACGAGGCCCAGCGGGTTAAAGCCGTTCCGTGGTAACATCGCTTGAACAAAGGCTACTTGATAACAGTGGTGTTGGAGAGACGCGTGGGCTTATGGACTTACACACGACGTTTTTTTTATACGTGGTGACGCAGATTGGTGTTTTAGTTACATGTGATGACGGCATTGGTTGCATTCGCGTTGAATAAAATACAAAGTATGAGCTAATGAGCAATTGGATGACACTCATCTCAGTTGATGACGAAATTGAATATACCAAAAAGAACGTTGAATAGTCTTATTGTTACGTGCGATACCGACCTAAATCTAACATCAATACGTGTAATAGATGTATAAGATTTAGTTTGTTAAAAATGTTTTGGTATTGATCATATATTTTCGATTCATTAATTAACTTCCGCATGTCGTCCATCGTTCACTATCATCAATCTAATTCGGCGCTCAAACTCTTTGAGAAAACATTTTCCATCACAGCTGTAGAGATTGATGATGACACAGCAGCATCAACAACAACACGATGTTTAAGTTCTTCAAGGTACCCTTGGTTTTTAAGTGTAAGACTTTACTCTCTTTAAAACCCCAGCGATAATAACGTAATGGTGTTAAGTCGGGTGAACGGGCAGACTTGTCACTATATCAGAACCAGGAGTTTCTCCTGAAACAGCTAGAAAGTACCAATCGATATTCACAACAAACTTAACCTTATACAGTGAAACCTTGGATTGCGAGCATAATTCGTTCTGGAAACGTGTTTGCAATCCAAAGCACTCGTATATCAAAGCACTCGTACATCAGTTGTGATCACGTGACGCTCGGCAGACAAAGCGTATACACGTACTACTCGCATTGCAAGACCTCGCTCGTTTATCAAATGAATATTTATTTTAAAAAATTGCTCGTCTTGCAAAACACTCGCAGACCAAATTACTTGCAACCCAAGGTTTTACTGTAAGTCCAATTCATGCATTCATATCAAATTCATGTCAGTATCTCGAATAAGCAATAACACTATTGAACATTTTTTGGTATATTTATTATTGGACACCCTGTGTGTGTATATATAAAAAGTGTATATATGTGTGTTTCTTGTCATACATGCATCGTGTACGCCTCTTCCCTTGCGTGGACAGTCTGTAGCTGGAAAGATGGAAGAGTTTTTCTTGTTCGGAGCTTTCCTGGAGGCCACGATGATTGACAGGAAGATCAGTGACAAGCTGATCAGCTTTGAAGTCAGCATTGGTGAGTTTCCACTCCCACACTGGAACTGTGCGATAGATGTAGCTCGTTGACTTTCAGTGTTAAGCGAAATGCACATTTTTTTGCAGTTTAGTTATAAAGTAACTGAGTTTAAGTTTTTCCTACTTTAGGTTGCTCTATGCCTCATAGTGCACGTGCAGCAATGTGTGGATTAAAATATGTTCTAATGCTCACTCGACATCCGTCAAATTGTTCTTATGTGCGTCTATTTTGCCCAAGGCAGTTGTTGCGTGCCATTGTTTCATGCAAACCCAGCAGCCAACGTAGATTGCACGAGCACCACATGGCAGAAAACATTGATACTTGCATTATTGAATTGCGACACCGAAGCATGACAATGAATTTTGTAATAATGGGAGGTAAATTTTTGCACGTGGACTTAATGATATTGAATAATCACTGTGTAATATACGTGGTGTCCAATTAATGCAGAGACAGAACCACGCACGCCCAAGATGGCATTTTACAAAGGGTACCCAATGAATGCGGAGACAAGACGCATGCCTTTTACAAAGTGTACCCCAACGGCGAACCTCTACATCATGCGGCAAAAACACACTGCCGCTCGGCCACGTCACCGTCCTAATTAACAACCGAATGAACGAACAAACGAACGAACGCTTCCACCAACCTGCATGGACCAGTGGATGAAGTATGGCTAAACACCTCCCATGACCAACACAGAATGGGGAGGACCTCCTCAAGCGTAGAGCTGACAAAGGGATGAGCATTATTAGTGTTACCTATCCTTTTTATTTTGAAACACTGTTACTAAAAACAGGCCCAAAGGCCCAACATGTGAAGCAGCCCGCAGGAATAAACTGAATGATCAAAGTTGAAACAGATACGAGTGGAAAACGTTACTTTAATTGAGCAAGTTTATACTAACTAGAGCTTGGAGAAAAAAATACAATGATGGGAGGGAATTCTACAGTCGAGCAGTGTGAGGGAAAAAGCGAAACGAGAAGCATTGTGACCTGCGGTGTGGTGAGCAAGTGGGTGAGTGAGTGGGTTAGTGGGCGAGTG